>NC_092338.1:237898333-239099166 GCF_046630445.1 Rutidosis leptorrhynchoides | reverse complement strand
TAATCACCTGAGAATAAACATGCTTAAAACGTCAACAAAAATGTTGGTGAGTTATAGGTTTAACCTATATATATCAAATCGTAACAATAGACCACAAGATTTCATATTTCAATACACATCCCATACATAGAGATAAAAATCATTCATATGGTGAACACCTGGTAACCGACAATAACAAGATGCATATATAAGAATATCCCCATCATTCCGGGACACCCTTCGGATATGATATAAATTTCGAAGTACTAAAGCATCCGGTACTTTGGATGGGGTTTGTTAGGCCCAATAGATCTATCTTTAGGATTCGCGTCAATTAGGGTGTCTGTTCCCTAATTCTTAGATTACCAGACTTAATAAAAAGGGGCATATTCGATTTCGATAATTCAACCATAGAATGTAGTTTCACGTACTTGTGTCTATTTTGTAAATCATTTATAAAACCTGCATGTATTCTCATCCCAAAAATATTAGATTTTAAAAGTGGGACTATAACTCACTTTCACAGATTTTTACTTCGTCGGGAAGTAAGACTTGGCCACTGGTTGATTCACGAACCTATAACAATATATACATATATATCAAAGTATGTTCAAAATATATTTACAACACTTTTAATATATTTTGATGTTTTAAGTTTATTAAGTCAGCTGTCCTCGTTAGTAACCTACAACTAGTTGTCCACAGTTAGATGTACAGAAATAAATCGATAAATATTATCTTGAATCAATCCACGACCCAGTGTATACGTATCTCAGTATTGATCACAACTCAAACTATATATATTTTGGAATCAACCTCAACCCTGTATAGCTAACTCCAACATTCACATATAGAGTGTCTATGGTTGTTCCGAAATATATATAGATGTGTCGACATGATAGGTCGAAACATTGTATACGTGTCTATGGTATCTCAAGATTACATAATATACAATACAAGTTGATTAAGTTATGGTTGGAATAGATTTGTTACCAATTTTCACGTAGCTAAAATGAGAAAAATTATCCAATCTTGTTTTACCCATAACTTCTTCATTTTAAATCCGTTTTGAGTGAATCAAATTGCTATGATTTCATATTGAACTCTATTTTATGAATCTAAACAGAAAAAGTATAGGTTTATAGTCGGAAAAATAAGTTACAAGTCGTTTTTGTAAAGGTAGTCATTTCAGTCGAAAGAACGACGTCTAGATGACCATTTTAGAAAACATACTTCCACTTTGAGTTTAACCATAATTTTTGGATATAGTTTCATGTTCATAATAAAAATCATTTTCTCAGAATAACAACTTTTAAATCAAAGTTTATCATAGTTTTTAATTAACTAACCCAAAACAGCCCGCGGTGTTACTACGACGGCGTAAATCCGGTTTTACGGTGTTTTTCGTGTTTCCAGGTTTTAAATCATTAAGTTAGCATATCATATAGATATAGAACATGTGTTTAGTTGATTTTAAAAGTCAAGTTAGAAGGATTAACTTTTGTTTGCGAACAAGTTTAGAATTAACTAAACTATGTTCTAGTGATTACAAGTTTAAACCTTCGAATAAGATAGCTTTATATGTATGAATCGAATGATGTTATGAACATCATTACTACCTTAAGTTCCTTGGATGAACCTACTGGAAAATAGAAAAATGGATCTAGCTTCAATGGATCCTTGGATGGCTCAAAGTTCTTGAAGCAAAATCATGACACGAAAACAAGTTCAAGTAAGATCATCACTTGAAATAAGATTGTTATAATTATAGAAATTGAACCAAAGTTTGAATATGATTATTACCTTGTATTAGAATGATAACCTACTGTAAGAAACAAAGATTTCTTGAGGTTGGATGATCACCTTACAAGATTGGAAGTGAGCTAGCAAACTTGAAAGTATTCTTGATTTTATGAAACTAGAACTTTTGGAATTTATGAAGAACACTTAGAACTTGAAGATAGAACTTGAGAGAGTTCAATTAGATGAAGAAAATTGAAGAATGAAAGTGTTTGTAGGTGTTTTTGGTCGTTGGTGTATGGATTAGATATAAAGGATATGTAATTTTGTTTTCATGTAAATAAGTCATGAATGATTACTCATATTTTTGTAATCTTATGAGATATTTCATGCTAGTTGCCAAATGATGGTTCCCACATGTGTTAGGTGACTCACATGGGCTGCTAAGAGCTGATCATTGGAGTGTATATACCAATAGTACATACATCTAAAAGCTGTGTATTGTACGAGTACGAATACGGGTGCATACGAGTAGAATTGTTGATGAAACTGAACGAGAATGTAATTGTAAGCATTTTTGTTAAGTAGAAGTATTTTGATAAGTGTATTGAAGTCTTTCAAAAGTGTATAAATACATATTAAAACACTACATGTATATACATTTTAACTGAGTCGTTAAGTCATCGTTAGTCGTTACATGTAAGTGTTGTTTTGAAACCTTTAGGTTAACGATCTTGTTAAATGTTGTTAACCCAATGTTTATAATATCAAAAGAGATTTTAAATTATTATATTATCATGATATTATGATGTACGAATATCTCTTAATATGATATATATACATTAAATGTCGTTACAATGATAAACGTTACATATATGTCTCGTTTCAAAATCATTAAGTTAGTAGTCTTGTTTTTACATATGTAGTTCATTGTTAATATAATTAATAATATGTTTACTTATCATAATATCATGTTAACTATATATATAACCATATATATGTCATCATATAGTTTTTTTTTACAAGTTTTAACGTTCGTGAATCACCGGTCAACTTGGGTGGTCAATTGTCTATATGAAACCTGTTTCAATTAATCAAGTCTTAACAAGTTTGATTGCTTAACATGTTGGAAACATTTAATCATGTAAACATCAATCTCAATTAATATATATAAACATGGAAAAGTTCGGGTCACTACAACCTTAACTTAATCAACTTGTATTGTATATTATGTAATCTTGAGATACCATAGACACGTATACAATGTTTCGACCTATCATGTCGACACATCTATATATATTTCGGAACAACCATAGACACTCTATATGTGAATGTTGGAGTTAGCTATACAGGGTTGAGGTTGATTCCAAAATATATATAGTTTGAGTTGTGATCAATACTGAGATACGTATACACTGGGTCGTGGATTAATTCAAGATAATATTTATCGATTTATTTCTGTACATCTAACTGTGGACAACTAGTTGTAGGTTACTAACGAGGACAGCTGACTTAATAAACTTAAAACATCAAAATATATTAAAAGTGTTGTAAATATATTTTGAACATACTTTGATATATATGTATATATTGTTATAGGTTCGTGAATCAACCAGTGGCCAAGTCTTACTTCCCGACGAAGTAAAAATCTGTGAAAGTGAGTTATAGTCCCACTTTTAAAATCTAATATTTTTGGGATGAGAATACATGCAGGTTTTATAAATGATTTACAAAATAGACACAAGTACGTGAAACTACATTCTATGATTGAATTATCGAAATCGAATATGCCCCTTTTTATTAAGTCTGGTAATCTAAGAATTAGGGAACAGACACCCTAATTGACGCGAATCCTAAAGATAGATCTATTGGGCCTAACAAACCCCATCCAAAGTACCGCATGCTTTAGTACTTCGAAATTTATATCATATCCGAAGGGTGTCCCGGAATGATGGGGATATTCTTATATATGCATCTTGTTAATGTCGGTTACCAGGTGTTCTCCATATGAATGATTTTTATCTCTATGTATGGGATGTGTATTGAAATATGAAATCTTGTGGTCTATTATTACGATTTGATATATATAGGTTAAACCTATAACTCACCAACATTTTTGTTGACGTTTAAAGCATGTTTATTCTCAGGTGAATACTAAGAGCTTCCGCTGTTGCATACTAAAATAAGGACAAGATTTGGAGTCCATGTTTGTATGATATTGTGTAAAAACTGCATTCAAGAAACTGATTTCGATGTAACATATTTGTATTGTAAACCATTATGTAATGGTCGTGTGTAAACAGGATATTTTAAGCTTTTTAAACCTTTATTTATGAAATAAAGGTTATGGTTTGTTTTAAAATGAATGCAGTCTTTGAAAAACGTCTCATATAGAGGTCAAAACCTCGCAACGAAATCAATTAATATGGAACGTTTTTAATCAATAAGAACGGGACATTTCAAATATGATAGGTATTATTAAAGTAAGTTATTACACGTAGTAAAATATGTTTGTATCACATATTTATTTGATAAAATAATATCTATAATGATAGTAAGTAAAAGTTGTATTATTTTGTAATAATAATTATTATTATAAAAATATCAATATTTATAATTACTAAGATGATATTATGATAAAACGATAATTCTAATTATGATAACTTTAATATTTACGATAATTTTTAATATTATCTTTAAAATAATAATTCTATTTAAAATAATAATAATAATGATATTTTATAGTAACAATGACATTTCTATTAAAATGATAATTTTTGTTAAAATGATAGTTTTAATACTAACGATACTTTTAAAAATAATAGTAATGATAAAAATAATAAGAACGATAATTTTATCTAAATCAATATCTTATAATATTTTAATTTCATCATGATACTCTTACTCATTATTTCCTAATCGTTTGGTTTAATAGCTTTTAATCATCTTTTATATCGTGTTCATAATAATGATAATAATAGTAATCAAAATAACTAGGTGTTACAAATATTTGTTTTAATTACACTAATATTAATAATGATAGTTACTATAACATTATTAACGATAATACTAATAATTATCTTAATGATAATATAGTAATAATAATAATACCAATAACAATAACCATTTTAAATAATGATAATGATATATATATTAATAATGATAATAATGATAATAATAATAATAATAATAATAATAATAATAATAATAATAATAATAATAATTGGATAATAATAATAATACTAATTATAACTTTAACGATAATAACGATAGTAATAATAAAAAAAAAATAACAATTTTTAATGATAAATCCCTTTTATTAATAAAGATAATAATAATCATAATAATAAGATAAAACTAGAACGACGATAAAAACAACGATAATAATAATCATTTTTAATAAAAATATCAAAAATTCAATTGATTATAACTTCTAATCCGTTCATCGAAACCATTCGATATCTAAAGGAAAAGTTCTTAATTTTTCGCTAGCTTTCCAAGGACATGCATATCTTATACCTTATCTTAACCGCAAGTGTAACTAATTCAAGATTCAACCTAACCTGTCTAAGGGCAATATCAAAAGTACAAGCATGCATAATCCTAAATACTCGAGCACTAGTTAGGGATACACTATTAGTATATAAAAGTTAAATTATGAGTACTCACGTATCAATATTGAGATTCAATATTGCAGGAAAGGTACGTAGACGCAACGGAAATGATAAACACTATATTGACCTCACGAGCATACCCATGAACCATACTCAATCACCTCCATAGCTATAACCCATAATTTCCTTAATCCTATCCTACTCGAAAAATAATTTCGAAACCACTCGGACAGCATTCCGTCGTAATATTTTATGTATACTAATAATATCTTGAAATAATAATACGGAGTAAATATATATATGTAAATCGATTGAGAGAGTTTAGAGAAAAATATTTTCAAGTTTCTATGAAATAATGAAACATATTGAATTCTATTTATAATAGATTTTTGAATTATTAAAGTGAATTATTAAAGTATGAATTATTAAAGTGAATTATTAAAGTATGAATTATTAAAGTGAATTATTAAAGTATGAATTATTAAAGTGAATTATTAAAGTATGAATTATTAAAGTGAATTATTAAAGTTAAAGTAAAGTAAAAATAAAGTAAAGGTAAAGTTTAAGTATAGTAAAAGTATAAAACTATGTACGTATAATACGCGTATAAATATATATAATATTAATTTAAATCGTTATATATATTTAATAAAATAAAATATAAATATCGTTATCTTTATCATACTAGTTAAGTAATGAGTTGTCAAAAGTGGTTCTAGATATTTATAAAAGTTATATACGTTTTAATAATAAAGTTCTTTTTAAACTGAAAACGTTTTTGTACGTTTGAAACTAAATAGATCAATCAAGTCTTTATGAGATTCAATCTTCCACTATCCTTTATCTAGTTCTCAATGATTGACAATTTGTTCTTATTTATAAATCACTTTACCATTTTTCGAATATTGTTAAAATGGAAAGATTTCTCAAATCAACGTGGGCCTTTCAACAGAGACTTGTAATCATAATTCAATATATCTGATAATTCAATCATTTGATCTTATCTTCTAATTCCATTGATAAACATTTTGAAACAGATACAATCATATAAAGTATTTAATCTAATATTTTGTTTACGTTTCAAGTTATAATATATATACACATATACATATATAATCATATTCGTTTAATGGTTCGTGAATCGTTGGAACTTGGTCGAGGTTGAATGAATGTATGAACATAGTTTAAAATTCTTGAAATTTAACTTAACAAATATTGCTTATCGTGTCGGAAACATATAAAGATTAAAGTTTAAATTTGGTTGGAAATTTCCGGGTTGTCACAGTACCTACCCGTTAAAGAAATTTCGTCCCGAAATTTGAGTGGAAAGGTCATGAATGATAATAAGTATGTTTTCATGATGCATACGGGCTGAAAATTAGAGTTTTATCATCAGCGAATATTTTGGATAAACAATCTATTTATATGAAGAGTACGAATGAAGCTAACATAGAAGAGTGAAATGAGTAAGTGTAGATTCATCTTATCATTTGACGTAGATATGATTGATTCCCAGATTTCAAGGGATTTGACGAAAATCTTCTTAATAAGATTTGACTCTCCGGTAATCAAGGGAATTTTAGGATCCGCTTTAAATGCGATCGTCCATTTTAATTATTCTATCAGAGATTTTCTTATAAATTCACCTCCTTCATTTCCTTACAACTCACACCTTCTGTTGATGCATTTTATGCAAGTCCCTACACATCTACCCACGTCCATTGCAGGTACAACAATTTACAGGCCACCATGATTGCTCGTTATTATCCTATCCGTGTTTGTATGTGGTTACAGGAACTGCAGGAACGAGATTTAGATATTTGACTATGTTAGACTTAGTCAGACGTACGAGTGAAGCCTCACTAGTACGGCTGACAGGCTCATACGCACGGTTGATGCTGAGCTAAGTCACAATTACAACCTAAATGAGAAGACACGAGTGAGTGATCACCCGTACGGCTGATGAAGCCAACTCGTACGTGTGATGAATGAATCGTATGGGTGAGTCAACAGCAGGGGTATATAAAGTCTTATGTTCTTCATTTTAGGTTAAGCCTCTCATTTATTACACACACTCAGATCTAGTGAGCTCCTCCGATTCTCTCTCAGTCCAAATCACCCAGGTGGTGAATAATAGCTCTAGGTGTTGATCTAATCACACTTGATTTAGTTGTGGTTTGACTAAATTAATAAAAAAAAAAACTTAACCTATTCACTAGAGGGTTTGATTCACTTATTCCGCCATTGTGTGAGTTAAATCTGTTGATTTCTAAGTTCCTAGTCATGTTTCATCACCTTCTATTCTTTCCCCCTCAACTCATATTTTAAAGTATTCATCAATATGCTCCATCCAGTTCTGATTATCGATATACTTCTAACTTTCATATCGGTCATTCTTCTTTTTCATCTACTGCCGGAAGAATCTATTTACTTCTACTATACTCTTGGGTTTATAGTGTTTCTAGTTCTCCCGTGTCTTTATATTGCTATATGCATCGATATATATGGTTTATAATTTCTGGTTTGTCGTTAGGCTTTATATGTTCCCTTATATTTCAAAGTCTCTGCTTCTATCTTCTATAATCTTTATCATTCACAGTTAATGCTCTCTTTTATTTGCTGCAATTTATACCCCAATTTCTATTTCGGAGTTTTGTCCTTTTGTTTCTTCTTCTTGCGATTAAGCACCGCTTGTAATGGTCCAGAATTCACAGATATGAATTTCGGAATGAACATTGTTAATGTTCTAGGAAGGAAATTGTGATGGCACGATCTTGACTTGTCAAATTACTAGAATACCTTGAAAAAGGCCGAATCATCAAGAAATATTTTCTTGATATTTTAGAGGTTAAATAGAATACAAGAGTCGTATAACATGGCACATGATGATGTTATGATCTGTGAATCATCACGTTCCATTTAGAAACTCAGCATGACTTACTGTAATATAATCACATTGATCAAGTGTCATTATATTATACTAATTCATGCTTCAGTTCCCAACACTACTTCAAAATATTCCTATTTTAAACTTGAATGTTTCAGAATTTAGAAACTAAAATAGTTTCTTTTATGATGTAATACAGATAGCGCGAAGAGGTAAATGATTTCAAATAAGAAAAATTAAGAAAATATCTTCAGAAATATGGAGGATATTTATAATGAAAGATATGATGATATTTTAGAATTTCTAATATCAGAGGATGATGAAGAATATTGTCCGCAGGGGTTTAGAGTCAGGAGCAAGGTATTCGTTAATGACTTCAGCAGGTACTGAATCATTTGGATCCTTTGAAGTCAGGTTCAGTCTTTAAAATTTGTCTACAGCCTCCTTCCTACTTTGCTCAATCCGTTTTCCAGTTCCAAAACTTCTCTTTTTCTGCGCTTTGCCAGCACACTTCATCATTATCATCCAGCTTTTACCGTTTAAATTCGTTTATAGTTTTTGCTGCTTCATCAGCATTTTTTTTTTTCGGAGAACCAATTCGTAGTTCGGAGTGTTTTTCAGAAACTTCACATTCAAATTAAGTCCAGAAGATAGACGTTATATATACACATATAACTGTTGGCGTAGAAATGCTGCGAGATTTCAAAATACTGATTGCTAATTCCTAATGATTCGTATGGCAATTCTCATTACAAGATGCGAATGAGTAAATGATGGGGTTTCAATGAATAATTATAATGACTTTTTGGAGAGGCTAAAGTCAAAGGGTAATGAAGTTGTTGGTACATCTGCTAATAATGTGGTGGAATGTAAAAGGTTCCCTGGTAACGATGGCGTATATCTCAAGGTTATAATAAGGTTAGTCTGACTGAAAAGTCGAAGTTGACTTGCTGGAGCCGTGACAAAACTGGCTACTTTGAATAGGAGTCGCAAAGTTATTTTTGCTAATAAATGCCAAAGAATCTGACGCAGATACGTTGTTTAAACTTTTACTTTGGTTTCAAGAGTTTTTCGGGTACATAACTGTGGGTAACATGTGGTTGGATCATCATCTCGATTGCTCATCATTCGAAGTGTCTTCAGAAATTTTTGAAGGGTTTGAACACAGATTGTAATCGTTAACATACATTTGATGTTCTAACACAGTTTTGAAGTCAAAATATAGCTTGTGAAAGATGTAAGGATCTAAGAGTGATGATTTTGGTCATATCTCAAGTTGAATTTTGAGATTTCAAAATCAGAATATGTAATTAAATTTTGAATGAGTATGGTTGTTTTGATTTCTATAAAAGAATGTATATTGTTGTGAAAGTAGGGAGTATAATGGATGATTTGCTGAATCAGATTCGAAGAATGTAACATATTAATTGTGAATTTATATATCTCTCGGGTATTACCTACCCGTTAAAAAAAATTTCACAATTAATATTTTGTACAAAAGAATTTTATTACAGTCTTTATGAAAATATATATATGTATATTTTCTTCAGATGTAACATAGATTTAATGAGTTAATGTTAAATTAAACTAATTTGATTTACGGCTGAAACTAGAATTGAATAATCCCTAAAGGCTTTAAAAAGTACATAACTTTTACGCAGTAATTTTTTAATGACATTGAAATTATGAATCAATACTTCGTTATTTGTTGATGTATGATGTTCAGTTCGTGGAATTTTTGTGAATTTCGCAAAGTACGAATGATGTTATCTGAAAAGTTTCGGGTACATCGATGATGAAAGTGTAAAATCAAATATATACTTGATTTATTATGAATTGGAATTTGTTGAATTGCGACAGAGATTGTAGTTAACGCTGGTTAAGTTGCGGCCGAAGGACGTACATTATTGCATATTTGTAATATGAATTAACCGAGTAGTTAAGATTCACACACAATAGCTTAGCACGGAAAGATTTATATATTTATATATGAAGAATTAATTCATTCCCTCTGAAGAAATTATATGTATATTATATATATATATATATATATATATATATATATATATATATATATATATATATATATATATATATATATATATATATATATATATATATATATATATATATAATATACATATAATTTCTTCAGAGGGAATGAATTAATTCTTCATAACTCGTTGATACAATATACACGTTATTGATTCGTAATGATGTCCACAGTGATTCTTGAACTGATGGAGTTTGTGATGTTATCTGTGTTGTTGATTCGGATGTTGACTGTACTGACGATGTTGGTAACGCTGACGGTACTGTTGATGCTGTTGGTAAAGCAAGTTTAGCTTGTTAATCACACACCATTTTTGTCAGGGTTCTACTCTTCCTTCTATCATTTTGGTTCGCTTAACTGATTTATGGTTAGGGCTAGATTAGATAATCTCTAAGACTTTAGAGATTACATAATCGCTGCAGAATGTTTCTCCAATGAAGTTATGAATTAATACTTCTTCAGTTATTGTTGTTGGTACTCCTTGGTATCTATGGTGCGTATGACGTTGATGCTCGTGGGACAGATTGTGAAGTTGAGGTTTACGACGCGGTTGTGGTTGGAGGTGGTAATGGTATTGTTGGCGTTGATGATGGTGGTACTGGTTATGCTGCTGATGCTGCTGCTGGTGTTTGTAATCTCTGCACCATATTCTCCAAAGCCACTACCCGAGCGCGAAGCTCGTTGACTTCTTCTATTACACCGGGGTGATTGTCGGTTCGGACGAGCGGATAAATAAAATCTAAATTTTGATGTAATATATAATCGTGACGAGATACTCTGGAAATGAGCGAGAAAATGGTGTTTCGGACAGGTTCGCCGGTAAGTGCTTCAGGTTCTTCGTCAAGAGGGCAATGTGGTGGATGGAAGGGATCACCTTCTTCTTGTCTCCAATGATTGAGGAGGCTACGAACCCATTCCCAATTCATCCAGAATAGGCGATGACTGAATGGTTGATCTATTCCGGTCACACTGCTTTCGGAGCTTGAATGGGATTCCATTTTGGAATCTGTGTGAGTTGAACTGATGACGAATTCCATTTCGTACGATTGGATAAAGGATTTTTTTTTTCGATATGAAATGATTTTGGCTAACGGATGGTATTCTAATTACATAGAATATATATATATATATATATATATATATATATATATATATATATATATATATATATATATATAGATCAAAAGATTTCGTAGATTACGGAGGACTTTGCGGGATATGTCAGGCAAAGTTTAAAGTAACAGATACGATAAGATATGATTTAGCAGATATGCTAAGATATGATTTTTTGTCTATACACTATTCATGCAATCAATGCAGCAAGACGTGTCTTAGACTAAAAATGATAAGCAGGTAATTTCCTGAGGATGATAAGTAGTTAATTTTCGACACAAAATGATAAGCAAAACTTTTGACATGCAGACACAGTCGAAGTCCAGACTCACTAATGCATCCTATCAACTTATCAGTTAGACACACTAATGCAGACCTGGTTCGCTAAGACCACCGCTCTGATACCAACTGAAAGGACCCGTTCATATACATTATAAACGATTCACAATAGTTGATTACATTGCGAGGTATTTGACCTCTATATGATACATTTTACAAACATTGCATTCGTTTTTAAAAGACAAACTTTCTTTACATCGAAAATTGACAGGTATGCATACCATTTCATAATATCCATTATCCAACTATAAATTGATTTAATAATAATTTTTGATGAACTCAATGACTCGAATGCAACGTTCTTCGAAATATGCTATGAAAGACTCCAAGGAATATCTTTAAAATAAGCAAATGAACAGCGGAAAATTTCTTTAACACCTGAGAATAAACATGCTTTAAAGTGTCAACAAAAAGGTTGGTGAGTTCATTAGTTTATCATAATCATGTATTTCCATCATTTTAATAGACCACAAGAATTTCATTTCCAGTTCTCATAAATATACGTCCCATGCATAGAGACAAAAATAATCATTCATATGGTGAACACTGAAAGGACCCGTCCTAATCCATCTGGACGAAGTCCATATCGATTATAAACGATTCACAACAGTTGATTACATCGTGAGGTACTTGACCTCTATATGATACATTTTACAAACATTGCATTCGTTTTGAAAAGACAATCTTTCATTACATCTAAAGTTGACAGACATGCATACCATTTCATAATATATCCAACTATAATTGACTTAATAATGATCTTGATAAACTCAACGACTCGAATGCAACGTCTTTTGAAATATGTCATGAATGACTCCAAGTAATATCTTTAAAATGATCAAATGTACAGCGGAAGATTTCTTTCGTACCTGAGAATAAACATGCTTTCAAGTGTCAACCAAAAGGTTGGTGAGTTCATTAGTTTAGCATAAATAATCATTTCATAATTTTAATAGACCACAAGATTTCATATTTCCATTTCTCATAAACATACGTCCCATGCATAGAGACAAAAATATCATTCATATGGATTGAACACCTGGTAACCGACATTCACAATATATATAAGAATATCCCCATCATTCCGGGATCCTCCTTCGGACATGATATAAATTTCGAAGTACTAAAACATCCGGTACTTTGGATGGGCTTGTTGGGCCCGATAGATCTATCTTTAGAGTTCACGTCAATTAGGGTGTCTGTTCCCTAATTCTTAGATTACCAGACTAAAAGGGGCATATTCGATTTCGATCATTCAACCATATAATGTAGTTTCGATTACTTGTGTCTATTTCGTAAAACATTTATAAAAATTGCGCATGTATTCTCAGCCCAAAAATATAAAGGGTAAAAAGGTAAATGAAACTCACCTAATGTATTTTGTAGTAAAAATACATATGACTGTATTGAACAATGCAGGGTTGGCCTCAGATTCACGAACCTATATCATATATATATTTATTAACACATAATATTGTAATTGAACAATGTTGTATATATATATATATATTTATTATAATATTTTATTAAATTGTAACTTATGGTTATAGATATATAATGTGCGGAATTCAATATTTATATATGTGTTTATTACTACTTATAGTATCTTAAAATATTTTTATACAATATATGTAATTTAGTTATTATTACAGTTATTAATATTTCATATGAAAATATAGTATGTAATATACTTTTTACATACAAGTCTCTTTTGTTTGTAAAATTAATGTTTATAATACTATTAAGGTAAAGATATTAATACCTATGATAAAAATGATAGTTTTACTAATATTGATTCTCTTATCAATAATATAGTTGTAAAAATAATAATTTTTAATAATAATGCTAATAATGATAATGATAGTATTAATAATAGTAGTACTTATGTTAATAGTGATAATAATAGTAATTATAGAGATACTTATTTTGTTAATCATGGTTATAAGTTTAATTATAACCATTCTAATAATCTTTTTAATAATAGTAATAATAGTTATACTAGTAGTAAAATGTTAAAGTTATATTTTAAATGATATTAGTAAACACATTAGTAATAATAATATTCGTATTTGTATCTATAAATGGGTTTCTATCATACATCATACATTTGTAGTAATACCTATCTTAATAATTATAAAAATAATAATAGTAATAATAATAAAGAGTTACAACCTTTGAAGAGGAGCTCAAAAAAAAATATGCCACTGCGGAACTCGAACCCATGACCTCTTTCTACACACAAACCCATCAAACCCCATGAACCAAACTGTCTATCTGAAATTTTACGTAATCTAACTGTATTTAACCCTTTATTTTCTTTTCGGCCCAACAACACAAGTATTAATACGGCCCAACTGAAATCATATCTAATCTCGGCCTAAGTAATAATTCACGGCCCAAGTTACTAAATAAATAAAGGATTTTCGGTTCCCTTCCATTATAAACGTCGATCGCATAAAATAAAAAATATAACAGTAATACTCCCGTAATATTTAATTGGATTTCTTTGGTTTGTGTTTCAAATTCTTCACCAACCTGGATCCCATATTGTCGGCCATTAAATCATCATAAATTTATATGATACATATAATTTTATATGTATCATTCCATCACATCAAGTATTAGCTGGATCCTGTAATATTTTATATGTATCATTCTTTGTTGTGTGGCTGTTTAAACCGAAAAGAAAACAGAAAACAGGAAGTGGTGGTGAGTAGGCTGCTATACGAATACTTTTCATCATCATCATTGTTCATAAAATTATAAATTATAAATTATCTAGCATCTTCATCGACTATCAAGTGGGTTTCGAAAATAGTGGTTTTAATGTTTCGGTTTTAAACACTAAGACCGAAGCAGCAAGTTATACAGTGGTTTACGGATAAGAGAAAGTTACAATGGTGGTGATTTGCGAGGTTGAACAGGAACAATGGTGGTGGTGATTGTTTTCAAGGTGGTTTGATGATGAAGTTGGTGGTTTGTCTTGTAACCGTAACCTGAAAAAAAACAATGGCGGTTATTTGATGATTCAATGGTAGTGGTGGTCTAAGTGATTCGAAAGTTGAAATAGAAAGGAAAACAAAAGGAGGTGATGGTCACGAATAGGATCAATGAGCATGAGAGGAGTGTTTGATTTCAATGGTGAATCGAAAATAGAGGTAACGGGTTGTGGTGGTGATCATCGAATATTCATGAAGGTGGCGGTTTGGTTTGTTCCAATAGATACATCGAGCAGAAAAAAATTGAAACGAGTAGTAGCAAGTTGTAGAACAAAAGAGAAATAGTGAAACACTAGTAATTTAAAGGGTGTTAGATTTTGGTGCTAAGTGAACGAAAACGTAGCACTTATAGTTCATGCAAGAACCTGGACAATATCCAAAGTCGTATGGAGGATAAGCTGTTGTTGGTGTGCAGCTTCTTCTTCCTTCGGAGCACTACCCACTTTGGTCTCGGATATAGGAGTAACTGTGCTAATCATTTTATTCCATTACACAATTGTTATAGGACTTGATTTATATGTGCATACACCGTAATCTAATCGGAGATCTTTGGCTGAGGAGTAGAGATTAGAGACTTGAGTAGGCTATGAGAAGTAGCAAGTGATTAACTAGAATTAAATATGGTGTGTTTGGTTTTGTCGTCGGTGTTAAGAGGAACAAGAGCAAATTAGTGATAATTATGGTGATGAGTTTGAACAAAATAGAGACACAGGAGGTTTGGATATGTTCGTACATGTATGTATCATAAACATAATTATGTTTAGAAAGTTACAAACACAGTAACTTCTTTAATATCCACTCATAAGTTATATATATTAACTAATGGAAGAGAATAAAATGTGCACACAAAAATAAATAAATAATGAAAGTGAGTCTATGATAATGGTAAGGATAGAGATCATATGTAAGAAAAATATCAAGGTGGAGTTCTTGAATCTTGCAAACAAACATATATGTCCTATATTTATATTCCACAAACAAACACAGTAAACCCACTAACAATAATTATCAATCAATAACAGTAACACATAAATAATTTAAACACAAGGAGCCGCCTGATTTGTTTTAGGTTGTACTTACAGTTTTTACGGACTGTGTATTGTGCGAATCAGTGGCGGATAAAAGTGTTCAGGAAAGTCCTAAAATTTTACATTAAATAAATTTATTTATTTCAGTCTTTTAGGGTGTAAAATTGGTCATTAATTATATAATTATTTAAATAAAAATTAAATTAATTATGAGCTCCCAACCCCAAGTAAAAATACTAAAAGTTAAAATTAATCAAATAGATTCTAATTATATTTTTAACAAAGCTATAATTCGTATAACTTATTTTTCGATCACCGTTTATTTCTAAATTACATAAGTTCGTATTTAACTTGCTTACTATCAATCGGAATATCAAAGGAGTACTACAATCCTTCAATATTTATTTTTAATATACTTTATTTATATATAGATATGTCTTATTTATTATTTTATTTTACATTATTAATTCTAACAATTACTTCATGTAATATTTCAATTTATATTTCTAATGATTATTATATATATATATATATATATATATATATATATATATATATATATATATATATATATATATATATATATATATTCATACATATCTATTTACAATTAATTGTTCGTGAATTGTCGAGAGCAGTCGAAGGTCAATTGAATATATGAACATCGTTTCAAAATTTTCTAGACTCATCATTACATATTTTGCTTATCGTGTCAGAAATATATAACGATTTAGTTTAATTTGATCGGAAATTTCTGGGTCACTACAAACACCTGGTAATCGACATTAACTAGATACATATAAGAATATCCCCTATCATTCCAGGATCCTCCTTCGGACATGATATAAATTTCGAAGTACTAAAGCATCCGGTACTTTGGATGGGGTTTGTTAGGCCCAATAGATCTATCTTTAGGATTCGCGTCAATTAGG
Source organism: Rutidosis leptorrhynchoides (assembly GCF_046630445.1). Classification (NCBI taxonomy): domain Eukaryota; kingdom Viridiplantae; phylum Streptophyta; class Magnoliopsida; order Asterales; family Asteraceae; genus Rutidosis; species Rutidosis leptorrhynchoides. The sequence goes on along the minus strand of NC_092338.1, from coordinate 239,082,482 downwards.
GTGTCTGTTCCCTAATTCTTAGATTACCATACTTTAATAAAAAGGGGCATATTCGATTTCGATAATTCAACCATAGAATGTAGTTTCAATTACTTGTGTCTATTTCGTCAAACATTTATAAAAGTGCATGTATTCTCAGTCCCAAAAATATAAAGGGTAAAAAGGCAAATGAAACTCACCATACTGTATTTCGTAGTAAAAATACATATAACGTCATTTAACAAGTGCAAGGTTGGCCTCGGATTCACGAACCTAAATTAATTATATATATTTATGTGTTGGTCAATATTTGTCTAACAAATTAGGTCAAGTCATAGTGTACCACAATCCTAATGCTCGAGACTAATATGCAAAAGTCAACAAAAGTAAATTTGACTCAAAATAATTTCCAAAAATCTATACATGATTAATATATAGTTTAAATATCGTCGTTTTATATTTTTAAATATTTTTAAAGATTTATTAGAGTAAATAATATAATTTATTTATTAATAAATAAAATTTTATATTAAATTTATATAATAAAATATACTTTTATATATATTAAGTAATAAAATTTTTAGGGTTCATTTAATATCATAAAGATAATATGATAGGTATTATTAAAGTAAGTTATTACACGTAGTAAAATATGTTTGTATCACATATTTATTTGATAAAATAATATCTATAATGATAGTAAGTAAAAGTTGTATTATTTTGTAATAATAATTATTATTATAAAAATATCAATATTTATAATTACTAAGATGATATTATGATAAAACGATAATTCTAATTATGATAACTTTAATATTTACGATAATTTTTAATATTATCTTTAAATTAATAATTCTATTTAAAATAATAATAATAATGATATTTTATAGTAACAATGACATTTCTATTAAAATGATAATTTTTGTTAAAATGATAGTTTTAATACTAACGATACTTTTAATAATAATAGTAATGATAAAAATAATAAGAACGATAATTTTATCTAAATCAATATCTTATAATATTTTAATTTCATCATGATACTCTTACTCAATATTTCCTAATCGTTTGTTTTAATAGCTTTTAATCATCTTTTATATCATGTTCATAATAATGATAATAATAGTAATCAAAATAATTAGGTGTTACAAATATTTGTTTTAATTACACTAATATTAATAATGATAGTTACTATAACATTATTAACGATAATACTAATAATTATCTTAATGATAATATAGTAATAATAATAATAACAATAACAATAACCATTTTTAAATAATGATATATATTAATAATGATAATAATAATAATAATAATAATAATAATAATAATAATAATAATAATAATAATAATAATAATAATAATAATAATAATAATAATAATAATAATAATAATAATAATTGGATAATAATAATAATACTAATTATAACTTTAACGATAATAACGATAGTAATAATAAAAAAAATAACAATTTTTAATGATAAATCCCTTTTATTAATAAAGATAATAATAATCATAATAATAAGATAAAACTAGAACGACGATAAAAACGATGATAATAATAATCATTTTTAATAAAAATATCAAAAATTCAATTGATTATAACTTCTAATCCGTTCATCGAAACCATTCGATATCTAAAGGAAAAGTTCTTAATTTTTCGCTAGCTTTCCAAGGACATGCATATCTTATACCTTATCTCAACCGCAAGTGTAACTAATTCAAGATTCAACCTAACCTGTCTAAGGGCAATATCAAAAGTACAAGCATGCATAATCCTAAATACTCGAGCACTAGTCAGGGATACACTATTAGTATATAAAAGTTAAATTATGAGTACTCACGTATCAATATTGAGATTCAATATTGCAGGAAAGGTACGTAGACGCAACGGAAATGATAAACACTATATTGACCTCACGAGCATACCCATGAACCATACTCAATCACCTCCATAGCTATAACCTATAATTTCCTTAATCCTATCCTACTCGAAAAACAATTTCGAAACCACTCGAACATCATTCCGTCGTAATTTTTTATGTATACTAATAATATCTTGAAATAATACGGAGTAAATATATATATGTAAATCGATTGAGTGAGTTTAGAGAAAAATATTTTCAAGTTTCTATGAAATAATGAAACCTATTGAATTCTATTTATAATAGATTTTTGAATTATTAAAGTGAATTATTAAAGTATGAATTATTAAAGTGAATTATTAAAGTATGAATTATTAAAGTGAATTATTAAAGTATGAATTATTAAAGTGAATTATTAAAGTATGAATTATTAAAGTGAATTATTAAAGTTAAAGTAAAGTAAAAATAAAGTAAAGGTAAAGTTTAAGTATAGTAAAAGTATAAAACTATGTACGTATAATACGCGTATAAATATATATAATATTAATTTAAATCGTTATATATATTTAATAAAATAAAATATAAATATCGTTATCTTTATCATACTAGTTAAGTAATGAGTTGTCAAAAGTGGTTCTAGATATTTATAAAAGTTATATACGTTTTAATAATAAAGTTCTTTTTAAACTGAAAACGTTTTTGTACGTTTGAAACTAAATAGATCAATCAAGTCTTTATGAGATTCAATCTTCCACTATCCTTTATCTAGTTCTCAATGATTGACAATTTGTTCTTATTTATAAATCACTTTACCATTTTTCGAATATTGTTAAAATGGAAAGATTTCTCAAATCAACGTGGGCCTTTCAACAGAGACTTATAATCATAATTCAATATATCTGATAATTCAATCATTTGATCTTATCTTCTAATTCCATTGATAAACATTTTGAAACAGATATAATCATATAAAGTATTTAATCTAATATTTTGTTTACGTTTCAAGTTATAATATATACACACATACACATATATAATCATATTCGTTTAATGGTTCGTGAATCGTTGGAACTTGGTCGAGGTTGAATGAATGTATGAACATAGTTTAAAATTCTTGAAATTTAACTTAACAAATATTGTTTATCGTGTCGAAAACATATAAAGATTAAAGTTTAAATTTGGTTGGAAATTTCCGGGTTGTCACAGGTTCATCCTCTCGATTGAGGTGTTTCCAAGAATCATGAAAAATTTGAACGCAGATTGTAATCGTCAAGATACAAATGAGGTTTAAGATGAAATCAAGTGGCAAACTTGAAGTATTGTTTAGTTTCATATGTTATAATCAATATTTTAATTCATTTTAATTGTTCACTGTTGGTAGTCCTCAGTTGATTAGTCCAAAGTTAGCTAGGACCAGTTAGCTAGGAACAGTTAGCTAGGATTTTGTTAGCGTGGATTCTTAACAAAATTTCTCATAGTTAATTTGTTTGTTTCTAACAAATTTTATTCCGTTAAATGTTTTCTTCATTATGCCACTTGTCAAATCTTGACTTGGATTCTGATCGGTCAAAATCCGAATATGAAATTGAACTTGGATGAAAATAGTTGTTCTTTGATGAACGGATACGTATATGTGTGGATGTAAGTAGGATAGGAAATGATTGTTGAATCAGATTTGAAGAATGTACTGTGTAACTTATTAATGTGAAATCTAAATATTCCTCAGGTATTACCTACCCGTTAAATATTTTCACCATTAACAGTTTGTACAAAAGAATTTTTAATTACAATCTTTATGAAAACATATATACATATATATTTTCTTCGAATGTAATCATGGATTTAATGAGTTAATATGATATTAATCTCATTTGCTTTTCGGTTTGAGCTAGAATAAGTAATCTCTAAAACGATTAGGATCCACATATTCTTCGCAGAATATTAATGAAGTTATGGTTCAATACTTCATTGTTAATTGCTGTTGGTACTCCTTGGTATCTATGGTGAGTATGATGTTGATGTTCGTGGAACAGATTGTGATATTGAGGCTGGGGTTGCGGATGTTATGGTTGGTGGTACTGTTGATGCCGGTAATGTTGCTGAAGCTGGTACATTTTCCACCATATTTTTCAAGGCTACAACTCGGGTGCGAAGCTCGTTGACTTATTACTCCGGAATGATCGTCGGTTGAAACAAAAGGATGAATAAGATCTAGAATTTGAGATAGTATATAATCATGACGAGATACTCTGGAAATGAGAGAGAAAATGGTGTTTCAGATTGGCTCGCCGGTGAGTGCTTCAGGTTCATCACCAAGAGGTGATTGTGGTGGATGGAAGGGATCACCTTCTTCTTGTCTCTAATGATTTAGTATATTACGAACCCATCAGATGAATTGGGGATGGCTGATTGGTTGATTCATTCTGGTGACGTTGCTTTCGGAGCTGGAGTGGGACTCCATATCGGAATCCGAGGGACTTGAACTAGTTGTGAGTTCCATTGCGTACAATTGAATGAAGGAGTTTTCGATATGAAATGATTTTCGGATATCAGATGATATTCTAATTACATAGAATATCTAGGTATATAGAACAAAAGATTTCGTAGATTACGGAGGAATTTACGAAACATATCAGGCATAGTTTATGGTAACAGATACGCTAAGATATGGATTAGCAGATACGCTAAGATATGAATTTTGTCTATACACTATTCATGCAATCAATGCAGTAAGATGTGTCTAGACTAAGAATGATAAGCAGGTAATTTTCGACAAGAAATGATAAGCAAAAACTTTTGACATGCAGACCAGGTTCAAGTCCAGACTCATTAATATAACCTAACAACTACTAGGTCGAAGTCCAGACTTCACTAATGCATCTAAACAACTACTAGTTAGACACTCTAATGCAAGACCTGGTTCGCTAAGACCTCCGCTCTGATACCAACTGTGATTCCCCGTCCTAATCTTTCTGAAAGAAGTCCAAATCGATTATAAACGATTCACAATAGTTGATTACATCGCGAGGTACTTGACCTCTAAATGATACATTTAACAAACATTGCATTCATTTTTATAAGACAAACTTTCATTTACATCGACAGTTGACATACATGCATACCATTTCATAATATATCCAAATATAATTGACTTAATAATAATCTTGATGAACTCGACGACTCGAATGCAACGTCTTTTGAAATATGTCATGAATGACTCCAAGTAATGTCTCTAATATGAGCAAATGCACAGCGGAAGATTTCTTTCATACCTGAGAATAAACATGCTTTAAAGTGTTAACTAAAAGGTTGGTGAGTTCATTAGTTTAACATAAATAATCATTTCTATCATTTTAATAGACCACAAGATTTTCATTTCCAGTTCTCATAAATGTACGTCCCATACATAGAGACAAAAATAATCATTCATATGGATTAAACACCTGGTAACCGACATTCACAATATGCATATAAGAATATCTCATCATTCCGGGATCCTCCTTCGGACATGATATAAATTTCGAAGTACTAAAGCATCCGGTACTTTGGATGGGGCTTGTTGGGCCCGATAGATCTATCTTTAGGATTTGCGTCAATTAGGGTGTCTGTTCCCTAATTCTTAGATTACCAGACTATAAAGGGGCAAATTCGATTTAATAATCCAGCCATAGAATGTAGTTTTCATTACTTGTGTCTATTTCATAAAGCATTTATAAAAGCAGCGCATGTATTCTCAGTCCCAAAAATATATATTGCAAAAGCATTTAAAAAGGGAATAATGTAACTCACGCATATAAATATTGTAAAACAGTTAATAAAGCATTTGCATGTATTCTCAGCCCAAAAACGTAAAGAGTAAAAAGGGCAAATGAAACTCACCTAATGTATTTTGTAGTAAAAATACATATAACAACATTGAACAATGCAGGGTTGGCCTTGGATTCACGAACCTATATCATTTGTGTATATATTAACATATATAATGGTAATCAAATAATTCCACCTATTAGTTATATAATATTTATATTTAGTGTTGTAGTTTATATAGAATTTGTACTAATTCCAATATACATTTTATTTATGTATAATATCTTAAATCATATATTATATATTTTTATTTTGTATATATATAATAAAAATATTAATATGCTCACTATATAATTATAGGTAATATTATCGTATATGTATTAAGTATACTTTTATGTACAAAATCTTTATGTGTTATATTTTAATAATAATAATATAATAATAATAATAACAATATTAAATAATGGTGATAAACTACCTCACAAAGAGTGAAAAAAAAATGTTGCCATCTACGCCCAAGCTCGGGCTCGAACCCTCAATCTCTCGCACATCCGAACACCCTCTCAACCGTCTAATCTAGACTGCCTTTCTGTTTTATTTCCCACTTAGTTTTTATTTAACTTGTTTTATTATGTTACCATTTTTCTTTCTTTCAACTTCATACTCATACGTTCACCAGCAGCATATCTCGGCCCAACATGAAAATCTGGCAGCCCAACAGTTTCTCTTAATAATAAAAAGAATATTGTCATGGCCTGGGTTCAAACTCAAGACCTCTCGTTCCCCTCCAACACACCCAAACCATCCCTCCTTCCATTCGTTTCTAATTTATTCTAATCCTAAATTTATAAAACCCGTATCTAACTGTTTTTCTTCATTTTCTTAAAACAAAGACCCGGAACTATTTACCCTCATCATCATCATCTTCAACCTATATCATCTTCATCTTCATTATTGTAACATCCCGCATTTTTCCGTTAAATTTATTTTTAACACCGTCTTTTTTTTAATAATACCTTTCGTTATTTAAATTCGTAGTTTCCGTTGACTAACGTTCATAATAATTCTGTCATTTAATTATAACATCACTCGTTTACTCGAGCATTTTTAAAATATTCGTTTGGTTAATTCCCGCACCCGCTTTGAAACTTGAGGGACTAATCTTGGCACTTGGCCAAATTTTGGTAACTAGTCACCACCACCTCCCACCATCTCATCCATTCATTTCTCACTTCATCTTCTCCCTCTTTTTCTCTCTTCCATTTTAGAACTCAAACATCCATCTTTATAAAATCATCATCTAAATCCGGATCAAGAAGGAAACATCAAAACAAATTACATTTTCGTGATCCTCTCTTCATCCTCTACATTTTGGTACCAATTTCATCAAGTTTGGGTAACATTTCTAAAACTCTAGATTTTCTCTAAATTCGTGTTTTTATACTTGAAATGGTGTTAGTTAGTGTCTATGGCTCGTGTGTAACATGAATATATATTTTGTTTGCTCGATTTGTTGTTTTGAGTAACTAGTTTGAACATTTGAAATGGGTTTGCTTAATCTTGCATTTTGGAAGATTAAATGTTGTTTGATTGTTAAAGTTCATGTTTTAATTGTGTTACTAGAATCACTAGCTTCGTTTTGATGCGTAGGTTGATTAAGAAAACTTCAAACACATGATTATTGATTTTTGTGAATTTTGGTTAGGGTTTGATAGACTTTGAAATGAACTTTTGATGCGTTGAATGCTTGTTAATGTTGTTAGTAAGTGTTTAGATGCAATGTATGCTTAATTACCTTCGAAACAGCATATCGTATGTGAAAATTGGATTCCGGAATCATAAAATACGTTTTACGAACTTGAAACTTTGAAAATAAACCTTTCTTGATCAATTGACGAGTTTTCGGTTATTGTAATTGATGTTTTTGCTTGGTGAAAGGTAGTTAATTGTATTCCTTGTCAAAAGAGTTTTCCAATGATATAAGATGCGTATTCTAAGTGTTTACGGTTTGCGTTTTGTGCTAAATTGAATTTTGGATCAAGACTTGAACTTTTGAAACTGACCAGGTACCAGGCCACGCCTAATGTCGCGGCGCGACACCTCTGGCCGCGGCGCGGCAATAGCCGTGTTTGGGTTCTGACCTACTTTGTCAAATTTCGAAAAATGTTTGCTATGCTACTCACCTCCGATTCACATGTAACTTGTTCTAACATGCTTATATATGAATAAAAACCTCAGAAAAATAGTTCGGGACCCGACCCGACCCCGTTGACTTTTTCGTTGACTTTGACCAAGTTTGACTTTTAGTCAAACTTAACAAAACACTTATACAATCGTTCTAATCTTATTTTATACTTGATTCTTGCATGAAACTTGACAACGTGATTCACATGCTATATAATCGAGTCGTAATGAGCCATAGGACTAATTGAACACATTTCGCCCGACCTTGTGTCGTAACCGGTTAATTGATACAACTTACTTGTTTAGGTCAAGGCTAAGCAACATTCATGCACACGTTTACTTTGTGAAGTACATTTATACTCGTGCACTCGAGGTGAGATCATAGTCCCATCTTTCAACAACTTTTATACTTTTAAATCATGGGATGAGAAACATATACGGTTTTATACTACATACTTTTACACTTTGAACACAAGTACGGAAACGAACATTCCACGTGCGGGTTTGAACAAAAAGCCTCAATTCAATTATCATTAGTTACACTTGCAGGGTGTAAACGAGAACTTATATTATGTGATCACATGGGCTTGACGAGCCTCATTCGGACGGTTCGCTACCGTTAGCGGATGAAATATATTTTCGGGTCTAGTGTATGTTCTAACACTACGCAAAGGGTGCAAAACAGTTAAGTTTGATAATTGGGTGCCCGGGATACAAATAACAACTTTTGGAATGCAAATGATTTTGATAATCATCTTATATTAAATCTTGTGGTTCAAATACAACGTTTACTATAACACCTATGATTTCACCAACGTTTTTCGTTGACAGTTTTCTATATGTTTCTCAGGTTCATACTTGGCTACTTGATACATGCTTCCGCACACTTTGATTACTTGCTTGGAGTCAAGCATACATACATACATACGCTAGTGATAGCACCTTTGGATTCAAACTTTTGTCTACATACTTTCGCTATTTATAGCAAACCGTGATTTTTCAACTAATTATGTCGCAAGTTATTTCATTTATACTTTATACTCTTGTAAACTTAAACTTGTCGTCGAACGGTTTTGTAAACTAAACCTTGCAAGCATGATACGTTTCAAATGAACGCGACATAATTTTGGTCAAACGAGTCTCATATAGGGACTACGACCACGTAACGGGACCTAAGTAGTCGGCGTCGTCAATGACGATTTGGCCGGGTCGCTACAGATGGTATCAGAGCGTTGGTTGTAGGGAACTAGGATGTGCATTAGTGTGTCTGACAGAGTCGTTAGGACGCATTAGTGAATCTAGACTACAACCGAATAGTTAATCATTGCATCCTGACTTGCATTTGCTATAGATAGCACTTACTTGACTATTTGTGCATATATACTTGAATCTTTCTTAGGTGAACTCCATAATGGTACCAAACTTTCATCATACGAATCCGTATTCTGCCACTTCCTGGTAACACACGTAAATTCGAGATTCATGCGCGTAAGGATGACAACGACTTCATTGGTCACACTTGTCCGGGAACCCTGTCTCCCAGATTATGATTCGCCACCGTTTCAACTTACTATCGGTGTCACGCCGGTGTTCCTTACTATCTACCACTTCTTGTTACTACCATCACTACTCTAGGTGAGTATCGTCATCGCTAATTATCACTACGGTTGCGTACTTTTTGTTATCATGATTCGTTACTCTTTTCGTGCCTAAGGGCATTATCGCTTGACTTGAACCGCAATGACGTGAACAATCATTTATACACTTCCCTCGGGGAACGCTTCTTTATAGTTGCACTAATTCTTTCGATTCAATACGAGTCATGTTAGAGACGTCGTTACACTTTGTTTATTTTAAACTTCACGATTACACGAACTTGAATCTATAGAGTGATGTGGGAATGGAGGTATGAGTTAGCGTAATATAACGACACTCGATCAACGTGGTTATATTACGGTAAGTCATACCAAAGTTCTAATGACACATGATGGTGGTTGGACTCGATCAACCTAATCACCACCATGTACATGACTTTATTTTTCTTGTTTGAACATCCGAAAACTCCGAGAATACTGATAACAACCATACCCGGGACACATCTTCGATTATTGTCGAACCATATTGATGCTTCCGAATGAATGACAAATTCTTTCGACTTCAAACATATGTTACACGTATGTACTATCTCGTTTTCTTATAGTTTTTATAGACGAACTACAAAATGCTTGGTATGCTCACATCGAGGCGAAAACTTCTCTCGCCTTACACTCGTACTTCCTTTTAAGGAAATATTTTATCTAAATTCTCAATGGAGAGAGAGACTCTTCACACTATACTAGTATTCGCCTCGAGGGTGAATAGTCCTATCGAACATTTTCGGAAACCGATAAATCTTCCGCGGCGCGAAATTCTTGAGAAACAGAAACTTGTTCCAACAAACGTTTTCACGTCCTAACAAACTCTTTCAAATATACCTTAAAGAGATGTACCTCGTTTCGGATCGAGATCCTTGTTTCACTTCTAGATTTTGGAGTGCCTCACAAAAAGTCTCGGGACCACGTTTAGACATGAGTACCGCACATCAACCACAGCCCGACGGACCGAGCAAACATACGATTCAAACCTTGGAAACCGTAATACGAATTTGTGTTATCAACTTCAAATTTACTTGAGAAAAGTTTTTTTTCCTTTAACCAAATTCTCTTACAACGATGGTTATCATTCAAGTCTTAACGTCACACTTTTCGAGGACCCGTATAGCCGTAATTGTCGTTTTCTTAAATTGTTGAACCGAAGTAGGTGACAAGCGAACCACCGGACCCGAAATCATTCATGAAACAACCGGAAAATTTTTCAATTCCAAGAAAGGCTCAAGGCAGATAGTAGTCGCCAAAAGAACTATGCCGATGTTAGACGTGAACCTCTCGAATTCCAAGTGGGTAACCGCGTAACGTTAAAGTCACACCTTGAAAAGGTGTAATCCGTTTCGGGAAACGTAGATAGCTAAATCCGCGATATTTTTAGTCCTTTTAAAATCCTGGGGCGTTTTGGACCCGTTACTAGCCGTTTAGATTTTTCAACTCATTCGAGTCTCCGTTCATCCTAAATTCTACGTATCAAACTTAAAGGCGTGTCTTGCGAAACAAGAACTTGTTATCCTCTTCGATGAACTTACTATCAACGATAAACTCCACCTCATAGGAGGACCGATTGAAACTATAAATCGTGAAACCAAACTTTAAACCAACGTAAAAACCCCGACTGTCAAAGTTCGTTGAAATGCCCAAGGAAGTACCTTCACTTATTCGTAGAATTGGCAACACAAGATCTCGAGGAAGAAACAACGACTACTACTTCCAACTAAATTTCGGGACGAAATTTCTTTTAAGGTGTAGGTAATGTAACATCCCGCATTTTTCCGTTAAATTTATTTTTAACACCGTCTTTTTTTTAATAATACCTTTCGTTATTTAAATTCGTAGTTTCCGTTGACTAACGTTCATAATAATTCCGTCATTTAATTATAACATCACTCGTTTACTCGAGCATTTTTAAAATATTCGTTTGGTTAATTCCCGCACCCGCTTTGAAACTTGAGGGACTAATCTTGGCACTTGGCCAAATTTTGGTAACTAGTCACCACCACCTCCCACCATCTCATCCATTCATTTCTCACTTCATCTTCTCCCTCTTTTTCTCTCTTCCATTTTAGAACTCAAACACCCATCTTTATAAAATCATCATCTAAATCCGGATCAAGAAGGAAACATCAAAACAAATTACATTTTCGTGATCCTCTCTTCATCCTCTACATTTTGGTACCAATTTCATCAAGTTTGGGTAACATTTCTAAAACTCTAGATTTTCTCTAAATTCGTGTTTTTATACTTGAAATGGTGTTAGTTAGTGTCTATGGCTCGTGTGTAACATGAATATATATTTTGTTTGCTCGATTTGTTGTTTTGAGTAACTAGTTTGAACATTTGAAATGGGTTTGCTTAATCTTGCATTTTGGAAGATTAAATGTTGTTTGATTGTTAAAGTTCATGTTTTAATTGTGTTACTAGAATCACTAGCTTCGTTTTGATGCGTAGGTTGATTAAGAAAACTTCAAACACATGATTATTGATTTTTGTGAATTTTGGTTAGGGTTTGATAGACTTTGAAATGAACTTTTGATGCGTTGAATGCTTGTTAATGTTGTTAGTAAGTGTTTAGATGCAATGTATGCTTAATTACCTTCGAAACAGCATATCGTATGTGAAAATTGGATTCCGGAATCATAAAATACGTTTTACGAACTTGAAACTTTGAAAATAAACCTTTCTTGATCAATTGACTAGTTTTCGGTTATTGTAATTGATGTTTTTGCTTGGTGAAAGGTAGTTAATTGTATTCCTTGTCAAAAGAGCTTTCCAATGATATAAGATGCGTATTCTAAGTGTTTACGGTTTGCGTTTTGTGCTAAATTGAATTTTGGATCAAGACTTGAACTTTTGAAACTGACCAGGTACCAGGCCACGCCTAATGTCGCGGCGCGACACCTCTGGCCGCGGCGCGGCAATAGCCGTGTTTGGGTTCTGACCTACTTTGTCAAATTTCGAAAAATGTTTGCTATGCTACGCACCTCCGATTCACATGTAACTTGTTCTAACATGTTTATATATGAATAAAAACCTCAGAAAAATAGTTCGGGACCCGACCCGACCCCCTTGACTTTTTTGTTGACTTTGACCAAGTTTGACTTTTAGTCAAACTTAACAAAACACTTATACAATCGTTCTAATCTTATTTTATACTTGATTCTTGCATGAAACTTGACAACGTGATTCACATGCTATATAATCGAGTCGTAATGAGCCATAGGACTAATTGAACACATTTCGCCCGACCTTGTGTCGTAACCGGTTAATTGATACAACTTACTTGTTTAGGTCAAGGCTAAGCAACATTCATGCACACGTTTACTTTGTGAAGTACATTTATACTCGTGCACTCGAGGTGAGATCATAGTCCCATCTTTCAACAACTTTTATACTTTTAAATCATGGGATGAGAAACATATACGGTTTTATACTACATACTTTTACACTTTGAACACAAGTACGGAAACGAACATTCCACGTGCGGGTTTGAACAAAAAGCCTCAATTCAATTATCATTAGTTACACTTGCAGGGTGTAAACGAGAACTTATATTATGTGATCACATGGGCTTGACGAGCCTCATTCGGACGGTTCGCTACCGTTAGCGGATGAAATATATTTTCGGGTCTAGTGTATGTTCTAACACTACGCAAAGGGTGCAAAATAGTTAAGTTTGATAATTGGGTGCCCGGGATACAAATAACAACTTTTGGAATGCAAATGATTTTGATAATCATCTTATATTAAATCTTGTGGTTCAAATACAACGTTTACTAAAACACCTATGATTTCACCAACGTTTTTCGTTGACAGTTTTCTATATGTTTCTCAGGTTCATACTTTGGCTACTTGATACATGCTTCCGCACACTTTGATTACTTGCTTGGAGTCAAGCATACATACATACATACGCTAGTGATAGCACCTTTGGATTCAAACTTTTGTCTACATACTTTCGCTATTTATAGCAAACCGTGATTTTTCAACTAATTATGTCGCAAGTTATTTCATTTATACTTTATACTCTTGTAAACTTAAACTTGTCGTCGAACGGTTTTGTAAACTAAACCTTGCAAGCATGATACGTTTCAAATGAACGCGACATAATTTTGGTCAAACGAGTCTCATATAGGGACTACGACCACGTAACGGGACCTAAGTAGTCGGCGCCGTCAATGACGATTTGGCCGGGTCGCTACAATTATCTAACTCGTATCAATATCATACTAACATTATCATCTTTCCCGGTTTCTTCAAAAAATCATAACCACGATTTACCTAATCAAAATAGGGTTTGGCCCAAAAAGGTCTATAACAAAAAGGTCTATAACAATGGCTCTATAATTTAACCCAACAAGTCACGGCCCAAAGTACAAAACACTTAGCCCATCATTATGACAATATCCATTAAAAATAAAAGATGTACGTGCTTGTGTAAAGAACCTAGGATTCCAAGAAATCTCTTCCACAATCCCGACCCCACTAATTCCAAGCAATCACACCTAATATAGTCAAACACAGCTCATAGCATTGGTGCACCGTATCACTAGCAAATGTCGAGTGATGTGTAAAACAAAGTTGCCGAGTAGACCCCACTAATTCCATTTCCTTTATAATTCAATCATAAGTTTACATTTAGTTCAATCTTCCAAAAAACTAACGTTCAACATGTAGTGACCCGAACTTTTCCATGTTTAAATATATTAATTGAGATTGATATTTACATGATTAAATGTTTCCAACATGTTAAGCAATCAAACTTGTTAAGACTTGATTAATTGAAATATGTTTCATATAGACAATTGACCACCCAAGTTGACCGGTGATTCACGAACGTTAAAACTTGTAAAAACTATATGATGACATATATATGGATATATATATATATATAGTTAACATGATACTATGATAAGTAAACATATCATTAAGTATATTAACAATGAACTACATATGTAAAAACAAGACTACTAACTTAATGATTTTTAAACGAGACATATATGTAACGATTATCGTTGTAAAGACATTTAATGTATATATATCATATTAAGAGATATTCATACATGATAATATCATGATAATATAATAATTTAAAATCTCATTTGATATTATAAATATTGGGTTAACAACATTTAACAAGATCGTTAACCTAAAGGTTTCAAAACAACACTTACATGTAACGACTAACGATGACTTAACGACTCAGTTAAAATGTATATACATGTAGTGTTTTAAAATGTATTTATACACTTTTGAAAGACTTCAATACACTTATCAAAATACTTCTACTTAACAAAAATTCTTACAATTACATCCTCGTTCAGTTTCATCAACAATTCTACTCGTATGCACCCGTATTCGTACTCGTACAATACACAGCTTTTAGATGTATGTACTATTGGTATATACACTCCAATGATCAGCTCTTAGCAGCCCATGTGAGTCACCTAACACATGTGGGAACCATCATTTGGCAACTAGCATGAAATATCTCATAAAATTACAAAAATATGAGTAATCATTCATGACTTATTTACATGAAAACAAAATTACATATCCTTTATATCTAATCCATACACCAACGACCAAAAACACCTAAAAACACTTTCATTCTTCAATTTTCTTCATCTAATTGATCTCTCTCAAGTTCTATCTTCAAGTTCTAAGTGTTCTTCATAAATTCTACAAGTTCTAGTTACATAAAATCAAGAATACTTTCAAGTTTGCTAGCTCACTTCCAATCTTGTAAGGTGATCATCCAACCTCAAGAAATTTTTGTTTCTTACAGTAGGTTATCATTCTAATACAAGGTAATAATCATATTCAAACTTTGGTTCAATTTCTATAACTATAACAATCTTATTTCAAGTGATGATCTTACTTGAACTTGTTTTCGTGTCATGATTCTGCTTCAAGAACTTCGAGCCATCCAAGGATCCGTTGAAGCTAGATCCATTTTTCTCTTTGACAGTAGGTTTATCCTGAAATGTCCCGTTCTTATTGATTAAAAACGTTCCATATTAATTGATTTCGTTGCGAGGTTTTGACCTCTATATGAGACGTTTTTCAAAGACTGCATTCATTTTTAAACAAACCATAACCTTTATTTCATCAATAAAGGTTTAAAAAGCTTTACGTAGATTATCAAATAATGATAATCTAAAATATCCTGTTTACACACGACCATTACATAATGGTTTACAATACAAATATGTTACAACAAAATAAGTTCCTTGAATGCAGTTTTTACACAATATCATACAAGCATGGACTCCAAATCTTGTCCTTATTTAAGTATGCGACAGCAGAAGCTCTTAATAATCATCTGAGAATAAACATGCTTAAAACGTCAACAAAAATGTTGGTGAGTTATAGGTTTAACCTATATATATCAAATCGTAACAATAGACCACAAGATTTCATATTTCAATACACATCCCATACATAGAGATAAAAATCATTCATATGGTGAACACCTGGTAACCGACAATAACAAGATGCATATATAAGAATATCCCCATCATTCCGGGACACCCTTCGGATATGATATAAATTTCGAAGTACTAAAGCATCCGGTACTTTGGATGGGGTTTGTTAGGCCCAATAGATCTATCTTTAGGATTCGCGTCAATTAGGGAGTCTGTTCCCTAATTCTTAGATTACCAGACTTAATAAAAAGGGGCATATTCGATTTCGATAATTCAACCATAGAATGTAGTTTCACGTACTTGTGTCTATTTTGTAAATCATTTATAAAACCTGCATGTATTCTCATCCCAAAAATATTAGATTTTAAAAGTGGGACTATAACTCACTTTCACAGATTTTTACTTCGTCGGGAAGTAAGACTTGGCCACTGGTTGATTCACGAACCTATAACAATATATACATATATATCAAAGTATGTTCAAAATATATTTACAACACTTTTAATATATTTTGATGTTTTAAGTTTATTAAGTCAGCTGTCCTCGTTAGTAACCTACAACTAGTTGTCCACAGTTAGATGTACAGAAATAAATCGATAAATATTATCTTGAATCAATCCACGACCCAGTGTATACGTATCTCAGTATTGATCACAACTCAAACTATATATATTTTGGAATCAACCTCAACCCTGTATAGCTAACTCCAACATTCACATATAGAGTGTCTATGGTTGTTCCGAAATATATATAGATGTGTCGACATGATAGGTCGAAACATTGTATACGTGTCTATGGTATCTCAAGATTACATAATATATAATACAAGTTGATTAAGTTATGGTTGGAATAGATTTGTTACCAATTTTCACGTAGCTAAAATGAGAAAAATTATCCAATCTTGTTTTACCCATAACTTCTTCATTTTAAATCCGTTTTGAGTGAATCAAATTGCTATGGTTTCATATTGAACTCTATTTTATGAATATAAACAAAAAAAGTATAGGTTTCTAGTCGGAAAAGTAAGTTACAAGTCGTTTTTGTAAAGGTAGTCATTTCAGTCGAAAGAACGACGTCTAGATGACCATTTTAGAAAACATACTTCCACTTTGAGTTTAACCATAATTTTTGGATATAGTTTCATGTTCATAATAAAAATCATTTTCTCAGAATAACAACTTTTAAATCAAAGTTTATCATAGTTTTTAATTAACTAACCCAAAACAGCCCGCGGTGTTACTACGACGGCGTAAATCCGGTTTTACGGTGTTTTTCGTGTTTCCAGGTTTTAAATCATTAAGGTAGCATATCATATAGATATAGAACATGTGTTTAGTTGATTTTAAAAGTCAAGTTAGAAGGATTAACTTTTGTTTGCGAACAAGTTTAGAATTAACTAAACTATGTTCTAGTGATTACAAGTTTAAACCTTCGAATAAGATAGCTTTATATGTATGAATCGAATGATGTTATGAACATCATTACTACCTTAAGTTCCTTGGATGAACCTACTGGAAAAGAGAGAAATGGATCTAGCTTCAATGGATCCTTGGATGGCTCAAAGTTCTTGAAGCAAAATCATGACACGAAAACAAGTTCAAGTAAGATCATCACTTTGAAATAAGATTGTTATAGTTATAGAAATTGAACCAAAGTTTGAATATGATTATTACCTTGTATTAGAATGATAAACTACTGTAAGAAACAAAGATTTCTTGAGGTTGGATGATCACCTTACAAGATTGGAAGTGAGCTAGCAAACTTGAAAGTATTCTTGATTTTATGAAACTAGAACTTTTGGAATTTATGAAGAACACTTAGAACTTGAAGATAGAACTTGAGAGAGTTCAATTAGATGAAGAAAATTGAAGAATGAAAGTGTTTGTAGGTGTTTTTGGTCGTTGGTGTATGGATTAGATATAAAGGATATGTAATTTTGTTTTCATGTAAATAAGTCATGAATGATTACTCATATTTTTGTAATCTTATGAGATATTTCATGCTAGTTGCCAAATGATGGTTCCCACATGTGTTAGGTGACTCACATGGGCTGCTAAGAGCTGATCATTGGAGTGTATATACCAATAGTACATACATCTAAAAGCTGTGTATTGTACGAGTACGAATACGGGTGCATACGAGTAGAATTGTTGATGAAACTGAACGAGAATGTAATTGTAAGCATTTTTGTTAAGTAGAAGTATTTTGATAAGTGTATTGAAGTCTTTCAAAAGTGTATAAATACATATTAAAACACTACATGTATATACATTTTAACTGAGTCGTTAAGTCATCGTTAGTCGTTACATGTAAGTGTTGTTTTGAAACCTTTAGGTTAACGATCTTGTTAAATGTTGTTAACCCAATGTTTATAATATCAAAAGAGATTTTAAATTATTATATCATCATGATATTATGATGTACGAATATCTCTTAATATGATATATATACATTAAATGTCGTTACAACGATAAACGTTACATATATGTCTCGTTTCAAAATCATTAAGTTAGTAGTCTTGTTTTTACATATGTAGTTCATTGTTAATATAATTAATGATATGTTTACTTATCATAATATCATGTTAACTATACATATAACCATATATATGTCATCATATAGTTTTTTTACAAGTTTTAACGTTCGTGAATCACCGGTCAACTTGGGTGGTCAATTGTCTATATGAAACCTATTTCAATTAATCAAGTCTTAACAAGTTTGATTGCTTAACATGTTGGAAACATTTAATCATGTAAATATCAATCTCAATTAATATATATAAACATGGAAAAGTTCGGGTCACTACAGTACCTACCCGTTAAATAAATTTCGTCCCGAAATTTTAAGCTGTTGAAGGTGTTGACGAATCTTCTGGAAATAGATGCGGGTATTTCTTCTTCATCTGATCTTCACGCTCCCAGGTGAACTCGGGTCCTCTACGAGCATTCCATCGAACCTTAACAATTGGTATCTTGTTTTGCTTAAGTCTTTTAACCTCACGATCCATTATTTCGACGGGTTCTTCGATGAATTGGAGTTTTTCGTTGATTTGGATTTCATCTAACGGAATAGTGAGATCTTCTTTAGCAAAACATTTCTTCAAATTCGAGACGTGGAAAGTGTTATGTACAGCCGCGAGTTGTTGAGGTAACTCAAGTCGGTAAGCTACTGGTCCGACACGATCAATAATCTTGAATGGTCCAATATACCTTGGATTTAATTTCCCTCGTTTACCAAATCGAACAACGCCTTTCCAAGGTGAAACTTTAAGCATGACCATCTCTCCAATTTCAAATTCTATATCTTTTCTTTTAATGTCAGCGTAGCTCTTTTGTCGACTTTGGGCGGTTTTCAACCGTTGTTGAATTTGGATGATCTTCTCGGTAGTTTCTTGTATAATCTCCGGACCCGTAATCTGTCTATCCCCCACCTCACTCCAACAAATCGGAGACCTGCACTTTCTACCATAAAGTGCTTCAAACGGCGCCATCTCAATGCTTGAATGGTAGCTGTTGTTGTAGGAAAATTCTGCTAACGGTAGATGTCGATCCCAACTGTTTCCGAAATCAATAACACATGCTCGTAGCATGTCTTCAAGCGTTTGTATCGTCCTTTCGCTCTGCCCATCAGTTTGTGGATGATAGGCAGTACTCATGTCTAGACGAGTTCCTAATGCTTGCTGTAATGTCTGCCAGAATCTTGAAATAAATCTGCCATCCCTATCAGAGATAATAGAGATTGGTATTCCATGTCTGGAGACGACTTCCTTCAAATACAGTCGTGCTAACTTCTCCATCTTGTCATCTTCTCTTATTGGTAGGAAGTGTGCTGATTTGGTGAGACGATCAACTATTACCCAAATAGTATCAAAACCACTTGCAGTCCTTGGCAATTTAGTGATGAAATCCATGGTAATGTTTTCCCATTTCCATTCCGGGATTTCGGGTTGTTGAAGTAGACCTGATGGTTTCTGATGCTCAGCTTTGACCTTAGAACACGTCAAACATTCTCCTACGTATTTAGCAACATCGGCTTTCATACCCGGCCACCAAAAATGTTTCTTGAGATCCTTGTACATCTTCCCCGTTCCAGGATGTATTGAGTATCTGGTTTTATGAGCTTCTCTAAGTACCATTTCTCTCATATCTCCAAATTTTGGTACCCAAATCCTTTCAGCCCTATACCGGGTTCCGTCTTCCCGAATATTAAGATGCTTCTCCGATCCTTTGGGTATTTCATCCTTTAAATTTCCCTCTTTTAAAACTCCTTGTTGCGCCTCCTTTATTTGAGTAGTAATGTTATTATGAATCATTATATTCATAGATTTTACTCGAATGGGTTCTCTATCCTTCCTGCTCAAGGCATCGGCTACCACATTTGCCTTCCCCGGGTGGTAACGAATCTCAAAATCGTAATCATTCAATAATTCAATCCACCTACGCTGCCTCATATTCAGTTGTTTCTGATTAAATATGTGTTGAAGACTTTTGTGGTCGGTATATATAATACTTTTGACCCCATATAAGTAGTGCCTCCAAGTCTTTAATGCAAAAACAACCGCGCCTAATTCCAAATCATGCGTCGTATAATTTTGTTCGTGAATCTTCAATTGTCTAGACGCATAAGCAATCACCTTCGTTCGTTGCATTAATACACAACCGAGACCTTGCTTTGATGCGTCACAATAAATCACAAAATCATCATTCCCTTCAGGCAATGACAATATAGGTGCCGTAGTTAGCTTTTTCTTCAATAACTGAAACGCTTTCTCTTGTTCATCATTCCATTCAAATTTCTTCCCTTTATGCGTTAATGCAGTCAAGGGTTTTGCTATTCTGGAAAAGTCTTGGATGAACCTTCTGTAGTAACCAGCTAGTCCTAAAAACTGGCGTATGTGTTTCGGAGTTTTCGGGGTTTCCCACTTTTCAACAGTTTCTATCTTTGCCGGATCCACCTTAATACCTTCTTTGTTCACTATGTGACCGAGGAATTGAACTTCTTCCAACCAAAATGCACACTTTGAAAACTTAGCGTACAATTCTTCCTTCCTCAATACTTCTAACACCTTTCTCAAATGTTCACCGTGTTCTTGGTCATTCTTTGAGTAAATAAGTATGTCATCAATGAAAACAATGACAAACTTGTCAAGGTATGGTCCACACACTCGGTTCATAAGGTCCATGAACACAGCTGGTGCATTAGTTAAACCAAACGGCATGACCATAAACTCGTAATGACCATAACGTGTTCTGAAAGCAGTCTTTGGAATATCATCTTCTTTCACCCGCATTTGATGATACCCGGAACGTAAGTCAATCTTTGAATAAACAGACGAGCCTTGTAGTTGATCAAATAAGTCGTCGATTCTCGGTAGTGGGTAGCGGTTCTTGATGGTAAGTTTGTTCAACTCTCGGTAGTCGATACACAACCTGAATGTACCATCTTTCTTCTTGACAAACAAAACAGGAGCTCCCCACGGTGATGTGCTTGGTCGAATGAAACCACGCTCTAAAAGTTCTTGTAATTGGCTTTGCAGTTCTTTCATCTCGTTGGGTGCGAGTCTGTAAGGAGCACGAGCTATTGGTGCAGCTCCTGGTACAAGATCTATTTGAAATTCAACGGATCGATGTGGGGGTAATCCCGGTAATTCTTTCGGAAATACATCGGGAAATTCTTTTGCAATGGGAACATCATTGATGCTCTTTTCTTCAGTTTGTACTTTCTCGACGTGTGCTAGAACAGCATAGCAACCTTTTCTTATTAGTTTTTGTGCCTTCAAATTACTAATAAGATGTAGCTTCGTGTTGCCCTTTTCTCCGTACACCATTAAGGGTTTTCCTTTTTCTCGTATAATGCGAATTGCATTTTTGTAACAAACGATCTCCGCTTTCACTTCTTTCAACCAGTCCATACCGATTATCACATCAAAACTCCCTAACTCTACTGGTATCAAATCAATCTTAAATGTTTCGCTAACCAGTTTAATTTCTCGATTCCGACATATATTATCTGCTGAAATTAATTTACCATTTGATAATTCGAGTAAAAATTTACTATCCAAAGGCGTCAATGGACAACTTAATTTAGCACAAAAATCTCTACTCATATAGCTTCTATCCGCACCCGAATCAAATAAAACGTAAGCACATTTATTGTCAATAAGAAACGTACCCGTAACAAGCTCCGGGTCTTCCTGTGCCTCTACCGCATTAATATTGAAAACTCTTCCACGGCCTTGTCCATTCGTGTTCTCCTGGTTCGGGCAATTTCTAATAATGTGGCCTGGTTTTCCACATTTATAACAAACTACATTGGCATAACTTGCTCCGACACTACTTGCTCCGCCATTACTCGTTCCGACACCATTTGTTCCTTTCGTTCTATTAACCCCTGGTCCGTAGACCTCACACTTCGCCGCGCTATGACCATTTCTTTTACACTTGTTGCAAAATTTGGTGCAGAACCCCGAGTGATTCTTTTCACACCTTTGGCATAGTTGCTTCTGATTGTTGTTGTTGTTGCGGTTATTATTGTTGTTGGGATGATTGTTGTAGTTGCTGTTGTTGTTGTTGTTGTTGTTGGGCCGTTTGTTGTAGTTGCGATTGATGTTGCGATTGTTGGGATAATTGTTGCGATTATTGTTGTAATTGCTGTTGTTGTTGTATTGGTGATTCTTATCACCGTTTTCCTCCCACTTTCTTTTGACTTGCTTCACATTGGCCTCTTCAGCAGTCTGTTCTTTAATTCTTTCTTCAATCTGGTTCACTAGTTTGTGAGCCATTCTACATGCCTGTTGTATGGAGGCGGGCTCGTGTGAACTTATATCTTCTTGGATTCTTTCCGGTAATCCTTTCACAAACGCGTCGATCTTCTCTTCCTCATCTTCGAATGCTCCCGGACACAATAGGCACAATTCTGTGAATCGTCTTTCGTACGTGGTAATATCAAATCCTTGGGTTCGTAACCCTCTAAGTTCTGTCTTGAGCTTATTGACCTCGGTTCTGGGACGGTACTTCTCGTTCATCAAGTGCTTGAATGCTGACCACGGTAGTGCGTACGCATCATCTTGTCCCACTTGCTCTAGATAGGTATTCCACCATGTTAACGCAGAACCTGTGAAGGTATGCGTAGCGTACTTCACTTTGTCCTCTTCAGTACACTTACTTATGGCAAACACCGATTCAACCTTCTCGGTCCACCGTTTCAATCCGATCGGTCCTTCGGTTCCATCAAATTCCAAAGGTTTGCAGGCAGTGAATTCTTTGTAGGTGCATCCTACACGATTTCCTGTACTGCTAGATCCAAGGTTATTGTTGGTATGTAGCGCAGCCTGTACTGCGGCTATGTTTGAAGCTAGAAAAGTACGGAATTCCTCTTCATTCATATTCACGGTGTGTCGAGTAGTCGGTGCCATTTCCTTCAAAATAGTTAAATGGAACAAGTTAATCATACAGAATATTAAGAGTAGTTAATAGTATTTCGTAGCATAATATGAACTCATTTATAAAAGCTTTTTCTTCATATTAGCGTTTTATAAGTTTAAATTCGGGTAGTACCTACCCGTTAAGTTCATACTTAGTAGCTAATATACAATTCAACTACTACAATTCTATATGAAAAACTGATTATAATAATATTTCGCGTTCAAACTTTTATACAATATTTTACAAACTTACAATACCGCTTATTTTACATAAAGCATGAAATATAGCACACAATAACTTTGATACAAGATAGTTGTGAAGACAATTCTAGCTAGTACACAAGTCGTTCAGCAAAGGCAATAAAGACACGTAATTCATACGTCCAGAAACAAGTCATGCATTCTGGTTTTACTAGGACTACTTCCCATCCTTGGTCTTGTGCAACATAACCGTTATGGCCGTTGATAAGACAGCGTGTTGTAACGTCATCAAAGGGACGAGGGTTACGTAATGTCCAACAGTCCCGTAATAATCTAAAAACCTCATTTCTTACCCCAATTACCGACTCCGTCACTTGTGGAAACGTTTTGTTTAATAGTTGTAGCCCGATGTTCTTGTTCTCACTTTGGTGAGAAGCGAACATTACTAATCCGTAAGCATAACATGCTTCTTTATGTTGCATGTTAGCCGCTTTTTCTAAATCACGAAGTCCAATATTCGGATATATTGAGTCAAAATAATTTCTTAACCCGTTGCGTAAAATAGCATTTGGGTTCCCCGCAATATATGCGTCAAAGTAAACACATCGTAACTTATGGGTTTCCCAATGTGATATCCCCCATCTTTCAAACGAAAGTCTCTTATAAACCAAGACATTCTTGGAACGTTCTTCGAATGTCTTACAAACTGATCTCGCCTTAAATAGTTGTGCCGAAGAATTCTGGCCGACTCTAGACAAGATTTCATCAATCATGTCTCCGGGTAGGTCTCTTAAAATATTGGGTTGTCTATCCATTTTGTGTTTTTAAACTGTAAAATAGACAAGAGTTAGATTCATAAAAAAAATACTTATTAATACAAGCAATTTTTACAAATATCATAAAGCATAAGCACACTATATTACATATATTACACCACACGAATATAACTATCTTATTCCGACTCGCTCGTTTCTTCTTGTTCGGTTTTGGTTCGTTTTGCCAAGTTTCTAGGGATATATGATGTTCCCCTAATACGAGCCGTCGTTATCCACATTGGTTTAGAAAAACCTGGTGGTTTAGAGGTTCCCGGGTCATTGTTACAACTTAAGGACTTCGGGGGTTGACGATACATATAAAGTTCATCGGGGTTGGAATTAGATTTCTCTATTTTTATGCCCTTTCCCTTATTATTTTCTTTTGCCTTTTTAAATTCAGTTGGGGTAATTTCTATAACATCATCGGAATTCTCGTCGGAATTCGATTCATCGGAGAATTGGTAATCCTCCCAATATTTTGCTTCCTTGGCGGAAACACCATTGACCATAATTAACCTTGGTCGGTTGGTTGAGGATTCTCTTTTACTTAACCGTTTTATTATTTCCCCCACCGGTTCTATTTCTTCTTCCGGTTCCGACTCTTCTTCCGGTTCCTCTTCGGGAACTTGTGAATCAGTCCACGAATCATTCCAATTTACATTTGACTCTTCATTATTATTAGGTGAGTCAATGGGACTTGTTCTAGAGGTAGACATCTATCACATAATATCAAACACGTTAAGAGATTAATATATCACATAATATTCATATGTTAAAAATATATAGTTTCCAACAAAAATGTTAAGCAATCATTTTTAAAGAAAACACGGTCGAAGTCCAGACTCACTAATGCATCCTAACAAACTCGATAAGACACACTAATGCAAATTTTCTGGTTCTCTAAGACCAACGCTCGGATACCAACTGAAATGTCCCGTTCTTATTGATTAAAAACGTTCCATATTAATTGATTTCGTTGCGAGGTTTTGACCTCTATATGAGACGTTTTTCAAAGACTGCATTCATTTTTAAACAAACCATAACCTTTATTTCATCAATAAAGGTTTAAAAAGCTTTACGTAGATTATCAAATAATGATAATCTAAAATATCCTGTTTACACACGACCATTACATAATGGTTTACAATACAAATATGTTACAACAAAATAAGTTCCTTGAATGCAGTTTTTACACAATATCATACAAGCATGGACTCCAAATCTTGTCCTTATTTAAGTATGCGACAGCAGAAGCTCTTAATAATCACCTGAGAATAAACATGCTTAAAACGTCAACAAAAATGTTGGTGAGTTATAGGTTTAACCTATATATATCAAATCGTAACAATAGACCACAAGATTTCATATTTCAATACACATCCCATACATAGAGATAAAAATCATTCATATGGTGAACACCTGGTAACCGACAATAACAAGATGCATATATAAGAATATCCCCATCATTCCGGGACACCCTTCGGATATGATATAAATTTCGAAGTACTAAAGCATCCGGTACTTTGGATGGGGTTTGTTAGGCCCAATAGATCTATCTTTAGGATTCGCGTCAATTAGGGTGTCTGTTCCCTAATTCTTAGATTACCAGACTTAATAAAAAGGGGCATATTCGATTTCGATAATTCAACCATAGAATGTAGTTTCACGTACTTGTGTCTATTTTGTAAATCATTTATAAAACCTGCATGTATTCTCATCCCAAAAATATTAGATTTTAAAAGTGGGACTATAACTCACTTTCACAGATTTTTACTTCGTCGGGAAGTAAGACTTGGCCACTGGTTGATTCACGAACCTATAACAATATATACATATATATCAAAGTATGTTCAAAATATATTTACAACACTTTTAATATATTTTGATGTTTTAAGTTTATTAAGTCAGCTGTCCTCGTTAGTAACCTACAACTAGTTGTCCACAGTTAGATGTACAGAAATAAATCGATAAATATTATCTTGAATCAATCCACGACCCAGTGTATACGTATCTCAGTATTGATCACAACTCAAACTATATATATTTTGGAATCAACCTCAACCCTGTATAGCTAACTCCAACATTCACATATAGAGTGTCTATGGTTGTTCCGAAATATATATAGATGTGTCGACATGATAGGTCGAAACATTGTATACGTGTCTATGGTATCTCAAGATTACATAATATATAATACAAGTTGATTAAGTTATGGTTGGAATAGATTTGTTACCAATTTTCACGTAGCTAAAATGAGAAAAATTATCCAATCTTGTTTTACCCATAACTTCTTCATTTTAAATCCGTTTTGAGTGAATCAAATTGCTATGGTTTCATATTGAACTCTATTTTATGAATATAAACAAAAAAAGTATAGGTTTCTAGTCGGAAAAGTAAGTTACAAGTCGTTTTTGTAAAGGTAGTCATTTCAGTCGAAAGAACGACGTCTAGATGACCATTTTAGAAAACATACTTCCACTTTGAGTTTAACCATAATTTTTGGATATAGTTTCATGTTCATAATAAAAATCATTTTCTCAGAATAACAACTTTTAAATCAAAGTTTATCATAGTTTTTAATTAACTAACCCAAAACAGCCCGCGGTGTTACTACGACGGCGTAAATCCGGTTTTACGGTGTTTTTCGTGTTTCCAGGTTTTAAATCATTAAGTTAGCATATCATATAGATATAGAACATGTGTTTAGTTGATTTTAAAAGTCAAGTTAGAAGGATTAACTTTTGTTTGCGAACAAGTTTAGAATTAACTAAACTATGTTCTAGTGATTACAAGTTTAAACCTTCGAATAAGATAGCTTTATATGTATGAATCGAATGATGTTATGAACATCATTACTACCTTAAGTTCCTTGGATGAACCTACTGGAAAAGAGAGAAATGGATCTAGCTTCAATGGATCCTTGGATGGCTCAAAGTTCTTGAAGCAAAATCATGACACGAAAACAAGTTCAAGTAAGATCATCACTTTGAAATAAGATTGTTATAGTTATAGAAATTGAACCAAAGTTTGAATATGATTATTACCTTGTATTAGAATGATAAACTACTGTAAGAAACAAAGATTTCTTGAGGTTGGATGATCACCTTACAAGATTGGAAGTGAGCTAGCAAACTTGAAAGTATTCTTGATTTTATGAAACTAGAACTTTTGGAATTTATGAAGAACACTTAGAACTTGAAGATAGAACTTGAGAGAGTTCAATTAGATGAAGAAAATTGAAGAATGAAAGTGTTTGTAGGTGTTTTTGGTCGTTGGTGTATGGATTAGATATAAAGGATATGTAATTTTGTTTTCATGTAAATAAGTCATGAATGATTACTCATATTTTTGTAATCTTATGAGATATTTCATGCTAGTTGCCAAATGATGGTTCCCACATGTGTTAGGTGACTCACATGGGCTGCTAAGAGCTGATCATTGGAGTGTATATACCAATAGTACATACATCTAAAAGCTGTGTATTGTACGAGTACGAATACGGGTGCATACGAGTAGAATTGTTGATGAAACTGAACGAGAATGTAATTGTAAGCATTTTTGTTAAGTAGAAGTATTTTGATAAGTGTATTGAAGTCTTTCAAAAGTGTATAAATACATATTAAAACACTACATGTATATACATTTTAACTGAGTCGTTAAGTCATCGTTAGTCGTTACATGTAAGTGTTGTTTTGAAACCTTTAGGTTAACGATCTTGTTAAATGTTGTTAACCCAATGTTTATAATATCAAAAGAGATTTTAAATTATTATATCATCATGATATTATGATGTACGAATATCTCTTAATATGATATATATACATTAAATGTCGTTACAACGATAAACGTTACATATATGTCTCGTTTCAAAATCATTAAGTTAGTAGTCTTGTTTTTACATATGTAGTTCATTGTTAATATAATTAATGATATGTTTACTTATCATAATATCATGTTAACTATACATATAACCATATATATGTCATCATATAGTTTTTTTACAAGTTTTAACGTTCGTGAATCACCGGTCAACTTGGGTGGTCAATTGTCTATATGAAACCTATTTCAATTAATCAAGTCTTAACAAGTTTGATTGCTTAACATGTTGGAAACATTTAATCATGTAAATATCAATCTCAATTAATATATATAAACATGGAAAAGTTCGGGTCACTACATATCCAAGGAACTTAAGGTAGTAATGATGTTCATAACATCATTCGATTCATACATATAAAGCTATCTTATTCGAAGGTTTAAACTTGTAATCACTAGAACATAGTTTAGTTAATTCTAAACTTGTTCGCAAACAAAAGTTAATCCTTCTAACTTGACTTTTAAAATCAACTAAACACATTTTCTATATCTATATGATATGCTAACTTAATGATTTAAAACCTGGAAACACGAAAAATACCGTAAAACCGGATTTACGCCGTCATAGTAACACCGCGGGCTGTTTTGGGTTAGTTAATTAAAAACTATGATAAACTTTGATTTAAAAGTTGTTATTCTGAGAAAATGATTTTTATTATGAACATGAAACTATATCCAAAAATTATGGTTAAACTCAAAGTGGAAGTATGTTTTCTAAAATGGTCATCTAGACGTCGTTCTTTCGACTGAAATGACTACCTTTACAAAAACGACTTGTAACTTATTTTGCCGACTATAAACATATACTTTTTCTGTTTAGATTCATAAAATAGAGTTCAATATGAAACCATAGCAATTTGATTCACTCAAAACGGATTTAAAATGAAGAAGTTATGGGTAAAACAAGATTGGATAATTTTTCCCATTTTAGCTACGTGAAAATTGGTAACAAATCTATTCCAACCATAACTTAATCAACTTGTATTGTATATTATGTAATCTTGAGATACCATAGACACGTATACAATGTTTCGACCTATCATGTCGACACATCTATATATATTTCGGAACAACCATAGACACTCTATATGTGAATGTTGGAGTTAGCTATACAGGGTTGAGGTTGATTCCAAAATATATATAGTTTGAGTTGTGATCAATACTGAGATACGAATACACTGGGTCGTGGATTGATTCAAGATAATATTTATCGATTTATTTCTGTACATCTAACTGTGGACAACTAGTTGTAGGTTACTAACGAGGACAGCTGACTTAATAAACATAAAACATCAAAATATATTAAAAGTGTTGTAAATATATTTTGAACATACTTTGATATATATGTATATATTGTTATAGGTTCGTGAATCAACCAGTGGCCAAGTCTTACTTCCCGACGAAGTAAAATCTGTGAAAGTGAGTTATAGTCCCACTTTTAAAATCTAATATTTTTGGGATGAGAATACATGCAGGTTTTATAAATGATTTACAAAATAGACACAAGTACGTGAAACTACATTCTATGGTTGAATTATCGAAATCGAATATCGCCCTTTTTATTAAGTCTGGTAATCTAAGAATTAGGGAACAGACACCCTAATTGACGCGAATCCTAAAGATAGATCTATTGGGCTTAACAAACCCCATCCAAAGTACCGGATGCTTTAGTACTTCGAAATTTATATCATATCCGAAGGGTGTCCCGGAATGATGTGGATATTCTTATATATGCATCTTGTTAATGTCGGTTACCAGGTGTTCACCATATGAATGATTTTTATCTCTATGTATGGGATGTGTATTGAAATATGAAATCTTGTGGTCTATTATTATGATTTGATATATATTGGTTAAACGTATAACTCACCAACATTTTTGTTGACGTTTTAAGCATGTTTATTCTCAGGTGATTATTAAGAGCTTCCGCTGTCGCATACTTAAATAAGGACGAGATTTGGAGTCCATGCTTGTATGATATTGTGTAAAAACTGTATTCAAGAAACTTATTTTGTTGTAACATATTTGTATTGTAAACCATTATGTAATGGTCGTGTGTAAACAGGATATTTTAGATTATCATTATTTGATAATCTACGTAAAGCTTTTTAAACCTTTATTGATGAAATAAAGGTTATGGTTTGTTTTAAAATGAATGCAGTCTTTGAAAAACGTCTCATATAGAGGTCAAAACCTCGCAACGAAATCAATTAATATGGAACGTTTTTAATCAATAAGAACGGGACATTTCTGATGCGTGATTATGACTTTAAAAACGCAATTTAGAACAATCTTTCTTCACTTAAACAGATCTGAACACAAACCCCCAAATTTGTAACAGTAACAGCCCCAAAAACAGAGTATAAAACTCTGAAATAAGAACACAAGGATAGAAGAATCTAAACCCCAAATTGATAAAGATACACCACAATTAGAGATCTAGAAACACTCCAAATCTTCAACTACAGCTGATAAAGATTCCACCACAACTATAATATCAGATATGAAGATTTGGAATTCACCACAATGTTTGATAAAGTAACACCACAAACACTGATAAAGAAACCACTCTTAGCCACCAGAATCAAAGATTCGTAAAGACACAGAGATTTTGTAAATAGATAAGCTCTATCAAACTTTTCATTCAATCATCAACCAAGTTTTACAATTACAAGAGCTCTCTATTTATAGTAGAAGCTTAACAGCTATTTTCTAAATAAGACAAAAACATAAAAAGGAAATGGAGACAAAAAAGGACAAACAATTACAAATTAGCCAATAAGAATAAAGGACACAATTTGCAGAAAGCCTGCCATTTGTTAGTGCTCCTTCCCATGATAAAAGCATCCAATGATAAATGGGAGTCTTCCTTGGACAGCTAACATTCTTCTAGAACAGCCACACACGTGTTAAGCACATGACCTGACCGGTTTATTGAAAAGCATAAGTAAACTTTGAATTGTATCAGCAAGTTGGCCATTCAGACAGAAAATAGCATCGCGTGCTGGTTGTACTAGAGTTTCGTGTGCTGATTGAACTAAAATTCTTTAGCTGGTTGAACTAGCTGGTTCGCCTAAGCATAACTTTGCTGGTTCGATTTGCTGGTTACCCGGCTGAGTGAATTAAAGCTTTACTGGCTGAACTAAACTCATTTGCTGGTCCGGCTAGCTGGTTCTTCTTCGTTGCTGGCTTGCCTTCAACTATCAAAAACTTTATTCATGAAAACATAACTACTTCAGTTTAAGGACTGAAGTAGGGTCACCCCTGAGCTTCTTGAACCAGCTCCAAAAACACTTAGATGATACGAAATAGATGGCAACACGACCATTGCTTGGCCTGATTCGGGTGTAACATCTTTTGAGCTCGAGCTGGCTGTGTTGCTGGTTACATTGCCCAGCTCACCCGCATCATCCTCTCCCTCTAAAAAGGAACTTGACCTCAAGTTCTCGAGGTTGTCATCTTCCAAGTAGGGCATCAAATCACCAACATTAAAAGTGCTATACACAGCAGTATCACCAGGCAGCTCGACCTTGTAAGCATTATCACCAACTTTTTCCAACACTTTAAATGGACCCTCAGCTCTTGGCATCAGCTTGTTCTTCCTTTTTGCTGGGAACCTTTCCTTCCTTAGATGAATCCAAACAAGATCACCAGGAACAAAAGTGGGCTGCTTTCTGTGCTGGTTAGCTTTAGCCTTGTATTGCTGGTTGGTCTTCTCAATTTTGGCCCTCACTTGCTCATACAGCTTCTTCATTTCTTTGGCCTTTGCTACTGCATCAACACTTACCTTAGGCTCAATTGCAAAAGGAATCAGATCAATGGGTGTGAGTGGATTTGCACCATAGCAGATTTCAAATGGTGATTTTCCTGTGGAGTAATTAGGTGCTCTGTTAAAAGCAAATTCAGCTTGAGCAAGCTTCAAATCCCACTCCTTCAAACTTTTCTTCACAAGTGCCCTTAGCAACATTCCCACAGTTCTATTGGTAACTTCAGTTTGACCATCAGTTTGGGGATGGTGAGAAGTGCTGAATAAAAGCTTTGTTCCAAGCAGCTTCCATAATGTCTTCCAAAAATAGCTTAAGAACTTTGTATCTCGATCAGACACAATGGTTTTGGGAACTCCATGAAGACGAACAATTTCTTTGAAGAATAAAGTAGCAACAACAGTAGCATCATTGGTTTTGTTGCTGGCTATGAAATGAGCCATCTTTGAAAACCTGTCAACAACAACCATAATAGAATCTTTGCCTCGCTGAGTCCTTGGTAAAGCAACAATGAAATCCATGCTCAAATCTTCCCATGGCTGGTTGGGAACAGGAAGAGGAGTATATAAACCCTGGTGAAAAGTTGACTTAGCTTGACAGCAGGTAGCACAACGATTAATCACAGCTTTGACATCTTTATCCATACATGGCCAGTAGAAGTGTTCACTTAGGATATCCAATGTCTTGTTAATCCCAAAATGACCAGCTAAACCACCTCCATGTGCTTCTCTAATCAGCAACTCCCTGATTGAATCTTTTGGGATGCACAATCTGCTGCCCTTGAATAGAAAACCATCTTGCTCAACATAATCCCTTTTGGACTCAGCAGGAGAACAGTTCAAAATAGGAGCAAAGTCTGGATCAGCTTCATATAACTCCTTAACAAATGAAAATCCAAGAACTCTAGCTTCCAGAATTGACAACAAAGAATATCTTCTTGAAAGAGCATCAGCAACAACATTAGAAGTACCAGCCTTGTGTTTAGACACAAAGGAGTACATCTGCAAGAATTCAACCCATTTTGCATGCCTTGGATTTAATTTGTGCTGCCCATTAATGTATTTTAATGCTTCATGATCAGAAAAGAGAACAAACTGCCTTGGCTTCAAATAATGTGACCAATGATCAACAGCTCGAATGATGGCATAAAACTCTTTATCATAAGTGCTATAATTCAGCTTTGACCCATTTAGCTTTTCACTGAAATAAGCTACTGGTCTTTTTCCTTGCACTAGCACAGCTCCAATGCCAACACCACTTGCATCACATTCAAGTTCAAATAGCATATCAAAATTAGGTAAAGCAAGTACAGGTGCTGAACTTAGCTTTTCTTTCAATGATTCAAATGCTGATTGGGCAGAACTAGACCATTCAAATACCCCTTTCTTCATACAATCAGTAATTGGAGCAACAATTGTGGAGAAGTCTTTGATAAATCTTCTATAAAATGAAGCTAAACCATGAAAACTTCTGACTTCAGTGATGGTAGAAGGACTAGGCCATGATCTGATTGCTTCCACCTTAGATGGATCCATTGAAATGCCTTCTTCAGAAACCACATATCCAAGAAACACTACTTTGCTGACAAAGAAATCACACTTCTCCAGCTTTGCATATAACTGATTCTGCCTTAATAGATCAAATACTTTCCTCAAATGATCCAAGTGTTCTTCTTTGGTTTTTGAGTACACTAGGATGTCATCAAAGTAAACAACCACAAACTGACCAATAAGTGGCCTGAGCACTTCATTCATAAGCCTCATGAATGTGCTGGGCGCATTAGACAACCCAAAAGGCATAACCAACCACTCGAATAATCCACCTTTGATCTTGAAAGCTGTCTTCCATTCATCTCCTTCTTTCATTCGAATCTGATGATACCCACTTCTAAGATCAACTTTGGAAAACACATAAGAACCATGCAGCTCATCTAGCATATCATCTAATCTAGGTATGGGATACCTATACTTGATGGTGATGTTGTTAATAGCTCGGCTGTCTACACACATTCTCATAGAACCATCTTTCTTTGGAACCAGCAAAGCTGGTACTGAACAAGGACTCATGCTGGTTCTAACATATCCCTTGGCAACCAGCTCATTAACTTGCTTTTCTAGTTCTTTTGCTTCATGAGGAGAGCATCGATAAGCTGCTTTGTTAGGAAGGACAGATCCAGGTACAAGATCAATTTGATGTTCAATACCCCTGATTGGTGGTAAACCAGTAGGTAACTCAGTTGGAAACACATCAGCAAATTCGGATAACAATGGCTTTACCCTAGCTGGTATTTCATCATGCTAGTTCAACTCATCACTTTCAACCATCAGCAATAGATAAGCACCAGTACCACCCTTTAACTCAGTATCAACTTCAGCTTGGGTCATAAACAAAGTTTTATCATTCTTAACAGTAGGGTCAGCTCTAGGTATTTCACTAGGCTTTAAAGAAGTGAGGGTGATCTTCTTTCCATTCACATACATTGAATAAGTATTTTGGTGTCCATTATGATACACATACTTATCAAATAACCAAGGTCTACCAAGCAGCAAATGACAAGCATCCATAGGAATAACATCACAAGTAATCTCATCTTGATAAACAGTACCAATTGAAAATGGAACAGTAACTTGGCGAGTAACCTTTACCTCACTGCCTTGGTTAAGCCATTGAAGTTTGTATGGATGAGGATGCTTCTTTGTAACCAGCTCAAGCTTTTCCACCATGTGAGCAGATGCTGCGTTTGCACAGCTGCCTCCATCAACAATCAGGCTGCACACTTTACCCTTGACTGTGCATCTTGAATGAAAGATGTTTTCTCGCTGGCTCTTATCTTCAATAGTCTCAGCTGAGTGCATTACTCTTCGAACCACTAAAAACTCTCCAATATCAGCAGCAACAAACTCTTCACTATCAGACTCATCATATGCTTTTTTAGTTTCAAAACCCCCTTCCAAATCTTCAATCTCCCTTAGTGTAAGAGCACGCTGGTTAGGACATTGAGCTTGAAAATGCCCAAATCCATGGCACTTGAAGCATTTTCTCCTATCATCTTTAGGACCAGCTACAACCTGCTCTTTGCCTTTAGATACTTTGGATGCTGCCTCGTTATGCCTAGGCAGCATAGATGATTGACCCTTCATAGGCAGCACAGCTGGCTTGGAATAAGACTTAAAATTAATTTTCTTTTTTGCTTGTTTCTCTACTTGAATAGCCAGCTTGCAAGCACTCTCAAAAGTCCATAGAGGCTGCATTTCAACTTGATCAGCAATAGAAGCATTTAAGCCCCCAACGAATCTTGCTATAGTGTGTTCTTCAGCTTCTTTAACATTTGTACGAATCTTGAGCTGCTCAAACTCTCTGATGTAATCAACAACATTCATGCTGCCTTGCTTGAGTGTATTCATCTGGATATACAGCTCTTGCTTGTAAGCTTGAGGAACAAACCTCTTTTGCATACACTCTTTTAACTTGGACCAGGTTTTGATTGTTTTCTTCCCTTCATATTGCCTTTCTTTTTTTAGATTATCATACCACATTGAAGCATACTTCTTTAATCTGATTACAGCAACTTTAAAGGCCTTTTTATCATCATAGCCTTTAACCTCCATAATTCTATCCATGGCCTGAACTCATTCAAAGTAATCTTCAGGATTAGAGGATCCTTCAAAATCAGGTGGGTCTATCTTGATATCTTTCAAATCATCAGCCTTTTTCCTATGCCTTCTTCTTCTTTGTGAAGAAGCATGAGATCCATCAGTAGATTGGCTACCATCCTCAGATTCAGTACTAGAAGACACAATAGTTGTATCTCCATTTTCAGATCTAATTCTATTTCTTCTTGGAACACCATCTTCCAACAAGTTAACCATTCTTTCCATCTGATGTTGTAGAGCTTCAATAGCTCTATCTCTTCTAAGATTATGAGCTTCTTCAAGAGTCATATTCCTTGAAATATCAGTGATGCATGATTATGACT
This sequence comes from Rutidosis leptorrhynchoides, assembly GCF_046630445.1. NCBI lineage: Eukaryota > Viridiplantae > Streptophyta > Magnoliopsida > Asterales > Asteraceae > Rutidosis > Rutidosis leptorrhynchoides. Next base: position 239,046,518 of record NC_092338.1, on the reverse strand, counting down.
TTAAAAACGCAATTTAGAACAAGCTTTCTTCACTTAAACAGATCTGAACACAAACCCCCAAATTTGTAACAGTAACAGCCCCAAAAACAGAGTATAAAACTCTGAAATAAGAACACAAGGATAGAAGAATCTAAACCCCAAATTGATAAAGATACACCACAATTAGAGATCTAGAAACACTCCAAATCTTCAACTACAGCTGATAAAGATTCCACCACAACTATAATATCAGATATGAAGATTTGGATTTCACCACAATGTTTGATAAAGTAACACCACAAACACTGATAAAGAAACCACTCTTAGCCACCGGAATCAAAGATTCGTAAAGACACAGAGATTTTGTAAATAGATAAGCTCTATCAAACTTTTCATTCAATCATCAACCAAGTTTTACAATTACAAGAGCTCTCTATTTATAGTAGAAGCTTAACAGCTATTTTCTAAATAAGACAAAAACATAAAAAGGAAATGGAGACAAAAAAGGACAAACAATTACAAATTAGCCAATAAGAATAAAGGACACAATTTGCAGAAAGCCTGCCATTTGTTAGTGCTCCTTCCCATGATAAAAGCATCCAATGATAAATGGGAGTCTTCCTTGGACAGCTAACATTCTTCTAGAACAGCCACACACGTGTTAAGCACATGACCTGACCGGTTTATTGAAAAGCATAAGTAAACTTTGAATTGTATCAGCAAGTTGGCCATTCAGACAGAAAATAGCATCGCGTGCTGGTTGTACTAGAGTTTCGTGTGCTGATTGAACTAAAATTCTTTAGCTGGTTGAACTAGCTGGTTCGCCTAAGCATAACTTTGCTGGTTCGATTTGCTGGTTACCCGGCTGAGTGAATTAAAGCTTTACTGGCTGAACTAAACTCATTTGCTGGTCCGGCTAGCTGGTTCTTCTTCGTTGCTGGCTTGCCTTCAACTATCAAAAACTTTATTCATGAAAACATAACTACTTCAGTTTAAGGACTGAAGTAGGGTCACCCCTGAGCTTCTTGAACCAGCTCCAAAAACACTTAGATGATACGAAATAGATGGCAACACGACCATTGCTTGGCCTGATTCGGGTGTAACATCTTTTGAGCTCGAGCTGGCTGTGTTGCTGGTTACATTGCCCAGCTCACCCGCATCATCCTCTCCCTCTAAAAAGGAACTTGACCTCAAGTTCTCGAGGTTGTCATCTTCCAAGTAGGGCATCAAATCACCAACATTAAAAGTGCTATACACAGCAGTATCACCAGGCAGCTCGACCTTGTAAGCATTATCACCAACTTTTTCCAACACTTTAAATGGACCCTCAGCTCTTGGCATCAGCTTGTTCTTCCTTTTTGCTGGGAACCTTTCCTTCCTTAGATGAATCCAAACAAGATCACCAGGAACAAAAGTGGGCTACTTTCTGTGCTGGTTAGCTTTAGCCTTGTATTGCTGGTTGGTCTTCTCAATTTTGGCCCTCACTTGCTCATACAGCTTCTTCATTTCTTTGGCCTTTGCTACTGCATCAACACTTACCTTAGGCTCAATTGCAAAAGGAATCAGATCAATGGGTGTGAGTGGATTTGCACCATAGCAGATTTCAAATGGTGATTTTCCTGTGGAGTAATTAGGTGCTCTGTTAAAAGCAAATTCAGCTTGAGCAAGCTTCAAATCCCACTCCTTCAAACTTTTCTTCACAAGTGCCCTTAGCAACATTCCCACAGTTCTATTGGTAACTTCAGTTTGACCATCAGTTTGGGGATGGTGAGAAGTGCTGAATAAAAGCTTTGTTCCAAGCAGCTTCCATAATGTCTTCCAAAAATAGCTTAAGAACTTTGTATCTCGATCAGACACAATGGTTTTGGGAACTCCATGAAGACGAACAATTTCTTTGAAGAATAAAGTAGCAACACCAGTAGCATCATTGGTTTTGTTGCTGGCTATGAAATGAGCCATCTTTGAAAACCTGTCAACAACAACCATAATAGAATCTTTGCCTCGCTGAGTCCTTGGTAAAGCAACAATGAAATCCATGCTCAAATCTTCCCATGGCTGGTTGGGAACAGGAAGAGGAGTATATAAACCCTGGTGAAAAAGTTGACTTAGCTTGACAGCAGGTAGCACAACGATTAATCACAGCTTTGACATCTTTATCCATACATGGCCAGTAGAAGTGTTCACTTAGGATATCCAATGTCTTGTTAATCCCAAAATGACCAGCTAAACCACCTCCATGTGCTTCTCTAATCAGCAACTCCCTGATTGAATCTTTTGGGATGCACAATCTGCTGCCCTTGAATAGAAAACCATCTTGCTCAACATAATCCCTTTTGGACTCAGCAGGAGAACAGTTCAAAATAGGAGCAAAGTCTGGATCAGCTTCATATAACTCCTTAACAAATGAAAATCCAAGAACTCTAGCTTCCAGAATTGACAACAAAGAATATCTTCTTGAAAGAGCATCAGCAACAACATTAGAAGTACCAGCCTTGTGTTTAGACACAAAGGAGTACATCTGCAAGAATTCAACCCATTTTGCATGCCTTGGATTTAATTTGTGCTGCCCATTAATGTATTTTAATGCTTCATGATCAGAAAAGAGAACAAACTGCCTTGGCTTCAAATAATGTGACCAATGATCAACAGCTCGAATGATGGCATAAAACTCTTTATCATAAGTGCTATAATTCAGCTTTGACCCATTTAGCTTTTCACTGAAATAAGCTACTGGTCTTTTTCCTTGCACTAGCACAGCTCCAATGCCAACACCACTTGCATCACATTCAAGTTCAAATAGCATATCAAAATTAGGTAAAGCAAGTATAGGTGCTGAACTTAGCTTTTCTTTCAATGATTCAAATGCTGATTGGGCAGAACTAGACCATTCAAATACCCCTTTCTTCATACAATCAGTAATTGGAGCAACAATTGTGGAGAAGTCTTTGATAAATCTTCTATAAAATGAAGCTAAACCATGAAAACTTCTGACTTCAGTGATGGTAGAAGGACTAGGCCATGATCTGATTGCTTCCACCTTAGATGGATCCATTGAAATGCCTTCTTCAGAAACCACATATCCAAGAAACACTACTTTGCTGACAAAGAAATCACACTTCTCCAGCTTTGCATATAACTGATTCTGCCTTAATAGATCAAATACTTTCCTCAGATGATCCAAGTGTTCTTCTTTGGTTTTTGAGTACACTAGGATGTCATCAAAGTAAACAACCACAAACTGACCAATAAGTGGCCTGAGCACTTCATTCATAAGCCTCATGAATGTGCTGGGCGCATTAGACAACCCAAAAGGCATAACCAACCACTCGAATAATCCACCTTTGATCTTGAAAGCTGTCTTCCATTCATCTCCTTCTTTCATTCGAATCTGATGATACCCACTTCTAAGATCAACTTTGGAAAACACACAAGAACCATGCAGCTCATCTAGCATATCATCTAATCTAGGTATGGGATACCTATACTTGATGGTGATGTTGTTAATAGTTCGGCTGTCTACACACATTCTCATAGAACCATCTTTCTTTGGAACCAGCAAAGCTGGTACTGAACAAGGACTCATGCTGGTTCTAACATATCCCTTGGCAACCAGCTCATTAACTTGCACTTCTAGTTCTTTTGCTTCATGAGGAGAGCATCGATAAGCTGCTTTGTTAGGAAGGACAGATTGAAATGTCCCGTTCTTATTGATTAAAAACGTTCCATATTAATTGATTTCGTTGCGAGGTTTTGACCTCTATATGAGACGTTTTTCAAAGACTGCATTCATTTTTAAAACAAACCATAACCTTTATTTCATAAATAAAGGTTTAAAAAGCTTTACGTAGATTATCAAATAATGATAATCTAAAATATCCTGTTTACACACGACCATTGAATAATGGTTTACAATACAAATATGTTACATCGAAATCAGTTTCTTGAATGCAGTTTTTACACAATATCATACAAACATGGACTCCAAATCTTGTCCTTATTTTAGTATGCAACAGCGGAAGCTCTTAATATTCACCTGAGAATAAACATGCTTTAAACGTCAACAAAAATGTTGGTGAGTTATAGGTTTAACCTATATATATCAAATCGTAACAATAGACCACAAGATTTCATATTTCAATACACATCCCATACATAGAGATAAAAATCATTCATATGGTGAACACCTGGTAACCGACAATAACAAGATGCATATATAAGAATATCCCCATCATTCCGGGACACCCTTCGGATATGATATAAATTTCGAAGTACTAAAGCTGAAGGTATTTCATATGCCCGAGAGACATATTAAATTAACGTGGCTAATATGTTTTGATCCAAGTCGGGTCATACCCAATAACAAACTTACCGACACCTTATTCGTATTTGATCTTAGTGATTGAATCATTGATTAAATACGCGACACTTGAATTCAAGAAAATGGTTTCTAAAATAATAACACTTGATATGTAAATATAAATTATGGGATAATTTATATGATATGGTTTTAATTATTTATAGGCTAAATAATTAATCATGTTATGTTACATTTTATAAATGCATTTATAAATAATGTACACATACATAATTAAATAAAATGGAAGTTTTATAAAATTTAATTTTATAAAATAAAACCAATTTTATTTAAAAGACATAGTAGTGGCATTGGGAGGGTAATGACACATGTTCAAAGATTCCATCTTTTGGTCAATACTTCCCATTTCCACAAGTATATGTCTAGCACTCTTGGAGACTACAATGCATGCAATTTACATATCAAAAATAAGCAAAAAAAGCTCCCAAAAACTGCTGCTGTTGCCGTGAGCTTAGGGAGGGAGAAAAGGCTTCTTCAAGTTTTTTTTAGCTTATTTTCAAGTGTCAATTAAATCCTAACCAAAGTACAAGGTGTTGGTGCAAAGTTTGGGGTATAACAACTTGAGGTTTCATAGTTTTGGAGCTCCATTCAACATCATCATCTTCATCATTTACTAGCAAGCTTGGAGTAGGTATAATTCTTACTAGCTTCTTTTACATTTAAGTGTATTTTCAAGACTAGATCTTTTAATGGAATTCTTGTTTTAAAAGGTTAAAACTTTGCATGCATAAACTTGAAAATTGCTTCCGCTTATACATATATATATACACGAAAATATATACATACAAAATGGATTTTGTGACTTGTTTATTTGAAGAATTCCATCAATGGTATCTAGAGCCAAAGTCTTGTTAATATGCTTCTTGTTTTGGCTAGTAAACTCATTTATTTTGCAATCTACCAACATGCATGAAAGTAGATTAAAAAAAATTTTGAGCTTTGGTGGGTATTTTGGTCATGGCCGAATTATTTGGGTCCCAAAATGGGTTTGGGATTTCAAGTTTGGCCATGTTTGATGTTATGTTGTTGTTCACAATCGAGCCTAGACCGTGTGGTTGAATGTTTGGATGATTTGGTGATTATTCTTGATTTGTAATATTCATTCATATGGTTGTAATAATTTTGTAATTTTTTGATTTGGAAAGTTGTAATTAATCTTGTAATTTGTTGATGTAATTTGTTCTATTTGGTTTGTAAAATAGAATAGGTTGTTATTTCATTTTCTAGAAAGATTGTATTAGGATATAACTTTGTAAAGAGAAAATGAAGATCCATAAAGAAGGTTACAAGATGAAGCATTTGAAGATTACAAGATTAAGTGGGAGATTTTGGTAAAAATCTCTTACTTTGGTTTAACCCCTTAGGTGACATTTGTTTATTGGCTAAACAAATGTCTACCAAAATGGCTCTTGATTGTGAACACTTTGTTATGCATGTTTGTGTATGTTTGTATGTTTGGTTGCTACAAGATCATCACATGTTAACACTTGCATAATACATTATAAAATGGTTATAATAAAAACATAACAATATGACACTAATAATTGGTTATTAGACTTGAATAAAATGGTTTATTTAAAAGTAATGAAATGGTTAAAACTAGTAATTGGTTTACTAAAGAGGACATGAAAATGGGTTTTTCATAAACATACTACACACCAAATGCATGTTGGTGTATAGCACCTTGTTTTCTAAACTAGAATGTAGAAAACCTAAAATCCCTTTACTAAAACAAGGTAAACAAGTTAAACGCCATCCTTTTGTGGAAACACTTAGACATATTAGGAATCTCTTGATGGGATAAAGGTCACCTAACCGTCATGAGTGAACTAATATGAATAAGGTACACTTCGCATACATGTGGGATAAAGGTCACCTAACCACTTGTATGTTAAGTCTACATGTCTACACAAGTAGGACGACTTGATTTGGGAATCATGAACTTAGGGTCACCGAAGCATGAGGAACAAATAGGCGTTGATGGGATTAATATGCCATGCATAAGGATTGCATGATCCCATAAATTAGAAGTTGCAAAAGGATTGCAATTGTCATTATGACTACCTAGCTAAATCAAATGACGGGATAAAGGTCACCTAACCGAAATTTGATTTACCGTTGGATTCTAATATTTAATAAAACAAATTAAAAGGGTATTGTTTATTAAATTTGAAATCAATACTTAAATGAACTTTGTTGAATTTTGTAGATGGCCGCTAATAACAACAACAACATGAACAACGCACCACTTAACTTTAACAACCTATCGTTTGAAATGTCCCGTTCTTATTGACTAAAAACGTTCCATATTAATTGATTTCGTTGCGAGGTTTTGACCTCTATATGAGACGTTTTTCAAAGACTGCATTCATTTTTAAAACAAACCATAACCTTTATTTCATAGATAAAGGTTTTAAAAAGCTTTACGTAGATTATCAAATAATGATAATCTAAAATATCCTGTTTACACACGACCATTACATAATGGTTTACAATACAAATATGTTACAACAAAATAAGTTTCTTGAATGCAGTTTTTACACAATATCATACAAGCATGGACTCCAAATCTCGTCCTTATTTAAGTATGCGACAGCGGAAGCTCTTAATAATCACCTGAGAATAAACATGCTTAAAACGTCAACAAAAATGTTGGTGAGTTATAGGTTTAACCTATATATATCAAATCATAATAATAGACCACAAGATTTCATATTTCAATACACATCCCATACATAGAGATAAAAATCATTCATATGGTGAACACCTGGTAACCGACATTAACAAGATGCATATATAAGAATATCCCCATCATTCCGGGACACCCTTCGGATATGATATAAATTTCGAAGTACTAAAGCATCCGGTACTTTGGATGGGGTTTGTTAAGCCCAATAGATCTATCTTTAGGATTCGCGTCAATTAGGGTGTCTGTTCCCTAATTCTTAGATTACCAGACTTAATAAAAAGGGGCATATTCGATTTCGATAATTCAACCATAGAATGTAGTTTCACGTACTTGTGTCTATTTTGTAAATCATTTATAAAACCTGCATGTATTCTCATCCCAAAAATATTAGATTTTAAAAGTGGGACTATAACTCACTTTCACAGATTTTTACTTCGTCGGGAAGTAAGACTTGGCCACTGTTGATTCACGAACCTATAACAATATATACATATATATTAAAGTATGTTCAAAATATATTTACAACACTTTTAATATATTTTGATGTTTTAAGTTTATTAAGTCAGCTGTCCTCGTTAGTAACCTATAACTAGTTGTCCACAGTTAGATGTACAGAAATAAATCGATAAATATTATCTTGAATCAATCCACGACCCAGTGTATACGTATCTCAGTATTGATCACAACTCAAACTATATATATTTTGGAATCAACCTCAACCCTGTATAGCTAACTCCAACATTCACATATAGAGTGTCTATGGTTGTTCCGAAATATATATAGATGTGTCGACATGATAGGTCGAAACATTGTATACGTGTCTATGGTATCTCAAGATTACATAATATACAATACAAGTTGATTAAGTTATGGTTGGAATAGATTTGTTACCAATTTTCACGTAGCTAAAATGAGAAAAATTATCCAATCTTGTTTTACCCATAACTTCTTCATTTTAAATCCGTTTTGAGTGAATCAAATTGCTATGGTTTCATATTGAACTCTATTTTATGAATCTAAACAGAAAAAGTATAGGTTTATAGTCGGAAAAATAAGTTACAAGTCGTTTTTGTAAAGGTAGTCATTTCAGTCGAAAGAACGACGTCTAGATGACCATTTTAGAAAACATACTTCCACTTTGAGTTTAACCATAATTTTTGGATATAGTTTCATGTTCATAATAAAAATCATTTTCTCAGAATAACAACTTTTAAATCAAAGTTTATCATAGTTTTTAATTAACTAACCCAAAACAGCCCGTGGTGTTACTACGACGGCGTAAATCCGGTTTTACGGTGTTTTTCGTGTTTCCAGGTTTTAAATCATTAAGTTAGCATATCATATAGATATAGAACATGTGTTTAGTTGATTTTAAAAGTCAAGTTAGAAGGATTAACTTTTGTTTGCGAACAAGTTTAGAATTAACTAAACTATGTTCTAGTGATTACAAGTTTAAACCTTCGAATAAGATAGCTTTATATGTATGAATCGAATGATGTTATGAACATCATTACTACCTTAATTTCCTTGGATAAACCTACTGGAAAAGAGAAAAATGGATCTAGCTTCAATGGATCCTTGGATGGCTCGAAGTTCTTGAAGCAGAATCATGACACGAAAACAAGTTCAAGTAAGATCATCACTTGAAATAAGATTGTTATAGTTATAGAAATTGAACCAAAGTTTGAATATGATTATTACCTTGTATTAGAATGATAACCTACTGTAAGAAACAAAGATTTCTTGAGGTTGGATGATCACCTTACAAGATTGGAAGTGAGCTAGCAAACTTGAAAGTATTCTTGATTTTATGAAACTAGAACTTTTGGAATTTATGAAGAACACTTAGAACTTGAAGATAGAACTTGAGAGAGTTCAATTAGATGAAGAAAATTGAAGAATGAAAGTGTTTGTAGGTGTTTTTGGTCGTTGGTGTATGGATTGGATATAAAGGATATGTAATTTTGTTTTCATGTAAATAAGTCATGAATGATTACTCATATTTTTGTAATCTTATGAGATATTTCATACTAGTTGCCAAATGATGGTTCCCACATGTGTTAGGTGACTCACATGGGCTGCTAAGAGCTGATCATTGAAGTGTATATACCAATAGTACATACATCTAAAAGCTGTGTATTGTACGAGTACGAATACGGGTGCATACGAGTAGAATTGTTGATGAAACTGAACGAGGATGTAATTGTAAGCATTTTTGTTAAGTAGAAGTATTTTGATAAGTGTATTGAAGTCTTTCAAAAGTGTATAAATACATATTAAAACACTACATGTATATACATTTTAACTGAGTCGTTAAGTCATCGTTAGTCGTTACATGAAAGTGTTGTTTTGAAACCTTTAGGTTAACGATCTTGTTAAATGTTGTTAACCCAATGTTTATAATATCAAATGAGATTTTAAATTATTATATTATCATAATATTATCATGTATGAATATCTCTTAATATGATATATATACATTAAATGTCTTTACAACGATAATCGTTACATATATGTCTCGTTTAAAAATCATTAAGTTAGTAGTCTTGTTTTTACATATGTAGTTCATTGTTAATATACTTTATGATATGTTTTCTTATCATATTATCATGTTAACTATATATATATATCCATATATATGTCATCATATAGTTTTTACAAGTTTTAACGTTCGTGAATCACCGATCAACTTGGGTGGTCAATTGTCTATATGAAACATATTTCAATTAATCAAGTCTTAACAAGTTTGATTGCTTAACATGTTGGAAACATTTAATCATGTAAACATCAATCTCAATTAATATATATAAACATGGAAAAGTTCGGGTCACTACAGTACCTACCCGTTAAATAAATTTCGTCCCGAAATTTTAAGCTGTTGAAGGTGTTGACGAATCTTCTGGAAATAGATGCGGGTATTTCTTCTTCATCTGATCTTCACGCTCCCAGGTGAACTCGGGTCCTCTACGAGCATTCCATCGAACCTTAACAATTGGTATCTTGTTTTGCTTAAGTCTTTTAACCTCACGATCCATTATTTCGACGGGTTCTTCGATGAATTGAAGTTTTTCGTTGATTTGGATTTCATCTAACGGAATAGTGAGATCTTCTTTAGCAAAACATTTCTTCAAATTCGAGACGTGGAAAGTGTTATGTACAGCCGCGAGTTGTTGAGGTAACTCAAGTCGGTAAGCTACTGGTCCGACACGATCAATAATCTTGAATGGTCCAATATACCTTGGATTTAATTTCCCTCGTTTACCAAATCGAACAACGCCTTTCCAAGGTGAAACTTTAAGCATGACCATCTCTCCAATTTCAAATTCTATATCTTTTCTTTTAATGTCAGCGTAGCTCTTTTGTCGACTTTGGGCGGTTTTCAACCGTTGTTGAATTTGGATGATCTTCTCGGTAGTTTCTTGTATAATCTCCGGACCCGTAATCTGTCTATCCCCCACTTCACTCCAACAAATCGGAGACCTGCACTTTCTACCATAAAGTGCTTCAAACGGCGCCATCTCAATGCTTGAATGGTAGCTGTTGTTGTAGGAAAATTCTGCTAATGGTAGATGTCGATCCCAACTGTTTCCGAAATCAATAACACATGCTCGTAGCATGTCTTCAAGCGTTTGTATCGTCCTTTCACTCTGCCCATCAGTTTGTGGATGATAGGCAGTACTCATGTCTAGACGAGTTCCTAATGCTTGCTGTAATGTCTGCCAGAATCTTGAAATAAATCTGCCATCCCTATCAGAGATAATAGAGATTGGTATTCCATGTCTGGAGACGACTTCCTTCAAATACAGTCTTGCTAACTTCTCCATCTTGTCATCTTCTCTTATTGGTAGGAAGTGTGCTGATTTGGTGAGACGATCAACTATTACCCAAATAGTATCAAAACCACTTGCAGTCCTTGGCAATTTAGTGATGAAATCCATGGTAATGTTTTCCCATTTCCATTCCGGGATTTCGGGTTGTTGAAGTAGACCTGATGGTTTCTGATGCTCAGCTTTGACCTTAGAACACGTCAAACATTCTCCTACGTATTTAGCAACATCGGCTTTCATACCCGGCCACCAAAAATGTTTCTTGAGATCCTTGTACATCTTCCCCGTTCCAGGATGTATTGAGTATCTGGTTTTATGAGCTTCTCTAAGTACCATTTCTCTCATATCTCCAAATTTTGGTACCCAAATCCTTTCAGCCCTATACCGGGTTCCGTCTTCCCGAATATTAAGATGCTTCTCCGATCCTTTGGGTATTTCATCCTTTAAATTTCCCTCTTTTAAAACTCCTTGTTGCGCCTCCTTTATTTGAGTAGTAATGTTATTATGAATCATTATATTCATAGATTTTACTCGAATGGGTTCTCTATCCTTCCTGCTCAAGGCATCGGCTACCACATTTGCCTTCCCCGGGTGGTAACGAATCTCAAAATCGTAATCATTCAATAATTCAATCCACCTACGCTGCCTCATATTCAGTTGTTTCTGATTAAATATGTGTTGAAGACTTTTGTGGTCGGTATATATAATACTTTTGACCCCATATAAGTAGTGCCTCCAAGTCTTTAATGCAAAAACAACCGCGCCTAATTCCAAATCATGCGTCGTATAATTTTGTTCGTGAATCTTCAATTGTCTAGACGCATAAGCAATCACCTTCGTTCGTTGCATTAATACACAACCGAGACCTTGCTTTGATGCATCACAATAAATCACAAAATCATCATTCCCTTCAGGCAATGACAATATAGGTGCCGTAGTTAGCTTTTTCTTCAATAACTGAAACGCTTTCTCTTGTTCATCATTCCATTCAAATTTCTTCCCTTTATGCGTTAATGCAGTCAAGGGTTTTGCTATTCTGGAAAAGTCTTGGATGAACCTTCTGTAGTAACCAGCTAGTCCTAAAAACTGGCGTATGTGTTTCGGAGTTTTCGGGGTTTCCCACTTTTCAACAGTTTCTATCTTTGCCGGATCCACCTTAATACCTTCTTTGTTCACTATGTGACCGAGGAATTGAACTTCTTCCAACCAAAATGCACACTTTGAAAACTTAGCGTACAATTCTTCCTTCCTCAATACTTCTAACACCTTTCTCAAATGTTCACCGTGTTCTTGGTCATTCTTTGAGTAAATAAGTATGTCATCAATGAAAACAATGACAAACTTGTCAAGGTATGGTCCACACACTCGGTTCATAAGGTCCATGAACACAGCTGGTGCATTAGTTAAACCAAACGGCATGACCATAAAATCGTAATGACCGTAACGTGTTCTGAAAGCAGTCTTTGGAATATCATCTTCTTTCACCCGCATTTGATGATACCCGGAACGTAAGTCAATCTTTGAATAAACAGACGAGCCTTGTAGTTGATCAAATAAGTCGTCAATTCTCGGTAGTGGGTAGCGGTTCTTGATGGTAAGTTTGTTCAACTCTCGGTAGTCGATACACAACCTGAATGTACCATCTTTCTTCTTGACAAACAAAACAGGAGCTCCCCACGGTGATGTGCTTGGTCGAATGAAACCACGCTCTAAAAGTTCTTGTAATTGGCTTTGTAGTTCTTTCATCTCGCTGGGTGCGAGTCTGTAAGGAGCACGAGCTATTGGTGCAGCTCCTGGTACAAGATCTATTTGAAATTCAACGGATCGATGTGGGGGTAATCCCGGTAATTCTTTCGGAAATACATCAGGAAATTCTTTTGCGACGGGAACATCATTGATGCTCTTTTCTTCAGTTTGTACTTTCTCGACGTGTGCTAGAACAGCATAGCAACCTTTTCTTATTAGTTTTTGTGCTTTCAAATTACTAATAAGATGTAGCTTCGTGTTGCCCTTTTCTCCGTACACCATTAAGGGTTTTCCTTTTTCTCGTATAATGCGAATTGCATTTTTGTAACAAACAATCTCTGCTTTCACTTCTTTCAACCAGTCCATACCGATTATCACATCAAAACTCCCTAACTCTACTGGTATCAAGTCAATCTTAAATGTTTCGCTAACCAGTGTAATTTCTCGATTCCGACATATATTATCTGCTGAAATTAATTTACCATTTGCTAATTCAAGTAAAAATTTACTATCCAAAGGCGTCAATGGACAACTTAATTTAGCACAAAAATCTCTACTCATATAGCTTCTATCCGCACCCGAATCAAATAAAACGTAAGCAGATTTATTGTCAATAAGAAACGTACCCGTAACAAGCTCCGGGTCTTCCTGTGCCTCTGCCGCATTAATATTGAAAACTCTTCCGCGGCCTTGTCCATTCGTGTTCTCCTGGTTCGGGCAATTTCTAATAATGTGGCCCGATTTTCCACATTTATAACAAACTACATCGGCATAACTTGCTCCGACACTACTTGCTCCGCCATTACTCGTTCCGACACCATTTGTTCCTTTCGTTCTATTAACCCCTGGTCCGTAGACCTCACACTTCGCTGCGCTATGACCATTTCTTTTACACTTGTTGCAAAATTTGGTGTAGAACCCCGAGTGATTCTTTTCACACCTTTGGCATAGCTGCTTCTGATTGTTGTTGTTGTTGCGGTTATTATTGTTGTTGGGATGATTGTTGTAGTTGCTGTTGTTGTTGTTGTTGTTGTTGTTGGGCCGTTTGTTGTAGTTGCGATTGATGTTGCGATTGTTGGGATAATTGTTGCGATTATTGTTGTAATTGCTGTTGCTGTTGTATTGGTGATTCTTATCACCGTTTTCCTCCCACTTTCTTTTGACTTGCTTCACATTGGCCTCTTCAGCAGTCTGTTCTTTAATTCTTTCTTCAATTTGGTTCACGAGTTTGTGAGCCATTCTACATGCCTGTTGTATGGAGGCGGGCTCGTGTGAACTTATATCTTCTTGGATTCTTTCCGGTAATCCTTTCACAAACGCGTCGATCTTCTCTTCCTCATCTTCGAATGCTCCCGGACACAATAGGCACAATTCTGTGAATCGTCTTTCGTACGTGGTAATATCAAATCCTTGGGTTCGTAACCCTCTAAGTTCTGTCTTGAGCTTATTGACCTCGGTTCTGGGACGGTACTTCTCGTTCATCAAGTGCTTGAATGCTGACCACGGTAGTGCGTACGCATCATCTTGTCCCACTTGCTCTAGATAGGTATTCCACCATGTTAACGCAGAACCTGTGAAGGTATGCGTAGCGTACTTCACTTTGTCCTCTTCAGTACACTTACTTATGGCAAACACCGATTCAACCTTCTCGGTCCACCGTTTCAATCCGATCGGTCCTTCGGTTCCATCAAATTCCAAAGGTTTGCAGGCAGTGAATTCTTTGTAGGTGCATCCTACACGATTTCCTGTACTGCTAGATCCAAGGTTATTGTTGGTATGTAGCGCAGCCTGTACTGCGGCTATGTTTGAAGCTAGAAAAGTACGGAATTCCTCTTCATTCATATTCACGGTGTGTCGAGTAGTCGGTGCCATTTCCTTCAAAATAGTTAAATGGAACAAGTTAATCATACAGAATATTAAGAGTAGTTAATAGTATTTCGTAGCATAATATGAACTCATTTATAAAAGCTTTTTCTTCATATTAGCGTTTTATAAGTTTAAATTCGGGTAGTACCTACCCGTTAAGTTCATACTTAGTAGCTAATATACAATTCAACTACTACAATTCTATATGAAAAACTGATTATAATAATATTTCGCGTTCAAACTGTTATACAATATTTTACAAACTTACAATACCGCTTATTTTACATAAAGCATGAAATATAGCACACAATAACTTTGATACAACATAGTTGTGAAGACAATTCTAGCTAGTACACAAGTCGTTCAGCAAAGGCAATAAAGACACGTAATTCATACGTCCAGAAACAAGTCATGCATTCTGGTTTTACTAGGACTACTTCCCATCCTTGGTCTTGTGCAACATAACCGTTATGGCCGTTGATAAGACAGCGTGTTGTAACATCATCAAAGGGACGAGGGTTACGTAATGTCCAACAGTCCCGTAACAATCTAAAAACCTCATTTCTTACCCCAATTATCGACTCCGTCACTTGTGGAAACGTTTTGTTTAATAGTTGTAGCCAAATGTTCTTGTTCTCACTTTGGTGAGAAGCGAACATTACTAATCCGTAAGCATAACATGCTTCTTTATGTTGCATGTTAGACGCTTTTTCTAAATCACGAAGTCCAATATTCGGATATATTGAGTCAAAATAATTTCTTAACCCGTTGCGTAAAATAGCATTTGGGTTCCCTGCAATATATGCGTCAAAGTAAACACATCGTAACTTATGGGTTTCCCAATGTGATATCCCCCATCTTTCAAACGAAAGTCTCTTATAAACCAAGACATTCTTGGAACGTTCTTCGAATGTCTTACAAACTGATCTCGCCTTAAATAGTTGTGCCGAAGAATTCTGACCGACTCTAGACAAGATTTCATCAATCATGTCTCCGGGTAGGTCTCTTAAAATATTGGGTTGTCTATCCATTTTGTGTTTTTAAACTGTAAAATAGACAAGAGTTAGATTCATAAAAAAATACTTATTAATACAAGCAATTTTTACATATATCATAAAGCATAAGCACACTATATTACATATATTACACCACACGAATACAACTATCTTATTCCGACTCGCTCGTTTCTTCTTCTTCGGTTTTGGTTCGTTTTGCCAAGTTTCTAGGGATATATGATGTTCCCCTAATACGAGCCGTCGTTGTCCACATTGGTTTAGAAAAACCTGGTGGTTTAGAGGTTCCCGGGTCATTGTTACAACTTAAGGACTTCGGGGGTTGACGATACATATAAAGTTCATCGGGGTTGGAATTAGATTTCTCTATTTTTATGCCCTTTCCCTTATTATTTTCTTTTGCCTTTTTAAATTCAGTTGGGGTAATTTCTATAACATCATCGGAATTCTCGTCGGAATCCGATTCATCGGAGAATTGGTAATCCTCCCAATATTTTGCTTCCTTGGCGGAAACACCATTGACCATAATTAACCTTGGTCGGTTGGTTGAGGATTTTCTTTTACTTAACCGTTTTATTATTTCCCCCACCGGTTCTATTTCTTCATCCGGTTCCGATTCTTCTTCCGGTTCCGATTCTTCTTCCGGTTCCGACTCTTCTTCCGGTTCCTCTTCGGGAACTTGTGAATCAGTCCACAAATCATTCCAATTTACATTTGACTCTTCATTATTATTAGGTGAGTCAATGGGACTTGTTCTAGAGGTAGACATCTATCACATAATATCAAACGCGTTAAGAGATTAATATATCACATAATATTCACATGTTAAAAATATATAGTTTCCAACAAAATTTGTTAAGCAATCATTTTTCAAGTAAACACGGTCGAAGTCCAGACTCACTAATGCATCCTAACAAACTCGATAAGACACACTAATGAAAAATTCTGGTTCTCTAAGACCAACGCTCGGATACCAACTGAAATGTCCCGTTCTTATTGACTAAAAACGTTCCATATTAATTGATTTCGTTGCGAGGTTTTGACCTCTATATGAGACGTTTTTCAAAGACTGCATTCATTTTTAAAACAAACCATAACCTTTATTTCATAGATAAAGGTTTTAAAAAGCTTTACGTAGATTATCAAATAATGATAATCTAAAATATCCTGTTTACACACGACCATTACATAATGGTTTACAATACAAATATGTTACAACAAAATAAGTTTCTTGAATGCAGTTTTTACACAATATCATACAAGCATGGACTCCAAATCTCGTCCTTATTTAAGTATGCGACAGCGGAAGCTCTTAATAATCACCTGAGAATAAACATGCTTAAAACGTCAACAAAAATGTTGGTGAGTTATAGGTTTAACCTATATATATCAAATCATAATAATAGACCACAAGATTTCATATTTCAATACACATCCCATACATAGAGATAAAAATCATTCATATGGTGAACACCTGGTAACCGACATTAACAAGATGCATATATAAGAATATCCCCATCATTCCGGGACACCCTTCGGATATGATATAAATTTCGAAGTACTAAAGCATCCGGTACTTTGGATGGGGTTTGTTAAGCCCAATAGATCTATCTTTAGGATTCGCGTCAATTAGGGTGTCTGTTCCCTAATTCTTAGATTACCAGACTTAATAAAAAGGGGCATATTCGATTTCGATAATTCAACCATAGAATGTAGTTTCACGTACTTGTGTCTATTTTGTAAATCATTTATAAAACCTGCATGTATTCTCATCCCAAAAATATTAGATTTTAAAAGTGGGACTATAACTCACTTTCACAGATTTTTACTTCGTCGGGAAGTAAGACTTGGCCACTGTTGATTCACGAACCTATAACAATATATACATATATATTAAAGTATGTTCAAAATATATTTACAACACTTTTAATATATTTTGATGTTTTAAGTTTATTAAGTCAGCTGTCCTCGTTAGTAACCTATAACTAGTTGTCCACAGTTAGATGTACAGAAATAAATCGATAAATATTATCTTGAATCAATCCACGACCCAGTGTATACGTATCTCAGTATTGATCACAACTCAAACTATATATATTTTGGAATCAACCTCAACCCTGTATAGCTAACTCCAACATTCACATATAGAGTGTCTATGGTTGTTCCGAAATATATATAGATGTGTCGACATGATAGGTCGAAACATTGTATACGTGTCTATGGTATCTCAAGATTACATAATATACAATACAAGTTGATTAAGTTATGGTTGGAATAGATTTGTTACCAATTTTCACGTAGCTAAAATGAGAAAAATTATCCAATCTTGTTTTACCCATAACTTCTTCATTTTAAATCCGTTTTGAGTGAATCAAATTGCTATGGTTTCATATTGAACTCTATTTTATGAATCTAAACAGAAAAAGTATAGGTTTATAGTCGGAAAAATAAGTTACAAGTCGTTTTTGTAAAGGTAGTCATTTCAGTCGAAAGAACGACGTCTAGATGACCATTTTAGAAAACATACTTCCACTTTGAGTTTAACCATAATTTTTGGATATAGTTTCATGTTCATAATAAAAATCATTTTCTCAGAATAACAACTTTTAAATCAAAGTTTATCATAGTTTTTAATTAACTAACCCAAAACAGCCCGTGGTGTTACTACGACGGCGTAAATCCGGTTTTACGGTGTTTTTCGTGTTTCCAGGTTTTAAATCATTAAGTTAGCATATCATATAGATATAGAACATGTGTTTAGTTGATTTTAAAAGTCAAGTTAGAAGGATTAACTTTTGTTTGCGAACAAGTTTAGAATTAACTAAACTATGTTCTAGTGATTACAAGTTTAAACCTTCGAATAAGATAGCTTTATATGTATGAATCGAATGATGTTATGAACATCATTACTACCTTAATTTCCTTGGATAAACCTACTGGAAAAGAGAAAAATGGATCTAGCTTCAATGGATCCTTGGATGGCTCGAAGTTCTTGAAGCAGAATCATGACACGAAAACAAGTTCAAGTAAGATCATCACTTGAAATAAGATTGTTATAGTTATAGAAATTGAACCAAAGTTTGAATATGATTATTACCTTGTATTAGAATGATAACCTACTGTAAGAAACAAAGATTTCTTGAGGTTGGATGATCACCTTACAAGATTGGAAGTGAGCTAGCAAACTTGAAAGTATTCTTGATTTTATGAAACTAGAACTTTTGGAATTTATGAAGAACACTTAGAACTTGAAGATAGAACTTGAGAGAGTTCAATTAGATGAAGAAAATTGAAGAATGAAAGTGTTTGTAGGTGTTTTTGGTCGTTGGTGTATGGATTGGATATAAAGGATATGTAATTTTGTTTTCATGTAAATAAGTCATGAATGATTACTCATATTTTTGTAATCTTATGAGATATTTCATACTAGTTGCCAAATGATGGTTCCCACATGTGTTAGGTGACTCACATGGGCTGCTAAGAGCTGATCATTGAAGTGTATATACCAATAGTACATACATCTAAAAGCTGTGTATTGTACGAGTACGAATACGGGTGCATACGAGTAGAATTGTTGATGAAACTGAACGAGGATGTAATTGTAAGCATTTTTGTTAAGTAGAAGTATTTTGATAAGTGTATTGAAGTCTTTCAAAAGTGTATAAATACATATTAAAACACTACATGTATATACATTTTAACTGAGTCGTTAAGTCATCGTTAGTCGTTACATGAAAGTGTTGTTTTGAAACCTTTAGGTTAACGATCTTGTTAAATGTTGTTAACCCAATGTTTATAATATCAAATGAGATTTTAAATTATTATATTATCATAATATTATCATGTATGAATATCTCTTAATATGATATATATACATTAAATGTCTTTACAACGATAATCGTTACATATATGTCTCGTTTAAAAATCATTAAGTTAGTAGTCTTGTTTTTACATATGTAGTTCATTGTTAATATACTTTATGATATGTTTTCTTATCATATTATCATGTTAACTATATATATATATCCATATATATGTCATCATATAGTTTTTACAAGTTTTAACGTTCGTGAATCACCGATCAACTTGGGTGGTCAATTGTCTATATGAAACATATTTCAATTAATCAAGTCTTAACAAGTTTGATTGCTTAACATGTTGGAAACATTTAATCATGTAAACATCAATCTCAATTAATATATATAAACATGGAAAAGTTCGGGTCACTACATCGTTACGGTCTCTCCTCGAGAAAGACAAACTCAACCATACAAACTTTATGGATTGGTTCCGCAATCTTCGGATTGTCCTCAAACAAGAGGATAAAATGTATGTGCTTGAGGACCCCATTCCCGATCAACCGGATGAAAGTGATGTGGAGGCAATGGCCTCTTACGACAAGTATTGCCACGACTCCCTTCAAGTCTCATGCTTAATGCTTGGGACTATGATACCCGAACTCCAAAAGGATTTCGAGCATCATAGCGCATACGACATGATAACACAATTGAAGGAGATGTTTCTCCAACAAGCACGTGTTGAGCGTTTCGAAACGGTTCGGGCGCTTCATGCTTGTCGTATGGACGATACCCAATCGGTTTCATCTTATGTACTTAAGATGAAGAGCCTTATCGATCGAGCTAACCGTCTTAACCTTAACATATCTAATGAGTTAGCCACCGATCTTATCCTTAACTCCCTATCAAAGAGGTTTGATCAATTTGTAATTAATTACAACATGAATGGGATGGATAAGAGCATAGGTGAGCTTCATGGTATGCTTAGGACGGCGGAAACAAGCATGGGTAAAAGGACTTTACCCGTGTTAGCAATCGATCAAGGTGGGTCTAAAGGTAACACCTCTAAGCCAAAGGTGGCTAAGAGAAAAGGACCCGCCCATCAAGGCAAAGGGAAGGGGAAGATGGTTACCCCAACCATCAACAAGGCCAAGAAGCAAAAGGTCACCGAGAAGGCAAACCCCAAGGAAGACCCATGTTTCGGTTGCGGTGAGATGGGTCATTGGAAACGAAACTGTCCGGTCTACCTTAAGGAGTTGAAGGACAAGAGGGATGCAGGGCAAACCTCAGGTAATATATATATGGTATATATAGAGCTAAGTATTACTTCTTCTAATACATGGGTATTAGACACTGGATGTGGAACTCATATTTGCAATTCTTTGCAGGGGTTCAAAAGAAGTGATCATAAGGCGGGAACATCAAGTCTCTATATGGGCAATGGTTCAAAGGTGCATGTTAAAGCTCAAGGAGATTTTATATTAAAGCTTCCAAGCGGATTGGAACTTATTTTAGAAAATGTTTTGTATGCTCCGGATTTGTGTAGAAACATTATTTCTATTTCTCGCTTAAAACAATGTGGTTACGTTGTTAATTTTATTGATGATGATATTCATGTTTCTAAAGATAATGTATTCTATTTCAAGGCTTCGCCTTCAAATGGAATTTATGAATTGGTTCATGATGACACATCATCTAGTAGCTCAATGTACCATACAAGCACCAAGAAACTCAAAAGGGATTTGAGTGATTCCTACTTATGGCATTGTCGCCTTGGTCACATAAACAAGAACCGAATACATACACTTCAAAAGAATGGACTTTTGAAATCAATTGAAATGGATTCGTTTGAAGTATGTGAATCTTGTTTACAAGGCAAGATGACTAAAGCACCTTTCAAAGGGACCTATGAAAGGGCTAAAGATTTATTGGGATTAATACATTCGGATGTATGTGGACCCTTTAAACCCATGACTAGGAAAGGTGAAAGATACTTTGTTACTTTCATTGATGACTTTAGTCGTTTCGGATATGTCTACTTATTAAGACACAAGGACGAAACGTTTGAAGCATTCAAAGAATATCAAAACGAAGTACAAAATCAACTCAATAGGACAATTAAGGTACTTCGTACCGATAGAGGAGGTGAATACCTAAGCGATGCCTTCCAAGATCATCTTAGGAGTTGTGGGATTATCTCACAACTTACTCCACCCGGAACACCCCAACTTAATGGAGTTTCCGAAAGGAGGAACCGAACCCTAATGGATATGGTTCGATCTATGATGGCAAGAAGCTCGCTGCCTCTATCATTTTGGGGTTATTGTCTAAGCTCCGCGGCTCGTATTTTAAATATGGCCCCAACCAAGAAGGTGGAACGAACTCCTCATGAGATGTGGTTTGGAAAACCTCCTTCTCTTTCATACTTGAAAGTATGGGGATGTGAAGCTTATCCTAAGCGTTATGTAGCAAATAAGCTACATGCTCGATCCACAAAGTGTATCTTCATAGGATATCCCAAAGATGACATGGGATATTACTTCTATGATCCATCCGAGCAAACCGTATTTGTTGCTCGGAAAGCGGAATTCCTTGAAACCAAGTTCCTTGTGGAAGGTGATGGTGA
Organism: Rutidosis leptorrhynchoides; assembly: GCF_046630445.1. Lineage (NCBI taxonomy): Eukaryota > Viridiplantae > Streptophyta > Magnoliopsida > Asterales > Asteraceae > Rutidosis > Rutidosis leptorrhynchoides. Next base: position 239,024,600 of record NC_092338.1, on the reverse strand, counting down.
AAGGAAGATAGATCTTGTAGAGGTACAAGATCAAGCCGATGATACACAATTGGTTGACACTAGTACTCAACATGAGGATGTTGAAAATGATCAAGTGGATGATCAAGGTACACAAGACGTTCGAAGATCTAGTAGGATTAGTAATCCTCCCGAGAGATATGGGTTTCTCATAGATGGTTGCTATACGGTTGATTTGGATGAACCGACAAACTACGAAGATGCTTTATCAAGGATTGATAAAGATAAATGGCAGGAAGCCATGAACGCTGAGATGCAATCCATGTATGAAAACCAAGTTTGGGAACTTGTTGTGCAACCTCCTAGCTCCAAGCTAGTTGATTGCAAATGGCTTTTCAAGAAGAAAACCGACATACATGGAAACTTGGATACATATAAAGCTAGACTTGTTGCAAAAGGTTTCACTCAAACTCAAGGGGTTGATTATGATGAAACTTTCTCGCCAGTGGCAATGCTAAAGTCTATTAGGATATTATTTGCCATTGCTGCTCACTACGACTATGAAATATGGCAAATGGATGTCAAAACCGCTTTCCTGAATGGATATCTTGAGGAAGATGTCTATATGGTACAGCCCGAAGGTTTTGTTGATCCGAAAAATCCTAAAATGGTATGCAAGTTAAAGAAATCAATCTACGGATTGAAACAAGCATCTAGAATGTGGAATCATCGTTTTAATGAAGAGGCAAAGAAATTTGGCTTTATTAAAAATGGTGATGAAGCTTGTGTATATAAGAAAGCTAGTGGGAGCACTATCATGTTCCTTGTACTATATGTGGATGATATATTATTATTTGGGAATGATATTACCACAATGCAAGGAGTCAAAACTTGGCTAAAGAGTTGCTTCTCCATTAAGGATCTTGGAGACGCACAATACATATTGGGGATAGGGATCTATAGGAATAGATCCAAGAGATTGATAGGTTTAAGTCAAAGTACATACATTGATAAAATCTTGAAAAGGTTCAAGATGGAAAACTCTAAGAAAGGTTTGGTACCTATTCAAAGAGGAACCGTTCTCAGTTCATCTCAGTGTCCTACCACGAAAGATGAACAAGAGAGAATGAAGAAAGTCCCATATGCATCCGCTATTGGGTCTATCATGTATGCAATGATATGTACTAGACCGGATGTGTCATGCGCTCTAAGCTTGACAAGTAGATACCAGAACAACCCAGGAAACAGTCATTGGATTGCTGTTAAAAGTATATTGAAATACCTTAGGAGAACTAAGGATATGTTTCTAATATACGGGTCTGGTGAGGAGGAACTCGCCGTAAAAGGTTATGTGGACGCGAGTTTCCAAACTAATCGAGATGACTCTCGATCACAATCCGGTTATGTCTTCATGTTAAATGGTGGTGCGGTCTCTTGGAAGAGTTCGAAACAGGAAGTTGTTGCGTTATCCACTACAGAGTCGGAGTACATTGCCGCCTCACTGGCAGCTCAGGAAGCTGCATGGATGAAGAAATTCATCGACGACTTAGGAGTGGTCCCTTCCATTCAGGACCCTCTTGAGATCTTTTGTGACAACGAGGGTGCGATTGCTCAAATCAAGGAACCTCGTGCTCATCAAAAGACTCGTCACATTGAGCGGAGATTCAACTACATCAGGGATGAGGTTGAAAAGGGAAAGATATGTATTCACAAAGTTCACACAGATCATAATGTTGCGGATCCACTCACGAAGCTTTTACATGGGCCAAAACATGAGGGACATGTTTGTGCGTTAGGGCTTCGATATTCTAGTGATTGGAAATGATCTATTTTATGTATTGTACCAGAACGAAATTATTCAAACTCATTAATATAACTATGGTGTTAATTTATTTGAGTTATGTTCCTATTTTGCATATTTCACCCATGAATAAGCAATTATTCTAAATTTCCGTAGTCGATCACATTTGTGGGAACAAGTGTGAGGTTTAGACTATTATGAACTCGGATTGGTATACATTCATAGGTTGAATGTGGGGCAAGGTTGCAACCAAGGTTCATAGATATTTGTGGGAAACAAATATTGGAAGACCCGCTCTCAAGAATTACTGTATAGAGCCTTTGTGATTGATCACATGTAATCTTGAGTAAAGGCGAATATCATTGTATCCTCTGACCTGAGATACATATTGGGTTCGGATATTCACCTAGTACTGTGCCTTGATTCTTTTCTTCGCTATTCTGAAACATGGTAGTACATAAGGAAGAACTCAGGTATATTACAAAGTGTATATCTAGGACGTATGTAGTCAAGATGGGATTTGTCCCTCTTATTTGTTGAGAGTAAGATGTCTAAGGCCTGAAAAGTTAAATCTATAAGAGAGTGATCACTCTGTATCTCTTGGATTTAACATGACATCTAGGACGAAAGGATATAATGAAAGATTCACCTACATATATCAGTTCGAGTAGGGAGCTCGAAAGGGATGATGTTATTGAATGGCACAAAGTCATAACATATTAAGGGTGATGGACGGTGTGTTAGGCTGTATCCATCACTTGCATTAATTTCTTATGTTTCTCGTGCAAGTGGGAGATTGAAGGTATTTCATATGCCCGAGAGACATATTAAATTAACGTGGCTAATATGTTTTGATCCAAGTTGGGTCATACCCAATAACAAACTTACCGACACCTTATTCGTATTTGATCTTAGTGATTGAATCATTGATTAAATACGCGACACTTGAATTCAAGAAAATGGTTTCTAAAATAATAACACTTGATATGTAAATATAAATTATGGGATAATTTATATGATATGGTTTTAATTATTTATAGGCTAAATAATTAATCATGTTATGTTACATTTTATAAATGCATTTATAAATAATGTACACATACATAATTAAATAAAATGGAAGTTTTATAAAATTTAATTTTATAAAATAAAACCAATTTTATTTAAAAGACATAGTAGTGGCATTGGGAGGGTAATGACACATGTTCAAAGATTCCATCTTTTGGTCAATACTTCCCATTTCCACAAGTATATGTCTAGCACTCTTGGAGACTACAATGCATGCAATTTACATATCAAAAATAAGCAAAAAAAGCTCCCAAAAACTGCTGCTGTTGCCGTGAGCTTAGGGAGGGAGAAAAGGCTTCTTCAAGTTTTTTTTAGCTTATTTTCAAGTGTCAATTAAATCCTAACCAAAGTACAAGGTGTTGGTGCAAAGTTTGGGGTATAACAACTTGAGGTTTCATAGTTTTGGAGCTACATTCAACATCATCATCTTCATCATTTACTAGCAAGCTTGGAGTAGGTATAATTCTTACTAGCTTCTTTTACATTTAAGTGTATTTTCAAGACTAGATCTTTTAATGGAATTCTTGTTTTAAAAGGTTAAAACTTTGCATGCATAAACTTGAAAATTGCTTCCGCTTATACATATATATATACACGAAAATATATACATACAAAATGGATTTTGTGACTTGTTTATTTGAAGAATTCCATCAAAAGCATCCGGTACTTTGGATGGGGTTTGTTAGGCCCAATAGATCTATCTTTAGGATTCGCGTCAATTAGGGTGTCTGTTCCCTAATTCTTAGATTACCAGACTTAATAAAAAGGGGCATATTCGATTTCGATAATTCAACCATAGAATGTAGTTTCACGTACTTGTGTCTATTTTGTAAATCATTTATAAAACCTGCATGTATTCTCATCCCAAAAATATTAGATTTTAAAAGTGGGACTATAACTCACTTTCACAGATTTTTACTTCGTCGGGAAGTAAGACTTGGCCACTGGTTGATTCACGAACCTATAACAATATATACATATATATCAAAGTATGTTCAAAATATATTTACAACACTTTTAATATATTTTGATGTTTTAAGTTTATTAAGTCAGCTGTCCTCGTTAGTAACCTACAACTAGTTGTCCACAGTTAGATGTACAGAAATAAATCGATAAATATTATCTTGAATCAATCCACGACCCAGTGTATACGTATCTCAGTATTGATCACAACTCAAACTATATATATTTTGGAATCAACCTCAACCCTGTATAGCTAACTCCAACATTCACATATAGAGTGTCTATGGTTGTTCCGAAATATATATAGATGTGTCGACATGATAGGTCGAAACATTGTATACGTGTCTATGGTATCTCAAGATTACATAATATATAATACAAGTTGATTAAGTTATGGTTGGAATAGATTTGTTACCAATTTTCACGTAGCTAAAATGAGAAAAATTATCCAATCTTGTTTTACCCATAACTTCTTCATTTTAAATCCGTTTTGAGTGAATCAAATTGCTATGGTTTCATATTGAACTCTATTTTATGAATCTAAACAGAAAAAGTATAGGTTTATAGTCGGAAAAATAAGTTACAAGTCGTTTTTGTAAAGGTAGTCATTTCAGTCGAAAGAACGACGTCTAGATGACCATTTTAGAAAACATACTTCCACTTTGAGTTTAACCATAATTTTTGGATATAGTTTCATGTTCATAATAAAAATCATTTTCTCAGAATAACAACTTTTAAATCAAAGTTTATCATAGTTTTTAATTAACTAACCCAAAACAGCCCGCGGTGTTACTACGACGGCGTAAATCCGGTTTTACGGTGTTTTTCGTGTTTCCAGGTTTTAAATCATTAAGTTAGCATATCATATAGATATAGAACATGTGTTTAGTTGATTTTAAAAGTCAAGTTAGAAGGATTAACTTTTGTTTGCGAACAAGTTTAGAATTAACTAAACTATGTTCTAGTGATTACAAGTTTAAACCTTCGAATAAGATAGCTTTATATGTATGAATCGAATGATGTTATGAACATCATTACTACCTTAAGTTCCTTGGATAAACCTACTGGAAAAGAGAAAAATGGATCTAGCTTCAACGGATCCTTGGATGGCTCGAAGTTCTTGAAGCAGAATCATGACACGAAAACAAGTTCAAGTAAGATCATCACTTGAAATAAGATTGTTATAGTTATAGAAATTGAACCAAAGTTTGAATATGATTATTACCTTGTATTAGAATGATAACCTACTGTAAGAAACAAAGATTTCTTGAGGTTGGATGATCACCTTACAAGATTGGAAGTGAGCTAGCAAACTTGAAAGTATTCTTGATTTTATGAAACTAGAACTTTTGAAATTTATGAAGAACACTTAGAACTTGAAGATAGAACTTGAGAGAGATCAATTAGATGAAGAAAATTGAAGAATGAAAGTGTTTGTAGGTGTTTTTGGTCGTTGGTGTATGGATTAGATATAAAGGATATGTAATTTTGTTTTCATGTAAATAAGTCATGAATGATTACTCATATTTTTGTAATTTTATGAGATATTTCATGCTAGTTGCCAAATGATGGTTCCCACATGTGTTAGGTGACTCACATGGGCTGCTAAGAGCTGATCATTGGAGTGTATATACCAATAGTACATACATCTAAAAGCTGTGTATTGTACGAGTACGAATACGGGTGCATACGAGTAGAATTGTTGATGAAACTGAACGAGGATGTAATTGTAAGCATTTTTGTTAAGTAGAAGTATTTTGATAAGTGTATTGAAGTCTTTCAAAAGTGTATAAATACATATTAAAACACTACATGTATATACATTTTAACTGAGTCGTTAAGTCATCGTTAGTCGTTACATGTAAGTGTTGTTTTGAAACCTTTAGGTTAACGATCTTGTTAAATGTTGTTAACCCAATGTTTATAATATCAAATGAGATTTTAAATTATTATATTATCATGTTATTATCATGTATGAATATCTCTTAATATGATATATATACATTAAATGTCTTTACAACGATAATCGTTACATATATGTCTCGTTTAAAAATCATTAAGTTAGTAGTCTTGTTTTTACATATGTAGTTCATTGTTAATATACTTTATGATATGTTTTCTTATCATAGTATTATGTTAACTATATATATATCCATATATATGTCATCATATAGTTTTTACAAGTTTTAACGTTCGTGAATCACCGATCAACTTGGGTGGTCAATTGTCTATATGAAACATATTTCAATTAATCAAGTCTTAACAAGTTTGATTGCTTAACATGTTGGAAACATTTAATCATGTAAATATCAATCTCAATTAATATATATAAACATGGAATAAGTTCGGGTCACTACAGTACCTACCCGTTAAATAAATTTCGTCCCGAAATTTTAAGCTGTTGAAGGTGTTGACGAATCTTCTGGAAATAGATGCGGGTATTTCTTCTTCATCTGATCTTCACGCTCCCAGGTGAACTCGGGTCCTCTACGAGCATTCCATCGAACCTTAACAATTGGTATCTTGTTTTGCTTAAGTGTTTTAACCTCACGATCCATTATTTCGACGGGTTCTTCGATGAATTGGAGTTTTTCGTTGATTTGGATTTCATCTAATGGAATAGTGAGATCTTCTTTAGCAAAACATTTTTTCAAATTCGAGACGTGGAAAGTGTTATGTACAGCCACGAGTTGTTGAATGGTCCAATATACCTTGGATTTAATTTCCCTCGTTTACCAAATCGAACAACGCCTTTCCAAGGTGCAACTTTAAGCATGACCATCTCTCCAATTTCAAATTCTATATCTTTTCTTTTAATGTCAGCGTAGCTCTTTTGTCGACTTTGGGCGGTTTTCAACCGTTGTTGAATTTGGATGATCTTCTCGGTAGTTTCTTGTATAATCTCCGGACCCGTAATCTGTCTATCCCCCACTTCACTCCAACAAATCGGAGACCTGCACTTTCTACCATAAAGTGCTTCAAAAGGCGCCATCTCAATGCTTGAATGGTAGCTGTTGTTGTAGGAAAATTCTGCTAACGGTAGATGTCGATCCCAACTGTTTCCGAAATCAATAACACATGCTCGTAGCATGTCTTCAAGCGTTTGTATCGTCCTTTCGCTCTGCCCATCAGTTTGTGGATGATAGGCAGTACTCATGTCTAGACGAGTTCCTAATGCTTGCTGTAATGTCTGCCAGAATCTTGAAATAAATCTGCCATCCCTATCAGAGATAATAGAGATTGGTATTCCATGTCTGGAGACGACTTCCTTCAAATACAGTCGTGCTAACTTCTCCATCTTGTCATCTTCTCTTATTGGTAGAAAGTGTGCTGATTTGGTGAGACGATCAACTATTACCCAAATAGTATCAAAACCACTTGCAGTCCTTGGTAATTTAGTGATGAAATCCATGGTAATGTTTTCCCATTTCCATTCCGGGATTTCGGGTTGTTGAAGTAGACCTGATGGTTTCTGATGCTCAGCTTTGACCTTAGAACACGTCAAACATTCTCCTACGTATTTAGCAACATCGGCTTTCATACCCGGCCACCAAAAATGTTTCTTGAGATCCTTGTACATCTTCCCCGTTCCAGGATGTATTGAGTATCTGGTTTTATGAGCTTCTCTAAGTACCATTTCTCTCATATTTCCAAATTTTGGTACCCAAATCCTTTCAGCCCTATACCGGGTTCCGTCTTCCCGAATATTAAGATGCTTCTCCGATCCTTTGGGTATTTCATCCTTTAAATTTCCCTCTTTTAAAACTCCTTGTTGCGCCTCCTTTATTTGAGTAGTAAGGTTATTATGAATCATTATATTCATAGATTTTACTCGAATGGGTTCTCTGTCCTTCCTGCTCAAGGCATCGGCTACCACATTTGCCTTCCCTGGGTGGTAACGAATCTCAAAGTCGTAATCATTCAACAATTCAATCCACCTACGCTGCCTCATATTCAGTTGTTTCTGATTAAATATGTGTTGAAGACTTTTGTGGTCGGTATATATAATACTTTTGACCCCATATAAGTAGTGCCTCCAAGTCTTTAATGCAAAAACAACCGCGCCTAATTCCAAATCATGCGTCGTATAATTTTGTTCGTGAATCTTCAATTGTCTAGACGCATAAGCAATCACCTTCGTTCGTTGCATTAATACACAACCGAGACCTTGCTTTGATGCATCACAATAAATCACAAAATCATCATTCCCTTCAGGCAATGACAATATAGGTGCCATAGTTAGCTTTTTCTTCAATAACTGAAACGCTTTCTCTTGTTCATCATTCCATTCAAATTTCTTCCCTTTATGCGTTAATGCAGTCAAGGGTTTTGCTATTCTGGAAAAGTCTTGGATGAACCTTCTGTAGTAACCAGCTAGTCCTAAAAACTGGCGTATGTGTTTTGGAGTTTTCGGGGTTTCCCACTTTTCAACAGTTTCTATCTTTGCCGGATCCACCTTAATACCTTCTTTGTTCACTATGTGACCGAGGAATTGAACTTCTTCCAACCAAAATGCACACTTTGAAAACTTAGCGTACAATTTTTCCTTCCTCAATACTTCTAACACCTTTCTCAAATGTTCACCGTGTTCTTGGTCATTCTTTGAGTAAATAAGTATGTCATCAATGAAAACAATGACAAACTTGTCAAGGTATGGTCCACACACTCGGTTCATAAGGTCCATGAACACAGCTGGTGCATTAGTTAAACCAAACGGCATGACCATAAACTCATAATGACCGTAACGTGTTCTGAAAGCAGTCTTTGGAATATCATCTTCTTTCACCCGCATTTGATGATACCCGGAACGTAAGTCAATCTTTGAATAAACAGACGAGCCTTGTAGTTGATCAAATAAGTCGTCGATTCTCGGTAGTGGGTAGCGGTTCTTGATGGTAAGTTTGTTCAACTCTCGGTAGTCGATACACAACCTGAATGTACCATCTTTCTTCTTGACAAACAAAACAGGAGCTCCCCACGGTGATGTGCTTGGTCGAATGAAACCACGCTCTAAAAGTTCTTGTAATTGGCTTTGCAGTTCTTTCATCTCGCTGGGTGCGAGTCTGTAAGGAGCACGAGCTATTGGTGCAGCTCCTGGTACAAGATCTATTTGAAATTCAACGGATCGATGTGGGGGTAATCCCGGTAATTCTTTCGGAAATCCATCGGGAAATTCTTTTGCAATGGGAACATCATTGATGCTCTTTTCTTCAGTTTGTACTTTCTCGACGTGTGCTAGAACAGCATAGCAACCTTTTCTTATTAGTTTTTGTGCCTTCAAATTACTAATAAGATGTAGCTTCGTGTTGCCCTTTTCTCCGTACACCATTAAGGGTTTTCCTTTTTCTCGTATAATGCGAATTGCATTTTTGTAACAAACGATCTCCGCTTTTACTTCTTTCAACCAGTCCATACCGATTATCACATCAAAACTCCCTAACTCTACTGGTATCAAATCAATCTTAAATGTTTCACTAACCAGTTTAATTTCTCGATTCCGACATATATTATCTGCTGAAATTAATTTACCATTTGCTAATTCGAGTAAAAATTTACTATCCAAAGGCGTCAATGGACAACTTAATTTAGCACAAAAATCTCTACTCATATAGCTTCTATCCGCACCCGAATCAAATAAAACGTAAGCAGATTTATTGTCAATAAGAAACGTACCCGTAACAAGCTCCGGGTCTTCCTGTGCCTCTACCGCATTAATATTGAAAACTCTTCCACGGCCTTGTCCATTCGTGTTCTCCTGGTTCGGGCAATTTCTAATAATGTGGCCTGGTTTTCCACATTTATAACAAACTACATTGGCATAACTTGCTCCGACACTACTTGCTCCGCCATTACTCGTTCCGACACCATTTGTTCCTTTCGTTCTATTAACCCCTGGTCCGTAGACCTCACACTTCGCCGCGCTATGACCATTTCTTTTACACTTGTTGCAAAATTTGGTGCAGAACCCCGAGTGATTCTTTTCACACCTTTGGCATAGCTGCTTCTGATTGTTGTTGTTGTTGCGGTTATTATTGTTGTTGGGATGATTGTTGTAGTTGCTGTTGTTGTTGTTGTTGTTGTTGTTGTTGGGCCGTTTGTTGTAGTTGCGATTGATGTTGCGATTGTTGGGATAATTGTTGCGATTATTGTTGTAATTGCTGTTGTTGTTGTATTGGTGATTCTTATCACCATTTTCCTCCCACTTTCTTTTGACTTGCTTCACATTGGCCTCTTCAGCAGTCTGTTCTTTAATTCTTTCTTCAATCTGGTTCACTAGTTTGTGAGCCATTCTACATGCCTGTTGTATGGAGGCGGGCTCGTGTGAACTTATATCTTCTTGGATTCTTTCCGGTAATCCTTTCACAAACGCGTCGATCTTCTCTTCCTCATCTTCGAATGCTCCCGGACACAATAGGCACAATTCTGTGAATCGTCTTTCGTACGTGGTAATATCAAATCCTTGGGTTCGTAACCCTCTAAGTTCTGTCTTGAGCTTATTGACCTCGGTTCTGGGACGGTACTTCTCATTCATCAAGTGCTTGAATGCTGACCACGGTAGTGCGTACGCATCGTCTTGTCCCACTTGCTCTAGATAGGTATTCCACCATGTTAACGCAGAACCTGTGAAGGTATGCGTAGCGTACTTTACTTTGTCCTCTTCAGTACACTTACTTATGGCAAACACCGATTCGACCTTCTCGGTCCACCGTTTCAATCCGATCGGTCCTTCGGTTCCATCAAATTCCAAAGGTTTGCAGGCAGTGAATTCTTTGTAGGTGCATCCTACACGATTTCCTGTACTGCTAGATCCAAGGTTATTGTTGGTATGTAGCACAGCCTGTACTGCGGCTATGTTTGAAGCTAGAAAAGTACGGAATTCCTCTTCATTCATATTCACGGTGTGTCGAGTAGTCGGTGCCATTTCCTTCAAAATAGTTAAATGGAACAAGTTAATCATACAGAATATTAAGAGTAGTTAATAGTATTTCGTAGCATAATATGAACTCATTTATAAAAGCTTTTTCTTCATATTAGCGTTTTATAAGTTTAAATTCGGGTAGTACCTACCCGTTAAGTTCATACTTAGTAGCTAATATACAATTCAACTACTACAATTCTATATGAAAAACTGATTATAATAATATTTCGCGTTCAAACTTTTATACAATATTTTACAAACTTACAATACCGCTTATTTTACATAAAGCATGAAATATAGCACACAATAACTTTGATACAAGATAGTTGTGAAGACAATTCTAGCTAGTACACAAGTCGTTCAGCAAAGGCAATAAAGACACGTAATTCATACGTCCAGAAACAAGTCATGCATTCTGGTTTTACTAGGACTACTTCCCATCCTTGGTCTTGTGCAACATAACCGTTATGGCCGTTGATAAGACAGCGTGTTGTAACGTCGTCAAAGGGATGAGGGTTACGTAATGTCCAACAGTCCCGTAATAATCTAAAAACCTCATTTCTTACCCCAATTACCGACTCCGTCACTTGTGGAAACGTTTTGTTTAATAGTTGTAGCCCGATGTTCTTGTTCTCACTTTGGTGAGAAGCGAACATTACTAATCCGTAAGCATAACATGCTTCTTTATGTTGCATGTTAGCCGCTTTTTCTAAATCACGAAGTCCAATATTCGGATATATTGAGTCAAAATAATTTCTTAACCCGTTGCGTAAAATAGCATTTGGGTTCCCCGCAATATATGCGTCAAAGTAAACACATCGTAACTTATGGGTTTCCCAATGTGATATCCCCCATCTTTCAAACGAAAGTCTCTTATAAACCAAGACATTCTTGGAACGTTCTTCGAATGTCTTACAAACTGATCTCGCCTTAAATAGTTGTGCCGAAGAATTCTGGCCGACTCTAGACAAGATTTCATCAATCATGTCTCCGGGTAGGTCTCTTAAAATATTGGGTTGTCTATCCATTTTGTGTTTTTAAACTGTAAAATAGACAAGAGTTAGATTCATAAAAAAATACTTATTAATACAAGCAATTTTTACATATATCATAAAGCATAAGAACACTATATTACATATATTACACCACACGAATACAACTATCTTATTCCGACTCGCTCGTTTCTTCTTCTTCGGTTTTGGTTCGTTTTGCCAAGTTTCTAGGGATATATGATGTTCCCCTAATACGAGCCGTTGTTGTCCACATTGGTTTAGAAAAACCTGTTGGTTTAGAGGTTCCCGGGTCATTGTTACAACTTAAGGACTTCGGGGGTTGACGATACATATAAAGTTCATCGGGGTTGGAATTAGATTTCTCTATTTTTATGCCCTTTCCCTTATTATTTTCTTTTGCCTTTTTAAATTCAGTTGGGGTAATTTCTATAACATCATCGGAATTCTCGTCGGAATCCGATTCATCGGAGAATTGGTAATCCTCCCAATATTTTGCTTCCTTGGCGGAAACACCATTGACCATGATTAACCTTGGTCGGTTGGTTGAGGATTCTCTTTTACTTAACCGTTTTATTATTTCCCCCACCGATTCTATTTCTTCTTCCGGTTCCGATTCTTCTTCCGGTTCCGATTCTTCTTCCGATTCCGACTCTTCTTCCGGTTCCTCTTCGGGAACTTGTGAATCATTCCAATTTACATTTAACTCTTCATTATTATTAGGTGAGTCAATGGGACTTGTTCTAGAGGTAGACATCTATCACATAATATCAAATACGATAAGAGATTAATATATCACATAAAATTCATATGTTAAAAATATATAGTTTCCAACAAAAATGTTAAGCAATCATTTTTAAAGAAAACACGGTCGAAGTCCAGACTCACTAATGCATCCTAACAAACTCGATAAGACACACTAATGCAAATTTTCTGGTTCTCTAAGACCAACGCTCTGATACCAACTAAAATGTCCCGTTCTTATTGATTAAAAACGTTCCATATTAATTGATTTCGTTGCGAGGTTTTGACCTCTATATGAGACGTTTTTCAAAGACTGCATTCATTTTTAAAACAAACCATAACCTTTATTTCATAAATAAAGGTTTAAAAAGCTTTACGTAGATTATCAAATAATGATAATCTAAAATATCCTGTTTACACACGACCATTGAATAATGGTTTACAATACAAATATGTTACATCGAAATCAGTTTCTTGAATGCAGTTTTTACACAATATCATACAAACATGGACTCCAAATCTTGTCCTTATTTTAGTATGCAACAGCGGAAGCTCTTAATATTCACCTGAGAATAAACATGCTTTAAACGTCAACAAAAATGTTGGTGAGTTATAGGTTTAACCTATATATATCAAATCGTAACAATAGACCACAAGATTTCATATTTCAATACACATCCCATACATAGAGATAAAAATCATTCATATGGTGAACACCTGGTAACCGACAATAACAAGATGCATATATAAGAATATCCCCATCATTCCGGGACACCCTTCGGATATGATATAAATTTCGAAGTACTAAAGCATCCGGTACTTTGGATGGGGTTTGTTAGGCCCAATAGATCTATCTTTAGGATTCGCGTCAATTAGGGTGTCTGTTCCCTAATTCTTAGATTACCAGACTTAATAAAAAGGGGCATATTCGATTTCGATAATTCAACCATAGAATGTAGTTTCACGTACTTGTGTCTATTTTGTAAATCATTTATAAAACCTGCATGTATTCTCATCCCAAAAATATTAGATTTTAAAAGTGGGACTATAACTCACTTTCACAGATTTTTACTTCGTCGGGAAGTAAGACTTGGCCACTGGTTGATTCACGAACCTATAACAATATATACATATATATCAAAGTATGTTCAAAATATATTTACAACACTTTTAATATATTTTGATGTTTTAAGTTTATTAAGTCAGCTGTCCTTGTTAGTAACCTACAACTAGTTGTCCACAGTTAGATGTACAGAAATAAATCGATAAATATTATCTTGAATCAATCCACGACCCAGTGTATACGTATCTCAGTATTGATCACAACTCAAACTATATATATTTTGGAATCAACCTCAACCCTGTATAGCTAACTCCAACATTCACATATAGAGTGTCTATGGTTGTTCCGAAATATATATAGATGTGTCGACATGATAGGTCGAAACATTGTATACGTGTCTATGGTATCTCAAGATTACATAATATATAATACAAGTTGATTAAGTTATGGTTGGAATAGATTTGTTACCAATTTTCACGTAGCTAAAATGAGAAAAATTATCCAATCTTGTTTTACCCATAACTTCTTCATTTTAAATCCGTTTTGAGTGAATCAAATTGCTATGGTTTCATATTGAACTCTATTTTATGAATCTAAACAGAAAAAGTATAGGTTTATAGTCGGAAAAATAAGTTACAAGTCGTTTTTGTAAAGGTAGTCATTTCAGTCGAAAGAACGACGTCTAGATGACCATTTTAGAAAACATACTTCCACTTTGAGTTTAACCATAATTTTTGGATATAGTTTCATGTTCATAATAAAAATCATTTTCTCAGAATAACAACTTTTAAATCAAAGTTTATCATAGTTTTTAATTAACTAACCCAAAACAGCCCGCGGTGTTACTACGACGGCGTAAATCCGGTTTTACGGTGTTTTTCGTGTTTCCAGGTTTTAAATCATTAAGTTAGCATATCATATAGATATAGAACATGTGTTTAGTTGATTTTAAAAGTCAAGTTAGAAGGATTAACTTTTGTTTGCGAACAAGTTTAGAATTAACTAAACTATGTTCTAGTGATTACAAGTTTAAACCTTCGAATAAGATAGCTTTATATGTATGAATCGAATGATGTTATGAACATCATTACTACCTTAAGTTCCTTGGATAAACCTACTGGAAAAGAGAAAAATGATCTAGCTTCAACGGATCCTTGGATGGCTCAAAGTTCTTGAAGCAGAATCATGACATGAAAACAAGTTCAAGTAAGATCATCACTTGAAATAAGATTGTTATAGTTATAGAAATTGAACCAAAGTTTGAATATGATTATTACCTTGTATTAGAATGATAACCTACTGTAAGAAACAAAGATTTCTTGAGGTTGGATGATCACCTTACAAGATTGGAAGTGAGCTAGCAAACTTGAAAGTATTCTTGATTTTATGAAACTAGAACTTTTGAAATTTATGAAGAACACTTAGAACTTGAAGATAGAACTTGAGAGAGATCAATTAGATGAAGAAAATTGAAGAATGAAAGTGTTTGTAGGTGTTTTTGGTCGTTGGTGTATGGATTAGATATAAAGGATATGTAATTTTGTTTTCATGTAAATAAGTCATGAATGATTACTCATATTTTTGTAATTTTATGAGATATTTCATGCTAGTTGCCAAATGATGGTTCCCACATGTGTTAGGTGACTCACATGGGCTGCTAAGAGCTGATCATTGGAGTGTATATACCAATAGTACATACATCTAAAAGCTGTGTATTGTACGAGTACGAATACGGGTGCATACGAGTAGAATTGTTGATGAAACTGAACGAGGATGTAATTGTAAGCATTTTTGTTAAGTAGAAGTATTTTGATAAGTGTATTGAAGTCTTTCAAAAGTGTATAAATACATATTAAAACACTACATGTATATACATTTTAACTGAGTCGTTAAGTCATCGTTAGTCGTTACATGTAAGTGTTGTTTTGAAACCTTTAGGTTAACGATCTTGTTAAATGTTGTTAACCCAATGTTTATAATATCAAATGAGATTTTAAATTATTATATTATCATGTTATTATCATGTATGAATATCTCTTAATATGATATATATATATATTAAATGTCTTTACAACGATAATCGTTACATATATGTCTCGTTTAAAAATCATTAAGTTAGTAGTCTTGTTTTTACATATGTAGTTCATTGTTAATATACTTTATGATATGTTTTCTTATCATAGTATTATGTTAACTATATATATATCCATATATATGTCATCATATAGTTTTTACAAGTTTTAACGTTCGTGAATCACCGATCAACTTGGGTGGTCAATTGTCTATATGAAACATATTTCAATTAATCGAGTCTTAACAAGTTTGATTGCTTAACATGTTGGAAACATTTAATCATGTAAATATCAATCTCAATTAATATATATAAACATGGAAAAGTTCGGGTCACTACACAGATCCAGGTACAAGATCAATTTGATGTTCAATACCCCTGATTGGTGGTAAACCAGTAGGTAACTCAGTTGGAAACACATCAGCAAATTCGGATAACAATGGCTTTACCCTAGCTGGTATTTCATCATGCTGGTTCAACTCATCACTTTCAAACCTCAGCAATAGATAAGCACCAGTACCACCCTTTAACTCAGTATCAACTTCAGCTTGGGTCATAAACAAAGTTTTATCATTCTTAACAGTAGGGTCAGCTCTAGGTATTTCACTAGGCTTTAAAGAAGTGAGGGTGATCTTCATTCCATTCACATACATTGAATAAGTATTTTGGTGTCCATTATGATACACATACTTATCAAATAACCAAGGTCTACCAAGCAGCAAATGACAAGCATCCATAGGAATAACATCACAAGTAATCTCATCTTGATAAACAGTACCAATTGAAAATGGAACAGTAACTTGGCGAGTAACCTTTACCTCACTGCCTTGGTTAAGCCATTGAAGTTTGTATGGATGAGGATGCTTCTTTGTAACCAACTCAAGCTTTTCCACCATGTGAGCAGATGCTGCGTTTGCACAGCTGCCTCCATCAACAATCAGGCTGCACACTTTACCCTTGACTGTGCATCTTGAATGAAAGATGTTTTCTCGCTGGCTCTTATCTTCAATAGCCTCAGCTGAGTGCATTACTCTTCGAACCACTAAAAACTTTCCAATATCAGCAGCAACAAACTCTTCACTATCAGACTCATCATATGCTGGTTCAGTTTCAAAACCCCCTTCCAAATCTTCAATCTCCCTTAGTGTAAGAGCACGCTGGTTAGGACATTGAGCTTGAAAATGCCCAAATCCATGGCACTTGAAGCATTTTCTCCTATCATCTTTAGGACCAGCTACAACCTGCTCTTTGCCTTTAGATACTTTGGATGCTGCCTCGTTATGCCTAGGCAGCATAGATGATTGACCCTTCATAGGCAGCACAGCTGGCTTGGAATAAGACTTAAAATTAATTTTATTTTTTGCTTGTTTCTCTACTTGAATAGCCAGCTTGCAAGCACTCTCAAAAGTCCATAGAGGCTGCATTTCAACTTGATCAGCAATAGAAGCATTTAAGCCCCCAACGAATCTTGCTATAGTGTGTTCTTCAGCTTCTTTAACATTTGTACGAATCTTGAGCTGCTCAAACTCTCTGATGTAATCAACAACATTCATGCTGCCTTGCTTGAGTGTATTCATCTGGATATACAGCTCTTGCTTGTAAGCTTGAGGAACAAACCTCTTTTGCGTACACTCTTTTAACTTGGACCAGGTTTTGATTGTTTTCTTCCCTTCATATTGCCTTTCTTTTTTTAGATTATCATACCACATTGAAGCATACTTCTTTAATCTGATTACAGCAACTTTAAAGGCCTTTTTATCATCATAGCCTTTAACCTCCATAATTCTATCCATGGCCTGAACCCATTCAAAGTAATCTTCAGGATTAGAGGATCCTTCAAAATCATGTGGGTCTATCTTGATATCTTTCAAATCATCAGCCTTTTTCCTATGCCTTCTTCTTCTTTGTGAAGAAGCATGAGATCCATCAGTAGATTGGCTACCATCCTCAGATTCAGTACTAGAAGACACAATAGTTGTATCTCCATTTTCAGATCTAATTCTATTTCTTCTTGGAACACCATCTTCCAACAAGTTAACCATTCTTTCCATCTGATGTTGTAGAGCTTCAATAGCTCTATCTCTTCTAAGATTATGAGCTTCTTCAAGAGTCATATTCCTTGGAATATCAGCCATTTCAAATATCAGATCTGAAATAGACCTTTAGCAACAAATAGAAACCCAGATATGAAATAAGGCTTAACAGCTCTAAAACAGAGTATGAACTGAAACAACAATAAAAATGATAAGAAAGCTTCGATTTGAAAAACCTAAGCTCTGATACCACTTTGATGCGTGATTATGACTTTAAAAACGCAATTTAGAACAAGCTTTCTTCACTTAAACAGATCTGAACACAAACCCCCAAATTTGTAACAGTAACAGCCCCAAAAACAGAGTATAAAACTCTGAAATAAGAAAACAAGGATAGAAGAATCTAAACCCCAAATTGATAAAGATACACCACAATTAGAGATCTAGAAACACTCCAAATCTTCAACTACAGCTGATAAAGATTCCACCACAACTATAATATCAGATATGAAGATTTGGATTTCACCACAATGTTTGATAAAGTAACACCACAAACACTGATAAAGAGACCACTCTTAGCCACCGGAATCAAAGATTCGTAAAGACACAGAGATTTTGTAAATAGATAAGCTCTATCAAACTTTTCATTCAATCATCAACCAAGTTTTACAATTACAAGAGCTCTCTATTTATAGTAGAAGCTTAACAGCTATTTTCTAAATAAGACAAAAATATAAAAAGGAAATGGAGACAAAAAAGGACAAACAATTACAAATTAGCCAATAAGAATAAAGGACACAATTTGCAGAAAGCCTGCCATTTGTTAGTGCTCCTTCCCATGATAAAAGCATCCAATGATAAATGGGAGTCTTCCTTGGACAGCTAACATTCTTCTAGAACAGCCACACACGTGTTAAGCACATGACCTGACCGGTTTATTGAAAAGCATAAGTAAACTTTGAATTGTATCAGCAAGTTGGCCATTCAGACAGAAAATAGCATCGCGTGCTGGTTGTACTAGAGTTTCGTGTGCTGATTGAACTAAAATTCTTTAGCTGGTTGAACTAGCTGGTTCGCCTAAGTATAACTTTGCTGGTTCAATTTCCTGGTTACCCGGCTGAGTGAATTAAAGCTTTACTGGCTGAACTAAACTCATTTGCTGGTCCGGCTAGCTGGTTCTTCTTCGTTGCTGGCTTGCCTTCAACTATCAAAAACTTTATTCATGAAAACATAACTACTTCAGTTTAAGGACTGAAGTAGGGTTACCCCTGAGCTTCTTGAACCAGCTCCAAAAACACTTAGATGATACGAAATAGATGGCAACACGACCATTGCTTGGCCTGATTCGGGTGTAACATCTTTTGAGCTCGAGCTGGCTGTGTTGTTGGTTACATTGCCCAGCTCACCCGCATCAATCAGCCATTTCAAATATCAGATCTGAAATAGACCTTTAGCAACAAATAGAAACCCAGATATGAAATAAGGCTTAACAGCTCTAAAACAGAGTATGAACTGAAACAACAATAAAAATGATAAGAAAGCTTCGATTTGAACAACCTAAGCTCTGATACCACTTTGATGCGTGATTATGACTTTAAAAACGCAATTTAGAACAAGCTTTCTTCACTTAAACAGATCTGAACACAAACCCCCAAATATGTAACAGTAACAGCCCCAAAAACAGAGTATAAAACTCTGAAATAAGAACACAAGGATAGAAGAATCTAAACCCCAAATTGATAAAGATACACCACAATTAGAGATCTAGAAACACTCCAAATCTTTAACTACAGCTGATAAAGATTCCACCACAACTATAATATCAGATATGAAGATTTGGATTTCACCACAATGTTTGATAAAGTAACACCACAAACACTGATAAAGAAACCACTCTTAGCCACCGGAATCAAAGATTCGTAAAGACACAGAGATTTTGTAAATAGATAAGCTCTATCAAACTTTTCATTCAATTATCAACCAAGTTTTACAATTACAAGAGCTCTCTATTTATAGTAGAAGCTTAACAGCTATTTTCTAAATAAGACAAAAACATAAAAAGGAAATGGAGACAAAAAAGGACAAACAATTACAAATTAGCCAATAAGAATAAAGGACACAATTTGCAGAAAGCCTGCCATTTGTTAGTGCTCCTTCCCATGATAAAAGCATCCAATGATAAATGGGAGTCTTCCTTGGACAGCTAACATTCTTCTAGAACAGCCACACACGTGTTAAGCACATGACCTGACCGGTTTATTGAAAAGCATAAGTAAACTTTGAATTGTATCAGCAAGTTGGCCATTCAGACAGAAAATAGCATCGCGTGCTGGTTGTACTAGAGTTTCGTGTGCTGATTGAACTAAAATTCTTTAGCTGGTTGAACTAGCTGGTTCGCCTAAGCATAACTTTGCTGGTTCGATTTGCTGGTTACCCGGCTGAGTGAATTAAAGCTTTACTGGCTGAACTAAACTCATTTGCTGGTCCGGCTAGCTGGTTTGAAATGTCCCGTTCTTATTGATTAAAAACGTTCCATATTAATTGATTTCGTTGCGAGGTTTTGACCTCTATATGAGACGTTTTTCCAAGACTGCATTCATTTTTAAAACAAACCATAACCTTTATTTCATAAATAAAGGTTTAAAAAGCTTTACGTAGATTATCAAATAATGATAATCTAAAATATCCTGTTTACACACGACCATTACATAATGGTTTACAATACAAATATGTTACATCGAAATCAGTTTCTTGGATGCAGTTTTTAGACAATATCATACAAACATGGACTCTAAATCTTGTCCTTATTTTAGTATGCAACAGCGGAAGCTCTTAATATTCACCTGAGAATAAACATGCTTTAAACATCAACAAAAATGTTGGTGAGTTATAGGTTTAACCTATATATATCAAATCGTAACAATAGACCACAAGATTTCATATTTCAATACACATCCCATACATAGAGATAAAAATCATTCATATGGTGAACACCTGGTAACCGACATTAACAAGATGCATATATAAGAATATCCCCATCATTCCGGGACACCCTTCGGATATGATATAAATTTCGAAGTACTAAAACATCCGGTACTTTGGATGGGGTTTGTTAGGCCCAATAGATCTATCTTTAGGATTCGCGTCAATTAGGGTGTCTGTTCCCTAATTCTTAGATTACCAGACTTAATAAAAAGGGGCATATTCGATTTCGATAATTCAACCATAGAATGTAGTTTCACGTACTTGTGTCTATTTTGTAAATCATTTATAAAACCTGCATGTATTCTCATCCCAAAAATATTAGATTTTAAAAGTGGGACTATAACTCACTTTCACAGATTTTTACTTCGTCGGGAAGTAAGACTTGGCCACTGGTTGATTCACGAACCTATAACAATATATACATATATATCAAAGTATGTTCAAAATATATTTACAACACTTTTAATATATTTTGATGTTTTAAGTTTATTAAGTCAGCTGTCCTCGTTAGTAACCTACAACTAGTTGTCCACAGTTAGATGTACAGAAATAAATCGATAAATATTATCTTGAATCAATCCACGACCCAGTGTATACGTATCTCAGTATTGATCACAACTCAAACTATATATATTTTGGAATCAACCTCAACCCTGTATAGCTAACTCCAACATTCACATATAGAGTGTCTATGGTTGTTCCGAAATATATATAGATGTGTCGACATGATAGGTCGAAACATTGTATACGTGTCTATGGTATCTCAAGATTACATAATATACAATACAAGTTGATTAAGTTATGGTTGGAATAGATTTGTTACCAATTTTCACGTAGCTAAAATGAGAAAAATTATCCAATCTTGTTTTACCAATAACTTCTTCATTTTAAATCCGTTTTGAGTGAATCAAATTGCTATGGTTTCATATTGAACTCTATTTTATGAATCTAAACAGAAAAAGTATAGGTTTATAGTCGGAAAAATAAGTTTCAAGTCGTTTTTGTAAAGGTAGTCATTTCAGTCGAAAGAACGACGTCTAGATGACCATTTTAGAAAACATACTTCCACTTTGAGTTTAACCATAATTTTTGGATATAGTTTCATGTTCATAATAAAAATAATTTTCTCAGAATAACAACTTTTAAATCAAAGTTTATCATAGTTTTTAATTAACTAACCCCAAACAGCCCGCGGTGTTACTACGACGGCGTAAATCTGGTTTTACGGTGTTTTTTGTGTTTCCAGGTTTTAAATCATTAAGTTAGCATATCATATAGATATAGAACATGTGTTTAGTTGATTTTAAAAGTCAAGTTAGAAGGATTAACTTTTATTTGCGAACAAGTTTAGAATTAACTAAACTATGTTCTAGTGATTACAAGTTTAAACCTTCGAATAAGATAGCTTTATATGTATGAATCGAATGATGTTATGAACATCATTACTACCTTAAGTTCCTTGGATAAACCTACTGGAAAAGAGAAAAATGGATCTAGCTTCAACGGATCCTTGGATGGCTCGAAGTTCTTGAAGCAGAATCATGACACGAAAACAAGTTCAAGTATGATCATCACTTGAAATAAGATTGTTATAGTTATAGAAATTGAACCAAAGTTTGAATATGATTATTACCTTGTATTAGAATGATAACCTACTGTAAGAAACAAAGATTTCTTGAGGTTGGATGATCACCTTACAAGATTGGAAGTGAGCTAGCAAACTTGAAAGTATTCTTGATTTTATGTAACTAGAACTTGTAGAATATATGAAGAACACTTAGAACTTGAAGATAGAACTTGAGAGAGATCAATTAGATGAAGAAAATTGAAGAATGAAAGTGTTTGTAGGTGTTTTTGGTCGTTGGTGTATGGATTAGATATAAAGAATATGTAATTTTGTTTTCATGTAAATAAGTCATGAATGATTACTCATATTTTTGTAATTTTATGAGATATTTCTTGCTAGTTGCCAAATGATGGTTCCCACATGTGTTAGGTGACTCAAATGGGCTGCTAAGAGCTGATCATTGGAGTGTATATACCAATAGTACATACATCTAAAAGCTGTGTATTGTACGAGTACGAATACGGGTGCATACGAGTAGAATTGTTGATGAAACTGAACGAGGATGTAATTGTAAGCATTTTTGTTAAGTAGAAGTATTTTGATAAGTGTATTGAAGTCTTTCAAAAGTGTATAAATACATATTAAAACACTACATGTATATACATTTTAACTGAGTCGTTAAGTCATCGTTAGTCGTTATATGTAAGTGTTGTTTTGAAACCTTTAGGTTAACGATCTTGTTAAATGTTGTTAACCCAATGTTTATAATATCAAATGAGATTTTAAATTATTATATTATCATGATATTATCATGTATGAATATCTCTTAATATGATATATATACATTAAATGTCTTTACAACGATAATCGTTACATATATGTCTCGTTTAAAAATCATTAAGTTAGTAGTCTTGTTTTTACATATGTAGTTCATTGTTAATATACTTAATGATATGTTTACTTATCATAGTATCATGTTAACTATATATATATCCATATATATGTCATCATATAGTTTTTACAAGTTTTAACGTTCGTGAATCACCGGTCAACTTGGGTGGTCAATTGTCTATATGAAACATATTTCAATTAATCAAGTCTTAACAAGTTTGATTGCTTAACATGTTGGAAACATTTAATCATGTAAATATCAATCTCAATTAATATATATAAACATGGAAAAGTTCGGGTCACTACAGTACCTACCCGTTAAATAAATTTCGTCCCGAAATTTTAAGCTGTTGAAGGTGTTGACGAATCTTCTGGAAATAGATGCGGGTATTTCTTCTTCATCTGATCTTCATGCTCCCAGGTGAACTCGGGTCCTCTACGAGCATTCCATCGAACCTTAACAATTGGTATCTTGTTTTGCTTAAGTCTTTTAACCTCACGATCCATTATTTCGACGGGTTCTTCGATGAATTGGAGTTTTTCATTGATTTGGATTTCATCTAACGGAATAGTGAGATCTTCTTTAGCAAAACATTTCTTCAAATTCGAGACGTGGAAAGTGTTATGTACAGCCGCGAGTTGTTGAGGTAACTCTAGTCGGTAAGCTACTGGTCCGACACGATCAATAATCTTGAATGGTCAAATATACCTTGGATTTAATTTCCCTCGTTTACCAAATCGAACAACGCCTTTCCAAGGTGCAACTTTAAGCATGACCATCTCTCCAATTTCAAATTCTATATCTTTTCTTTTAATGTCAGCGTAGCTCTTTTGTCGACTTTGGGCGGTTTTCAACCGTTGTTGAATTTGGATGATCTTCTCGGTAGTTTCTTGTATAATCTCCGGACCCGTAATCTGTCTATCCCCCACTTCACTCCAACAAATCGGAGACCTGCACTTTCTACCATAAAGTGCTT
Organism: Rutidosis leptorrhynchoides; assembly: GCF_046630445.1. Classification (NCBI taxonomy): domain Eukaryota; kingdom Viridiplantae; phylum Streptophyta; class Magnoliopsida; order Asterales; family Asteraceae; genus Rutidosis; species Rutidosis leptorrhynchoides. Next base: position 239,000,550 of record NC_092338.1, on the reverse strand, counting down.
CAAACGGAGCCATTTCAATGCTTGAATGGTAGCTGTTGTTGTAGGAAAATTCTGCTAACGGTAGATGTCGATCCCAACTGTTTCCGAAATCAATAACACATGCTCGTAGCATGTCTTCAAGCATTTGTATCGTCCTTTCGCTCTGCCCATCAGTTTGTGGATGATAGGCAGTACTCATGTCTAGACGAGTTCCTAATGCTTGCTGTAATGTCTGCCAGAATCTTGAAATAAATCTACCATCCCTATCAGAGATAATAGAGATTGGTATTCCATGTCTGGAGACGACTTCCTTCAAATACAGTCGTGCTAACTTCTCTATCTTGTCATCTTCTCTTATTGGCAGGAAGTGTGCTGATTTGGTTGAAATGTCCCGTTCTTATTGATTAAAAACGTTCCATATTAATTGATTTCGTTGCGAGGTTTTGACCTCTATATGAGACGTTTTTCAAAGACTGCATTCATTTTAAAACAAACCATAACCTTTATTTCATCAATAAAGGTTTAAAAGTTTTACGTAGATTATCAAATAATGATAATCTAAAATATCCTGTTTACACACGACCATTACATAATGGTTTACAATACAAATATGTTACAACAAAATAAGTTTCTTGAATGCAGTTTTTACACAATATCATACAAGCATGGACTCCAAATCTCGTCCTTATTTAAGTATGCGACAGCGGAAGCTCTTAATAATCACCTGAGAATAAACATGCTTTAAAACGTCAACAAAAATGTTGGTGAGTTATAGGTTTAACCTATATATATCAAATCATAATAATAGACCACAAGATTTCATATTTCAATACATATCCCATACATAGAGATAAAAATCATTCATATGGTGAACACCTGGTAACCGACATTAACAAGATGCATATATAAGAATATCCCCATCATTCCGGGACACCCTTCGGATATGATATAAATTTCGAAGTACTAAAGCATCCGGTACTTTGGATGGGGTTTGTTAAGCCCAATAGATCTATCTTTAGGATTCGCGTCAATTAGGGTGTCTGTTCCCTAATTCTTAGATTACCAGACTTAATAAAAAGGGGCATATTCGATTTCGATAATTCAACCATAGAATGTAGTTTCACGTACTTGTGTCTATTTTGTAAATCATTTATAAAACCTGCATGTATTCTCATCCCAAAAATATTAGATTTTAAAAGTGGGACTATAACTCACTTTCACAGATTTTTACTTCGTCGAGAAGTAAGACTTGGCCACTGTTGATTCACGAACCTATAACAATATATACATATATATTAAAGTATGTTCAAAATATATTTACAACACTTTTAATATATTTTGATGTTTTAAGTTTATTAAGTCAGCTGTCCTCGTTAGTAACCTACAACTAGTTGTCCACAGTTAGATGTACAGAAATAAATCAATAAATATTATCTTGAATCAATCCACGACCCAGTGTATACGTATCTCAGTATTGATCACAACTCAAACTATATATATTTTGGAATCAACCTCAACCCTGTATAGCTAACTCCAACATTCACATATAGAGTGTCTATGGTTGTTCCGAAATATATATAGATGTGTCGACATGATAGGTCGAAACATTGTATACGTGTCTATGGTATCTCAAGATTACATAATATACAATACAAGTTGATTAAGTTATGGTTGGAATAGATTTGTTACCAATTTTCACGTAGCTAAAATGAGAAAAATTATCCAATCTTGTTTTACCCATAACTTCTTCATTTTAAATCCGTTTTGAATGAATCAAATTGCTATGGTTTCATATTGAACTGTATTTTATGAATCTAAACAGAAAAAGTATAGGTTTATAGTCGAAAAAATAAGTTACAAATCGTTTTTGTAAAGGTAGTCATTTCAGTCGAAAGAACGACGTCTAGATGACCATTTTAGAAAACATACTTCCACTTTGAGTTTAACCATAATTTTTGGATATAGTTTCATGTTCATAATAAAAATCATTTTCTCAGAATAACAACTTTTAAATCAAAGTTTATCATAGTTTTTAATTAACTAACCCAAAACAGCCCGCGGTGTTACTACGACGGCGTAAATCCGGTTTTACGGTGTTTTTCGTGTTTCCAGGTTTTAAATCATTAAGTTAGCATATCATATAGATATAGAACATGTGTTTAGTTGATTTTAAAAGTCAAGTTAGAAGGATTAATTTTTGTTTGCGAACAAGTTTAGAATTAACTAAACTATGTTCTAGTGATTACAAGTTTAAACCTTCGAATAAGATAGTTTTATATATATGAATCGAATGATGTTATGAACATCATTACTACCTCAAGTTTAGTAGGTAAACCTACTGGAAGTGACAAGAAATGATCTAGCTTCAAAGGGTCTTGGATGGCTTGAAAGTTCTTGAAGTAGGATCATGACACAAAAACAAGTTCAAGTAAGATTTTTGCTCGAATTAAGATAGTTTATAGTTATAGAAATTGAATCAAAGTTTGAATATGAATATTACCTTGAATAAGAAAGATAACCTACTGTATATAACAAAGGTTTCTTGATCTTAGATGATTACTTGGAATGGATTAGAAAGCTTGGAAGTAAATTAGTAAACTTGAAGGGATTTTTGAAGTATTCTTGAAGTGTTCTTCCTATGATGATTATAGCTTGATTCTTGAAGTGATTTTTGATGAAGATGATGATTAACTACTGGAAAAATACGTTCATAATAGTGTGGGTGTGTTGAGAGAGAATTAGAAAGAGATTTGGAAGTGAAATGGAGTGAATGATGAGTGTTAATTGGTGAGTGGGGTTAAAAGGAGTTCTAGTTAGTTGACTAGCTCATGGTAGAAGTTAAAATTGATTAGTCATACATGACATAATCAAGAGTGGAATCCCATGCTAGTTCCTATTGGTATATACCCATAGTAAGTACGTTTTGAAGCTGTGTATAATACGGGTAAGAATACGACTAGAATTCTTGATGAAAGAAAAGAATGGGAAAGTAACTGTAACCATTTTCGTTAAGTATGAGTGTTTTGATATATGTCTTGAAGTCTTCCAAAAGTATTTTAATACATCTAAATACACTACATGTATATACATTTTAACGGAGTCGTTAAGTCATCGTTAGTCGTTACATGTAAGTGTTGTTTTGAAACCTTTAAGTTAACGATCTCAATTAATGTTGTTAACCCATTGTTTATTATATCTAATGAGATGTTAAATTATTATATTATCATAATATTATGATATATTAATATATCTTAATATGATATATATACATTTAAATGTCGTTACAACGATAATCGTTACATATATGTCTCGTTTCGAAATCCTTAAGTTAGTAGTCTTGTTTATATGTATATAACTCATTGTTAATATACTTATGGAGATACTTACTTATCATAATCTCATCTTAACCATATGTATATCCATATATATATCGTCAAGTCGTTTTTACAAGTTTTAACGTTCGTGAATCGCCGGTCAACTTGGGTGGTCAATTGTCTATATGAAACATATTTCAATTAATCAAGTCTTAACAAGTTTGATTGCTTAACATGTTGGAAACATTTAATCATGTAAATATCAATCTCAATTAATATATATAAACATGGAAAAGTTCGGGTCACTACAGTACCTACCCGTTAAATAAATTTCGTCCCGAAATTTTAAGCTGTTGAAGGTGTTGACGAATCTTCTGGAAATAGATGCGGGTATTTCTTCTTCATCTGATCTTCACGCTCCCAGGTGAACTCGGGTCCTCTACGAGCATTCCATCGAACCTTAACAATTGGTATCTTGTTTTGCTTAAGTCTTTTAACCTCACGATCCATTATTTCGACGGGTTCTTCGATGAATTGGAGTTTTTCATTGATTTGGATTTCATCTAACGGAATAGTGAGATCTTCTTTAGCAAAACATTTCTTCAAATTCGAGACGTGGAAAGTGTTATGTACAGCCGCGAGTTGTTGAGGTAACTCAAGTCGGTAAGCTACTGGTCCGACACGATCAATAATCTTGAATGGTCCAATATACCTTGGATTTAATTTCCCTCGTTTACCAAATCGAACAACGCCTTTCCAAGGTGCAACTTTAAGCATGACCATCTCTCCAATTTCAAATTCTATATCTTTTCTTTTAATGTCAGCGTAGCTCTTTTGTCGACTTTGGGCGGTTTTCAACCGTTGTTGAATTTGGATGATCTTCTCGGTAGTTTCTTGTATAATCTCCGGACCCGTAATCTGTCTATCCCCCACTTCACTCCAACAAATCGGAGACCTGCACTTTCTACCATAAAGTGCTTCAAACGGCGCCATCTCAATGCTTGAATGGTAGCTGTTGTTGTAGGAAAATTCTGCTAACGGTAGATGTCGATCCCAACTGTTTCCAAAATCAATAACACATGCTCGTAGCATGTCTTCAAGCGTTTGTATCGTCCTTTCGCTCTGCCCATCAGTTTGTGGATGATAGGCAGTACTCATGTCTAGACGAGTTCCTAATGCTTGCTGTAATGTCTGCCAGAATCTTGAAATAAATCTGCCATCCCTATCAGAGATAATAGAGATTGGTATTCCATGTCTGGAGACGACTTCCTTCAAATACAGTCGTGCTAACTTCTCCATCTTGTCATCTTCTCTTATTGGCAGGAAGTGTGCTGATTTGGTGAGACGATCAACTATTACCCAAATAGTATCAAAACCACTTGCAGTTCTTGGCAATTTAGTGATGAAATCCATGGTAATGTTTTCCCATTTCCATTCCGGGATTTCGGGTTGTTGAAGTAGACCTGATGGTTTCTGATGCTCAGCTTTGACCTTAGAACACGTCAAACATTCTCCTACGTATTTAGCAACATCGGCTTTCATACCAGGCCACCAAAAATGTTTCTTGAGATCCTTGTACATCTTCCCCGTTCCAGGATGTATTGAGTATCTGGTTTTATGAGCTTCTCTAAGTACCATTTCTCTCATATCTCCAAATTTTGGTACCCAAATCCTTTCAGCCCTATACCGGGTTCCGTCTTCCCGAATATTAAGATGCTTCTCCGATCCTTTGGGTATTTCATCCTTTAAATTTCCCTCTTTTAAAACTCCTTGTTGCGCCTCCTTTATTTGAGTAGTAAGGTTATTATGAATCATTATATTCATAGATTTTACTCGAATGGGTTCTCTGTCCTTCCTGCTCAAGGCATCGGCTACCACATTTGCCTTCCCCGGGTGGTAACGAATCTCAAAGTCGTAATCATTCAATAATTCAATCCACCTACGCTGCCTCATATTCAGTTGTTTCTGATTAAATATGTGTTGAAGACTTTTGTGGTCGGTATATATAATACTTTTGACCCCATATAAGTAGTGCCTCCAAGTCTTTAATGCAAAAACAACCGCGCCTAATTCCAAATCATGCGTCGTATAATTTTGTTCGTGAATCTTCAATTGTCTAGACGCATAAGCAATCACCTTCGTTCGTTGCATTAATACACAACCGAGACCTTGCTTTGATGCATCACAATAAATCACAAAATCATCATTCCCTTCAGGCAATGACAATATAGGTGCCGTAGTTAGCTTTTTCTTCAATAACTGAAATGCTTTCTCTTGTTCATCATTCCATTCAAATTTCTTCCCTTTATGCGTTAATGCAGTCAAGGGTTTTGCTATTCTGGAAAAGTCTTGGATGAACCTTCTGTAGTAACCAGCTAGTCCTAAAAACTGGCGTATGTGTTTCGGAGTTTTCGGGGTTTCCCACTTTTCAACAGTTTCTATCTTTGCCGGATCCACCTTAATACCTTCTTTGTTCACTATGTGACCGAGGAATTGAACTTCTTCCAACCAAAATGCACACTTTGAAAACTTAGCGTACAATTCTTCCTTCCTCAATACTTCTAACACCTTTCTCAAATGTTCACCGTGTTCTTGGTCATTCTTTGAGTAAATAAGTATGTCATCAATGAAAACAATGACAAACTTGTCAAGGTATGGTCCACACACTCGGTTCATAAGGTCCATGAACACAGCTGGTGCATTAGTTAAACCAAACGGCATGACCATAAACTCGTAATGACCGTAACGTGTTCTGAAAGCAGTCTTTGGAATATCATCTTCTTTCACCCGCATTTGATGATACCCGGAACGTAAGTCAATCTTTGAATAAACAGACGAGCCTTGTAGTTGATCAAATAAGTCGTCGATTCTCGGTAGTGGGTAGCGGTTCTTGATGGTAAGTTTGTTCAACTCTCGGTAGTCGATACACAACCTGAATGTACCATCTTTCTTCTTGACAAACAAAACAGGAGCTCCCCACGGTGATGTGCTTGGTCGAATGAAACCACGCTCTAAAAGTTCTTGTAATTGGCTTTGCAGTTCTTTCATCTCGCTGGGTGCGAGTCTGTAAGGAGCACGAGCTATTGGTGCAGCTCCTGGTACAAGATCTATTTGAAATTCAACGGATCGCTGTGGGGGTAATCCCGGTAATTCTTTCGGAAATACATCGGGAAATTCTTTTGCAATGGGAACATCATTGATGCTCTTTTCTTCAGTTTGTACTTTCTCGACGTGTGCTAGAACAGCATAGCAACCTTTTCTTATTAGTTTTTGTGCCTTCAAATTACTAATAAGATGTAGCTTCGTGTTGCCCTTTTCTCCGTACACCATTAAGGGTTTTCCTTTTTCTCGTATAATGCGAATTGCATTTTTGTAACAAACGATCTCTGCTTTCACTTCTTTCAACCAGTCCATACCGATTATCACATCAAAACTCCCTAACTCTACTGGTATCAAATCAATCTTAAATGTTTCGCTAACCAGTTTAATTTCTCGATTCCGACATATATTATCTGCTGAAATTAATTTACCATTTGCTAATTCGAGTAAAAATTTACTATCCAAAGGCGTCAATGGACAACTTAATTTAGCACAAAAATCTCTACTCATATAGCTTCTATCCGCTCCCGAATCAAATAAAACGTAAGCAGATTTATTGTCAATAAGAAACGTACCCGTAACAAGCTCCGGGTCTTCCTGTGCCTCTGCCGCATTAATATTGAAAACTCTTCCGCGGCCTTGTCCATTCGTGTTCTCCTGGTTCGGGCAATTTCTAATAATGTGGCCCGGTTTTCCACATTTATAACAAACTACATTGGCATAACTTGCTCCGACACTACTTGCTCCGCCATTACTTGTTCCGACACCATTTGTTCCTTTCGTTCTGTTAACCCCTGGTCCGTAGACATCACACTTCGCCGCGCTATGACCATTTCTTTTACACTTGTTGCAAAATTTGGTGCAGAACCCCGAGTGATACTTTTCACACCTTTGGCATAGCTGCTTCTGATTGTTGTTGTTGTTGCGGTTATTATTGTTGTTAAGATGATTGTTGTGGTTGCTGTTGTTGTTGTTGTTATTGTTGGGCCGTTTGTTGTAGTTGCGATTGATGTTGCGATTGTTAGGATAGTTGTTGCGATTATTGTTATAATTGCTGTTGTTATTGTATTGGTGATTCTTATCACCGTTTTCCTCCCACTTTCTTTTGACTTGCTTCACATTGGCCTCTTCAGCAGTCTGTTCTTTAATTCTTTCTTCAATCTGGTTCACTAGTTTGTGAGCCATTCTACATGCCTGTTGTATGGAGGCGGGCTCGTGTGAACTTATATCTTCTTGGATTCTTTCTGGTAATCCTTTCACAAACGCGTCGATCTTCTCTTCCTCATCTTCGAATGCTCCCGGACACAATAGGCACAATTCTGTGAATCGTCTTTCATACGTGGTAATATCAAATCCTTGGGTTCGTAACCCTCTAAGTTCTGTCTTGAGCTTATTGACCTCGGTTCTGGGACGGTACTTCTCGTTCATCAAGTGCTTGAATGCTGACCACGGTAGTGCGTACGCATCATCTTGTCCCACTTGCTCTAGATAGGTATTCCACCATGTTAACGCAGAACCTGTAAAGGTATGCGTAGCGTACTTCACTTTGTCCTCTTCAGTACACTTACTTATGGCAAACACCGATTCGACCTTCTCGGTCCACCGTTTCAATCCGATCGGTCCTTCGGTTCCATCAAATTCCAAAGGTTTGCAGGCAGTGAATTCTTTGTAGGTGCATCCTACACGATTTCCTGTACTGCCAGATCCAAGGTTATTGTTGGTATATAGCGCAGCCTGTACTGCGGCTATGTTTGAAGCTAGAAAAGTACGGAATTCCTCTTCATTCATATTCACGGTGTGTCGAGTAGTCGGTGCCATTTCCTTCAAAATAGTTAAATGGAACAAGTTAATCATACAGAATATTAAGAGTAGTTAATAGTATTTCGTAGCATAATATGAACTCATTTATAAAAGCTTTTTCTTCATATTAGCGTTTTATAAGTTTAAATTCGGGTAGTACCTACCCGTTAAGTTCATACTTAGTAGCTAATATACAATTCAACTACTACAATTCTATATGAAAAACTGATTGTAATAATATTTCGCGTTCAAACTTTTACACAATATTTTACAAACTTACAATACCGCTTATTTTACATATAGCATGAAATATAGCACACAATAAATTTGATACAAGATGGTTGTGAAGATAATTCTAGCTAGTACACAAGTCGTTCAGCAAAGGCAATAAAGACACGTAATTCATACGTCCAGAAACAAGTCATGCATTCTGGTTTTACTAGGATTACTTCCCATCCTTGGTCTTGTGGAACATAACCGTTATGGCCGTTGATAAGACAGCGTGTTGTAACGTCGTCAAAGGGACGAGGGTTACGTAATGACCAACAGTCTCGTAATAACCTAAAAACCTCATTTCTTACCCCAATTACCGACTCCGTCACTTGAGGGAACGTTTTGTTTAATAGTTGTAGCCCGATGTTCTTGTTCTCACTTTGGTGAGAAGCGAACATTACTAACCCGTAAGCATAACATGCTTCTTTATGTTGCATGTTAGCCGCTTTTTCTAAATCACGAAGTCCTATATTTGGATATACTGAGTCAAAATAATTTCTTAACCCGTTGCGTAAAATAGCATTTGGGTTCCCCGCAATATATGCGTCAAAGTAAACACATCGTAACTTATGGATTTCCCAATGTGATATCCCCCATCTTCCGAATGAAAGCCTTTTATAAACCAAATCATTCTTGGAACGTTCTTCGAATGTCTTACAAACTGATCTCGCCTTAAATAGTTGTGCCGAGGAATTCTGACCGACTCTAGACAAGATTTCATCAATCATGTCTCCGGGTAGGTCTCTTAAAATATTGGGTTGTCTATCCATTTTGTGTTTTTATACTGTAAAATAGACAAGAGTTAGATTCATAAAAAAATACTTATTAATACAAGCAATTTTTACATATATCATAAAGCATAAGCACACTATATTACATATATTACACCACACGAATACAACTATCTTATTCCGACTCGCTTGTTTCTTCTTCTTTGGTTTTGGTTCGTTTTCCCAAGTTTCTAGGGATATATGATGTTCCCCTAATACGAGCCGTTATTTTCCACATTGGTTTAGAAAAACCTGGTGGTTTAGAGGTTCCCGGGTCATTGTTACAACTTAAGGACTTCGGGGGTTGACGATACATATAAAGTTCATCGGGGTTGGAATTAGATTTCTCTATTTTTATGCCCTTTCCCTTATTATTTTCTTTTGCCTTTTTAAATTCAGTTGGGGTAATTTCTATAACATCATCGGAATTCTCGTCGGAATCTGATTCATCGGAGAATTGGTAATCCTCCCAATATTTTGCTTCCTTGGCGGAAACACCATTGACCATAATTAACCTTGGTCGGTTGGTTGAGGATTTTCTTTTACTTAACCGTTTTATTATTTCCCCCACCGGTTCTATTTCTTCATCCGGCTCCGATTCTTCTTCCGGTTCCGATTCTTCTTCCGGTTCCGACTCTTCTTCCGGTTCCTCTTCGGGAACTTGTGAATCAGTCCACGAATCATTCCAATTTACATTTGACTCTTCATTATTATTAGGTGAGTCAATGGGACTTGTTCTAGAGGTAGACATCTATCACATAATATCAAACGCGTTAAGAGATTAATATATCACATAATATTCACATGTTAAAAATATATAGTTTCCAACAAAATTTGTTAAGCAATCATTTTTCAAGTAAACACGGTCGAAGTCCAGACTCACTAATGCATCCTAACAAACTACATAAGACACACTAATGCAAAATTCTGGTTCTCTAAGACCAACGCTCTGATACCAACTGAAATGTCCCGTTCTTATTGATTAAAAACGTTCCATATTAATTGATTTCGTTGCGAGGTTTTGACCTCTATATGAGACGTTTTTCAAAGACTGCATTCATTTTAAAACAAACCATAACCTTTATTTCATCAATAAAGGTTTAAAAGTTTTACGTAGATTATCAAATAATGATAATCTAAAATATCCTGTTTACACACGACCATTACATAATGGTTTACAATACAAATATGTTACAACAAAATAAGTTTCTTGAATGCAGTTTTTACACAATATCATACAAGCATGGACTCCAAATCTCGTCCTTATTTAAGTATGCGACAGCGGAAGCTCTTAATAATCACCTGAGAATAAACATGCTTTAAAACGTCAACAAAAATGTTGGTGAGTTATAGGTTTAACCTATATATATCAAATCATAATAATAGACCACAAGATTTCATATTTCAATACATATCCCATACATAGAGATAAAAATCATTCATATGGTGAACACCTGGTAACCGACATTAACAAGATGCATATATAAGAATATCCCCATCATTCCGGGACACCCTTCGGATATGATATAAATTTCGAAGTACTAAAGCATCCGGTACTTTGGATGGGGTTTGTTAAGCCCAATAGATCTATCTTTAGGATTCGCGATTAGGGTGTCTGTTCCCTAATTCTTAGATTACCAGACTTAATAAAAAGGGGCATATTCGATTTCGATAATTCAACCATAGAATGTAGTTTCACGTACTTGTGTCTATTTTGTAAATCATTTATAAAACCTGCATGTATTCTCATCCCAAAAATATTAGATTTTAAAAGTGGGACTATAACTCACTTTCACAGATTTTTACTTCGTCGAGAAGTAAGACTTGGCCACTGTTGATTCACGAACCTATAACAATATATACATATATATTAAAGTATGTTCAAAATATATTTACAACACTTTTAATATATTTTGATGTTTTAAGTTTATTAAGTCAGCTGTCCTCGTTAGTAACCTACAACTAGTTGTCCACAGTTAGATGTACAGAAATAAATCAATAAATATTATCTTGAATCAATCCACGACCCAGTGTATACGTATCTCAGTATTGATCACAACTCAAACTATATATATTTTGGAATCAACCTCAACCCTGTATAGCTAACTCCAACATTCACATATAGAGTGTCTATGGTTGTTCCGAAATATATATAGATGTGTCGACATGATAGGTCGAAACATTGTATACGTGTCTATGGTATCTCAAGATTACATAATATACAATACAAGTTGATTAAGTTATGGTTGGAATAGATTTGTTACCAATTTTCACGTAGCTAAAATGAGAAAAATTATCCAATCTTGTTTTACCCATAACTTCTTCATTTTAAATCCGTTTTGAATGAATCAAATTGCTATGGTTTCATATTGAACTGTATTTTATGAATCTAAACAGAAAAAGTATAGGTTTATAGTCGAAAAAATAAGTTACAAATCGTTTTTGTAAAGGTAGTCATTTCAGTCGAAAGAACGACGTCTAGATGACCATTTTAGAAAACATACTTCCACTTTGAGTTTAACCATAATTTTTGGATATAGTTTCATGTTCATAATAAAAATCATTTTCTCAGAATAACAACTTTTAAATCAAAGTTTATCATAGTTTTTAATTAACTAACCCAAAACAGCCCGCGGTGTTACTACGACGGCGTAAATCCGGTTTTACGGTGTTTTTCGTGTTTCCAGGTTTTAAATCATTAAGTTAGCATATCATATAGATATAGAACATGTGTTTAGTTGATTTTAAAAGTCAAGTTAGAAGGATTAATTTTTGTTTGCGAACAAGTTTAGAATTAACTAAACTATGTTCTAGTGATTACAAGTTTAAACCTTCGAATAAGATAGTTTTATATATATGAATCGAATGATGTTATGAACATCATTACTACCTCAAGTTTAGTAGGTAAACCTACTGGAAGTGACAAGAAATGATCTAGCTTCAAAGGGTCTTGGATGGCTTGAAAGTTCTTGAAGTAGGATCATGACACAAAAACAAGTTCAAGTAAGATTTTTGCTCGAATTAAGATAGTTTATAGTTATAGAAATTGAATCAAAGTTTGAATATGAATATTACCTTGAATAAGAAAGATAACCTACTGTATATAACAAAGGTTTCTTGATCTTAGATGATTACTTGGAATGGATTAGAAAGCTTGGAAGTAAATTAGTAAACTTGAAGGGATTTTTGAAGTATTCTTGAAGTGTTCTTCCTATGATGATTATAGCTTGATTCTTGAAGTGATTTTTGATGAAGATGATGATTAACTACTGGAAAAATACGTTCATAATAGTGTGGGTGTGTTGAGAGAGAATTAGAAAGAGATTTGGAAGTGAAATGGAGTGAATGATGAGTGTTAATTGGTGAGTGGGGTTAAAAGGAGTTCTAGTTAGTTGACTAGCTCATGGTAGAAGTTAAAATTGATTAGTCATACATGACATAATCAAGAGTGGAATCCCATGCTAGTTCCTATTGGTATATACCCATAGTAAGTACGTTTTGAAGCTGTGTATAATACGGGTAAGAATACGACTAGAATTCTTGATGAAAGAAAAGAATGGGAAAGTAACTGTAACCATTTTCGTTAAGTATGAGTGTTTTGATATATGTCTTGAAGTCTTCCAAAAGTATTTTAATACATCTAAATACACTACATGTATATACATTTTAACGGAGTCGTTAAGTCATCGTTAGTCGTTACATGTAAGTGTTGTTTTGAAACCTTTAAGTTAACGATCTCAATTAATGTTGTTAACCCATTGTTTATTATATCTAATGAGATGTTAAATTATTATATTATCATAATATTATGATATATTAATATATCTTAATATGATATATATACATTTAAATGTCGTTACAACGATAATCGTTACATATATGTCTCGTTTCGAAATCCTTAAGTTAGTAGTCTTGTTTATATGTATATAACTCATTGTTAATATACTTATGGAGATACTTACTTATCATAATCTCATCTTAACCATATGTATATCCATATATATATCGTCAAGTCGTTTTTACAAGTTTTAACGTTCGTGAATCGCCGGTCAACTTGGGTGGTCAATTGTCTATATGAAACATATTTCAATTAATCAAGTCTTAACAAGTTTGATTGCTTAACATGTTGGAAACATTTAATCATGTAAATATCAATCTCAATTAATATATATAAACATGGAAAAGTTCGGGTCACTACATTGGTGAGACGATCAACTATTACCCAAATAGTATCAAAACCACTTGCAGTCCTTGGCAATTTAGTGATGAAATCCATGGTAATGTTTTCCCATTTCCATTCCGGGATTTCGGGTTGTTGAAGTAGACCTGATGGTTTCTGATGCTCAACTTTGACCTTAGAACACGTCAAACATTCTCCTACGTATTTAGCAACATCGGCTTTCATACCCGGCCACCAAAAATGTTTCTTGAGATCCTTGTAGATCTTCCCCGTTCCAGGATGTATTGAGTAGCTGGTTTTATGAGCTTCTCTAAGTACCATTTCTCTCATATCTCCAAATTTTGGTACCCAAATCCTTTCAGCCCTATACCGGGTTCCGTCTTCCCGAATATTAAGATGCTTCTCCGATCCTTTGGGTATTTCATCCTTTAAATTTCCTTCTTTTAAAACTCCTTGTTGCGCCTCCTTTATTTGAGTAGTGAGGTTATTATGAATCATTATATTCATAGATTTTACTCGAATGGGTTCTCTGTCCTTCCTGCTCAAGGCATCGGCTACCACATTTGCCTTTCCCGGGTGGTAACGAATCTCAAAGTCGTAATCATTCAATAATTCAATCCACCTACGCTGCCTCATATTCAGTTGTTTCTGATTAAATATGTGTTGAAGACTTTTGTGGTCGGTATATATAATACTTTTGACCCCATATAAGTAGTGCCTCCAAGTCTTTAATGCAAAAACAACCGCGCCTAATTCCAAATCATGCGTCGTATAATTTTGTTCGTGAATCTTCAATTGTCTAGACGCATAAGCAATCACCTTTGTTCGTTGCATTAATACACAACCGAGACCTTGCTTTGATGCGTCACAATAAATCACAAAATCATCATTCCCTTCAGGCAATGACAATATAGGTGCCATAGTTAGCTTTTTCTTCAATAACTGAAACGCTTTCTCTTGTTCATCATTCCATTCAAATTTCTTCCCTTTATGCGTTAATGCAGTCAAGGGTTTTGCTATTCTGGAAAAGTCTTGGATGAACCTTCTGTAGTAACCAGCTAGTCCTAAAAACTGGCGTATGTGTTTCGGAGTTTTCGGGGTTTCCCACTTTTCAACAGTTTCTATCTTTGCCGGATCCACCTTAATACCTTCTTTGTTCACTATGTGACCGAGGAATTGAACTTCTTCCAACCAAAATGCACACTTTGAAAACTTAGCGTACAATTCTTCCTTCCTCAATACTTCTAACACCTTTCTCAAATGTTCACCGTGTTCTTGGTCATTCTTTGAGTAAATAAGTATGTCATCAATGAAAACAATGACAAACTTGTCAAGGTATGGTCCACACACTCGGTTCATAAGGTCCATGAACACAGCTGGTGCATTAGTTAAACCAAACGGCATGACCATAAACTCGTAATGACCGTAACGTGTTCTGAAAGCAGTCTTTGGAATATCATCTTCTTTCACCCGCATTTGATGATACCCGGAACGTAAGTCAATCTTTGAATAAACAGACGAGCCTTGTAGTTGATCAAATAAGTCGTCGATTCTCGGTAGTGGGTAGCGGTTCTTGATGGTAAGTTTGTTCAACTCTCGGTAGTCGATACACAACCTGAATGTACCATCTTTCTTCTTGACAAACAAAACAGGAGCTCCCCACGGTGATGTGCTTGGTCGAATGAAACCACGCTCTAAAAGTTCTTGTAATTGGCTTTGTAGTTCTTTCATCTCGTTGGGTGCGAGTCTGTAAGGAGCACGAGCTATTGGTGCAGCTCCTGGTACAAGATCTATTTGAAATTCAACGGATCGATGTGGGGGTAATCCCGGTAATTCTTTCGGAAATACATCGGGAAATTCTTTTGCGACGGGAACATCATTGATGCTCTTTTCTTCAGTTTGTACTTTCTCGACATGTGCTAGAACAGCATAGCAACCTTTTCTTATTAGTTTTTGTGCCTTCAAATTACTAATAAGATGTAGCTTCGTGTTGCCCTTTTCTCCGTACACCATTAAGGGTTTTCCTTTTTCTCGTATAATGCGAATTGCATTTTTGTAACAAACGATCTCCGCTTTCACTTCTTTCAACCAGTCCATACCGATTATCACATCAAAACTCCCTAACTCTACTGGTATCAAATCAATCTTAAATGTTTCGCTAACCAGTTTAATTTCTCGATTTCGACATATATTATCTGCTGAAATTAATTTACCATTTGCTAATTCGAGTAAAAATTTACTATCCAAAGGCGTCAATGGACAACTTAATTTAGCACAAAAATCTCTACTCATATAGCTTCTATCCGCACCCGAATCAAATAAAACGTAAGCAGATTTATTGTCAATAAGAAACGTACCCGTAACAAGCTCCGGGTCTTCCTGTGCCTCTGCCGCATTAATATTGAAAACTCTTCCGCGGCCTTGTCCATTCGTGTTCTCCTGGTTCGGGCAATTTCTAATAATGTGGCCCGGTTTTCCACATTTATAACAAACTACATTGGCATAACTTGCTCCGACACTACTTGCTCCGCCATTACTCGTTCCGATACCATTTGTTCGTTTTGTTCTATTAACCCCTGGTCCGTAGACCTCACACTTCGCCGCGCTATGACCATTTCTTTTACACTTGTTGCAAAATTTGGTGCAGAACCCCGAGTGATACTTTTCACACCTTTGGCATAGCTGCTTCTAATTGTTGTTGTTGTTGCGGTTATTATTGTTGTTGGGATGATTGTTGTAGTTGTTGTTGTTGTTGTTGTTGTTGTTGTTGTTGGGCCGTTTGTTGTAGTTGCGATTGATGTTGCGATTGTTGGGATAATTGTTGCGATTGCTGTTGTTGTTGTATTGGTGATTCTTATCACCATTTTCCTCCCACTTTCTTTTGACTTGCTTCACATTGGCCTCTTCAGCAGTCTGTTCTTTAATTCTTTCTTCAATCTGGTTCACTAGTTTGTGAGCCATTCTACATGCCTGTTGTATGGAGGTGGGCTCGTGTGAACTTATATCTTCTTGGATTCTTTCCGGTAATCCTTTCACAAACGCGTCGATCTTCTCTTCCTCATCTTCGAATGCTCCCGGACACAATAGGCACAATTCTGTGAATCGTCTTTCGTACGTGGTAATATCAAATCCTTGGGTTCGTAACCCTCTAAGTTCTGTCTTGAGCTTATTGACCTCGGTTCTGGGACGGTACTTCTCGTTCATCAAGTGCTTGAATGCTGACCACGGTAGTGCGTACGCATCGTCTTGTCCCACTTGCTCTAGATAGGTATTCCACCATGTTAACGCAGAACTTGTGAAGGTATGCGTAGCGTACTTTACTTTGTCCTCTTCAGTACACTTACTTATGGCAAACACCGATTCGACCTTCTCGGTCCACCGTTTCAATCCGATCGGTCCTTCGGTTCCATCAAATTCCAAAGGTTTGCAGGCAGTGAATTCTTTGTAGGTGCATCCTACACGATTTCCTGTACTGCTAGATCCAAGGTTATTGTTGGTATGTAGCGCAGCCTGTACTGCGGCTATGTTTGAAGCTAGAAAAGTACGGAATTCCTCTTCATTCATATTCACGGTGTGTCGAGTAGTCGGTGCCATTTCCTTCAAAATAGTTAAATGGAACAAGTTAATCATACAGAATATTAAGAGTAGTTAATAGTATTTCGTAGCATAATATGAACTCATTTATAAAAGCTTTTTCTTCATATTAGCGTTTTATAAGTTTAAATTCGGGTAGTACTTACCCGTTAAGTTCATACTTAGTAGCTAATATACAATTCAACTACTACAATTCTATATGAAAAACTGATATATATGTATATATTGTTATAGGTTCGTGAATCAACCAGTGGCCAAGTCTTACTTCCCGACGAAGTAAAATCTGTGAAAGTGAGTTATAGTCCCACTTTTAAAATCTAATATTTTTGGGATGAGAATACATGCAGGTTTTATAAATGATTTACAAAATAGACACAAGTACGTGAAACTACATTCTATGGTTGAATTATCGAAATCGAATATCGCCCTTTTTATTAAGTCTGGTAATCTAAGAATTAGGGAACAGACACCCTAATTGACGCGAATCCTAAAGATAGATCTATTGGGCCTAACAAACCCCATCCAAAGTACCGGATGCTTTAGTACTTCGAAATTTATATCATATCCGAAGGGTGTCCCGGAATGATGGGGATATTCTTATATATGCATCTTGTTAATGTCGGTTACCAGGTGTTCACCATATGAATGATTTTTATCTTTATGTATGGGATGTGTATTGAAATATGAAATCTTGTGGTCTATTATTATGATTTGATATATATAGGTTAAACCTATAACTCACCAACATTTTTGTTGACATTTTAAGCATGTTTATTCTCAGGTGATTATTAAGAGCTTCCGCTGTCGCATACTTAAATAAGGACGAG
Source organism: Rutidosis leptorrhynchoides (assembly GCF_046630445.1). NCBI lineage: Eukaryota > Viridiplantae > Streptophyta > Magnoliopsida > Asterales > Asteraceae > Rutidosis > Rutidosis leptorrhynchoides. The sequence goes on along the minus strand of NC_092338.1, from coordinate 238,982,714 downwards.
ATTTGGAGTCCATGCTTGTATGATATTGTGTAAAAACTGCATTCAAGAAACTTATTTTGTTGTAACATATTTGTATTGTAAACCATTATGTAATGGTCGTGTGTAAACAGGATATTTTAGATTATCATTATTTGATAATCTACGTAAAGCTTTTTAAACCTTTATTGATGAAATAAAGGTTATGGTTTGTTTTAAAATGAATGCAGTCTTTGAAAAATGTCTCATATAGAGGTCAAAACCTCGCAACGAAATCAATTAATATGGAATGTTTTTAATCAATAAGAACGGGACATTTCACAACATGGTCTCCAATTTCGATATAATTATTGTAATTGGAACAGGCCATATATACTTCTAATTGCAGCAGTTTACGATGGACAGAAATCGAAATAAGCTGTAATAGCTTGTCAACAATGAAGAAAAATAAAAGAGAATATGGCGGTTTGGTTGATCTTGGTGATGGACTGCAATAGAAATAATACGCATACTATAGCAGTTGTAGAAGAAACGGCGTACCATATTAGTAGTGGCAGAAATTTCAGTTTGCATAGGATGACGAGAAAGTGGTGGTTTTGTATATGGAGCTTGGCAGAAAGAAAATAAAGAACGTGAAGATGGTGTTCATCCTTTTGGGTTCTTGGGTGGTGACTGTTGGAGCATATTTTTGAACAAAAGAAAGAACCAAAGGTGTTGTAGGGTTGTAGGGTGATGGGTTGTTCACGATGGTTCAAAACAATCATAAACAGAAAACAAGGCAATAGCAGTAGTTTAGATAATGGGTTTGTTTTTGATAAAGAAAGGAAAGAAAGAAAAGAAGATGTCGACTTGAAAGTGAAAACAGAAAGCATAATTGCAGGTATGGTTCATCTTGGATTTGTTCTTTTCTATTGAAATAGTACGTATAGTAGTAGAAGTAACAAAATGACATCGGTGGTGGATCATAGTGGTGTTGAGATGTGGTTGTTTATTTCACGATTGAAAACAAGAAAATATTGTAAAAGATTGATGGTGTAAATGGTGATGGGTTCTCAAAGAAACAAGAAAGAAAGAAAGAGAGAAGGATGACGGTTGAGTGGTTTATCAAAGTACAGAGATAGATGATTGGTTTCACTGAATGTATGTGTAACTAACTCAAATATGATTGTAGTGGCGTCTAGTGAATGTATAAGTCAAATGATCCTTTTTAATCAAAAAGAAAACAACAAACTATCATATTTGTAATTGATGACAGAAGTTGATTGTATTTCTTCTGAGCGCTAGTTAATTGATTCCTTATATAAAAGTTTCAGAATAAGAAGACAAACAAAATAAGATCAGATTTGAAATATTCAACTAACTTGTACGATGGATTTTGATGGGTAACAAATTTAGATCAAAACAAAATTCTAAACAGTTTGATTGGGATGGACAACTGAATCGATTCCAAAATCATACGCCATTCTTTTATGATTATTATCAAATCTTAATTATATTAAATTAATCCAAATACTAATAATAATAATATTAATAATTAATTATAATTACATTATTGATAATTAAATTAATAATAATGATAATAATATTAAGATTAATAATAAAAGTAATTTTAGAAAATGATAATAAGATAACAAAAAAATAATTTATATTATTTAAAAATAATGATAACTATATAAAAAAAATAATTTGACTATTATATTATTTTACATACTTATTTATAATAACAATTTCATACAATTAATTAATAACATTTCAAGTTATTATATAAATATATTTATTTATATATATACACATATCTATTTACAATTAATTGTTCGTGAATCATCGAGAGCAGACGAAGGTCAAATTGAATATATGAACATTGTTTCCAAAGTTTTCTAAACTCAACATTACATACTTTGCTTATCGTGTCGAAATTATATAAAGATTAAGTTTAAATTTGGTTGGAAATTCCCGGGTCATCACAGTACCTACCCGTTAAAGAAATTTCGTCCCGAAATTTGAGTGAGGTGGTCATGGCTAACAATAAAAAATATTTTCATGATGAATTTGAGTGGATAAATAGAGTTTTATCATCATTGAGTAATATAGATAAAACAATATGATTACGCGAAGAGTATAAGTAAAGCTATTGCAAAAGAGTGAAATGAATAAATGTATATTCATTTTGACCGATGATGTAGTTACGATTGATTTCCGAATTTCATGGGATTCAAAGAAACTCTTCGTAATAAGATTTGGTTCTTCAGCGATTAAAGAATTTAGGATCTTCTTTGATTAACTGCAATAATCTGTCTTGATTGCTTTGTCTGATATTTCACTATAAATCCACCCTCCTTGTTTCCTTACAACTCACACCTTCTATTCTTTTGAAAGGACCCGTCCTAATCCATCCGGACGAAGTCCATATCGATTAATAACGATTCACAACAGTTGATTACATAGCGAGGTATTTGACCTCTATATGATACATTTTACAAACATTGCATTCGTTTTTGAAAAGACAATCTTTCATTACAACTAAAGTTGACGGCATGCATACCATTTTATAATATATCTAACTATAACTGATTTAATAATAATCTTGATGATCTCTACGACTCGAATGCAACGTTTTTTGAAATATGTCATGAATGACTCCAAATAATATATGTAAAATGAGCAAATGTACAGCGGAAGATTTCTTTCGTACCTGAGAATAAACATGCTTTCAAGTGTCAACCAAAAGGTTGGTGAGTTCATTAGTTTAACATAAATAATCATTTCATAATTTTAATAGACCACGAGATTTTATATTTCCATTTCTCATAAACATACGTCCCATGAATAGAGACAAAAATATCATTCATATGGATTGAACGCCTGGTAACCGACATTCACAATATGCATATAAGAATATCCCCATCATTCCGGGATCCTCCTTCGGACATGATATAAATTTCGAAGTACTAAAGCATCCGGTACTTTGGATGGGGCTTGTTGGGCCCGATAGATCTATCTTTAGGATTCGCGTCAATTAGGGTTTCTGTTCCCTAATTCTTAGATTACCAGACTATTTTCGAAGTACTAAAGCATCCGGTACTTTGGATGGGGCTTGTTGGGCCCGATAGATCTATCTTTAGGATTCGCGTCAATTAGGATTTCTGTTCCCTAATTCTTAGATTACCAGACTATAAAGGGTGATATTCGATTTGATAATCCAACCATAGAATGTAGTTTCGATTTCTTATGTCTATTTCGTAAAACAGTTATAAAAACAGCGCATGTATTCTCAGTCCCAAAAATATATATAAAAAGGGAGTAATGAAAACTCACGATAATGTATTTTGTAGTAAAAATACATATAACGATATTTAACATCTGAACAATGCAGGGTTGGCCTCGGATTCACGAACCTATATCATTTGTATAATTATTAAAATATATAATGGAATCACATAATTTCATTTATTATTATTTGTTATTTATATATTTTAGTTATATACAATTTATTCTAAAATCCATTAAAACATTAACTTATTTTATATCTTACTGTATATGTTATATATATTTATTTTGTATATATAATTAAAATGATTAATATTTATATATTTAGTTGTATCAATATATCTATATATTTTGTATGATCAGTATTATGTTTAAAATCATTAGTTGGTTATATGTAGGTATTTATATAAATATTATTAATAGGTTTGATAAATTGTATATGAAATATTAATGTACTTTTAGTATATGTAAAAATAAATAAATATATTTTATGTATAAAATATTTACCTTTTAAAAAGAAATAATAGTTTCAATATCAATGATTTACTAATAATAATAGTATCTTTTTAAAATGCTAATAATAATAACGATATTGTTAAAAATGATACTTTTGCTTAATAATAAATATAATAATAATAATAATAATAATAATAATAATAATAATAATAATAATAATAATAATAATAATAATAATAATAATAATAATACTATTAATTACAAAAGTGATATTAATACTAATATTAATGAGAATAATGGTAACTTGTACTATTTTCGTAATAATAACAATAATCCTAATCATAATAATAATACAAATATCTAGTGATAATAATAATTTTCATACTTGTATTTATATTTATAATAATTGAGAATTTTTGTCATAATACTTATTTTAGCAACAATAATATTAATAGCTAATATTCGTAATACTTAATAATAATAATAATTCTAATTCTTAATGATAATAATAACATTAATGATAATTATAAAAACAACAATAATAATCATAATAACAATACTACAATATTAATAATGACAATAATAATAATTATAAAGAATTAGATTTAGGAAGTATACCCTTTTTAATAGCTTTTATAAAAAGAATACAATGAACCGGACTCGAACCCTTGACCTCCCGCTCACTAACAATGAACCGTGACCCGAACTTTTCCATATTTATATATATTAATTGAGATTGATATTTACATGATTAAATGTTTCCAACATGTTAAGCAATCAAACTTGTTAAGACTTGATTAATTGAAATATGTTTCATATAGACAATTGACCACCCAAGTTGACCGGCTATTCACGAACGTTAAAACTTGTAAAAACGACATGACGATATATATATGGATATACATATGGTTAACATGAGATTATGATAAGTAAGTATCTCCATAAGTATATTAACAATGAGTTATATACATATAAACAAGACTACTAACTTAAGGATTTCGAAACGAGACATATATGTAACGATTATCGTTGTAACGACATTTAAATGTATATATATATCATATTAAGATATATTAATATATCATAATATCATGATAATATAATAATTTAACATATCATTAGATATAATAAACAATGGGTTAACAACATTAATTGAGATCGTTAACTTAAAGGTTTCAAAACAACACTTACATGTAACGACTAACGATGACTTAACGACTCAGTTAAAATGTATATACAAGTAGTGTATTTAGATGTATTAAAATACTTTTTGAAGACTTCAAGACATATATCAAAACACTCATACTTAACGAAAATGGTTATAGTTACTTTTCCATTCTTTTCTTTCATCAGGAATTCTAGTCGTATTCTTACCCGTATTATACACAGCTTCAAAACGTACTTACTATGAGTATATACCAATAGGAACTAGCATGGGATTCCACTCTTGATTATGTCATGTATGACTAATCAATTTTAACTTCTACCATGAGCTAGTCAACTAACTAGAACTCCTTTTAACCCCACTCACCACTCACCAATTACCACTCATCATTCACTCCATTTCACTTCCAATTCTCTTTCTAATTCTCTCTCAACACACACACACACTATTATGAACGTATTTTTCCAGTAGTTAATCATCATCTTCATCAAAAATCACTTCAAGAATCAAGCTATAATCATCATAGGAAGAACACTTCAAGAACACTTCAAAAATCCCTTCAAGTTTACTAATTTACTTCCAAGCTTTCTAATCCATTCCAAGTAATCATCTAAGATCAAGAAACCTTTGTTATATACAGTAGGTTATCTTTCTTATTCAAGGTAATATTCATATTCAAACTTTGATTCAATTTCTATAACTATAAACTATCTTAATTCGAGTAAAAATCTTACTTGAACTTGTTTTTGTGTCATGATCCTACTTCAAGAACTTTCAAGCCATCCAAGATTCTTTGAAGCTAGATCATTTCTTGTCACTTCCAGTAGGTTTACCTACTAAACTTGAGGTAGTAATGATGTTCATAACATCATTCGATTCATATATATAAAACTATCTTATTCGAAGGTTTAAACTCGTAATCACTAGAACATAGTTTAGTTAATTCTAAACTTGTTCGCAAACAAAAGTTAATCCTTCTAACTTGACTTTTAAAATTAACTACACACATGTTCTATATCTATATGATATGCTAACTTAATGATTTAAAACCTGGAAACACGAAAAACACCGTAAAACCGGATTTACGCCGTCGTAGTAACACCGCGGGCTGTTTTGGGTTAGTTAATTAAAAACTATGATAAACTTTGATTTAAAAGTTGTTATTATGAGAAAATGATTTTTATTATGAACATGAAACTATATCCAAAAATTATGGTTAAACTCAAAGTGGAAGTATGTTTTCTAAAATGTTCATCTAGACGTCGTTCTTTCGACTGAAATGACTACCTTTACAAAAACGACTTGTAACTTATTTTTCCGGCTATAAACCTATACTTTTCTGTTTAGATTCATAAAATAGAGTTCAATATGAAACCATAGCAATTTGATTCACTCAAAACGGATTTAAAATGAAGAAGTTATGGGTAAAACAAGATTGGATAATTTTTCTCATTTTAGCTACGTGAAAATTGGTAACAAATCTATTCCAACCATAACTTAATCAACTTGTATTGTATATTATGTAATCTTGAGATACCATAGACACGTATACAATGTTTCGACCTATCATGTCAACACATCTATATATATTTCGGAACAACCATAGACACTCTATATGTGAATGTTGGAGTTAGCTATGCAGGGTTGAGGTTGATTCCAAAATATATATAGTTTGAGTTGTGATCAATACTGAGATACGTATACACTGGGTCATGGATTGATTCAAGATAATATTTATCGATTTATTTCTGTACATCTAACTGTGGACAACTAGTTGTAGGTTACTAATGAGGACAGCTGACTTAATAAAATTAAAACATCAAAATATATTAAAAGTGTTGTAAATATATTTTAAACATACTTTGATATATATGTATATATTGTTATAGGTTCGTGAATCAACCAGTGGCCAAGTCTTACTTCCCGACGAAGTAAAAATCTGTGAAAGTGAGTTATAGTCCCACTTTTAATATCTAATATTTTTGGGATGAGAATAATGCAGGTTTTATAAATGATTTACAAAATAGACACAAGTACGTGAAACTACATTCTATGGTTGAATTATCGAAATCGAATATGCCCCTTTTTATTAAGTCTGGTAATCTAAGAATTAGGGAACAGACACCCTAATTGACGCGAATCCTAAAGATAGATCTATTGGGCCTAACAAACCCCATCCAAAGTACCGGATGCTTTAGTACTTCGAAATTTATATCATATCCGAAGGGTGTCCCGGAATGATGGGAATATTCTTATATATATGCATCTTGTTAATGTCGGTTACCAAGTGTTCACCATATGAATGATTTTTATCTCTATGTATGGGATGTGTATTGAAATATGAAATCTTGTGGTCTATTGTTACGATTTGATATATATAGGTTAAACCTATAACTCACCAACATTTTTGTTGACATTTAAAGCATGTTTATTCTCAGGTGAATACTAAGAGCTTCCGCTATTGCATACTAAAATAAGGACAAGATTTGGAGACCATGTTTGTATGATATTGTATAAAAATTGCATTTAAGAAACTGATTTCAATGTAACATATTTGTATTGTAAACCATTATGTAATGGTCGTGTGTAAACAGGATATTTTAGATTATCATTATTTGATAATCTACGTAAAGCTTTTTAAACCTTTATTTATAAAATAAAGGTTATGGTTTGTTTTAAAAATGAATGCAGTCTTTGAAAAACGTCTCATATAGAGGTCAAAACCTCGCAACGAAATCAATTAATATGGAACGTTTTTAATCAATAAGAACGGGACATTTCAATTGGTATCAGAGCGTTGGTCTTAGAGAACCAGAAAATTTGCATTAGTGTGTCTTATCGAGTTTGTTAGGATGCATTAGTGAGTCTGGACTTCGACCGTGTTTTCTTTAAAAATGATTGCTTAACATTTTTGTTGGAAACTATATATTTTTAACATATGAATATTATGTGATATATTAATCTCTTAACGTGTTTGATATTATGTGATAGATGTCTACCTCTAGAACAAGTCCCATTGACTCACCTAATAATAATGAAAAGTCAAATATAAATTGGAATGATTCGTGGACTGATTCACAAGTTCCCGAAGAGGAACCGGAAGAAGAGCCGGAACCGGAAGAAGAATCGGAACCGGAAGAAGAAATAGAACCGGTGGGGGAAATAATAAATTGGTTAAGTAAAAGAGAATCCTCAACCAACCGACCAAGGTTAATTATGGTCAATGGTGTTTCCGCCAAGGAAGCAAAATATTGGGAGGATTACCAATTCTCCGATGAATCGGATTCCGACGAGAATTCCGATGATGCTATAGAAATTCCCCCAACTGAATTTAAAAAGGCAAAAGAAAATAATAAGGGAAAGGGCATAAAAATAGAGAAATCTAATTCCAACCCCGATGAACTTTATATGTATCGTCGACCCCCGAAGTCCTTAAGTTGTAACAATGACCCGGGAACCTCTAAACCACCAGGTTTTTCTAAACCAATGTGGACAACGACGGCTCGTATTAGGGGAACATCATATATCCCTAGAAACTTGGCAAAACGAACCAAAACCGAACAAGAAGAAACGAGCGAGTCGGAATAAGATAGTTGTATTCGTTTGGTGTAATATATGTAATATAGTGTGCTTATGCTTTATGATATATGTAAAAATTGCTTGTATTAATAAGTATTTTTTTTATGAATCTAACTCTTGTCTATTTTACAGTATAAAAACACAAAATATATAGACAACCCAATATTTTAAGAGACCTACCCGGAGACATGATTGATGAAATCTTGTCTAGAGTCGGTCAGAATTTCTCGGCACAACTATTTAAGGCGAGATCAGTTTGTAAGACATTCGAAGAACGTTCCAAGAATGCCTTGGTTTATAAAAGGCTTTCGTTCGAAAGATGGGGGATATCACATTGGGAAATCCATAAGTTACGATGTGTTTACTTTGACGCATATATTGCGAATATAGGACTTCGTGATTTAGAAAAAGCGGCTAACATGCAACATAAAGAAGCATGTTATGCTTACGGGTTAGTAATGTTCGCTTCTCACCAAAGTGAGAACAAGAACATCGGGCTACAACTATTAAACAAAACGTTCCCACAAGTGACGGAGTCGGTAATTGGGGTAAGAAATGAGGTTTTTAGGTTATTACGAGACTGTTGGTGATGCGGGTGTGACCACGATCTCCAAATTTCAAATTGATAAACTTGGGTTAATATTGAACACAAATCAGTTCATGTTTTATTCCCAAGTATATTCTGTTTTAAAGGGTCATTTCATGTGCACATCAGCTGGTAATGATTTTGAATTCCCTACCATGTGTAGAACCAGCTTTGAAGTCAGCTCCTTACTCATCAAATGTCCTAAGTATAGCTTACAACAATCGGGTCAGCATGCGAAGCTTCATATTCCATGTGGACAGCTTTGGCGTCCACCGGAATGATGAACAACGTAATTTGGATCCTTTCAGTTTGAGTTTTGATTAGAATATAATCTACTCAGATTGGATGGATATGTTAGTGTTTATTTTGCAAGAATAAAGTTTTGAAGTTTTCGATGGCTAACCAGCTTTGAAGACAAACCAGCACGGGTTGTTATAATATAATGTCAAGGCAGCACAACGAAGAACCAGCACAACGTTGAATCAGCTCAACGAAGGGTCAGCAACATGTTGAACCAGTACAACGTGAATGATCAACGAAGAGCCAGTAACAAGTTGAACCAGCTCAACAAGAGCCAGCTCAAAGAACATATGATTAACTTTCAACTTAAAAGGTTACTTAAGAGGCAGCTTCAAATGATGTTAGTTCAACCAGCAAATGATGATTAGTTCAACCAGCAGAAGTTGTTAGTTCAACCAGCAAAAAGAACCAGCATAAGTTGTTAGTTCAACCAGCACGAGGGATCTTTAGAGCCAGCACATAAAAGAGATAGTTCAACCAGCATGAGTTTTAATTAGTTTACAAACTAACCACTCAGCACGCTGAAAGCTAGTTCAGTTAGCTCTTATAATTAATGTTGACCCATCACTGATTCTTTGATGCTTAATCAGCTATGGAAATTAATGATCCCCTATTTCTGAATGTTAAGACCAACCAGCTCGAAACGATGAAGTTCAACCAGCTCAAAACGTTAAAGCAAACCAACCAGCTTTAAAGAAGAAGACCAGCCAGCTTGAAAATCTTCCACGAGCACTTATACTTTGGAAATGTTCAAAACTATTTTAATTCAATAACCAGCTCAAGACATGTGCTTAACACATGTGTGGGTGATTCTAGAATGTTGGGTTGTCCAAAGAAGATTCTCATCTATCATTGGCTGCTTTTTATCATGGAAGGAGCATTACAAAGTGGCAGGCTTTTTCAGATTGTGTCTTTAATTCTTATTGGCTAATTTGTAAATACTTGTCCTTTTTGTCTCTTTTTCCTTTTTATGTTTTTGTCTTATTTACATTTAGCTGTATTGTTCCCTTTATAAATAGAGGCTGATTATCAATTGTAAAACCAAGAGTTGATGAATGAATGAAAGTTTGATAGAGCTTATCTATTTACAAAATCTCTGTGTCTTTACGAATCTTCAATTCTGGTGGCTAAGAGTGGTTTCTTTATCAGTGTTTGTGGTGTTTCTTTATCAAACATTGTGGTGAAATCCCAAATCTTCATTTCTGAGTTTATAGTTGTGGTGGAATCTTTATCAGCTATAATCGAGGGTGTGGAGTGTTTCTAGATTGCTGATTGTGGTGGTATCTTAATCAATTAGGAGTTTAGATTCTTAAATCTTCGTTTCATTCTCTGTAATTGTGGTGCTTTGCTTTATCAGTTGTAGAGGTGATTTGGAGTGTTTCCTTGATTCTAGTTGTGGTGGCTTAGCCTTTATCAGTTAGGGTTGGGATTCTCTATCTTGGTTACTTGTTCTTGAGTGTTTACACTTTATTTTTACTGGGTTTGCTGTTCGGTTCATTCAGATCTGTTGGAGAAGAAAGCTTTGAGTGAAAATGCGTTTTTAAAGTCATAATCACGCATCAGTTGGTCATTACGTAACCCTCGTCCCTTTGACGATGTTACAACACGCTGTCTTATCAACGGCCATAACGGTTATGTTCCACAAGACCAAGGATGGGAAGTAGTCCTAGTAAAACCTGAATGCATGACTTGTTTCTGGACGTATGAATTACGTGTCTTTATTGCCTTTGCTGAACGACTTGTGTACTAGCTAGAATTATCTTCACAACTATCTTGTATCAAAGTTATTGTGTGCTATATTTCATGCTTTATGTAAAATAAGCGGTATTGTAAGTTTGTAAAATATTGTATAAAAGTTTGAACGCGAAATATTATTACAATCAGTTTTTCATATAGAATTGTAGTAGTTGAATTGTATATTAGCTACTAAGTATGAACTTAACGGGTAGGTACTACCCGAATTTAAACTTATAAAACGCTAATATGAAGAAAAAGCTTTTATAAATGAGTTCATATTATGCTACAAAATACTATTAACTACTCTTAATATTCTGTATGATTAACTTGTTCCATTTGACTATTTTGAAGGAAATGGCACCGACTACTCGACACACCGTGAATATGAATGAAGAGGAATTCCGTACTTTTCTAGCTTCAAACATAGCAGCAGTACAGGCTGCACTACATACCAACAATAACCTTGGATCTGGCAGTACAGGAAATCGTGTAGGATGCACCTACAAAGAATTCACTGCCTGCAAACCTTTGGAATTTGATGGAATCGAAGGACCGATCGGATTGAAACGGTGGACCGAGAAGGTCGAATCGGTGTTTGCCATAAGTAAGTGTACTGAAGAGGACAAAGTGAAGTACGCTACGCATACCTTCACAGGTTCTGCGTTAACATGGTGGAATACCTATCTAGAGCAAGTGGGACAAGATGATGCGTACGCACTACTATGGTCAGCATTCAAGCACTTGATGAACGAGAAGTACCGTCCCAGAACCGAGGTCAATAAGCTCAAGACAGAACTTAGAGGGTTACGAACCCAAGGATTTGATATTACCACGTACGAAAGACGATTCACAGAATTATGCCTATTGTGTCCGGGAGCATTCGAAGATGAGGAAGAGAAGATCGACGCGTTTGTGAAAGGATTACCGGAAAGAATCCAAGAAGATATAAGTTCACACGAGCCCGCCTCCATACAACAGGCATGTAGAATGGCTCACAAACTAGTGAACCAGATTGAAGAAAGAATTAAAGAACAGACTGCTGAAGAGGCCAATGTGAAGCAAGTCAAAAGAAAGTGGGAGGAAAACGGTGATAAGAATCACCAATACAACAACAACAGCAATTACAACAATAATCGCAACAATTATCCCAACAATCGCAACATCAATCGCAACTACAACAAACGGCCCAACAACAACAACAACAACAACAACAACAGCAACTACAACAATCATCACAACAACAATAATAACCGCAACAACAACAACAATCAGAAGCAGCTATGCCAAAGGTGTGAAAAGTATCACTCGGGGTTCTGCACCAAATTTTGCAACAAGTGTAAAAGAAATGGTCATAGCGCGGCGAAGTGTGAGGTCTACGGACCAGGGGTTAATAGAACGAAAGGAACAAATGGTGTCGGAACGAGTAATGGCGGACCAAGTAGTGTCGGAGCAAGTTATGCCAATGTAGTTTGTTATAAATGTGGAAAACTGGGCCACATTATTAGAAATTGCCCGAACCAGGAGAACACGAATGGACAAGGCCGCGAAAGATTTTTCAATATTAATGCGGCAGAGGCACAGGAAGACCCGGAGCTTGTTACGGGTACGTTTCTTATTGATAATAAATCTGCTTACGTTTTATTTGATTCGGGTGCGGATAGAAGCTATATGAGTAGAGATTTTTGTGCTAAATTAAGTTGTCCATTGACGCCTTTGGATAGTAAATTTTTACTCGAATTAGCAAATGGTAAATTAATTTCAGCAGATAATATATGTCAGAATCGAGAAATTAAACTGGTTAGCGAAACATTTAAGATTGATTTGATACCAGTAGAGTTAGGAAGTTTTGATGTGATAATCGGTATGGACTGGTTGAAAGAAGTGAAAGCAGAGATCGTTTGTTACAAAAATGCAATTCGCATTATACGAGAAAAAGGAAAACCCTTAATGGTGTACGGAGAAAAGGGAAACACGAAGCTACATATTATTAGTAATTTGAAGGCACAAAAACTAATAAGAAAAGGTTGCTATGCTGTTCTAGCACACGTCGAGAAGTACAAACTGAAGAAAAGAGCATCAATGATGTTCCCATTGCAAAAGAATTTCCCAATGTATTTCCGAAAGAATTACCGGGATTACCCCCACAACGATCCGTTGAATTTCAAATAGATCTTGTACCAGGAGCTGCACCAATAGCTCGTGCTCCTTACAGACTCGCACCCAGCGAGATGAAAGAACTGCAAAGCCAATTACAAGAACTTTTAGAGCTGGTTTCATTCGACCAAGCACATCACCGTGGGGAGCTCCTGTTTTGTTTGTCAAGAAGAAAGATGGTACATTCAGGTTGTGTATCGACTACCGAGAGTTGAACAAACTTACCATCAAGAACCGCTACCCACTACCGAGAATCGATGACTTATTTGATCAACTACAAGGCTCGTCTGTTTATTCAAAGATTGACTTACGTTCCGGGTATCATCAAATGCGGGTGAAAGAAGATGATATTCCAAAGACTGCTTTCAGAACACGTTACGGTCATTACGAGTTTATGGTCATGCCGTTTGGTTTAACTAATGCACCAGCTGTGTTCATGGACCTTATGAACCGAGTGTGTGGACCATACCTTGACAAGTTTGTCATTGTTTTCATTGATGACATACTTATTTACTCAAAGAATGACCAAGAATGAAATGTCCCGTTCTTATTGATTAAAAACGTTCCATATTAATTGATTTCGTTGCGAGGTTTTTGACCTCTATATGAGACGTTTTTCAAAGACTGCATTCATTTTAAAACAAACCATAACCTTTATTTCATCAATAAAGGTTTAAAAAGCTTTACGTAGATTATCAAATAATGATAATCTAAAATACCCTGTTTACACACGACCATTACATAATGGTTTACAATACAAATATGTTACAACAAATTAAGTTTCTTGAATGCAGTTTTTACACAATATCATACAAGCATGGACTCCAAATCTCGTCCTTATTTAAGTATGCGACAGCGGAAGCTCTTAATAATCACCTGAGAATAAACATGCTTAAAACGTCAACAAAAATGTTGGTGAGTTATAGGTTTAACCTATATATATCAAATCATAATAATAGACCACAAGATTTCATATTTCAATACACATCCCATACATAGAGATAAAAATCATTCATATGGTGAACACCTGGTAACCGACAATAACAAGATGCATATATAAGAATATCCCCATCATTCCGGGACACCCTTCGGATATGATATAAATTTCGAAGTACTAAAGCATCCGGTACTTTGGATGGGGTTTGTTAGGCCCAATAGATCTATCTTTAGGATTCGCGTCAATTAGGGTGTCTGTTCCCTAATTCTTAGATTACCAGACTTAATAAAAAGGGGCATATTCGATTTCGATAATTCAACCATAGAATGTAGTTTCACGTACTTGTGTCTATTTTGTAAATCATTTATAAAACCTGCATGTATTCTCATCCCAAAAATATTAGATTTTAAAAGTGGGACTATAACTCACTTTCGCAGATTTTTACTTCGTCGGGAAGTAAGACTTGGCCACTGGTTGATTCACGAACCTATAACAATATATACATATACATATATATCAAAGTATGTTCAAAATATATTTACAACACTTTTAATATATTTTGATGTTTTAAGTTTATTAAGTCAGCTGTCCTCGTTAGTAACCTACAACTAGTTGTCCACAGTTAGATGTACAGAAATAAATCGATAAATATTATCTTGAATCAATCCACGACCCAGTGTATACGTATCTCAGTATTGATCACAACTCAAACTATATATATTTTGGAATCAACCTCAACCCTGTATAGCTAACTCCAACATTCACATATAGAGTGTCTATGGTTGTTCCGAAATATATATAGATGTGTCGACATGATAGGTCGAAACATTGTATACGTGTCTATGGTATCTCAAGATTACATAATATATAATACAAGTTGATTAAGTTATGGTTGGAATAGATTTGTTACCAATTTTCACGTAGCTAAAATGAGAAAAATTATCCAATCTTGTTTTACCCATAACTTCTTCATTTTAAATCCGTTTTGAGTGAATCAAATTGCTATGGTTTCATATTGAACTCTATTTTATGAATCTAAACAAAAAAAATATAGGTTTCTAGTCGGAAAAATAAGTTACAAGTCGTTTTTGTAAAGGTAGTCATTTCAGTCGAAAGAACGACGTCTAGATGACCATTTTAGAAAACATACTTCCACTTTGAGTTTAACCATAATTTTTGGATATAGTTTCATGTTCATAATAAAAATCATTTTCTCAGAATAACAACTTTTAAATCAAAGTTTATCATAGTTTTTAATTAACTAACCCAAAACAGCCCGCGGTGTTACTACGACGGCGTAAATCCGGTTTTACGGTGTTTTTCGTGTTTCCAGGTTTTAAATCATTAAGTTAGCATATCATATAGATATAGAACATGTGTTTAGTTGATTTTAAAAGTCAAGTTAGAAGGATTAACTTTTGTTTGCGAACAAGTTTAGAATTAACTAAACTATGTTCTAGTGATTACAAGTTTAAACCTTCGAATAAGATAGCTTTATATGTATGAATCGAATGATGTTATGAACATCATTACTACCTTAAGTTCCTTGGATGAACCTACTGGAAAAGAGAAAAATGGATCTAGCTTCAATGGATCCTTGGATGGCTCAAAGTTCTTGAAGCAAAATCATGACACGAAAACAAGTTCAAGTAAGATCATCACTTGAAATAAGATTGTTATAGTTATAGAAATTGAACCAAAGTTTGAATATGATTATTACCTTGTATTAGAATGATAACCTACTGTAAGAAACAAAGATTTCTTGAGGTTGGATGATCACCTTACAAGATTGGAAGTGAGCTAGCAAACTTGAAAGTATTCTTGATTTTATGAAACTAGAACTTTTGGAATTTATGAAGAACACTTAGAACTTGAAGATAGAACTTGAGAGAGTTCAATTAGATGAAGAAAATTGAAGAATGAAAGTGTTTGTAGGTGTTTTTGGTCGTTGGTGTATGGATTAGATATAAAGGATATGTAATTTTGTTTTCATGTAAATAAGTCATGAATGATTACTCATATTTTTGTAATCTTATGAGATATTTCATGCTAGTTGCCAAATGATGGTTCCCACATGTGTTAGGTGACTCACATGGGCTGCTAAGAGCTGATCATTGGAGTGTATATACCAATAGTACATACATCTAAAAGCTGTGTATTGTACGAGTACGAATACGGGTGCATACGAGTAGAATTGTTGATGAAACTGAACGAGGATGTAATTGTAAGCATTTTTGTTAAGTAGAAGTATTTTGATAAGTGTATTGAAGTCTTTCAAAAGTGTATAAATACATATTAAAACACTACATGTATATACATTTTAACTGAGTCGTTAAGTCATCGTTAGTCGTTACATGTAAGTGTTGTTTTGAAACCTTTAGGTTAACGATCTTGTTAAATGTTGTTAACCCAATGTTTATAATAACAAAAGAGATTTTAAATTATTATATTATCATGATATTATGATGTACGAATATCTCTTAATATGATATATATACATTAAATGTCGTTACAACGATAAACGTTACAAATATGTCTCGTTTCAAAATCATTAAGTTAGTAGTCTTGTTTTTACATATGTAGTTCATTGTTAATATAATTAATGATATGTTTACTTATCATAATATCATGTTAACTATATATATAACCATATATATGTCATCATATAGTTTTTTTACAAGTTTTAACGTTCGTGAATCACCGGTCAACTTGGGTGGTCAATTGTCTATATGAAACCTATTTCAATTAATCAAGTCTTAACAAGTTTGATTGCTTAACATGTTGGAAACATTTAATCATGTAAACATCAATCTCAATTAATATATATAAACATGGAAAAGTTCGGGTCACTACAGTACCTACCCGTTAAATAAATTTCGTCCCGAAATTTTAAGCTGTTGAAGGTGTTGACGAATCTTCTGGAAATAGTTGCGGGTATTTCTTCTTCATCTGATCTTCACGCTCCCAGGTGAACTCGGGTCCTCTACGAGCATTCCATCGAACCTTAATAATTGGTATCTGTGATGACCCGGAAATTTCCGATCAAATTTAAACTTTAATCTTTATATGTTCCCGACACGATGAGCAAAATTATGTAATGTTGAGTCTCGAATGTTTTGAAAACTATATTCATATAATCAATTACCCTTTAACCATGCCTAGCGATTCACGAACAATTATATATACATATACATATGTGTGTTTATTAAATTGAGATATATTATATAAAACCTAGAACGGATTAGTGGATATGATTATAAGCTATGAGATCTATTTTATGAACCTGGAAATACTATCAAGGTATTGAATAGATAATACTTTACATGAATGTATTTGTTCGATGTAAGTTTATCGACGAGATTATAAGGTAATATCAAATGATTGAATTATCGGATACATTGAACTATGATTATGAGTCTCTGTTATAAGGTCCACTTTGAATTAGGAAACCCTTACTTTTTAACGTTATTCGGAATAAATGGTAAAGTGATTTACAAGTAAGAACAAAGTATCACTTATTGGGAGTTAGACAAAAGTTAGTGGAGAATCGAATTTTGTAATACTCGATTTATCATATAGAAGGAATAATTAGGATAAGATTCGTTGACTAGATAAACCCATTTGATATGTTATATTAAGATATATTATTTAGAAAGTTAAGAAAATTAAACTAAACATTTACGCATAAAAGAATGAAATCAAATTAAGTTTTAAAGCATAAATGTTATAGGATTTTCGATTTTGTAAGGGATCTTAAATTATATAATTAGTTTTGAAAGGATAACTAGTATGTTATTAGATAAATATTTTAAAAATATGTATAAGATTATAAATTTTAATTTAAATTAGTCATAAAACGTTTTGATATTAAACTAATATTAATAAATAGGCTTTGATAAATAACAAGATTATGAATTATAAAAGTAAATGACCAAAGCACTCAAAAGATTAAGTTACACTTTGAATGAGTTAGTTTTTAATTAATTTAAGTCTAGTTATTAATAAAGGTACGTGTCACAAAATGTTTAATTTTAAATAAAATATTTTGACAAACAACGAGACTTTAATTTATAGAAGGAAATGACCACAACACTCAATTTTATAAGTTATATTTTTATAAAGGTAATTTATTGTTGAGTAAGTCTAATTTTTTGTAAAAGGTACACGTCACGTAACGTAAAAGGCTAGTTTTCTAAACGAACGAAAGTGCGCCCGAAAAACCGAAAGTGGTACATGAGTCGTGAGACCACGACCGTGTCATTTTTGTAAAAATTATATTTTTACCATGAACGTAAATATAATATAATATTTAATTAATTCTAAAGATTAAATATATTAAATATTAAATAATATTAAATCTATATATATAAGTTAATTTTGACGATTCATATGCATGAATGTAAAGTTAGGCATTTTTTGGAAGATTCATGTATGCCACAAAGCGGTTGCCTTTTTTCTTCATCACTCCGAAATTTCGGAGTTAATGGGTCCCAGAAAACATTCTATATATCTCGAACACGTTTTGGTAAATTTCACAATTCATATATCCATTTATCTCCCTGATTACTCCGCAATATTTAATTAATTTAATATTTTATTTATTATTAAAGATTATTATTATTAATCTATTTATATTAATATTGGTAGTAATATTATTAGTATTATACATAAAATATTACGACGAGGTCATGAGCGGGTCATTTCAAGACAAGTTTTATGAGTAGGATGGGGCTAAGGAAATTATGGGTTATGACTATGGAGGTGATGGGTATGGTTCATGGGTATGCCCGTGAGGTCAATTTGGTAGTTATCATCTCCGTTGCGTCTACGTACCTTTCCTGCAATATTGAACCTCAATATTGATACGTGAGTGCTCATAATTTAATTTTTACATACTAATAGTGTATCCCTGACTAGTGCTCGAGAAAATAAAATTATGCATGCTTGTATATTTGATATTGCCCCTAGATAGGTTATGTTGAATCTTAAAGGTTGTTATACTAGGGATGAAATAAGGTATAAGATATGCATGTCATTGGAAAGCTAGCGAAAAATTAAGAACTTTTCATTTAGATATCGAATGGATTCGATGAACGGTTAGAAAGTTATGAATTAAACAATTAATTTCGTAATTAAGATTGCTAATGGTAATTAGTGAACTAATTTTCTGGGTAATAAAAAGTGGTTATTTGGATTCTACTCGTCGAGTAGATGAATTTTCATATAAAGCACGTGTCGTTTCGTTGAACGGTTGTCAAGTTATGGACAGAAGAAGTTTTGTAAATGTTGATGAAATGTTGAAACGGAAACTGAAATTCTCGCTGATCTGCGTTGTTTCAGATTAAAACAAAAATACCACTGAATTCTTTGTTGTAAGGTCTAACAAACGACTCTGGCCGTTTGTCAATTCGAGTCTCGACGATTTTTCTAAAAATCGTCAAAGTTGACTGTTTGGTCACATTTTAAAATTCTAAAAAGAGTTGAAACTTTTTATTAAAAATGTCAGTTTTGTATCAGTGTCATGGTCGGCCTGATGTGTGTTTACTTTTGCCAAAAAATCATGTTATATCTTTGTGGTAACGAGAATTTGAAGGCTTTGACCGTTTGTCAATCCGAGTTTCGAGGAATTTTCTAAAAATCTCCAAAGTAGGCTACTCGGTCACTTTTGTAAATTTATTAAAACTGAAAAATTAACTTTGAAACGCCGAAACCGCGTTGGCAACTACGAGTTGTCTAGGTTTAGTTTATTTCTGTAAAATTTATGCTTAATCTTTTTGGTAATGTGTAACTTTTATCTTTGGCCGTTTATCAATCGGAGTTCCGATAATTTTTCTAAAAATCGCTGAAGTGGCCGTTTAGTCATGTTTGACCGAAAAATCATTTTTGTATAAGTTATTGTATTTTTGCGTGCGACCTCGTTTTTACTTTAACCTTTGACTTTTGACCTAACTGAGCATGGGTAATATAACATGTTACTATACTGTTGAGTCAGACTCGAGCATTAGGATTGTGGTACACTTTGACTTGGCCTAAATTGTTAGACAAATATTGACCGTCATATAAATATATATAATTAATATAGGTTCGTGAATCCGAGGCCAACCTTACACTTGTTCAATGATGTTATATGTATTTTTACTACAAAATACAGTATGGTGAGTTTCATTTGCCTTTTTACCCTTTATATTTTTGGGCTGAGAATACATGCGCAATTTTTATAAATGTTTTACGAAATAGACACAAGTAATCGAAACTACATTATATGGTTGAATTATCGAAATCGAATATGCCCTTTTTATTAAGTCTGGTAATCTAAGAATTAGGGAACAGACACCCTAATTGACGCGAATCCTAAAGATAGATCTATCGGGCCCAACAAGCCCCATCCAAAGTACCGGATGTTTTAGTACTTCGAAATTTATATCATGTCCGAAGGAGGATCCCGGAATGATGGGGATATTCTTATATATGCATATTGTTAATGTCGGTTACCAGGTGTTCAATCCATATGAATGATATTTTTGTCTCTATGCATGGGACGTATATTTATGAGAAATGGAAATCTGAAATCTTGTGGTCTATTAAAATGATGGAAACGATTGTTTAAGTTAAACTAATGAACTCACCAACCTTTTGGTTGACACTTGAAAGCATGTTTATTCTCAGGTTTGAAAGAGATCTTCCGCTGTGCATTAGCTCATTTTAAAGATATTACTTGGAGTCATTCATGACATATTTCAAAAGACGTTGCATTCGAGTCGTTGAAGTTCATTAAAGATTATTATTAAGTAAATGACAGATTAGGTCATTTATAGTTTGGATATTATGAAATGGTATGCATACATGTCAACTTTCGATGTAATGAAAGATTGTCTTTTAAAAATGAATGCAATGTTTGTAAAATGTATCATTTAGAGGTCAAGTACCTCGCGATGTAATCATATGTTATTGTATTCGTCCCTATGGATTGGGTCGGGTCCTCTCATGTGGTATCAGAGCGGTGGTCTTAGCGAACCAGGTCTTGCATTAGTGTGTCTTACTGTTAGTTGTTAAGATGCATTAGTGAGTCTGGACTTCGACCGTGTCTGTATGTCAAAAGTTTTGCTTATCATTTTGTGTCGGAAATCATCTACTTATCATCCTTAGGAAATTATCTGCTTATCATCTTAAGTCTAGAAGCGTTTTCCTGCATTTATTGCATAACAACGTATAAACGAAATTCACATCTTAGCATATCTACTAATTAATATCTTAGCGTATTTATTATTGTGAACTTTGACTAACATCTTTCAAAGATTCTCCGAAATCTATGGGATTTTGGTATTATATATACATATGTAAATTATGTATTGAGGAATACCAAATCTAAATTCTAAAATCTATTTTATACCAAAATTCTTTCTCTGATCATACGAGATGGATTCCGCATCTAGTTCGAACTCCTCAGATTTCGACAGCTATGTCGATATGGATTTCCATTCGAGCTCCGAAAATAGTGTGACCGGAATGGATCAACCAATCAGTCATCATCTATTCTGGATGAAATGGGGATGGGTTCGTAGCCTCCTCAATTATTGGAGACAAGAAGAAGGTGATCCTTTCCATCCACCAAATTGCCCTATTGGCGATGAACCTGAAGCACTTACCGGCGAACCTGCTCGTGAAACCATTTTATCTCTCATTTCCAGAGTATCTCGTCACGATTATATATTACATCAAATTCTAAATTTTATTTACCCGCTTGTCCCAACCGACAATCATCCCGGTATACTAGCAGAAGTTAACGAACTTCGTGCTCGCGTGACAGCTTTAGAGCTTATGGTGCAAGGATTACAAACACCATCAGCAGCACCAGCAGCATAATCAGTACCGCCAGTAACATCAACATCGCAAACCTCAATACCCTAAGCACCAGCAGCATCACTGGCATCAACAGCACCACCATCATCAACAGGATCATTACCACCACCAACAATCACATCCGCATCACACACCTCAATATCCTAATCTGTATATCGGATATCAACGTCACGCGCACCAAAGATACCAAGGAGTACCAACAACAACAAATGATGAAGTATTGATTCATAACTTCATCGGAGAATCATCCTGCAGTGATTAGGTAATCTCTAAAGACTTAGAGATTATCTATTTCAGCCTTAACCTTAGATCAGATAAGTAGACAAAGATGATAGAGAGAAGAATCAAAACCCTGACAAAAATGGTGCGTAAAAGTTAGACCTGTTTTACCAACAGCTTCAACAGTACTCTTAGCCTCACCAACAGTGTTGTCAACATCGTTAGAATCGTCAGTACCTCTAACATCACAAGCCCCGCCAGTTCAAGAAATCACTGTGGAAACCATTACGAATTAATAACGAGTATATTGTAACAACGAGTTATGAAGTATTAACTCAGTTCCTCCGAAGAATTTATATGTATATCCTATATATATAAAATTTTTAACCATAATAAATCTTTCTGTACTAATCTATTATGTATGGAATTTAACTATCCGGTTAATTCATATTACTAATATGCTATGATGTACATTCTTCGTTAACAATTTAATCATTGTTAACCACAATCTCTGCTTCAACTCAATTAATTTTATTTCATAATAAATCAAGTGTATCATTCAATAACATGTTTGATTATACACTTTCATCTTCGATATACCCGAAATTTACAGGAAAACAATATTCGTATCTTGCGAAGTTAGCAAGAGTTCTATGAGCATCAGCAGGATTCACTAAGGAAATACATATAAATATTGAAGCATTGATTACATTAGTGAAATACTCCGCAAAGATTATGTAATCTCTAATGTTTTAGAGAAAATTCATTTCTAATTCAATCCGAAAATCAAATGAGCTTAGTATGATATTAACTCATTGAATCTGTACTACATCTGAAGAAAATATACCCGCATATATTTTCATAAAGATTGTAATGAGAATTCTTGTTCAAAATATTATTTGTGAAATTTTTTAACGGGTAGGTAATACCCGAGAGATATATAAAATCACAATTAATATGTTACATTCTTCAATTCTGATTCAATAATCATCAACTAAACCAATATACATTCTTCTATAGAAATCAAAACAACCATACTCATTCGAACTTAATTACATATTCTGATTTTGGGAATTTCAGAATTCAACTCGAGATACAACCAAAATCATCACTCTTAGATCTTTACAATTTTCAAAGCTATACTTTGACTTCAAAACTGTGATAGGACATCACTTTTAATCGTAACACACAAGATGGATATGAAAAATCATTCGGGATTTAGGACGATTTCATCATTTGGATATTGACTATGACAATCTGCAATTAAATCCCTTCGAAATTCTAGAAGACACATCAAATAATAAACAATTGAGATGATGATCCAACCACACGTTACCCGAAATTTTGTACCTGAAAAACTCTCGAAACCAAAGTCATAATCTAACATGTACCTGCATCGAATTCTTCTATCAAAAACAACATTTAGATTCCTTTTCAAAGTAGTCAATTTTGTCACAGCTCCAGCAAGTCAACTTCGATTTTTCAGTCGGACCAGTCTTATTATAACCCTGTTAGATAAGTTGCCCTTTCGTCATTATTACAGGGGAACCTTTCATATTCCACCATATTACCACCAGCGTTTAATCATCTAAAACACGATTCTTCTGAACCCATCTCGAATTGATAACCAGTGATTCAGATATTATAGCATTAAATGCAGAGGAAACATAAACATGGTAGACGATCTAAATGGTCAAAAGTTTGATGATAAAAGATAGTAAGTTGGTAAAGCTCAGAAAAAGAAAAGATTTGGTACTGAAAAACGAATTGAGCAAAGTATGAAGGATGCAGTGGACAAATCACAAGGACTAAATCTGCCTTCAAAGAATCCAAATGATTCAGTGCCTGCTGAACTCGTTAGCATACACCTTACTTCTTATTCTAAACCTTCACAGACATATATTCTTCATCATCATCTCACCTTAAATATTATAAGATATCTTCGTATCTTTCATTATACATATTCTCCATATTTCTGGAGATATTATCACAACGATTCTTATCTGAGATCATTTATCTCTCCGTAATACCTGCAACATAAAAGAAACTGTGTTAGTTTCTAAATTTTGAAAAATTCAAATATGAATGTTTTGAAGTAGTGTTGGGAACTGATGCATGGGTTAGTATAATATAATGACACTTGATCAACGTCATTATATTACGGTAATTCATGCTAAGTTTCTAATGGACGTGATGATTCACAGAATATACCGTCATCATGTACCATTTACACGACTCTTACATTCTACTTAATCTCTAAATTTATCAATAAAATATTTCTTGATGATTCGGTCTTTTTCGGGGTATTCTGGTAATTTAACAAATCAGGATTTACCATTGCCCTTTCCTTCTTAGAACAATTACTATATTCCTTCTGAAATCCATACATACGAATTCCGGACCATTACGAGAGCTATTTAATCGCAAGAAGAAGAAACGAAAGGACAAAGCTCCGAAATAGAAATTCGGGGTATAAACCGCAGCAAATGGAAGAGAGCATTAACTATGGATGACGATGACTATAGAAGACAGAAGCAGGGACATCGAAATATAAGGGAAGGTGTAAAATCTAACAACAACCGGAAATTACAACCCGTATATATCGATGCATATAGCAATGTAAAGACATGGGAGAACTAGAAACACTATAAACCCAAGAGTATAGTAAAAGTAAATAGATTCTTCTGGTGGCAGATTAAAAAGAAGAATGACAGATATGCAAGTTAAGAGGATATCAAGGATCAGGATAGGATGGAGCATATTAACGAATACTTTAAAGTAAGAATTGAGAAAGAAAGAATAGAAGGTGTGAGTTGTAAGGAAATGGAGAGGGTGGATTTATAGGAAAATTTTCGACAGAACAATCGAAGCAGATTATCGTGTTTGATCAAAGAAGATCTGAATCTCCTTAATTACCGAAGAATCAAATCTTATTATGAAGATTTCTTCTAAATTCCTTAAATTACGGAAAGCAATCTTGAACACGCCGCCGGTTAAGTCAAACCTGCATTTATTCATTTTTCACACTTTTGCGATAGCTTCACTTATACTCTTCGCATAATCAAATTGGGTTATCTATATCACTCGATGATGATAAAACTCTATGTATCAGTTTACATTCGTCATAATAACATTCTTACTGTTAGCCATGACGACCTCTATCAAATTTCGGGACGAAATTTCTTTTAACGGGTAGGTAATGTGATGACCCGGAAATTTCCGATCAAATTTAAACTTTAATCTTTATATGTTCCCGACACGATGAGCAAAATTATGTAATGTTGAGTCTCGAATGTTTTGAAAACTATATTCATATAATCAATTACCCTTTAACCATGCCTAGCGATTCACGAACAATTATATATACATATACATATGTGTGTTTATTAAATTGAGATATATTATATAAAACCTAGAACGGATTAGTGGATATGATTATAAGCTATGAGATCTATTTTATGAACCTGGAAATACTATCAAGGTATTGAATAGATAATACTTTACATGAATGTATTTGTTCGATGTAAGTTTATCGACGAGATTATAAGGTAATATCAAATGATTGAATTATCGGATACATTGAACTATGATTATGAGTCTCTGTTATAAGGTCCACTTTGAATTAGGAAACCCTTACTTTTTAACGTTATTCGGAATAAATGGTAAAGTGATTTACAAGTAAGAACAAAGTATCACTTATTGGGAGTTAGACAAAAGTTAGTGGAGAATCGAATTTTGTAATACTCGATTTATCATATAGAAGGAATAATTAGGATAAGATTCGTTGACTAGATAAACCCATTTGATATGTTATATTAAGATATATTATTTAGAAAGTTAAGAAAATTAAACTAAACATTTACGCATAAAAGAATGAAATCAAATTAAGTTTTAAAGCATAAATGTTATAGGATTTTCGATTTTGTAAGGGATCTTAAATTATATAATTAGTTTTGAAAGGATAACTAGTATGTTATTAGATAAATATTTTAAAAATATGTATAAGATTATAAATTTTAATTTAAATTAGTCATAAAACGTTTTGATATTAAACTAATATTAATAAATAGGCTTTGATAAATAACAAGATTATGAATTATAAAAGTAAATGACCAAAGCACTCAAAAGATTAAGTTACACTTTGAATGAGTTAGTTTTTAATTAATTTAAGTCTAGTTATTAATAAAGGTACGTGTCACAAAATGTTTAATTTTAAATAAAATATTTTGACAAACAACGAGACTTTAATTTATAGAAGGAAATGACCACAACACTCAATTTTATAAGTTATATTTTTATAAAGGTAATTTATTGTTGAGTAAGTCTAATTTTTTGTAAAAGGTACACGTCACGTAACGTAAAAGGCTAGTTTTCTAAACGAACGAAAGTGCGCCCGAAAAACCGAAAGTGGTACATGAGTCGTGAGACCACGACCGTGTCATTTTTGTAAAAATTATATTTTTACCATGAACGTAAATATAATATAATATTTAATTAATTCTAAAGATTAAATATATTAAATATTAAATAATATTAAATCTATATATATAAGTTAATTTTGACGATTCATATGCATGAATGTAAAGTTAGGCATTTTTTGGAAGATTCATGTATGCCACAAAGCGGTTGCCTTTTTTCTTCATCACTCCGAAATTTCGGAGTTAATGGGTCCCAGAAAACATTCTATATATCTCGAACACGTTTTGGTAAATTTCACAATTCATATATCCATTTATCTCCCTGATTACTCCGCAATATTTAATTAATTTAATATTTTATTTATTATTAAAGATTATTATTATTAATCTATTTATATTAATATTGGTAGTAATATTATTAGTATTATACATAAAATATTACGACGAGGTCATGAGCGGGTCATTTCAAGACAAGTTTTATGAGTAGGATGGGGCTAAGGAAATTATGGGTTATGACTATGGAGGTGATGGGTATGGTTCATGGGTATGCCCGTGAGGTCAATTTGGTAGTTATCATCTCCGTTGCGTCTACGTACCTTTCCTGCAATATTGAACCTCAATATTGATACGTGAGTGCTCATAATTTAATTTTTACATACTAATAGTGTATCCCTGACTAGTGCTCGAGAAAATAAAATTATGCATGCTTGTATATTTGATATTGCCCCTAGATAGGTTATGTTGAATCTTAAAGGTTGTTATACTAGGGATGAAATAAGGTATAAGATATGCATGTCATTGGAAAGCTAGCGAAAAATTAAGAACTTTTCATTTAGATATCGAATGGATTCGATGAACGGTTAGAAAGTTATGAATTAAACAATTAATTTCGTAATTAAGATTGCTAATGGTAATTAGTGAACTAATTTTCTGGGTAATAAAAAGTGGTTATTTGGATTCTACTCGTCGAGTAGATGAATTTTCATATAAAGCACGTGTCGTTTCGTTGAACGGTTGTCAAGTTATGGACAGAAGAAGTTTTGTAAATGTTGATGAAATGTTGAAACGGAAACTGAAATTCTCGCTGATCTGCGTTGTTTCAGATTAAAACAAAAATACCACTGAATTCTTTGTTGTAAGGTCTAACAAACGACTCTGGCCGTTTGTCAATTCGAGTCTCGACGATTTTTCTAAAAATCGTCAAAGTTGACTGTTTGGTCACATTTTAAAATTCTAAAAAGAGTTGAAACTTTTTATTAAAAATGTCAGTTTTGTATCAGTGTCATGGTCGGCCTGATGTGTGTTTACTTTTGCCAAAAATCATGTTATATCTTTGTGGTAACGAGAATTTGAAGGCTTTGACCGTTTGTCAATCCGAGTTTCGAGGAATTTTCTAAAAATCTCCAAAGTAGGCTACTCGGTCACTTTTGTAAATTTATTAAAACTGAAAAATTAACTTTGAAACGCCGAAACCGCGTTGGCAACTACGAGTTGTCTAGGTTTAGTTTATTTCTGTAAAATTTATGCTTAATCTTTTTGGTAATGTGTAACTTTTATCTTTGGCCGTTTATCAATCGGAGTTCCGATAATTTTTCTAAAAATCGCTGAAGTGGCCGTTTAGTCATGTTTGACCGAAAAATCATTTTTGTATAAGTTATTGTATTTTTGCGTGCGACCTCGTTTTTACTTTAACCTTTGACTTTTGACCTAACTGAGCATGGGTAATATAACATGTTACTATACTGTTGAGTCAGACTCGAGCATTAGGATTGTGGTACACTTTGACTTGGCCTAAATTGTTAGACAAATATTGACCGTCATATAAATATATATAATTAATATAGGTTCGTGAATCCGAGGCCAACCTTACACTTGTTCAATGATGTTATATGTATTTTTACTACAAAATACAGTATGGTGAGTTTCATTTGCCTTTTTACCCTTTATATTTTTGGGCTGAGAATACATGCGCAATTTTTATAAATGTTTTACGAAATAGACACAAGTAATCGAAACTACATTATATGGTTGAATTATCGAAATCGAATATGCCCTTTTTATTAAGTCTGGTAATCTAAGAATTAGGGAACAGACACCCTAATTGACGCGAATCCTAAAGATAGATCTATCGGGCCCAACAAGCCCCATCCAAAGTACCGGATGTTTTAGTACTTCGAAATTTATATCATGTCCGAAGGAGGATCCCGGAATGATGGGGATATTCTTATATATGCATATTGTTAATGTCGGTTACCAGGTGTTCAATCCATATGAATGATATTTTTGTCTCTATGCATGGGACGTATATTTATGAGAAATGGAAATCTGAAATCTTGTGGTCTATTAAAATGATGGAAACGATTGTTTAAGTTAAACTAATGAACTCACCAACCTTTTGGTTGACACTTGAAAGCATGTTTATTCTCAGGTTTGAAAGAGATCTTCCGCTGTGCATTAGCTCATTTTAAAGATATTACTTGGAGTCATTCATGACATATTTCAAAAGACGTTGCATTCGAGTCGTTGAAGTTCATTAAAGATTATTATTAAGTAAATGACAGATTAGGTCATTTATAGTTTGGATATTATGAAATGGTATGCATACATGTCAACTTTCGATGTAATGAAAGATTGTCTTTTAAAAATGAATGCAATGTTTGTAAAATGTATCATTTAGAGGTCAAGTACCTCGCGATGTAATCATATGTTATTGTATTCGTCCCTATGGATTGGGTCGGGTCCTCTCAGTATCTTGTTTTGCTTAAGTCTTTTAACCTCACGATCCATTATTTCGACGGGTTCTTCGATGAATTGGAGTTTTTCGTTGATTTGGATTTCATCTAACGGAATAGTGAGATCTTCTTTAGCAAAACATTTCTTCAAATTCGAGACGTGGAAAGTGTTATGTACAGCCGCGAGTTGTTGAGGTAACTCAAGTCGGTAAGCTACTGGTCCGACACGATCAATAATCTTGAATGGTCCAATATACCTTGGATTTAATTTCCCTCGTTTACCAAATCGAACAACGCCTTTCCAAGGTGAAACTTTAAGCATGACCATCTCTCCAATTTCAAATTCTATATCTTTTCTTTTAATGTCAGCGTAGCTCTTTTGTCGACTTTGGGCGGTTTTCAACCGTTGTTGAATTTGGATGATCTTCTCGGTAGTTTCTTGTATAATCTCCGGACCCGTAATCTGTCTATCCCCCACCTCACTCCAACAAATCGGAGACCTGCACTTTCTACCATAAAGTGCTTCAAACGGCGCCATCTCAATGCTTGAATGGTAGCTGTTGTTGTAGGAAAATTCTGCTAACGGTAGATGTCGATCCCAACTGTTTCCGAAATCAATAACACATGCTCGTAGCATGTCTTCAAGCGTTTGTATCGTCCTTTCGCTCTGCCCATCAGTTTGTGGATGATAGGCAGTACTCATGTCTAGACGAGTTCCTAATGCTTGCTGTAATGTCTGCCAGAATCTTGAAATAAATCTGCCATCCCTATCAGAGATAATAGAGATTGGTATTCCATGTCTGGAGAGGACTTCCTTCAAATACAGTCGTGCTAACTTCTCCATCTTGTCATCTTCTCTTATTGGTAGGAAGTGTGCTGATTTGGTGAGACGATCAACTATTACCCAAATAGTATCAAAACCACTTGCAGTCCTTGGCAATTTAGTGATGAAATCCATGGTAATGTTTTCCCATTTCCATTCCGGGATTTCGGGTTGTTGAAGTAGACCTGATGGTTTCTGATGCTCAGCTTTGACCTTAGAACACGTCAAACATTCTCCTACGTATTTAGCAACATCGGCTTTCATACCCGGCCACCAAAAATGTTTCTTGAGATCCTTGTACATCTTCCCCGTTCCAGGATGTATTGAGTATCTGGTTTTATGAGCTTCTCTAAGTACCATTTCTCTCATATCTCCAAATTTTGGTACCCAAATCCTTTCAGCCCTATACCGGGTTCCGTCTTCCCGAATATTAAGATGCTTCTCCGATCCTTTGGGTATTTCATCCTTTAAATTTCCCTCTTTTAAAACTCCTTGTTGCGCCTCCTTTATTTGAGTAGTAATGTTATTATGAATCATTATATTCATAGATTTTACTCGAATGGGTTCTCTATCCTTCCTGCTCAAGGCATCGGCTACCACATTTGCCTTCCTCGGGTGGTAACGAATCTCAAAATCGTAATCATTCAATAATTCAATCCACCTACGCTGCCTCATATTCAGTTGTTTCTGATTAAATATGTGTTGAAGACTTTTGTGGTCGGTATATATAATACTTTTGACCCCATATAAGTAGTGCCTCCAAGTCTTTAATGCAAAAACAACCGCGCCTAATTCCAAATCATGCGTCGTATAATTTTGTTCGTGAATCTTCAATTGTCTAGACGCATAAGCAATCACCTTCGTTCGTTGCATTAATACACAACCGAGACCTTGCTTTGATGCGTCACAATAAATCACAAAATCATCATTCCCTTCAGGCAATGACAATATAGGTGCCGTAGTTAGCTTTTTCTTCAATAACTGAAACGCTTTCTCTTGTTCATCATTCCATTCAAATTTCTTCCCTTTATGCGTTAATGCAGTCAAGGGTTTTGCTATTCTGGAAAAGTCTTGGATGAACCTTCTGTAGTAACCAGCTAGTCCTAAAAACTGGCGTATGTGTTTCGGAGTTTTCGGGGTTTCCCACTTTTCAACAGTTTCTATCTTTGCCGGATCCACCTTAATACCTTCTTTGTTCACTATGTGACCGAGGAATTGAACTTCTTCCAACCAAAATGCACACTTTGAAAACTTAGCGTACAATTCTTCCTTCCTCAATACTTCTAACACCTTTCTCAAATGTTCACCGTGTTCTTGGTCATTCTTTGAGTAAATAAGTATGTCATCAATGAAAACAATGACAAACTTGTCAAGGTATGGTCCACACACTCGGTTCATAAGGTCCATGAACACAGCTGGTGCATTAGTTAAACCAAACGGCATGACCATAAACTCGTAATGACCGTAACGTGTTCTGAAAGCAGTCTTTGGAATATCATCTTCTTTCACCCGCATTTGATGATACCCGGAACGTAAGTCAATCTTTGAATAAACAGACGAGCCTTGTAGTTGATCAAATAAGTCGTCGATTCTCGGTAGTGGGTAGCGGTTCTTGATGGTAAGTTTGTTCAACTCTCGGTAGTCGATACACAACCTGAATGTACCATCTTTCTTCTTGACAAACAAAACAGGAGCTCCCCACGGTGATGTGCTTAGTCGAATGAAACCACGCTCTAAAAGTTCTTGTAATTGGCTTTGCAGTTCTTTCATCTCGCTGGGTGCGAGTCTGTAAGGAGCACGAGCTATTGGTGCAGCTCCTGGTACAAGATCTATTTGAAATTCAACGGATCGATGTGGGGGTAATCCCGGTAATTCTTTCGGAAATACATCGGGAAATTCTTTTGCAATGGGAACATCATTGATGCTCTTTTCTTCAGTTTGTACTTTCTCGACGTGTGCTAGAACAGCATAGCAACCTTTTCTTATTAGTTTTTGTGCCTTCAAATTACTAATAAGATGTAGCTTCGTGTTGCCCTTTTCTCCGTACACCATTAAGGGTTTTCCTTTTTCTCGTATAATGCGAATTGCATTTTTGTAACAAACGATCTCCGCTTTCACTTCTTTCAACCAGTCCATACCGATTATCACATCAAAACTCCCTAACTCTACTGGTATCAAATCAATCTTAAATGTTTCGCTAACCAGTTTAATTTCTCGATTCCGACATATATTATCTGCTGAAATTAATTTACCATTTGCTAATTCGAGTAAAAATTTACTATCCAAAGGCGTCAATGGACAACTTAATTTAGCACAAAAATCTCTACTCATATAGCTTCTATCCGCACCCGAATCAAATAAAACGTAAGCAGATTTATTGTCAATAAGAAACGTACCCGTAACAAGCTCCGGGTCTTCCTGTGCCTCTACCGCATTAATATTGAAAACTCTTCCACGGCCTTGTCCATTCGTGTTCTCCTGGTTCGGGCAATTTCTAATAATGTGGCCTGGTTTTCCACATTTATAACAAACTACATTGGCATAACTTGCTCCGACACTACTTGCTCCGCCATTACTCGTTCCGACACCATTTGTTCCTTTCGTTCTATTAACCCCTGGTCCGTAGACCTCACACTTCGCCGCGCTATGACCATTTCTTTTACACTTGTTGCAAAATTTGGTGCAGAACCCCGAGTGATTCTTTTCACACCTTTGGCATAGTTGCTTCTGATTGTTGTTGTTGTTGCGGTTATTATTGTTGTTGGGATGATTGTTGTAGTTGCTGTTGTTGTTGTTGTTGTTGTTGTTGGGCCGTTTGTTGTAGTTGCGATTGATGTTGCGATTGTTGGGATAATTGTTGCGATTATTGTTGTAATTGCTGTTGTTGTTGTATTGGTGATTCTTATCACCGTTTTCCTCCCACTTTCTTTTGACTTGCTTCACATTGGCCTCTTCAGCAGTCTGTTCTTTAATTCTTTCTTCAATCTGGTTCACTAGTTTGTGAGCCATTCTACATGCCTGTTGTATGGAGGCGGGCTCGTGTGAACTTATATCTTCTTGGATTCTTTCCGGTAATCCTTTCACAAACGCGTCGATCTTCTCTTCCTCATCTTCGAATGCTCCCGGACACAATAGGCACAATTCTGTGAATCGTCTTTCGTACGTGGTAATATCAAATCCTTGGGTTCGTAACCCTCTAAGTTCTGTCTTGAGCTTATTGACCTCGGTTCTGGGACGGTACTTCTCGTTCATCAAGTGCTTGAATGCTGACCACGGTAGTGCGTACGCATCGTCTTGTCCCACTTGCTCTAGATAGGTATTCCACCATGTTAACGCAGAACCTGTGAAGGTATGCGTAGCGTACTTTACTTTGTCCTCTTCAGTACACTTACTTATGGCAAACACCGATTCGACCTTCTCGGTCCACCGTTTCAATCCGATCGGTCCTTCGGTTCCATCAAATTCCAAAGGTTTGCAGGCAGTGAATTCTTTGTAGGTGCATCCTACACGATTTCCTGTACTGCTAGATCCAAGGTTATTGTTGGTATGTAGCGCAGCTTGTACTGCGGCTATGTTTGAAGCTAGAAAAGTACGGAATTCCTCTTCATTCATATTCACGGTGTGTCGAGTAGTCGGTGCCATTTCCTTCAAAATAGTTAAATGGAACAAGTTAATCATACAGAATATTAAGAGTAGTTAATAGTATTTCGTAGCATAATATGAACTCATTTATAAAAGCTTTTTCTTCATATTAGCGTTTTATAAGTTTAAATTCGGGTAGTACCTACCCGTTAAGTTCATACTTAGTAGCTAATATACAATTCAACTACTACAATTCTATATGAAAAACTGATTATAATAATATTTCGCGTTCAAACTTTTATACAATATTTTACAAACTTACAATACCGCTTATTTTACATAAAGCATGAAATATAGCACACAATAACTTTGATACAAGATAGTTGTGAAGACAATTCTAGCTAGTACACAAGTCGTTCAGCAAAGGCAATAAAGACACGTAATTCATACGTCCAGAAACAAGTCATGCATTCTGGTTTTACTAGGACTACTTCCCATCCTTGGTCTTGTGCAACATAACCGTTATGGCCGTTGATAAGACAGCGTGTTGTAACGTCGTCAAAGGGACGAGGGTTACGTAATGTCCAACAGTCCCGTAATAATCTAAAAACCTCATTTCTTACCCCAATTACCGACTCCGTCACTTGTGGAAACGTTTTGTTTAATAGTTGTAGCCCGATGTTCTTGTTCTCACTTTGGTGAGAAGCGAACATTA
The DNA here is from genome assembly GCF_046630445.1 of Rutidosis leptorrhynchoides. Taxonomy (NCBI): domain Eukaryota; kingdom Viridiplantae; phylum Streptophyta; class Magnoliopsida; order Asterales; family Asteraceae; genus Rutidosis; species Rutidosis leptorrhynchoides. The sequence goes on along the minus strand of NC_092338.1, from coordinate 238,948,208 downwards.
CTAATCCGTAAGCATAACATGCTTCTTTATGTTGCATGTTAGCCACTTTTTCTAAATCACGAAGTCCAATATTCGGATATATTGAGTCAAAATAATTTCTTAACCCGTTGCGTAAAATAGCATTTGGGTTCCCCGCAATATATGCGTCAAAGTAAACACATCGTAACTTATGGGTTTCCCAATGTGATATCCCCCATCTTTCAAACGAAAGTCTCTTATAAACCAAGACATTCTTGGAACGTTCTTCGAATGTCTTACAAACTGATCTCGCCTTAAATAGTTGTGCCGAAGAATTCTGGCCGACTCTAGACAAGATTTCATCAATCATGTCTCCGGGTAGGTCTCTTAAAATATTGGGTTGTCTATCCATTTTGTGTTTTTAAACTGTAAAATAGACAAGAGTTAGATTCATAAAAAAAATACTTATTAATACAAGCAATTTTTACATATATCATAAAGCATAAGAACACTATATTACATATATTACACCACACGAATACAACTATCTTATTCCGACTCGCTCGTTTCTTCTTCTTCGGTTTTGGTTCGTTTTGCCAAGTTTCTAGGGATATATGATGTTCCCCTAATACGAGCCGTCGTTGTCCACATTGGTTTAGAAAAACCTGGTGGTTTAGAGGTTCCCGGGTCATTGTTACAACTTAAGGACTTCGGGGGTTGACGATACATATAAAGTTCATCGGGGTTGGAATTAGATTTCTCTATTTTTATGCCCTTTCCCTTATTATTTTCTTTTGCCTTTTTAAATTCAGTTGGGGTAATTTCTATAACATCATCGGAATTCTCGTCGGAATCCGATTCATCGGAGAATTGGTAATCCTCCCAATATTTTGCTTCCTTGGCGGAAACACCATTGACCATAATTAACTTTGGTCGGTTGGTTGAGGATTTTCTTTTACTTAACCGTTTTATTATTTCCCCCACCGGTTCCGATTCTTCATCCGGTTCCGATTCTTCTTCCGGTTCCGATTCTTCTTCCGGTTCCGACTCTTCTTCCGGTTCCTCTTCGGGAACTTGTGAATCAGTCCACAAATCATTCCAATTTACATTTGACTCTTCATTATTATTAGGTGAGTCAATGGGACTTGTTCTAGAGGTAGACATCTATCACATAATATCAAACACGTTAAGAGATTAATATATCACATAATATTCATATGTTAAAAATATATAGTTTCCAACAAAAATGTTAAGCAATCATTTTTAAAGAAAACACGGTCGAAGTCCAGACTCACTAATGCATCCTAACAAACTCGATAAGACACACTAATGCAAATTTTCTGGTTCTCTAAGACCAACGCTCGGATACCAACTGAAATGTCCCGTTCTTATTGATTAAAAACGTTCCATATTAATTGATTTCGTTGCGAGGTTTTTGACCTCTATATGAGACGTTTTTCAAAGACTGCATTCATTTTAAAACAAACCATAACCTTTATTTCATCAATAAAGGTTTAAAAAGCTTTACGAAGATTATCAAATAATGATAATCTAAAATACCCTGTTTACACACGACCATTACATAATGGTTTACAATACAAATATGTTACAACAAATTAAGTTTCTTGAATGCAGTTTTTACACAATATCATACAAGCATGGACTCCAAATCTCGTCCTTATTTAAGTATGCGACAGCGGAAGCTCTTAATAATCACCTGAGAATAAACATGCTTAAAACGTCAACAAAAATGTTGGTGAGTTATAGGTTTAACCTATATATATCAAATCATAATAATAGACCACAAGATTTCATATTTCAATACACATCCCATACATAGAGATAAAAATCATTCATATGATGAACACCTGGTAACCGACAATAACAAGATGCATATATAAGAATATCCCCATCATTCCGGGACACCCTTCGGATATGATATAAATTTCGAAGTACTAAAGCATCCGGTACTTTGGATGGGGTTTGTTAGGCCCAATAGATCTATCTTTAGGATTCGCGTCAATTAGGGTGTCTGTTCCCTAATTCTTAGATTACCAGACTTAATAAAAAGGGGCATATTCGATTTCGATAATTCAACCATAGAATGTAGTTTCACGTACTTGTGTCTATTTTGTAAATCATTTATAAAACCTGCATGTATTCTCATCCCAAAAATATTAGATTTTAAAAGTGGGACTATAACTCACTTTCGCAGATTTTTACTTCGTCGGGAAGTAAGACTTGGCCACTGGTTGATTCACGAACCTATAACAATATATACATATACATATATATCAAAGTATGTTCAAAATATATTTACAACACTTTTAATATATTTTGATGTTTTAAGTTTATTAAGTCAGCTGTCCTCGTTAGTAACCTACAACTAGTTGTCCACAGTTAGATGTACAGAAATAAATCGATAAATATTATCTTGAATCAATCCACGACCCAGTGTATACGTATCTCAGTATTGATCACAACTCAAACTATATATATTTTGGAATCAACCTCAACCCTGTATAGCTAACTCCAACATTCACATATAGAGTGTCTATGGTTGTTCCGAAATATATATAGATGTGTCGACATGATAGGTCGAAACATTGTATACGTGTCTATGGTATCTCAAGATTACATAATATATAATACAAGTTGATTAAGTTATGGTTGGAATAGATTTGTTACCAATTTTCACGTAGCTAAAATGAGAAAAATTATCCAATCTTGTTTTACCCATAACTTCTTCATTTTAAATCCGTTTTGAGTGAATCAAATTGCTATGGTTTCATATTGAACTCTATTTTATGAATCTAAACAAAAAAAATATAGGTTTCTAGTCGGAAAAATAAGTTACAAGTCGTTTTTGTAAAGGTAGTCATTTCAGTCGAAAGAACGACGTCTAGATGACCATTTTAGAAAACATACTTCCACTTTGAGTTTAACCATAATTTTTGGATATAGTTTCATGTTCATAATAAAAATCATTTTCTCAGAATAACAACTTTTAAATCAAAGTTTATCATAGTTTTTAATTAACTAACCCAAAACAGCCCGCGGTGTTACTACGACGGCGTAAATCCGGTTTTACGGTGTTTTTCGTGTTTCCAGGTTTTAAATCATTAAGTTAGCATATCATATAGATATAGAACATGTGTTTAGTTGATTTTAAAAGTCAAGTTAGAAGGATTAACTTTTGTTTGCGAACAAGTTTAGAATTAACTAAACTATGTTCTAGTGATTACAAGTTTAAACCTTCGAATAAGATAGCTTTATATGTATGAATCGAATGATGTTATGAACATCATTACTACCTTAAGTTCCTTGGATGAACCTACTGGAAAAGAGAAAAATGGATCTAGCTTCAATGGATCCTTGGATGGCTCAAAGTTCTTGAAGCAAAATCATGACACGAAAACAAGTTCAAGTAAGATCATCACTTGAAATAAGATTGTTATAGTTATAGAAATTGAACCAAAGTTTGAATATGATTATTACCTTGTATTAGAATGATAACCTACTGTAAGAAACAAAGATTTCTTGAGGTTGGATGATCACCTTACAAGATTGGAAGTGAGCTAGCAAACTTGAAAGTATTCTTGATTTTATGAAACTAGAACTTTTGGAATTTATGAAGAACACTTAGAACTTGAAGATAGAACTTGAGAGAGTTCAATTAGATGAAGAAAATTGAAGAATGAAAGTGTTTGTAGGTGTTTTTGGTCGTTGGTGTATGGATTAGATATAAAGGATATGTAATTTTGTTTTCATGTAAATAAGTCATGAATGATTACTCATATTTTTGTAATCTTATGAGATATTTCATGCTAGTTGCCAAATGATGGTTCCCACATGTGTTAGGTGACTCACATGGGCTGCTAATAGCTGATCATTGGAGTGTATATACCAATAGTACATACATCTAAAAGCTGTGTATTGTACGAGTACGAATACGGGTGCATACGAGTAGAATTGTTGATGAAACTGAACGAGGATGTAATTGTAAGCATTTTTGTTAAGTAGAAGTATTTTGATAAGTGTATTGAAGTCTTTCAAAAGTGTATAAATACATATTAAAACACTACATGTATATACATTTTAACTGAGTCGTTAAGTCATCGTTAGTCGTTACATGTAAGTGTTGTTTTGAAACCTTTAGGTTAACGATCTTGTTAAATGTTGTTAACCCAATGTTTATAATAACAAAAGAGATTTTAAATTATTATATTATCATGATATTATGATGTACGAATATCTCTTAATATGATATATATACATTAAATGTCGTTACAACGATAAACGTTACAAATATGTCTCGTTTCAAAATCATTAAGTTAGTAGTCTTGTTTTTACATATGTAGTTCATTGTTAATATAATTAATGATATGTTTACTTATCATAATATCATGTTAACTATATATATAACCATATATATGTCATCATATAGTTTTTTTACAAGTTTTAACGTTCGTGAATCACCGGTCAACTTGGGTGGTCAATTGTCTATATGAAACCTATTTCAATTAATCAAGTCTTAACAAGTTTGATTGCTTAACATGTTGGAAACATTTAATCATGTAAACATCAATCTCAATTAATATATATAAACATGGAAAAGTTCGGGTCACTACAAAGAACACGGTGAACATTTGAGAAAGGTGTTAAGAAGTATTGAGGAAGGAAGAATTGTACGCTAAGTTTTCAAAGTGTGCATTTTGGTTGGAAGAAGTTCAATTCCTCGGTCACATAGTGAACAAAGAAGGTATTAAGGTGGATCCGGCAAAGATAGAAACTGTTGAAAAGTGGGAACCCCGAAAACTTCGAAACACATACGCCAATTTTTAGGACTAGCTGGTTACTACAGAAGGTTCATCCAAGACTTTTCCAGAATAGCAAAACCCTTGACTGCATTAACGCATAAAGGGAAGAAATTTGAATGGAATGATGAACAAGAGAAAGCGTTTCAGTTATTGAAGAAAAAGCTAACTACGACACCTATATTGTCATTGCCTGAAGGGAATGATGATTTTGTGATTTATTGTGACGCATCAAAGCAAGGTCTCGGTTGTGTATTAATGCAACGAACGAAGGTGATTGCTTATGCGTCTAGACAATTGAAGATTCACGACTAAAATTATACGACGCATGATTTGGAATTAGGCGCGGTTGTTTTTGCATTAAAGACTTGGAGGCACTACTTATATGGGGTCAAAAGTATTATATATACCGACCACAAAAGTCTTCAACACATATTTAATCAGAAACAACTGAATATGAGGCAGCGTAGGTGGATTGAATTATTGAATGATTACGACTTTGAGATTTGTTACCACCCGGGGAAGGCAAATGTGGTAGCCGATGCCTTGAGCAGGAAGGACAGAGAACCCATTCGAGTAAAATCTATGAATATAATGATTCATAATAACCTTACTACTCAAATAAAGGAGGCGCAACAAGGAGTTTTAAAAGAGGGAAATTTAAAGGATGAAATACCCAAAGGATCGGAGAAACATCTTAATATTCGGGAAGACGGAACCCGGTATAGGGCTGAAAGGATTTGGGTACCAAAATTTGGAGATATGAGAGAAATGGTACTTAGAGAAGCTCATAAAACCAGATACTCAATACATCCTGGAACGGGGAAGATGTACAGGGATCTCAGGAAATATTTTTGGTGGCCGGGTATGAAAGCCGATGTTGCTAAATACGTAGGAGAATGTTTGACGTGTTCTAAGGTCAAAGCTGAGCATCAGAAACCATCAGGTCTACTTCAACAACCCGAAATCCCGGAATGGAAATGGGAAAACATTACCATGGATTTCATCACTAAATTGCCAAGGACTGCAAGTGGTTTTGATACTATTTGGGTAATAGTTGATCGCCTCACCAAATCAGCACATTTCCTGCCAATAAGAGAAGATGACAAGATGGAGAAGTTAGCACGACTGTATTTGAAGGAAGTCGTCTCCAGACATGGAATACCAATCTCTATTATCTCTGATAGGGATGGCAGATTTATTTCAAGATTCTGGCAGACATTACAACAAGCATTAGGAACTCGTCTAGACATGAGTACTGCCTATCATCCACAAACTGATGGGCAGAGCGAAAGGACGATACAAACGCTTGAAGACATGCTACGAGCATGTGTTATTGATTTCAGAAACAGTTGGGATCGACATCTACCATTAGCAGAATTTTCCTACAACAACAGCTACCATTCAAGCATTGAGATGGCGCCGTTTGAAGCACTTTATGGTAGAAAGTGCAGGTCTCCGATTTGTTGGAGTGAAGTGGGGGATAGACAGATTACGGGTCCGGAGATTATACAAGAAACTACCGAGAAGATCATCCAAATTCAACAACGGTTGAAAACCGCCCAAAGTCGACAAAAGAGCTACGCTGACATTAAAAGAAAAGATATAGAATTTGAAATTGGAGAGATGGTCATGCTTAAAGTTGCACCTTGGAAAGGCGTTGTTCGATTTGGTAAACGAGGGAAATTAAATCCAAGGTATATTGGACCATTCAAGATTATTGATCGTGTCGGACCAGTAGCTTACCGACTTGAGTTACCTCAACAACTCGCGGCTGTACATAACACTTTCCACGTCTCGAATTTGAAGAAATGTTTTGCTAAAGAAGATCTCACTATTCCGTTAGATGAAATCTAAATCAACGAAAAACTCCAATTCATCGAAGAACCCGTCGAAATAATGGATCGTGAGGTTAAAAGACTTAAGCAAAACAAGATACCAATTGTTAAGGTTCGATGGAATGCTCGTAGAGGACCCGAGTTCACCTGGGAGCGTGAAGATCAGATGAAGAAGAAATACCCGCATCTATTTCCAGAAGATTCGTCAACACCTTCAACAGGTTAAAATTTCGGGACGAAATTTATTTAACGGGTAGGTACTGTAGTGACCCGAACTTTTCCATGCTTATATATATTAATTGAGATTGATATTTACATGATTAAATATTTCCAACATGTTAAGCAATCAAACTTGTTAAGACTTGATTAATTGAAATATGTTTCATATAGACAATTGACCACCCAAGTTGACCGGCGATTCACGAACGTTAAAACTTGTAAAAACGACATGACGATATATATATGGATATACATATGGTTAACATGAGATTATGATAAGTAAGTATCTCCATAAGTATATTAACAATGAGTTATATACATATAAACAAGACTACTAACTTAAGGATTTCGAAACGAGACATATATGTAACGATTATTGTTGTAACGACATTTAAATGAATATATATCATATTAAGATATATTAATATATCATAATATCACGATAATATAATAATTTAACATCTCATTAGATATAATAAACAATGGGTTAACAACATTAATTGAGATCGTTAACTTAAAGGTTTCAAAACAACACTTACATGTAACGACTAACGATGACTTAACGACTCAGTTAAAATGTATATACAAGTAGTGTATTTAGATGTATTAAAATACTTTTGGAAGACTTCAAGACATATATCAAAACACTCATACTTAACGAAAATGGTTACAGTTACTTTTCCATTCTTTTCTTTCATCAGGAATTCTAGTAGTATTCTTACCCGTATTATACACAGCTTCAAAATGTACTTACTATGAGTATATACCTATAGGAACTAGCATGGGATTCCACTCTTGATTATGTCATGTATGACTAATCAATTTTAACTTCTACCATGAGCTAGTCAACTAACTAGAACTCCTTTTAACCCCACTCACCACTCACCAATTACCACTCATCATTCACTCCATTTCACTTCCAATTCTCTTTCTAATTCTCTCTCAACACACACACACACTATTATGAACGTATTTTTCCAGTAGTTAATCATCATCTTCATCAAAAATCACTTCAAGAATCAAGCTATAATCATCATAGGAAGAACACTTCAAGAACACTTCAAAAATCCCTTCAAGTTTACTAATTTACTTCCAAGCTTTCTAATCCATTCCAAGTAATCATCTAAGATCAAGAAACCTTTGTTATATACAGTAGGTTATCTTTCTTATTCAAGGTAATATTCATGTTTAAACTTTGATTCAATTTCTATAACTATAAACTATCTTAATTCGAGTAAAAATCTTACTTGAACTTGTTTTTGTGTCATGATCCTACTTCAAGAACTTTCAAGCCATCCAAGATCCTTTGAAGCTAGATCATTTCTTGTCACTTCCAGTAGGTTTACCTACTAAACTTGAGGTAGTAATGATGTTCATAACATCATTCGATTCATATATATAAAACTATCTTATTCGAAGGTTTAAACTCGTAATCACTAGAACATAGTTTAGTTAATTCTAAACTTGTTCGCAAACAAAAGTTAATCCTTCTAACTTGACTTTTAAAATTAACTACACACATGTTCTATATCTATATGATATGCTAACTTAATGATTTAAAACATGGAAACACGAAAAACACCGTAAAACCGGATTTACGCCGTCGTAGTAACACCGCGGGCTGTTTTGGGTTAGTTAATTAAAAACTATGATAAACTTTGATTTAAAAGTTGTTATTCTGAGAAAATGATTTTTATTATGAACATGAAACTATATCCAAAAATTATGGTTAAACTCAAAGTGGAAGTATGTTTTCTAAAATGGTCATCTAGACGTCGTTCTTTCGACTGAAATGACTACCTTTACAAAAACGACTTGTAACTTATTTTTCCGGCTATAAACCTATACTTTTCTGTTTAGATTCATAAAATAGAGTTCAATATGAAACCATAGCAATTTGATTCACTCAAAACGGATTTAAAATGAAGAAGTTATGGGTAAAACAAGATTGGATAATTTTTCTCATTTTAGCTACGTGAAAATTGGTAACAAATCTATTCCAACCATAACTTAATCAACTTGTATTGTATATTATGTAATCTTGAGATACCATAGACACGTATACAATGTTTCGACCTATCATGTCGACACATCTATATATATTTCGGAACAACCATAGACACTCTATATGTGAATGTTGGAGTTAGCTATGCAGGGTTGAGGTTGATTCCAAAATATATATAGTTTGAGTTGTGATCAATACTGAGATATGTATACACTGGGTCGTGGATTGATTCAAGATAATATTTATCGATTTATTTCTGTACATCTAACTGTGGACAACTAGTTGTAGGTTACTAACGAGGACAGCTGACTTAATAAAATTAAAACATCAAAATATATTAAAAGTGTTGTAAATATATTTTAAACATACTTTGATATATATGTATATATTGTTATAGGTTCGTGAATCAACCAGTGGCCAAGTCTTACTTCCCGACGAAGTAAAATCTGTGAAAGTGAGTTATAGTCCCACTTTTAATATCTAATATTTTTGGGATGAGAATACATGCAGGTTTTATAAATGATTTACAAAATAGACACAAGTACGTGAAACTACATTCTATGGTTGAATTATCGAAATCGAATATGCCCCTTTTTATTAAGTCTGGTAATCTAAGAATTAGGGAACAGACACCCTAATTGACGCGAATCCTAAAGATAGATCTATTGGGCCTAACAAACCCCATCCAAAGTACCGGATGCTTTAGTACTTCGAAATTTATATCATATCCGAAGGGTATCCCGGAATGATGGGGATATTCTTATATATATGCATCTTGTTAATGTCGGTTACCAAGTGTTCACCATATGAATGATTTTTATCTCTATGTATGGGATGTGTATTGAAATATGAAATCTTGTGGTCTATTGTTACGATTTGATATATATAGGTTAAACCTATAACTCACCAACATTTTTGTTGACATTTAAAGCATGTTTATTCTCAGGTGAATACTAAGAGCTTCCGCTGTTGCATACTAAAATAAGGACAAGATTTGGAGTCCATGTTTGTATGATATTGTGTAAAAACTGCATTCAAGAAACTGATTTCGATGTAACATATTTGTATTGTAAACCATTATGTAATGGTCGTGTGTAAACAGGATATTTTAGATTATCATTATTTGATAATCTACGTAAAGCTTTTTAAACCTTTATTTATATAATAAAGGTTATGGTTTGTTTTAAAAATGAATACAGTCTTTAAAAAACGTCTCATATAGAGGTCAAAATCTCGCAACGAAATCAATTAATATGGAACGTTTTTAATCAATAAGAACAGGACATTTCAATTGGTATCAGAGCGTTGGTCTTAGAGAACCAGAAAATTTGCATTAGTGTGTCTTATCGAGTTTGTTAGGATGCATTAGTGAGTCTGGACTTCGACCGTGTTTTCTTTAAAAATGATTGCTTAACATTTTTGTTGGAAACTATATATTTTTTGTAGAGACCCGTCCTAATCCATCCGGACGAAGTCCATATCGATTACAAACGATTCACAACAGTTGATTACATCACGAGGTAATTGACCTCTATATGATAAATTTTACAAACATTGCATTCGTTTTTAAAAGACAAACTTTCATTACATCGACAGTTGACAGGCATGTAAAGCATTTCATAATATATCCAAATATAATTGAATTTAATAATAATCTTGATGAACTCAACGACTCGAATGCAACATCTTTTGAAATATGTCATGAATGACTCCAAGTAATATCTCTAATATGAGCAAATGCACAGCGGAAGATTTCTTTCGTACCTGAGAATAAACATGCTTTAAAGTGTCAACCAAAAGGTTGGTGAGTTCATTAGTTTATCATAAAGAATCATTTCATAATTTTAATAGACCACAAGATTTCATACTTCCATTTCTCATAATCATACGTCACATGCATAGAGACAAAAATATCATTCATATGGATTGAACACCTGGTAACCGACATTCACAATATGCATATAAGAATATCCCCATCATTCCGGGATCCTCCTTCGGACATGATATAAATTTCGAAGTACTAAAGCATCCGGTACTTTGGATGGGGCTTGTTGGGCCCGATAGATCTATCTTTAGAGTTCGCGTCAATTAGGGTGTCTGTTCCCTAATTCTTAGATTACCAGACTTAATAAAAAGGGGCATATTCAGTTTCGATTATTCAACCATAGAACGTAATTTCGATTACTTGTGTCTATTTCGTAAAACAGTTATAAAAGTTGCGCATGTATTCTCAGCCCAAAAATATAAAGGGTAAAAAGGTAAATGAAACTCACAATACTGTATTTTGTAGTAAAAATACATATGACGACATTGAACAATGCAGGGTTGGCCTCGGATTCACGAACCTATATCAAGTATTAACACATTATAGTATAAATCAATTAAGTTTATATATTTGTTATGTATTAATTATTCTTATAATATATTATGATACTTATTTGATATTTAATTAATGTTATATCAATAATATTAGTTGAAACATAATTTTATGTAATATTAGTATATTTTATGTAATAATATATTTACATATATATCTTTTGTTTTGTAAAATTAATAATTGTAGAAATACCTAAGGATAATAATAATAATATTAATAATAATAATAATTTTTAAAAGTATAAAACTACCTTAGGAGTCAGTTTTAAAAAAATTGCACCAAGCCGGGCTCGAACCCGAGACCTCTCGTTCACTCATCAATACCCTTAACCATTCCTCCATTTCAGTTTTTCTGATTTATAATACAAACCGAAATACTTATCTATTACATGTTTCAACCCACTTCATCTTCTTCACCAAAATCTAAACAATCAAACAACTTCATTCTTAATAGTCAATCATCAAAATGGTTTTAAGACTTCTAAACAAACATGAAACAAAAAATAAAAATGTGTTCATGATATAAAAAAAATGAGAAAAAAAAAAAATCCTACTGCTTGCTAGTAGCCAAGAAAAAAAAAATTTGTTTTCAATTTTGAGTTTGTTTTGGACAATCTTTACAACATGAAACATGTTTCAAATCATTCCTAAAAACTATTGAAATCGTCAATTGAACTTAAAACATCAAAACAAGCTCTAATTTCTTCAAGAACAAAACAGTTGACTTTTGACAATTTAACTTTGACTCGCAAATTCTAATTCGTTATCAAGAATTGGAACTTGAGATTTTGCAGGAAGTTTAAGTAAATGATTCCTAACAACTCTACATTTTTAGTTTTTGAAATTTGTTTCGAATTCACGTTAGTGTATATCACTGTGAAGAACTCAAGAACTCAAAAATTGATTTTTAGATTAAGAGTGTTATAGGTTATGATTACAACATGAATTGTGTTGTAAATCATTCCTATAATCTTAATGGATCATCAAATTAACTGGAGATATCAAAACAAACTCGAATTTGATTCAAGAACACTTAGTTGACTTTGAAAACCAAAACTTTGACTCTCAAATTAGAAATTAATAGAAAGAATTGAGGATTGAAAACTTACAGATAGTTTAGATAGACGATTCCTAACATGACTGCATTATTACATTTTGAAAATTTGTTCTAAATCAAAATATGGTGAAAAAGATGAATGTACAGAGTGTCGAGCTTATTTTCTGGGTTTTCTTTGTTTTCAGCTCAAATTGCAGTTTGTAACTTATATAGAGTGATTAGGTACATGATTTAACAGTTAAATTGATTTCCAATTGATTTGTGAAGTAGACTTGTAACAAACTGGAGACATGAAGTACGTAAATTATTTTCATGTGAAGAAAAAGAAAAAAAATTGATAGTTACTTCTAACATAATGGGATTCCCTATTTTTATTTTTAATAAATATTAATAGTAAATACCCTAATAATATTAATAATAATTCTAATAAAATAACTAAATAATATCATAAAAATGATAATAAATAAAAATAAGAATTCGTTTAAATCATAAATAAATTTTAATCTTAATTATCTTGTACATTATTTTACATTTTCAATTCAAATGATTATTTTGTATTTTATTAATACAACTTAATATGCACTCTTATATTTATACATGTATATATATTTACATATTTATTTATACACAATTGTTCGTGAATCGTCAGAAATAGTCACAGGTTAAATGAATCTATATAAATAGTTCAAACATTTCGAGACTCAACATTACAGGCTTTGCTTATTGTGTTGGAACATATAAAGATTAAGTTTTAATTTGGTCGGAAATTTCCGGGTCGTCACAGTACCTACCCGTTAAAGAAATTTTGTCCCGAAATTTGAGTGGAATGGTCATGGCTGACAATAAGTATGTTTTCATGACGTATCCGAGCTAGAAATTAGAGTTTTATCATCAGTGAGTAATATAGGTAAAAAAAATTTGATTACGCGAAGAGTATAATCGAAGCTATCGCAAGAGAGGGAACTGATGACGTAGTTATGATTGATTTCCGGAATTCATGGGATTTAAAGAAAATCTTCGTAATAAGATTTGGTTCTTCGGCGATATAGGAAATCAGATCTTCTTTGATTAAATGCAATAATCTGTTTCGATTGCTCTGTCGGATATTTTACTATAAATCCACTCCCTTCGTTTCCTTATTTTCACAGCTCACACCTTCCATTCTTTCTCCCCTGATTCATATTTTTAAAGCATTCATTAATATGCTCCATCCAGTTCTGATTCTTGATATACTCTTAACTTTCATATCTGTCATTCTTCTCTTTCATCTACCACCGGAGGATTATATTTACTTCTACTATTATCTTGGGGTTATAGTGTTTTTAATTTTCCCGTGCCTTTACGTGGCAATACGTATTGATATGCACGGTTTGTAATTTATGTGTTGTTGTCGAGCTTTATATTTTCTTTATATTCAAGAGTTCCATACTTTCGTCTCCTCTTCCCGACTTCAAGTCAAGCGAATAATGGTCCGGAATTCGTAGATATGGATTTTGAAATGAACATAGTTAATGTTCTAGAAGGAAATCGTAATGGCACGATCTTGATTTTTCAAATTACTAGAATATCTGAAAAGATAGAACTATTAAGAATATATGTTCTTGATATACTTGGAGATTGGGTAGAATGTAAGAGTCGTGTAACATGGCACATGATGACGTTATGATCTGTGAATCATCACGTTCCATTAGAAACTCAGCATGACTTACTGTAATATAATCACGTTGATCAAGTGTCATTATATTATACTAACTCATGCATCAGTTCCCAACATTACTTCAATAACATTCATATTTCAAGCTCGAAAGTTTACAGAATATAGAAACTAACAGTTTCTATATGATGTAACACTGATAGCACGAAGAGATTAATGATTTCAGATAAGAATTGTTATAAAAATATTCTCGGAAATATCAAAGATATTTATGATGATATTTTCAGAATTTCTGAGATCGAATGTTGATGAAGAAAATCCTTTCGCAAGGATTTAGAATAAATAAGGAGCAAGATATTCACTAAAGACTTCATCAGAAACAGAATCATCAGGGTTCTTTATGTACAAGTTTAGTCCTTGTGATTTGCTCAGAGTCTCCTTCATGATTTGCTCAATTCGTTTTTCAGTACCAAACTTCCTTTTGAGCTTTTCCAACGTATCTTTTTTTTTATCAAACTTTTGACTGTTAAAATCATCCATAGTTTTTGTTGCTTCATTCAACTTTTCAAAATTTAGAGCATTAATTCACAGACTGGGTGCTTTTCTGAATTTCAGAATGGAAGATCATAGTTCTAAGAGATAAATGTTATATGGATACATATAACTGTTGATGTGGAAACGTTGCGAGACTCAAAATACAAATTTGCTGATTCCTGGTAATTGGTATGGCAGTTCTCGTTACAAGATGCGGATGAGTATATGATAGGGTTTCAATGAATAAATATAATGATTTGTCAGAGAGATTTAAGCCAAAAAAAACAACGAGGCTGCTGGTACATCTTCTGGTAATATGGTGGAATATAAAAGAATTCTCCGTTATAAAAAGGGTAATTGTATATATCAGGATTATAATAAGGCTACTTCGAATGAAAAGTCGAAGTTGACTTGCTGGAGCTGTGACAAAATTGGCTACTTTGAAAAGGGATCGCAAAGTTATTTTTGCTAATAAATGTCAAAGGATCTGATGCGGCTACGTGTTAAACTTTTACTCAGTTGCCGAGAGTTTCTCAGGTGCATAACTATATGCATAAACCTTTCCTTCCGTAGATGAAGTGCGGTTGATTCATCCTATCGATTGAGGTGTTTTCAAGAATCATGAAAGGTTTGAACGCAGATTGTAATCGTCAAGATACAGATGAGGTTTAAGATGAGATTAAGTGGCAAACTTGAAGATATGTTTAGTTTCATATGTTATAATCAATATTTTAATTCATTTTAATTATCCAATGTCGACAGTCCATATTTGATAGTCCACAATTAACAGTCCGATAATACATATATAGCTTAATATATAATATCCAAATTAATTAATACGTATCGGGACCCGTGTACATGTCTCAGACTCGATCACAACTCAAAGTATATATATTATTATAGAATCAACCTCAACCCTGTATAGAGAACTCGATCATTACTGCATATAGAGTGTCTATGGTGATTCCAAATAATATATATAGATGCATCGATATGATATGTCAAAACCTTGTATACGTGTCCCGATATTTAAAGTGCGTAAAATAAATAACAGGAATTAAATAACGATAACTAAAGTGCGTAAAGTAAATAACAGAAATTAGATGACAATAAATAAAATTGCGGGAACGTAAATTGCGATAATTAAATTGCAATAAATAAAATGCTATAATTAGAATGTAATCAGTTAGCTAGGAACAGTTAGCTGGAATAGTTAGCATGGTTTCTTAACAAAATTCCATATTGTTAATTAGTCTGTTTCTAATCAATTTTTATTGTGTCCATTATTTCTTCATTATGCCACTTGTTGGATTCTGGTAAGTAAAAATCCAAATATGAAATTGAATTTGAATGAAAATGGTTATTCTATGGTGAACGGATTCGTATATCGATAGATGTAGGTAGGATGGTAATCGACCGTTGAATCAGATTCGAAGACTGTACAATGTAACTTATTAATGTGAAATCTTAAATATTTCTCGGGTATTTCCTACCCGTTAAAATATTTTTACCATTAACAGTTTGTACGAAAGAATTTTTAATCACAATCTTTATGAAAATATATTTACATATATATTTTCTTCAGATGTAATTATGGATTTACTGAGTCAATGTGATATTAAACTCATCAGATTTACGATTATAACTATGATACATAATCTCTAAAACATTAGAGTTTACATAATCGTCATGTCGAACGAAGATAAATGATGTAGAATGATTTGTGGAATGATAATTATACTCGAGGTACAGAATGAGATGTTGAGGCATGGATTGTTGAAACTTGGGTTGTTGGTGGTACTGGTGCCATTGGTGCTAAGGCTGGTGATGTTACTGGTGTTGGTGATACTGTTGATGATTGCAAATTGTATACCGTGCTCTCTAAAGTTAATACTCGAGCTCGGAGTTCTCTAACTTCTTCTACTAACCCGAGTTGTTTTCAATGTGAGGTAGAGGTCGGATATCTTCTCTAGTTCCATTAATGGTAGTTTCAAGACGAAAAATTCTTGCAAATAGGGTATAAACGGTATTGCGAACGGGTTCGCCGGTGAGCGGGTCAAGTACTCCAAGGTTAGGTGGTAGATTTGATTCATGATATGGAGTACCTTCTTCCATTCTCCATAGGGTGAGTATGTCGCGAACCCATCCCCATTTTCTCCAGTAATCACGGTAGTTGATTGGTTGGTGTGCTCCTGTCACGCTATCTTCGGAGTCAGAGGAACTTGGTCGATTCGTAGAGGCCATCTTAAACAATCTCAGGAAAGATTTTTGGTATGAAGAGTTTAGTGGCATCAATTGATAGTTAGATGGTATTCTCAATGCATAATTTGCATAGATATATATAGTACCAAGATCCCTTAAATTAAGGAGAAATTTACGAGAGATATCAGGCAAGGTCTACAGTAACAGATACACTAAGATATGAATTGTCAGATACATTAAGATATGAATTTTGTCTATACACTATTCATGCAGTCAATGCAGTAAAATGTGTCTAGACAAAGAATAATGAGTAGGTAATTTCCTAAGGATGATAAGCAGATGTTTTCCGATAAAAATGATAAGCAAAACTTTTGACATGCAGACACGGTCGAAGTCCAGACACACTAATGCATCCTAACGACTATCAGTTAGGCACGCTAATGCAAGACCTGGTTCGCTAAGACCACCGCTCTGATACCAACTGTAGAGACCCGTCCTAATCCATCCGGATGAAGTCCATATCGATTGCAAACGATTCACAACAGTTGATTACATCGCGAGGTAATTGACCTCTATATGATAAATTTTACAAACATTGCATTCGTTTTTAAAAGACAAATTTTCGTTACATCGACAGTTGACAGGCATGTAAAGCATTTCATAATATATCCAAATATAATTGACTTAATAATAATCTTGATGAACTCAATGACTCGAATGCAACATCTTTTGAAATATGTCATGAATGACTCCAAGTAATATCTCTAATATGAGCAAATGCACAGCGGAAGATTTCTTTCGTACCTGAGAATAAACATGCTTTAAAGTGTCAACCAAAAGGTTGGTGAGTTCATTAGTTTATCATAAAGAATCATTTCATAATTTTAATAGACCACAAGATTTCATACTTCCATTTCTCATAATCATACGTCCCATGCATAGAGACAAAAATATCATTCATATGGATTGAACACCTGGTAACCGACATTCACAATATGCATATAAGAATATCCCCATCATTCCGGGATCCTCCTTCGGACATGATATAAATTTCGAAGTACTAAAGCATCCGGTACTTTGGATGGGGCTTGTTGGGCCCGATAGATCTATCTTTAGAGTTCGCGTCAATTAGGGTGTCTGTTCCCTAATTCTTAGATTACCAGACTTAATAAAAAGGGGCATATTCAGTTTCGATCATTCAACCATAGAACGTAATTTCGATTACTTGTGTCTATTTCGTAAAACAGTTATAAAAGTTGCGCATGTATTCTCAGCCCAAAAATATAAAGGGTAAAAAGGTAAATGAAACTCACAATACTGTATTTTGTAGTAAAAATACGTATGACGACATTGAACAATGCAGGGTTAGCCTCGGATTCACGAACCTATATCAAGTATTAACACATTATAGTATAAATCAATTAAGTTTATATATTTGTTATGTATTAATTATTCTTATAATATATTATGATACTTATTTGATATTTAATTAATGTTATATCAATAA
This sequence comes from Rutidosis leptorrhynchoides, assembly GCF_046630445.1. Lineage (NCBI taxonomy): Eukaryota > Viridiplantae > Streptophyta > Magnoliopsida > Asterales > Asteraceae > Rutidosis > Rutidosis leptorrhynchoides. The sequence continues at coordinate 238,930,041 of NC_092338.1, read as the reverse complement.
TATTAGTTGAAACATAATTTTATGTAATATTAGTATATTTTATGTAATAATATATTTACATATATATCTTTTGTTTTGTAAAATTAATAATTGTAGAAATACCTAAGGATAATAATAATAATATTAATAATAATAATAATTTTTAAAAGTATAAAACTACCTTAGGAGTCAGTTTTAAAAAAATTGCACCAAGCCGGGCTCGAACCCGAGACCTCTCGTTCACTCATCAACACCCTTAACCATTCCTCCATTTCAGTTTTTCTGATTTATAATACAAACCCAAATACTTATCTATTACATGTTTCAATCCACTTCATCTTCTTCACCAAAATCTAAACAATCAAACAACTTCATTCTTAATAGTCAATCATCAAAATAGTTTTAAGACTTCTAAACAAACATGAAACAAAAAATAAAAATGTGTTCATGATATAAAAAAAATGAGAAAAAAAAAATCCTACTGCTTGCTAGTAGCCAAGAAAAAAAAAATTTGTTTTCAATTTTGAGTTCGTTTTGGACAATCTTTACAACATGAAACATGTTTCAAATCATTCCTAAAAACTATTGAAATCGTCAATTGAACTTAAAACATCAAAACAAGCTCTAATTTCTTCAAGAACAAAACAGTTGACTTTTGACAATTTAACTTTGACTCGCAAATTCGAATTCGTTATCAAGAATTGGAACTTAAGATTTTGCAGGAAGTTTAAGTAAATGATTCCTAACAACTCTACATTTTTAGTTTTTGAAATTTGTTTCGAATTCACGTTAGTGTATATCACTGTGAAGAACTCAAGAACTCAAAAATTGATTTTTAGATTAAGAGTGTTATAGGTTATGATTACAACATGAATTGTGTTGTAAATCATTCCTATAATCTTAATGGATCATCAAATTAACTGGAGATATCAAAACAAACTCGAATTTGATTCAAGAACACTTAGTTGACTTTGAAAACCAAAACTTTGACTCTCAAATTAGAAATTAATAGAAAGAATTGAGGATTGAAAACTTACAGATAGTTTAGATAGACGATTCCTAACATGACTGCATTATTACATTTTGAAAATTTGTTCTAAATCAAAATATGGTGAAAAAGATGAATGTACAGAGTGTCGAGCTTATTTTCTGGGTTTTCTTTGTTTTCAGCTCAAATTGCAGTTTGTAACTTATATAGAGTGATTAGGTACATGATTTAACAGTTAAATTGATTTCCAATTGATTTGTGAAGTAGACTTGTAACAAACTGGAGACATGAAGTACATAAATTATTTTCATGTGAAGAAAAAGAAAAAAATTTGATAGTTACTTCTAACATAATGGGATTCCCTATTTTTATTTTTAATAAATATTAATAGTAAATACCCTAATAATATTAATAATAATTCTAATAAAATAACTAAATAATATCATAAAAATGATAATAAATAAAAATAAGAATTCGTTTAAATCATAAATAAATTTTAATCTTAATTATCTTGTACATTATTTTACATTTTCAATTCAAATGATTATTTTGTATTTTATTAATACAACTTAATATGCACTCTTATATTTATACATGTATATATATTTACATATTTATTTATACACAATTGTTCGTGAATCGTCGGAAATAGTCACAGGTTAAATGAATCTATATAAATAGTTCAAACATTTCGAGACTCAACATTACAGGCTTTGCTTATTGTGTTGGAACATATAAAGATTAAGTTTTAATTTGGTCGGAAATTTCTGGGTCGTCACAGTACCTACCCGTTAAAGAAATTTCGTCCCGAAATTTGAGTGGAATGGTCATGGCTGACAATAAGTATGTTTTCATGACGTATCCGAGCTAGAAATTAGAGTTTTATCATCAGTGAGTAATATAGGTAAAAAAAATTTGATTACGCGAAGAGTATAATCGAAGCTATCGCAAGAGAGGGAACTGATGACGTAGTTATGATTGATTTCCGGAATTCATGGGATTTAAAGAAAATCTTCGTAATAAGATTTGGTTCTTCGACGATATAGGAAATCAGATCTTCTTTGATTAAATGCAATAATCTGTTTCGATTGCTCTGTCAGATATTTTACTATAAATCCACTCCCTTCGTTTCCTTATTTTCACAGCTCACACCTTCCATTCTTTCTCCCCTGATTCATATTTTTAAAGCATTCATTAATATGCTCCATCCAGTTCTGATCCTTGATATACTCTTAACTTTCATATCTGTCATTCTTCTCTTTCATCTACCACCGGAGGATTATATTTACTTCTACTATTATCTTGGGGTTATAGTGTTTTTAATTTTCCCGTGCCTTTACGTGGCAATACGTATTGATATGCACGGTTTGTAATTTATGTGTTGTTGTCGAGCTTTATATTTTCTTTATATTCAAGAGTTCCATACTTTCGTCTCCTCTTCCCGACTTCAAGTCAAGCGAATAATGGTCCGGAATTCGTAGATATGGATTTTGAAATGAACATAGTTAATGTTCTAGAAGGAAATCGTAATGGCACGATCTTGATTTTTCAAATTACTAGAATATCTGAAAAGATAGAACTATTAAGAATATATGTTCTTGATATACTTGGAGATTGGGTAGAATGTAAGAGTCGTGTAACATGGCACATGATGACGTTATGATCTGTGAATCATCACGTTCCATTAGAAACTCAGCATGACTTACTGTAATATAATCACGTTGATCAAGTGTCATTATATTATACTAACTCATGCATCAGTTCCCAACATTACTTCAATAACATTCATATTTCAAGCTCGAAAGTTTACAGAATATAGAAACTAATAGTTTCTATATGATGTAACACTGATAGCACGAAGAGATTAATGATTTCAGATAAGAATTGTTATAAAAATATTCTCAGAAATATCAAAGATATTTATGATGATATTTTCAGAATTTCTGAGATCGAATGTTGATGAAGAAAATCCTTTCGCAAGGATTTAGAATAAATAAGGAGCAAGATATTCACTAAAGACTTCATTAGAAACAGAATCATCAGGGTTCTTTATGTACAAGTTTAGTCCTTGTGATTTGCTCAGAGTCTCCTTCATGGTTTGCTCAATTCGTTTTTCAGTACCAAACTTCCTTTTGAGCTTTTCCAACGTATCTTTTTTTTTATCAAACTTTTGACTGTTAAAATCATCCATAGTTTTTGTTGCTTCATTCAACTTTTCAAAATTTAGAGCATTAATTCGCAGACTGGGTGCTTTTCTGAATTTCAGAATGGAAGATCATAGTTCTAAGAGATAAATGTTATATGGATACATATAACTGTTGATGTGGAAACGTTGCGAGACTCAAAATACAAATTTGCTGATTCCCGGTAATTGGTATGGCAGTTCTCGTTACAAGATGCGGATGAGTATATGATAGGGTTTCAATGAATAAATATAATGATTTGTCAGAGAGATTTAAGCCAAAAAAAACAACGAGGCTGCTGGTACATCTTCTGGTAATATGGTGGAATATAAAAGAATTCTCCGTTATAAAAAGGGTAATTGTATATATCAGGATTATAATAAGGCTACTTCGAATGAAAAGTCGAAGTTGACTTGCTGGAGCTGTGACAAAATTGGCTACTTTGAAAAGGGATCGCAAAGTTATTTTTGCTAATAAATGTCAAAGGATCTGATGCGGCTACGTGTTAAACTTTTACTCAGTTGCCGAGAGTTTCTCAGGTGCATAACTATATGCATAAAACTTTCCTTCCGTAGATGAAGTGCGGTTGATTCATCCTATCGATTGAGGTGTTTTCAAGAATCATGAAAGGTTTGAACGCAGATTGTAATCGTCAAGATACAGATGAGGTTTAAGATGAGATCAAGTGGCAAACTTGAAGATATGTTTAGTTTCATATGTTATAATCAATATTTTAATTCATTTTAATTATCCAATGTCGACAGTCCATATTTGATAGTCCACAATTAACAGTCCGATAATACATATATAGCTTAATATATAATATCCGAATTAATTAATACGTATCGGGACCCGTGTACATGTCTCAGACTCGATCACAACTCAAAGTATATATATTATTATAGAATCAACCTCAACCCTGTATAGAGAACTCGATCATTACTGCATATAGAGTGTCTATGGTGATTCCAAATAATATATATAGATGCATCGATATGATATGTCAAAACCTTGTATACGTGTCCCGATATTTAAAGTGCGTAAAATAAATAACAGGAATTAAATAACGATAACTAAAGTGCGTAAAGTAAATAACAGAAATTAGATGACAATAAATAAAATTGCGGGAATGTAAATTGCGATAATTAAATTGCAATAAATAAAATGCTATAATTAGAATGTAATCAGTTAGCTAGGAACAGTTAGCTGGAACAGTTAGCATGGTTTCTTAACAAAATTACATATTGTTAATTAGTCTGTTTCTAATCAATTTTTATTGTGTCCATTATTTCTTCATTATGCCACTTGTTGGATTCTGGTAAGTAAAAATCCATTCAACCAGTCCATACCGATTATCACATCAAAACTCCCTAACTCTACTGGTATCAAATCAATCTTAAATGTTTTGCTAACCAGTTTAATTTCTCGATTCCGACATATATTATCTGCTGAAATTAATTTACCATTTGCTAATTCGAGTAAAAATTTACTATCCAAAGGCGTCAATGGACAACTTAATTTAGCACAAAAATCTCTACTCATATAGCTTCTATCCGCACCCGAATCAAATAAAACGTAAGCAGATTTATTGTCAATAAGAAACGTACCCGTAACAAACTCCGGGTCTTCTTGTGCCTCTGCCGCATTAATATTGAAAACTCTTCCGCGGCCTTGTCCATTTGTGTTCTCCTGGTTCGGGCAATTTCTAATAATGTGGCCCGGTTTTCCACATTTATAACAAACTACATTGGCATAACTTGCTCCGACACTACTTGCTCCGCCATTACTCGTTCCGACACCATTTGTTCCTTTCGTTCTATTAACCCCTGGTCCGTAGACCTCACACTTCGCCGCGCTATGACCATTTCTTTTACACTTGTTGCAAAATTTGGTGCAGAACCCCGAGTGATACTTTTCACACCTTTGGCATAGCTGCTTCTGATTGTTGTTGTTATTGCGGTTATTATTGTTGTTGGGATGATTGTTGTAGTTGCTGTTGTTGTTGTTGTTGTTGTTGTTGTTGGGCCGTTTGTTGTAGTTGCGATTGATGTTGCGATTGTTGGGATAATTATTGCGATTATTGTTGTAATTGCTGTTGTTGTTGTATTGGTGATTCTTATCACCGTTTTCCTCCCACTTTCTTTTGACTTGCTTCACATTGGCCTCTTCAGCAGTCTGTTCTTTAATTCTTTCTTCAATCTGGTTCACTAGTTTGTGAGCCATTCTACATGCTTGTTGTATGGAGGCGGGCTCGTGTGAACTTATATCTTCTTGGATTCTTTCCGGTAATCCTTTCACAAACGCGTCGATCTTCTCTTCCTCATCTTCGAATGCTCCCGGACACAATAGGCACAATTCTGTGAATCGTCTTTCGTACGTGGTAATATCAAATCCTTGGGTTCGTAACCCTCTAAGTTCTGTCTTGAGCTTATTGACCTCGGTTCTGGGATGGTACTTCTCGTTCATCAAGTGCTTGAATGCTGACCACGGTAGTGCGTACGCATCGTCTTGTCCCACTTGCTCTAGATAGGTATTCCACCATGTTAACGCAGAACCTGTGAAGGTATGCGTAGCGTACTTCACTTTGTCCTCTTCAGTACACTTACTTATGGCAAACAACGATTCGACCTTCTCGGTCCACCGTTTCAATCCGATCGGTCCTTCGGTTCCATCAAATTCCAAAGGTTTGCAGGCAGTAAATTCTTTGTAGGTGCATCCTACACGATTTCCTGTACTGCTAGATCCAAGGTTATTGTTGGTATGTAGCGCAGCCTGTACTGCGGCTATGTTTGAAGCTAGAAAAGTACGGAATTCCTCTTCATTCATATTCACGGTGTGTCGAGTAGTCGGTGCCATTTCCTTTAAAATAGTCAAATGGAACAAGTTAATCATACAGAATATTAAGAGTAGTTAATAGTATTTCGTAGCATAATATGAACTCATTTATAAAAGCTTTTTCTTCATATTAGCGTTTTATAAGTTTAAATTCGGGTAGTACCTACCCGTTAAGTTCATACTTAGTAGCTAATATACAATTCAACTACTACAATTCTATATGAAAAACTGATTATAATAATATTTCGCGTTCAAACTTTTACACAATATTTTACAAACTTACAATACCGCTTATTTTACATATAGCATGAAATATAGCACACAATAAATTTGATACAAGATGGTTGTGAAGATAATTCTAGCTAGTACACAAGTCGTTCAGCAAAGGCAATAAAGACACGTAATTCATACGTCCAGAAACAAGTCATGCATTCTGGTTTTACTAGGATTACTTCCCATCCTTGGTCTTGTGGAACATAACCGTTATGGCCGTTGATAAGACAGCGTGTTGTAACGTCGTCAAAGGGGCGAGGGTTACGTAATGTCCAACAGTCCCGTAACAATCTAAAAACCTCATTTCTTACCCCAATTACCGACTCCGTCACTTGTGGGAACGTTTTGTTTAATAGTTGTAGCCCGATGTTCTTGTTCTCACTTTGGTGAGAAGCGAACATTACTAATCCGTAAGCATAACATGCTTCTTTATGTTGCATGTTAGCCACTTTTTCTAAATCACGAAGTCCAATATTCGGATATATTGAGTCAAAATAATTTCTTAACCCATTGCGTAAAATAGCATTTGGGTTCCCCGCAATATATGCGTCAAAGTAAACACATCGTAACTTATGGATTTCCCAATGTGATATCCCCCATCTTTCGAACGAAAGCCTTTTATAAACCAAGGCATTCTTGGAACGTTCTTCGAATGTCTTACAAACTGATCTCGCCTTAAATAGTTGTGCCGAAGAATTCTGACCGACTCTAGACAAGATTTCATCAATCATGTCTCCAGGTAGGTCTCTTAAAATATTGGGTTGTCTATCCATTTTGTGTTTTTATACTGTAAAATAGACAAGAGTTAGATTCATAAAAATAAAAATACTTATTAATACAAGCAATTTTTACATATATCATAAAGCATAAGCACACTATATTACATATATTACACCACACGAATACAACTATCTTATTCCGACTCGCTTGTTTCTTCTTCTTCGGTTTTGGTTCGTTTTGCCAAGTTTCTAGGGATATATGATGTTCCCCTAATACGAGCCGTCGTAATCCACATTGGTTTAGAAAAACCTGGTGGTTTAGAGGTTCCCGGGTCATTGTTACAACTTAAGGACTTCGGGGGTTGACGATACATATAAAGTTCATCGGGGTTGGAATTAGATTTCTCTATTTTTATGCCCTTTCCCTTATTATTTTCTTTTGCCTTTTTAAATTCAGTTGCGGTAATTTCTATAACATCATCGGAATTCTCGTCGGAATCCGATTCATCGGAGAATTGGTAATCCTCCCAATATTTTGCTTCCTTGGCGGAAACACCATTGACCATAATTAACCTTGGTCGGTTGGTTGAGGATTCTCTTTTACTTAACCGTTTTATTATTTCCCCCACCGGTTCTATTTCTTCTTCCGGTTCCGATTCTTCTTCCGGTTCTGATTCTTCTTCCGGTTCCGACTCTTCTTCCGGTTCCTCTTCGGGAACTTGTGAATCAGTCCACGAATCATTCCAATTTACATTTGACTCTTCATTATTATTAGGTGAGTCAATGGGACTTGTTCTAGAGGTAGACATCTATCACATAATATCAAACACGTTAAGAGATTAATATATCACATAATAATCACATGAGTTGTCTACCTCTAGAACAAGTCCCATTGACTCACCTAATAATAATGAAGAGTCAAATGTAAATTGGAATGATTCGTGGACTGATTCACAAGTTCCCGAAGAGGAACCAGAAGAAGAGTCGGAACCGGAAGAAGAATCAGAACCGGAAGAGGAGGAACCGGAGGAGGAAATAGAACCGGTGGGGGAAATAATAAAACGGTTAAGTAAAAGAAAATCCTCAACCAACCGACCAAGGTTAATTATGGTCAATGGTGTTTCCGCCAAGGAAGCAAAATATTGGGAGGATTACCAATTCTCCGATGAATCGGATTCTGACGAGAATTCCGATGATGTTATAGAAATTACCCCAACTGAATTTAAAAAGGCAAAAGAAAATAATAAGGGAAAGGGCATAAAAATAGAGAAATCTAATTCCAACCCCGATGAACTTTATATGTATCGTCAACCCCCGAAGCCCTTAAGTTGTAACAATGACCCGGGAACCTCTAAACCACCAGGTTTTTCTAAACCGTTGTGGAAAACGACAGCTCGTATTAGGGGAACATCATATATCCCTAGAAACTTGGCAAAACAAACCAAAACCGAAGAAGAAGAAACGAGCGAGTCGAAATAAGATAGTTGTATTCGTGTGGTGTAATATATGTAATATAGTGTGCTTATGCTTTATGATATATGTAAAAATTGCTTGTATTAATAAGTATTTTTTTTTATGAATCTAACTCTTGTCTATTTTACAGTATAAAAACACAAAATGGATAGACAACCCAATATTTTAAGAGACCTACCCGGAGACATGATTGATGAAATCTTGTCTAGAGTCGGTCAGAATTCTTCGGCACAACTATTTACGGCGAAATCAGTTTGTAAGACATTCGAAGAACGTTCCAAGAATGTCTTGGTTTATAAGAGACTTTCGTTTGAAAGATGGGGGATATCACATTGGGAAACCCATAAGTTACGATGTGTTTACTTTGACGCATATATTGCGGGGAACCCAAATGCTATTTTACGCAACGGGTTAAGAAATTATTTTGACTCAATGTATCCGAATATAGGACTTCATGATTTAGAAAAAGCGGCTAACATGCAACATAAAGAAGCATGCTATGCTTACGGGTTAGTAATGTTCGCTTCTCACCAAAGTGAGAAAAAGAACATCGGGCTACAACTATTAAACAAAACGTTCCCACAAGTGACGGAGTCGGTAATTGGGGTAAGAAATGAGGTTTTTAGGTTATTACGAGACTGTTGGTCATTACGTAACCCTCGTCCCTTTGACGACGTTACAACACGCTGTCTTATCAACGGCCATAACGGTTATGTTCCACATGACCAAGGATGGGAAGTAGTCCTAGTAAAACCAGAATGCATGACTTGTTTCTGGACGTATGAATTACGTGTCTTTATTGCCTTTGCTGAACGACTTGTGTACTAGCTAGAATTATCTTCACAACTATCTTGTATCAAAGTTATTGTGTGCTATATTTCATGCTTTATGTAAAATAAGCGGTATTGTAAGTTTGTAAAATATTGTATAAAAGTTTGAACGCGAAATATTATTATAATCAGTTTTTCATATAGAATTGTAGTAGTTGAATTGTATATTAGCTACTAAGTATGAACTTAACGGGTAGGTACTACCCGAATTTAAACTTATAAAACGCTAATATGAAGAAAAAGCTTTTATAAATGAATTCATATTATGCTATAAAATACTATTAACTACTCTTAATATTCTGTATGATTAACTTGTTCCATTTGACTATTTTGAAGGAAATGGCACCGACTACTCGACACACCATGAATATGAATGAAGAGGAATTCCGTACTTTTCTAGCTTCAAACGTTGTCGCAGTACAGGCTGCGCTACATACCAACAATAACCTTGGTTCTAGCAGTACAGGAAATCGTGTAGGATGCACCTACAAAGAATTCACTGCCTGCAAACCTTTGGAATTTGATGGAAACGAAGGACCGATCGGATTGAAACGGTGGACTGAGAAGGACGAATCGGTGTTTGCCATAAGTAAGTATACTGAAGAGGACAAAGTGAAGTACGCTACGCATACCTTCACAGGTTCTGCGTTAACATGGTGGAATACCTATCTAGAGCAAGTGGGACAAGATGATGCTTACGCACTACCGTGGTCAGCATTCAAGCACTTGATGAACGAGAAGTACCGTCCCAGAACCGAGGTCAATAAGCTCAAGACAGAACTTAGAGGGTTACGAACCCAAGGATTTGATATTACCACGTACGAAAAGACGATTCACAGAATTATGCCTATTGTGTCCGGGAGCGTTCGAAGATGAGGAAGAGAAGATCGACACGTTTGTGAAAGGATTATCGGAAAGAATCCAAGAAGATATAAGTTCACACGAGCCCGCCTCCATACAACAGGCATGTAGAATGGCTCACAAACTAGTGAACCAGATTGAGGAAAGAATTAAAGAACAGACGGCTGAAGAGGCCAATGTGAAGCAAGTCAAAAGAAAGTGGGAGGAAAACAGTGATAAGAATCACCAATGCAACAACAACAGCAATTACAATAATAATCGCAACAATTATCCCAACAATCGTAACATCAATCGCAACTACAACAAACGGCCCAACAACAACAACAACAACAGCAACTACAACAATCATCCCAACAACAATAACAACCGCAACAACAACAACAACAATCAGAAGTAGCTATGCCAAAGGTGTGAAAAGTATCACTCGGGGTTCTGCACCAAATTTTGCAACAAGTGTAAAAGAAATGGTCATAGCGCGGCGAAGTGTGAGGTCTACGGACTAGGGGTTAACAGAACGAAAGGAACAAATGGTGTCGGAATGAGTAATGGCGGAGCAAGTAGTGTCGGAGCAAGTTATGCCAATGTAGTTTGTTATAAATGTGGAAAACTGGGCCATATTATTAGAAATTGCCCGAACCAGGAGAACACGAATGGACAAGGCCGCGGAAGAGTTTTCAATATTAATGCGGCAGAGGCACAGGAAGACCCGGAGCTTGTTACGGGTACGTTTCTTATTGACAATAAATCTGCTTACGTTTTATTTGATTCGGGTGCGGATAGAAGCTATATGAGTAGAGATTTTTGTGCTAAATTAAGTTGTCCATTGACACCGTTGGATAGTAAATTTTTACTCGAATTAGCAAACGGTAAATTAATTTCAGCAGATAATATATGCCGGAATCGAGAAATTAAATTGGGTAGCGAAATATTTAAGATTGATTTGATACCAGTAGAGTTAGGGAGTTTTGATGTAATAGTTGGCATGGACTGGCTGAAGAAGGTGAAAGCAGAGATCGTATGTTATAAAAATACAATTCGCATTGTACAAGAAGAAGGAGAACCCTTAATGGTGTACGGAGAAATGGACAACATGAAGCTACATCTTATTAGTAATTTGAAGGCACAAAAACTAATAAGAAAATGTTGCTATGCTGTTCTAGCACACGTCGAGAAAGTACAAACTGAAGAAAAGAGCATCAATGATGTTCCCGTCGCAAAAGAATTTCCCGATGTATTTCCGAAAGAATTACCGGGACTACCTCCACATCGATCTGTTGAATTTCAAATAGATCTTGTACCAGGAGCTACACCAATAGCTCGTGCTCCTTATAGACTCGCACCCAGCGAGATGAAAGAACTGCAAAGCCAACTACAAGAACTATTAGAACGTGGTTTCATTCGACCAAGCACATCACCATGGAGAGCTCCTGTTTTGTTTGTCAAGAAGAAGGATGGTACATTTAGGTTGTGTATTGACTACAGAGAGTTGAACAAACTTACCATCAAAAACCGTTATCCATTGCCGAGAATTGACGACTTATTTGATCAACTACAAGGCTCGTCAGTTTCTTCGAAGATCGATTTACGTTCTGGATATCATCAAATGCGAGTAAAGGAGGATGATATTCCAAAAACTGCTTTTAGGACGCGTTATGGTCATTACGAGTTTATGGTTATGCCGTTTGGATTGACTAACGCACCAGCTGTGTTCATGGACCTTATGAACCGAGTGTGGGGCCATATCTTGAGAAGTTTGTCATTGTTTTCATCGATGACATACTTATTTACTCAAAGAATGATCAAGAGCACGAAGATCATTTGAGAAAAGTGCTAGAAGTATTGAGGAAAGAAAAACTGTACGCTAAGTTTTCAAAGTGTGCATTTTGGTTGGAAGAAGTTCAATTCCTCGGTCACATAGTGAACAAAGAAGGTATCCAGGTGGACCCGGCAAAGATCGAAACCGTTGAAAAGTGGGAAACCCCAAAAACTCCGAAGCATATACGTCAATTTTTAGGATTGGATGGTTACTACAGAAGATTCATCCAAGATTTCTCCAAAATAGCAAAACCCTTGACTGCATTAACGCATAAAGGGAAGAAATTTGAATGGAAGGATGAACAAGAGAAGGCGTTTCAATTATTAAAGAAAAAGCTAACTACGGAACCTATATTGTCATTGCCTGAAGGGAATGATGATTTTGTGATTTATTGTGACGCATCAAAGCAAGGTCTCGGTTGTGTATTAATGCAACGGACGAAGGTGATTGCTTATGCGTCTAGACAATTGAAGATTCAGAGCAAAATTATACGACGCATGATTTGGAATTAGGCGCTGTTGTTTTTGCATTAAAGACTTGGAGGCACTACTTATATGGGGTTAAAAGTATTATATATACCGACCACAAAAGTCTTCAACGAATATTTAATCAGAAGCAACTGAATATGAGGCAGCGTAGGTGGATTGAATTGTTGAATGATTACGAATTTGAGATTCGTTACCACCCGGGGAAGGCAAATGTGATAGCCGACGCCTTGAGCAGAAAGGACAGAGAACCCATTCGAGTAAAATCTATGAATATAATGATTCACACTAACCTTACTACTCAAATAAAGGAGGCGCAACAAGGAGTTTTAAAAGAGGGAAATTTAAAGGATGAAATACCCAAAGGATCGGAGAAGCATCTTAATATTCGGGAAGACGGAACCCGGTATAGGGCTGAAAGAATTTGGGTACCAAAATTTGGAGATATGAGAGAAATGGTACTTAGAGAAGCTCATAAAACCAGATACTCAATACATCCTGGAACGGGGAAGATGTACAAGGATCTCAAGAAACATTTTTGGTGGCCGGGTATGAAAGCCGATGTTGCTAAATACGTAGGAGAATGTTTGACGTGTTCTAAGGTCAAAGCTGAGCATCAGAAACCATCAGGTCTACTTCAACAACCCAAAATCCCGGAATGGAAATGGGAAAATATTACCATGGATTTCATCACTAAATTGCCAAGGACTGCAAGTGGTTTTGATACTATTTGGGTAATAGTTGATCGTCTCACCAAATCAGCACACTTCCTGCCAATAAGAGAAGATGACAAGATGGAGAAGTTAGCACGACTGTATTTGAAGGAAGTCGTCTCCAGAGATGGAATACCAATCTCTATTATCTCTGATAGGGATGGCAGATTTATTTCAAGATTCTGGCAGACATTACAGCAAGCATTAGGAACTCGTCTAGACATGAGTACTACCTATCATCCACAAACTGATGTGCAGAGCGAAAGGACGATACAAACGCTTGAAGACATGCTACGAGCATGTGTTATTGATTTTGGAAACAGTTGGGATCGACATCTACTGTTAGCAGAATTTTCCTACAACAACAGCTACCATTCAAGCATTGAGATGGCGCCGTTTGAAGCACTTTATGGTAGAAAGTGCAGGTCTCCGATTTGTTGGAGTGAAGTGGGGGATAGACAGATTACGGGTTCGGAGATAATACAAGAAACTACCGAGAAGATCATCCAAATTCAACAACGGTTGAAAACCGCCCAGAGTCGACAAAAGAGCTACGCGGACAGTAAAAGAAAAGATATAGAGTTTGAAATTAGAGAAATGGTCATGCATAAGGTTTCACCTTGGAAAGGCGTTGTTCGATTTGGTAAACGGGGGAAACTAAATCCAAGGTACATTGGACCATTCAAGATTATAGATCGTGTCAGACCAGTAGCTTACCAACTGGAGCTACCTTAACAATTCGCTGCTGTACATAACACTTTCCACGTCTCAAATTTGAAGAAATGTTTTGCTAAAGAAGATCTCACTATTCCGTTGGACGAAATCCAAATCAATGAAAAACTTCAATTCATTGAAGAACCAGTCGAAATAATGGATCGTGAGGTTAAGAGACTTAAACAAAACAAGATACCGATTATTAAGGTTCGATGGAATGCTCGTAGAGGACCCGAGTTCACCTGAGAGCGTGAAGATTAGATGAAGAAGAAATACCCGCATTTATTTCCAGAAGATACGTCAACACCTCCAACTGCTTAAAATTTCGGGACGAAATTTATTTAACGGGTAGGTACTGTAGTGACCCGAACTTTTCCATGTTTATATATATATTAAATGAAATTTTTATTTACATGATTAAGTGTTTCCAACATGTTAAGCAATCAAACTTGTTAAGACTTGATTAATTGAAATAGGTTTCATATAGACAATTGACCACCCAAGTTGACCGGTGATTCACGAACGTTAAAACTTGTAAAAACTATATGATGACATATATAAGGATATATATATAGTTAACATGATATTATGATAAGTAAACATATCATTAAGTATATTAACAATGAACTACATATGTAAAAACAAGACTACTAACTTAATGATTTTGAAACGAGACATATATGTAACGATTATCGTTGTAACGACATTTAATGTATATATATCATATTAAGAGATATTTATACATCATAATATCATGATAATATAATAATTTAAAATCTCATTTGATATTATAAACATTGGGTTAACAACACTTAACAAGATCGTTAACCTAAAGGTTTCAAAACAACACTTACATTTAACGACTAACGATAACTTAACAACTCAGTTAAAATGTATATACATGTAGTGTTTTAATATGTATTCATACACTTTTGAAAGACTTCAAGACACTTATCAAAATACTTCTACTTAACAAAAATTCTTACAATTACAAGTATTTCCAAAAGTTAGAACTTGAGAGAGATCAATTAGAACTTGAAGATTGCAATTGTAAGAATTTCCAAAAGTTCTAGTTTCATAAAATCAAGAATACTTCCAAGATTGCAAGTTTACTTCCAAGTTTTCTAAATCCATTCCAAGTAATCATTCAAGATCAAGAAACCTTTGTTACTTACAGTAGGTTATCTTTCTAATACAAGGTACTAATCATATTCAAACTTTAATTCAATTTCTATAACTATAACAATCTTATTTCGAGTGGAAATCTTACTTGAAATTGTTTTCGTGTCATGATTCTGCTTCAAGAACTTTCAAGCCATCCAAGGATCCTTTGAAGCTAGATCTATTTTTCTCATTTCCAGTAGGTTTATCCAAGGAACTTGAGGTAGTAATGATGTTCATAACATCATTCGATTCATACATATAAAGCTATCTTATTCGAAAGTTTAAACTTGTAATCACTAGAACATAGTTTAGTTAATTCTAAACTTGTTCGCAAATAAAAGTTAATCCTTCTAACTTGACTTTTAAAATCAACTAAACACATGTTCTATATCTATATGATATGCTAACTTAATGATTTAAATCTGGAAACACGAAAAACACCGTAAAACCGAATTTACGCCGTCGTAGTAACACCGCGGGTTGTTTTGGGTTAGTTAATTAAAAACTATGATAAACTTTGATTTAAAAGTTGTTATTCTGGGAAAATGATTTTTATTATGAACATGAAACTATATCCAAAAATTATGGTTAAACTCAAAGTGGAAGTATGTTTTCTAAAATGGCCATCTAGACGTCGTTCTTTCGACTGAAATGACTACCTTTACAAAAACGACTTGTAACTTATTTTTCTGACTATAACCTATACTTTTTCTGTTTAGATTCATAAAATAGAGTTCAATATGAAACCATAGCAATTTGATTCACTCAAAACGGATTTAAAATGAAGAAGTTATGGGTAAAACAAGATTGGATAATTTTTCTCATTTTAGCTACGTGAAAATTGGTAACAAATCTATTCCAACCATAACTTAATCAACTTGTATTGTATATTATGTAATCTTGAGATACCATAGACACGTATAAAATGTTTTGACCTATCATGTCGACACATCTATATATATTTCGGAACAACCCACACTCTATATGTGAATGTTGGAGTTAGCTATACAGGGTTGAGGTTGATTCCAAAATATATATAGTTTGAGTTGTGATCAATACTGAGATACGTATACACTGGGTCGTGGATTGATTCAAGATAATATTTATCGATTTATTTCTGTACATCTAACTGTGGACAACTAGTTGTAGGTTACTAACGAGGACAGCTGACTTAATAAACTTAAAACATCAAAATATATTAAAAGTGTTGTAAATATATTTTAAACATACTTTGATATATATGTATATATTGTTATAGGTTCGTGAATCAACCAGTGGCCAAGTCTTACTTCCCGACGAAGTAAAAATCTGTGAAAGTGAGTTATAGTCCCACTTTTAAAATCTAATATTTTCGGGATGAGAATACATGCTGGTTTTATAAATGATTTACAAAATAGACACAAGTACGTGAAACTACATTCTATGGTTGAATTATCGAAATCGAATATGCCCCTTTTTATTAAGTCTGGTAATCTAAGAATTAGGGAACAGACAACCTAATTGAGGCGAATCCTAAAGATAGATCTATTGGGCCTAACAAACCCCATCCAAAGTACCGGATGCTTTAGTACTTCAAAATTTATATCATATCCGAAGGGTGTCCCGGAATGATGGGGATATTCTTATATATGCATCTTGTTAATGTCGGTTACCAGGTGTTCACCATATGAATGATTTTTATCTCTATGTATGGGATGTGTATTGAAATATGAAATCTTGTAGTCTATTGTTACGATTTGATATATATAGGTTAAACCTATAACTCACCAACATTTTTGTTGACGTTTAAAGCATGTTTATTCTCAGGTGAATACTAAGAGCTTCCGCTGTTGCATACTAAAATAAGGACAAGATTTGGAGTCCATGTTTGTATGATATTGTGTAAAAACTGCATTCAAGAAACTGATTTCGATGTAACATATTTGTATTGTAAACCATTATGTAATGGTCGTGTGTAAACAGGATATTTTAGATTATCATTATTTGATAATCTACGTAAAGCTTTTTAAACCTTTATTTATAAAATAAAGGTTATGGTTTGTTTTAAAAATGAATTCAGTCTTTGAAAAACGTCTCATATAGAGGTCAAAACCTCGCAATGAAATCAATTAATATGGAACGTTTTTAATCAATAAGAACGGGACATTTCACAATGCACCCGCAGTTTTCATGGATCTCATGCACCGAGTATGTAGTCCATATTTAGATAAGTTTGTTATTGTCTTTATTGATGACATTCTTATCTATTTGAAGAATAACCAAGAACACCAACAACACTTGAGACTTGTGTTAGAATTGTTAAGAAAATAACAGTTTTATGCAAAATTCTCTAAGTGCGCTTTTTGGTTAAATGAAGTACAATTTCTTGGCCACGTAGTCAGTCGTAATGGAATCAAAGTTGATCCCGCCAAGATCGAAGCCATCAAAAATTGGGAAACCCCAAAAACTCCAACGCAAATATGTCAATTTTTTGGGTTTAGCCGGTTATTATAGGAGATTTATCCAAGATTTCTCCCGAGTAGCCAAACCTTTAACTGCCTTGACACATAAGGGGAAGAAGTATGAATGGACTTCCGAATAAGAGGGTGCCTTCCAATTGTTGAAAAAGAAGTTGACTACGGCGCCTATTTTAACGTTACCTGATGGAATGGAAGATTTTGTTATTTACTACGACGCATCAAGAATGGGTTTTGGGTGTGTTCTTATGCAACGGAAGAAGGTGATTGCATATGTGAAGACCCGTCCTAATCCATCCAGACGAAGTCCATATCGATTATAAACGATTCACAACAGTTGCTTACATCGCGAGGTACTTGACCTCTATATGATACATTTTTACAAACATTGCATTCGTTTTTGAAAAAGACAAACTTTCATTACATCGAAAGTTGACGACATGCATACCATTTCGTAATATATCTTAGTATAATCGACTTAATAATAATCTTGATGAACTCAACGTCTCGAATACAACGTCTTTTGAAATATGTCATGAATGACTCCAAGTAATATCTCTAAGATGAGCAAATGCACAGCGGAAGATTTCTTTCATACCTGAGAATAAACATGCTTTAAAGTGTCAACCAAAAGGTTGGTGAGTTCATTAGTTTAACATAAATAACCATTTCATAATTTTAATAGACCACAAAATTTCATATTTCCATTTCTCTTAAACATACGTCCCATGCATAGAGACAAAAATATCATTCATATGGATTGAACACCTGGTAACCGACATTCACAAAATGCATATAAGAATATCCCCATCATTCCGGGATCCTCCTTCGGACATGATATAAATTTCGAAGTACTAAAGCATCCGGTACTTTGGATGGGGCTTGTTGGGCCCGATAGATCTATCTTTAGAGTTCGCGTCAATTAGGGTGTCTGTTCCCTAATTCTTAGATTACCAGACTTAATAAAAAGGGGCATATTCGATTTCGATCATTCAACCATATAATGTAGTTTCAATTACTTGTGTTTATTTCGTAAAATAGCTATAAAAACTGCGCATGTATTATCAGTCCCAAAAATATATATTGCAAAAGCATTTAAAAAGGGATTAATGAAACTCACGCATATAAATTTTGTAAAACAATTAATAAAGCATTTGCATGTATTCTCAGCCCAAAAATGTAAAGAGTAAAAAGGGCAAATGAAACTCACCTAATGTATTTTGTAGTAAAAATACATATGACTATATTGAACAATGCAGGGTTGGCCTCAGATTCACGAACCTATATCATTTATATATATATTAATATTAATACATATAAATTGTAATCGAACAAATTTATATATATTATTATTAGTGTTATAATTGTTATCTTAATAATTTATGTGTTTCATTATTAATTTAAATATATTTATTTTATATAAAAATTTATAAAGTATAAATATAGTTTTATTAAGTATATTTTTATATACTTAACTTTTATAGTAATAATAATAATAATTCAATAGTAATATTGATAATAATAATCATATGGTTTTTATGAAAATAATAATGATACTAGTAATAATAAAAATGATAATAATAATAATAATCATAATCATAATGATACTAATATTAATAATCATAATGATAATATTAATGGTAATAATAAAAATAATGATAATTCTAATAATAATAATAATAATAATAATAATAATAATAATAATAATAATAATAATAATAATAATAATAATAATAATAATAATAATAATAATAATAATAATAATAATAAAAATGAAGGATTTCAACCTTTGAAGAAAAGCCTAAAAAAAATACGCCACTGATGGGGCTCGAACCCATGGCCTCTCGCTTAACCCACAACACGTCTCACCATCCTTCTACCCCATCGTTTCTGTTTTAAATTCTATACCGATTTTATATAACCAGTTTCAGTTTTCCTTTTTCCATCTTCATCACAATCAACGCTATCGGCCCAACAGCAGTGTGGATCTCGGCCCAATTAATAAACAACTATACAGCCCATGTATCAAGTAAT
The DNA here is from genome assembly GCF_046630445.1 of Rutidosis leptorrhynchoides. NCBI lineage: Eukaryota > Viridiplantae > Streptophyta > Magnoliopsida > Asterales > Asteraceae > Rutidosis > Rutidosis leptorrhynchoides. The sequence continues at coordinate 238,910,518 of NC_092338.1, read as the reverse complement.
GGTCCAATTATGTGATCCATTTAACAAATGCAGTTTAAAAAGAAAAGGATAAATGGTTAGGGTTGTTGATTAATCGGACAGAGGCAGAAACAGCAACCAAGAGATGGGGTTCGAACAAGGATCAATAATAGCAGATGAATACGACGATCTATAGTAGCAGGTGAATGGAATATAAGATGCAGGTGATCGGAACAATAATAATCGAAAAAGAAAAAAAATATATATATAATTATCTTTGATGATGTTTGTTTACAGGATAGGAGCAGGAGCAGATCAATTAGAGTAGCAATAAAATCAATTGATCTAGTAGCAGGTATTCAGTCCATCAATCGATTCAGTAGGTAATCGATTCTTTAATATTCAATTAATTTTTTTTATCTCTCGATTTATTTTCTGTACTTGTTAAATGGATCAAACACGAATAGTAGTGTAGCAGGTTGTAGAAAAGGGGTGGTTTGATCGAAGGGTTTTAAGGGTTGTAGGGTTGATTGTGAACCAAAACAGAGATAGAGTATAAGCTGCTCTTCGATGTGCAGTAGCAGGAACAGGAGGCATAGAATTGGTATTAGTTCTATAGAGTTTGCAGGTCTTATGGTTATTGATGATGATAGCGTTGAGCTTGATAATAGAAAACGTGTAATAGCGGTAGCTGTGAACCAGTTGTAGTCTCAAACAGAAGGATGGTGGGTTTGTTACTTGGTTTCTGGACATAGAACCAAAAGTAGGAGGATGGGTTGTTTTGTGGATATTGATTGAATGAGAAGAAAAAAAATGCAAGTGTGGTGATGAATGATGTTGGGTCTGGTGGTTCTGGACAGTAGTGAAAACAAAGCAACAATGATTTAACTTTGGTGTTGATCAAATAAGTAGCAGAAAGAACAAGAAGGAAAAGTATATGTGTGAATGGTAATTGATCTAGAATTAATAATAATAATGACTAATTATAATATGTGTTGTGTTTGCGTTAATGTTATTGTTTGTGCAACAGGTTTATCAAATCGTAAGAAATGGTAACGGGTAGTGGTAGCTTGAAGTTTAATGGTTTGGGTGATGAAAAGGGCTCAATAACAGGAAGGGAATAGCAGCTTATTAGATAGTAATTGCAGCAGTTTGCAGGCAAAATAGAGTTTGTGTTGGAGAACTTGGCTCGTTCGATTAAGAGGAACAAACGCTACTATACACTAGACGAGTAGTGAAAATAACCGATAGTAGTTACTTAAGGGTGTTTGTGGGTCTCTTGATCGACGCAAGAGTAGAAGCAAAGAGCAGTCCAATTAGTTTTCATATAAGAGTCCTTGTGGACTAAGATATATATATATATATATATATATATATATATATATATATATATATATATATATATATATATATATATATATATATATAACATAACAGTGTGAATGTGTAATATGAATATTATTGTTTGACTTAAAAGGAAAAGTCGATATCAAATACAAACACAGCCATCAAGTTTTGTTTTCTTCTTCTTTTTATTCTTGTCTTTGCTTTGCTAAATGTGATATATTGTTGGGGAAAAGTATCAATCTTTTCTACAAAGAATAATTAAAGAAACCATATGGGTTATCTATTTGTGGATGAATTATTTAATAGAGACAGACTTCTATATTCTATATATGTTTACAACTGTAAAGTGTGAAAGAACAAAAATATAATAGCTGCCATTTGTAATGTTAAATTGATCCGTGACTTGAAGGTGAAAGTAGTATAATGTCAAATATAATAATAATACCGAGCATAGATATCTGAATATTTGCTTGTGGGTGATTGGTTTTAGAATTTGGGTCGAATAAAACAAGAGGAAAAGGAAAAGTGTTGGTTTCTTCCTACCGACGGTTTCCAATTCGGACAAAAAGATAAATAAATAACTAAACCCACTTGTGAGATGTAATGGAATTTAATTGGTAATTGATTCAATTTGGTTGATTGAAATGGACAAAGACAGACAGAACTCAATTACTAGCAGTAGAGGAAAACAAATTCCGTTATTTGCCTTTTACATATTAATATTATTGATGATAATTATTGATAATAATAATTACTAATATTAATCTTAATAATGATATTATTAATGTTAATAACAATAAATTGTATTATTTTTATGATAACTATAATAATAATAATAATAATTTGTAATGAATATGGTAATAATAATTTTTAAAAATAATAATAACAATTATAATAATGACTAAAATCATAATTTTATTTCTAACAGTTAAATCGTATTTTATTTTAAATTATATTCTAAATTAATATATATATATATATATATATATATATATATATATATATATATATATATATATATAACTATATATGTGTCTATTTACAATTAGTTGTTCGTGAATCGTCGAGAATAGTCGAAGGTCAAATGAATATATGAAACAGTTCAAAATTTTTGAAACTCAACATTACAGACTTTGCTTATCGTGTCGAAAACATATAAAGATTAAGTTTAAATTTGGTCGGAAATTCCCGGGTCATCACAGCATATGCTTCTCGACAACTCAAAATTCATGAACAAAACTACACCACACATGATCTGGAATTAGGCACCGTTGTTTTTGCATTAAAGATGTGGAGACATTATCTATATGGGGTCAAGTTTATCGTATACACTGACCACAAAAGTCTCCAACATATTTTAAATCAAAAGAAACTAAACATGAGGCAGCGTAGATGGGTTGAGCTGCTAAATGATTATGATTGTGAAATCCGTTACCACCCGGGGAAAGCGAATGTGGTAGCCGATGCCTTGAGTCGAAAGGAAAGAGAACCTATTCGAGTAAAAGCTATGAACATGATTATTCATACTAATCTTACTACTCGAATAAAAGAGGCACAACAGGAGGTTTTGAAGGAAGGAATTTTTGGAAGGGAAATACCCAAAGGATTAGAAAAACAGCTTAATATTCGGGAAGACGGAAACAGGTATTTAGCTGAAAGAATTTGGTTACCAAAGAATGGAGATTTGAGGAAAGTGGTACTAGATGAAGCACATAAAACCAGATATTCAATACATCCCGGAGGGGGGAAAATGTACCAAGACCTCAAGAGAAACTTTTGGTGGGCAGGAATGAAAGCCGATATAGCCACATATGTAGGAGCATGTTTGACTTGTTCTAAAGTCAAAGCTGAACATCAGAAACCATCGGGCCTACTCCAACAACCTGAAATCCCAGAATGGAAATGGGAAAACATTACCATGGATTTCATTGCTAAGTTATCAAGAACCTCAGGTGGTTATGATATGATTTGGGTAATAGTCGATCGTCTTACCTCAGCACACTTTCTGCCAATAAAAGAAGAGGATGGTATAGAGAAATTAGCACGATTATACCTGAAAGAAGTTGTTTCTAGACATGGTATACCAATCTCTATTATCTCTGATCATGATAGCAGATTTACTTCCAGATTCTGGCAGGCATTACACGAAGCGTTGGGAACTCGTCTAGATTTAAGTACTGCCTATCATCTACAAACTGATGGGCAGAGTGAAAGGATGATTCAGACACTCGAAGACATGCTACGAGCATATGTTATTGATTTTGGAAGCAGTTGGGATCGACATCTACCGTTAGCTGAGTTTCCCTACAACAACAGCTACCATTCTAGTATTGAGGCGGCACCATTCGAGGCACTTTATGGTAGGAAGTTGAAAGGACCCGTTCATATACATTATAAACGATTCACAATAGTTGATTACATCGCGAGGTATTTGACCTCTATATGATACGTTTTACAAACATTGCATTCGTTTTTAAAAGACAAACTTTCTTTACATCAAAAATTGACGGCATACATACCATTTCATATTACATCCAACTATAATTGACTTAATATTAATCTTGATGAACTCAACGACTCGAATGCAACGTCTTTCAAAGTATGTCATGAATGACTCCAAGTAATATCCTTAAAATGAGCTAATGCACAGCGGAAGATTTCTTTAATACCTGAGAATAAACATGCTTTAAAGTGTCAACCAAAAGGTTGGTGAGTTCATTAGTTTATCATAATCAATCATTTCCGTAATAGTAATAGACCACAAGATTTCAGTTTCTATAAATATCCGTACACTCGCGAGTGTATAAAAGTATTCTATAAGTTGTAGGCACCCGGTAACAAGCCTTAACGTTCATGTTTTACCCTCTGAAGTACACCAGATCAGGTGTGTTTAAAATAACCTCGATGTAGTGACCCGAACTTTTCCATGTTTATATATATTAATTGAGATTGATATTTACATGATTAAATGTTTCCAACATGTTAAGCAATCAAACTTGTTAAGACTTGATTAATTGAAATATGTTTCATATAGACAATTGACCACCCAAGTTGATCGGTGATTCACGAACGTTAAAACTTGTAAAAACTATATGATGACATATATATGGATATATATATATATATATATATAGTTAACATGATACTATGATAAGAAAACATATCATAAAGTATATTAACAATGAACTACATATGTAAAAACAAGACTACTAACTTAATGATTTTTAAACGAGACATATATGTAACGATTATCGTTGTAAAGACATTTAATGTATATATATCATATTAAGAGATATTCATACATGATAATATCATGATAATATAATAATTTAAAATCTCATTTGATATTATAAATATTGGGTTAACAACATTTAACAAGATCGTTAACCTAAAGGTTTCAAAACAACACTTACATGTAACGACTAACGATGACTTAACGACTCAGTTAAAATGTATATACATGTAGTGTTTTAATATGTATTTATACACTTTTGAAAGACTTCAATACACTTATCAAAATACTTCTACTTAACAAAAATGCTTACAATTACATTCTCGTTCAGTTTCATCAACAATTCTACTCGTATGCACCCGTATTCATACTCGTACAATACACAGCTTTTAGATGTATGTACTATTGGTATATACACTCCAATGATCAGCTCTTAGCAGCCCATGTGAGTCACCTAACACATGTGGGAACCATCATTTGGCAACTAGCATGAAATATCTCATAAGATTACAAAAATATGAGTAATCATTCATGACTTATTTACATGAAAACAAAATTACATATCCTTTATATCTAATCCATACACCAACGACCAAAAACACCTACAAACACTTTCATTCTTCAATTTTCTTCATCTAATTGAACTCTCTCAAGTTCTATCTTCAAGTTCTAAGTGTTCTTCATAAATTCCAAAAGTTCTAGTTTCATAAAATCAAGAATACTTTCAAGTTTGCTAGCTCACTTCCAATCTTGTAAGGTGATCATCCAACCTCAAGAAATCTTTGTTTCTTACAGTAGGTTATCATTCTAATACAAGGTAATAATCATATTCAAACTTTGGTTCAATTTCTATAACTATAACAATCTTATTTCAAGTGATGATCTTACTTGAACTTGTTTTCGTGTCATGATTTTGCTTCAAGAACTTTGAGCCATCCAAGGATCCATTGAAGCTAGATCCATTTTTCTCTTTTCCAGTAGGTTCATCCAAGGAACTTAAGGTAGTAATGATGTTCATAACATCATTCGATTCATACATATAAAGCTATCTTATTCGAAGGTTTAAACTTGTAATCACTAGAACATAGTTTAGTTAATTCTAAACTTGTTCGCAAACAAAAGTTAATCCTTCTAACTTGACTTTTAAAATCAACTAAACACATGTTCTATATCTATATGATATGCTAACTTAATGATTTAAAACCTGGAAACACGAAAAACACCGTAAAACCGGATTTACGCCGTCGTAGTAACACCGCGGGCTGTTTTGGGTTAGTTAATTAAAAACTATGATAAACTTTGATTTAAAAGTTGTTATTCTGAGAAAATGATTTTTATTATGAACATGAAACTATATCCAAAAATTATGGTTAAACTCAAAGTGGAAGTATGTTTTCTAAAATGGTCATCTAGACGTCGTTCTTTCGACTGAAATGACTACCTTTACAAAAACGACTTGTAACTTATTTTTCCGACTAGAAACCTATACTTTTTTTGTTTAGATTCATAAAATAGAGTTCAATATGAAACCATAGCAATTTGATTCACTCAAAACGGATTTAAAATGAAGAAGTTATGGGTAAAACAAGATTGGATAATTTTTCTCATTTTAGCTACGTGAAAATTGGTAACAAATCTATTCCAACCATAACTTAATCAACTTGTATTATATATTATGTAATCTTGAGATACCATAGACACGTATACAATGTTTCGACCTATCATGTCGACACATCTATATATATTTCGGAACAACCATAGACACTCTATATGTGAATGTTGGAGTTAGCTATACAGGGTTGAGGTTGATTCCAAAATATATATAGTTTGAGTTGTGATCAATACTGAGATACGTATACACTGGGTCGTGGATTGATTCAAGATAATATTTATCGATTTATTTCTGTACATCTAACTGTGGACAACTAGTTGTAGGTTACTAACGAGGACAGCTGACTTAATAAACTTAAAACATCAAAATATATTAAAAGTGTTGTAAATATATTTTGAACATACTTTGATATATATGTATATATTGTTATAGGTTCGTGAATCAACCAGTGGCCAAGTCTTACTTCCCGACGAAGTAAAAATCTGTGAAAGTGAGTTATAGTCCCACTTTTAAAATCTAATATTTTTGGGATGAGAATACATGCAGGTTTTATAAATGATTTACAAAATAGACACAAGTACGTGAAACTACATTCTATGGTTGAATTATCGAAATCGAATATGCCCCTTTTTATTAAGTCTGGTAATCTAAGAATTAGGGAACAGACACCCTAATTGACGCGAATCCTAAAGATAGATCTATTGGGCCTAACAAACCCCATCCAAAGTACCGGATGCTTTAGTACTTCGAAATTTATATCATATCCGAAGGGTGTCCCGGAATGATGGGGATATTCTTATATATGCATCTTGTTATTGTCGGTTACCAGGTGTTCACCATATGAATGATTTTTATCTCTATGTATGGGATGTGTATTGAAATATGAAATCTTGTGGTCTATTGTTACGATTTGATATATATAGGTTAAACCTATAACTCACCAACATTTTTGTTGACGTTTTAAGCATGTTTATTCTCAGGTGATTATTAAGAGCTTCCGCTGTCGCATACTTAAATAAGGACAAGATTTGGAGTCCATGCTTGTATGATATTGTGTAAAAACTGCATTCAAGAAACTTATTTTGTTGTAACATATTTGTATTGTAAACCATTATGTAATGGTCGTGTGTAAACAGGATATTTTAGATTATCATTATTTGATAATCTACGTAAAGCTTTTTAAACCTTTATTGATGAAATAAAGGTTATGGTTTGTTTAAAAATGAATGCAGTCTTTGAAAAACGTCTCATATAGAGGTCAAAACCTCGCAACGAAATCAATTAATATGGAACGTTTTTAATCAATAAGAACGGGACATTTCAGTTGGTATCCGAGCGTTGGTCTTAGAGAACCAGAAAATTTGCATTAGTGTGTCTTATCGAGTTTGTTAGGATGCATTAGTGAGTCTGGACTTCGACCGTGTTTTCTTTAAAAATGATTGCTTAACATTTTTGTTGGAAACTATATATTTTTAACATATGAATATTATGTGATATATTAATCTCTTAACGTGTTTGATATTATGTGATAGATGTCTACCTCTAGAACAAGTCCCATTGACTCACCTAATAATAATGAAGAGTCAAATGTAAATTGGAATGATTTGTGGACTGATTCACAAGTTCCCGAAGAGGAACCGGAAGAAGAGTCAGAACCGGAAGAAGAATCGGAACCGGAAGAAGAATCGGAACCGGATGAAGAAATAGAACCGGTGGGGGAAATGAGACGACCCGACCCAATCCATAGGGACGAATACAATAACATATGATTACATCGCGAGGTACTTGACCTCTAAATGATACATTTTACAAACATTGCATTCATTTTTAAAAGACAATCTTTCATTACATCGAAAGTTGACATGTATGCATACCATTTCATAATATCCAAACTATAAATGACCTAATCTGTCATTTACTTAATAATAATCTTTAATGAACTTCAACGACTCGAATGCAACGTCTTTTGAAATATGTCATGAATGACTCCAAGCAATATCTTTAAAATGAGCTAATGCACAGCGGAAGATCTCTTTCAAACCTGAGAATAAACATGCTTTCAAGTGTCAACCAAAAGGTTGGTGAGTTCATCAGTTTATAGTAATCATTTCATTTTCATCATTTTAATAGACCACAAGATTTCATATTTCCAATTCTCATAAATAAACGTCCCATGCATAGAGACAAAAATATCATTCATATGGATTGAACACCTGGTAACCGACATTAACAATATGCATATAGAATATCCCCATCATTCCGGGATCCTCCTTCGGACATGATATAAATTTCGAAGTACTAAAGCATCCGGTACTTTGGATGGGGCTTGTTGGGCCCGATAGATCTATCTTTAGGATTCGCGTCAATTAAGGTGCCTGTTCCCTAATTCTTAGATTACCAGACTTAATAAAAAGGGGCATATTCGATTTCGATAATTCAACCATAGAATGTAGTTTCATGTACTTGTGTCTATTTTGTAAATCATTTATAAAAATTGCGCATGTATTCTCAGCCCAAAAATATAAAGGGTAAAAAGGCAAATGAAACTCACCATACTGTATTTTGTAGTAAAAATACATATAACATCATTGAACAAGTGTAGGGTTGGCCTCGGATTCACGAACCTATATTAATTAAATATATTTATATGACGGTCAATATTTGTCTAATAATTTAGGCCAAGTCATAGTGTACCACAATCCTAATGCTCGAGTCAGACTCAACAGTATAGTAACATGTTATATTACTCATGTTTAGTTAAAATTCTAGTAAAAGGTGACGTGTGAAACAACGTATAACAAATGGTTTCATAATCATAAAATAGTATTTTAGTTTTTTTTAGAGAAAGTCAATACAAAAATATTAACTGAAAAGTTAACGGAAAAGTCAAAGTTCAATGTCAAAAGTCAAAGGTTAAAGTAAAAACGAGGTCGCATGCAAAAATACAATAACTTATACAAAAAATGATTTTTCGGTCAAACATGACTAAACGGCCTTTAGAAAAATTATCGGAGCTCTGATTGATAAACGGCCAAAGATAAAAGTTACACATTACCAAAAAGATTAAGCATAAATTTTACAGAAGTAAACTAAACCTAGACAACTCGTAGTTGCCAACGCGGTTTCGGCGTTTCAAAGTTAATTTTTCAGCTTTAATAAATTTACAAAAGTGACCGAGTAGCCTACTTTGGAGATTTTTAGAAAATTCCTCGAAACTCGGATTGACAAACGGTCAAAGCCTGGAAATTCTAGTTACCACAAAGATATAACATGATTTTTGGCAAAAGTAAACACACATCAGACCGACCATGACAACTGATACAAAACTGACATTTTTAATAAAAAAGTTTCAACTCTTTTTAGAATTTTAAAATGTGACCAAACAGTCAACTTTGTCGATTTTTAGGAAAATCGTCGAGACTCAAATTGACAAACGGCCAGAGTCGTTTGTTAGACCTTACAACAAAGAATTCAGTGGTATTTTTGTTTTAATCTGAAACAACGCAGATCAGCGAGAATTTCAGTTTCCGTATCGACGTTTCATCAAAATTTACAAAACTTCTTTTATCCATAACTTGACAACCGTTCAACGAAACGAGACGTGCTTTATATGAAAATTCATCTACTCGACGAGTAGAATCCAAATAACCACTTTTTATTACTCAGAAAATTAGTTCACTAATTATCATTAGCAATCTTAATTACGAAATTAATTGTTTAATTCATAACTTTCTAACCGTTCATCGAATCCATTCGATATCCAAATGAAAAGTTATTAATTTTTCGCTAGCTTTCCAACGACATGCATATCTTATATCTTATCTTATCCCTAGTATAACAACCTTTAAGATTCAACATAACCTATCTAGGGGCAATATAAAATATACAAGCATGCATAATTTTATTTTCTCGAGCACTAGTCAGGGATACACTATTGATAAATAAAAGTTAAGTTATGAGTGCTCACGTATCAATATTGAGGTTCAATATTGTAGGAAAGGTACGTAGACGCAACAGAGATGACAAACACTAAATTGACCTCACGGGCATACCCATGAACCATACCCATCACCTCCATAGCCATAACTCATAATTTCCTTAGCCCTATCCTACTCATAAAACTTGTCTTGAAATGACCCGCTCATAAAAGCCTTCTTGAAATAATTCTCTCATGTCCTCATCGTAGTATTTTATGTATAAATACTATTAGTTAATAATAATACTAATACTAATAATAATAATAATAAGATTAACAATATTAATAATATACATATGTATACATATTGAGAGATATATAGAAATATCAAGAAAGTTGAATTTGTAAGCAAAGCCGAATCAGATATGAAAGGATTTATAGAAGTACTACCTCTCTAAAAGTCATACCTCCGTGATTTACGTTGATTCGTTTACATCTCAATGATTAAAGAAAGAAGAAAAAAAAAACGTGTATTATAATAAGTGATAGTTGCGTGAATGATCAAATGATCATATGATTTACGTGTTTAGTTTTTATATTTATATGTTTATTTAATATTTATTATATTTAATCTTTAGAATTAATTAAATATTATATTATATTTACGTTTATGGTAAAAATATAATTTTTACAAAAATGACACGGACGTGGTCTCACTACTCATGTACCACTTTCGGTTTTTCGGGCGCACTTTCGTACGTTTAGAAAACTAGCCTTTTACGTTACGCGACGTGTACCTTTTACAAAAATTAGACTTACTTAACAATAAATTACCTTTATAAAAATATAACTTATAAAGTTGAGCGTTGTGGTCATTTCCTTATATAAATCAAAGTCTCGTTGTTTGTCAAAATATTTTATTTTAAATTAAACGTTTTGTGTCATGTACCTTTATTAATAACTAGACTTAAATTAATTAAAAACTAACCCACTCGGAGTGTAACTTAATCTTTTGAGTGTTTTGGTCATTTACTTTTATAATTCATACCCTCGTTAGTTATCAAAGTATACTTAATAACATTAACTTAAACCAAAACGTCTTTTGAATAAATTAAAATATATTTATAATATATAGGTTTGAAATACTTTAATAAAATATTTAGATTTTAATTATATTTCAAAGTATATTTGAAGATCGTTTATAATATTATATCCTATAACGTTTATACTTTAAAAAAAATATAATTTCCTTATGCGTCAACGTTTAGTTTGTTTTCCTTAAACTTTCTAAATAATATAACTATATTCCCAAAGTTTCACTTTCACTCTAAATAATAGGAAGGTTAACTAGTTAACGTTTATATAGAAAGTCGAACAGAAAACTCCACTAACATTTGGCTAGTTCTCGTTAATTGACACATTTGTCTTTACTTATAACTCACTTTACCATTTTTCGAATACGGTTAATAATAAGGGTTACCTAATTCAAAGTGGACCTCCTAACAGATACTCTTAATCATAATTCAATGTATCTGATAATTCAATCATTTGATATTATCTTTTAATCTCGTCGATAAACTTACATCGAACAAATATATTCATGTAAAGTATTATCTATTCAATACCTTAATAGTACTTCCAGGTTCATAAAATAGATCTCATAGCTTATAATCATATCCACTAATCCGTTCGATGTTTTATATAATATATCTCAATTTAATAATCACACATATGTATATGTATATATAATTGTTCGTGAATCGCTAGGCATGGTCAAAGGGTAATTGATTATATGAATATAGTTTTCAAAATTTCGAGACTCAACATTACATATTTTTGCTCATCGTGTCGGGAACATATAAAGATTAAAGTTTAAATTTGATCGGAAATTTCCGGGTCATCACAGTACCTACCCGTTAAAGAAATTTCGTCCCGAAATTTGAGTGAGGTGGTCATGGCTAACAATAAAAATGTTTTCATGACGAATATGAGCTGATAAATAGAGTTTTATCATTATTGAGTAATATAGATAAAAAAAATTTGATTTTTGTGCAGAGTACGAGTGAAGCTTATCATAAAAGAGTGAAATGAGAAATTGAAGATTCGCCTTATCTTTTGACATAGTCACGTTTGAATTCCGGAATTCAAGGGATTTAAAAGAAAATCTTGAAGATCTTTAAGATCTGTTTCTTCGGCGAATAAGGAAATTAAAATCTCTCGAATTAAATGCGGTGATCTGCTTCGATTACTCTGTCTGATATTTCCATTATAAATTAAACTTCTCCGTTCCATTATTCTCACCATTCCTGTACTTTCTTTCTTAGTTCATACATCCAAAAGATTCTGAAAATGTTTAATCCAGTTCTGATCCTTGTCCCCATCCTTACTATCACAACAATCATTCTCCTTTTCCAACTTCCACCAGAGGAATCTGCTTTCTTCTACTTCGCCCTTGGGATTATAATGTTTTTAATTCTCCCGTGTATTTATGTTGCTATAAACATTGATATATACGGTTTGTAATTTATGTGTTGCTATCGGGATTTTTATTCTCCCTTAAATTTCAAAGCTCTATGCTTTTGTTTTCTCTTCCCGACTTCAAGTCAAGCGAATAATGGTCCAGAATTTGTAGATATAGAGTTTCGAATGATTATAATGTTCTAAGCAGGAAGGAACGTGATAGCACGATTTGATTTTCAAATTTATCAACGTCGTGAAAGATAGAACCATCAAGAATACATTTTCTTGATTTGTTCAGGAGTTGAGTAGAATGAAAGAGTTATGTAACATGGCACATGATGACGTTATGATCTGTGAATCATCACGTCCCATTAGAAACTCAGCATGACTTATTGTAATATAATCACGTTGATCAAGTGTCATTATATTATACTAACTCATGCATCAGTTCCCAACACTACTTCAAAAACATTCATATTTTATGCTCGAAAGTTTACAGAATATAGAAACTAACAGTTTCTATATGATGTAACACTGATAGCACGAAAAGATTAATGATTTCAGATAAGAGTAATTATAAAAATATCTTCAGAAATATGGAGAATATTTATAATGAAAGATACGATGATATCTTGAAATTTCTAATATTGAAGTATGATGAAGAAGATTTATCCGTAAGGGTTTAGATTCGGAAGCAAGATATTCGCTAAAGATTTCATCAGAAACAAAATCATTTATATTCTTTGAATTTAAACTTATTCTTTGTGATTTGTCCACGGCTTCTTTCATAGTTTCGCATAATCCACTTTTCAGTACTAGATTTTATATTGAATGTTTCCAATATAATGATACACAGAAAGCACGAGGAGGTATATAATTTCGAACGAGAATATTTATGAAAATATCCTCAGAAATATCGAAGATATTGATGATGATATTTTAGAATTTCTAAGTTCGATGGTTGATGGAGAAAGATTTTCCGCAAGATTTTAACATGACTTCGGAGCAAGATATTCTCTAAAGATTTCAACGAATCCAGAATTACCTGAATTCTTTGAATATATGGTTTAGTCCTTGAATTTGTCCTTGTTCTCCTTTATGGGTAGCTCAATCTGTTTTTCAATACCCAATTTTCTATCGAGCGTTCCTAACACTCCTTTCTTTATCATCAAACTTTTGTCCGTTTATACCATCTACCCTTTTTCTGTTTCCTCTGCATTTAATGCTATGATATCTGAATCATCGATTATTAATCCGAGGTAGTTCCAGGAGAATTGTGTTTTTAGATGATTAAACGCTGATGGTAATATGGTGGAATATAAAAGGTTCCCCGGTAACAATAAAAGAGCATACATGTAAATCAAGGTGATAATAAGGTTGTTTCGAACGAAAAGTCGAAGTTGATTTGCTGGAGCTGTGACGAAATTTGCTACTTTGAAAGGAATTACCAAGTTATTTTGGGTAATAATAACACTAAGGAATTAGCACAACTATGTGTTAAACGTTTACTCAGTTTCCGAGAGTTTTTCAGATGCATAACTAAATGCATCAATCTTTTCTCCTGTAGATGAAGTGCGGTTGATTCATCCTATCGATTGAGGTGCTTTCAAGAGTCATGAAAGGTTTGAACGCAGATTGTAATTGTGATGATACGAATGGGGTTTAAAATGAAATCAAGTGGCAACTTGAAGAATTGTTTAGTTTCATATATTATAATCAATATTTTAATTCATTTTAATTGTCCAATGTTATTAGTCCACAGTCGATAGTCCACAGTAACAATCCAATAATTCATATATAGTTTAATATACAATATTCGAATTAATTAATACGTATCGTGACCCGTATACGTCTCAGACTCGATCACAACTCAAAGTATATATATTATTATAGAATCAACCTCAACCCTGTATAGAGAACTCGATCATTACTGCATATAGAGTGTCTATGGTGATTCCAAATAATATATATAGATGTGTCGATATGATATGTCAAAACTTTGTATACGTGTCCCGATATTTAAAGTGCGTAAAATAAATACAGAAATTAAATGACGATAAATAAAATGCTTAAAGTAAATAACAGAAGTTAAATAACGATAAATAAAATTGCGAGAATTAAAATTGCGATAAAATAAATTGCGATAAATAAAAATGTAATATGGAATTAACAGTTAGCTAGGAACAGTTAGCTAGGATTTTGTTAGCGTGGTTTCTTAACAAAATTTCATATTGTCAATTAGTCTGTTTCTTATCAATTTTTATTGTGTCCATTATTTCTTCATTATGCCACTTGTTGGATTCTGATAAATCAAAATCCAAATATGAAATTGAATTTTGAATGAAAATAGTTATTCTTTGGTGAACGGATACGTATCTCGGTGGTTGTAAATAGGATAGTGAATAACTGTTGAATCAGATTCGAAGAATATACAGTGTAACTTATTAATGTGAAATTTAAATATTCCTCGGGTATTACCTACTCGTTAAAATATTTTCACCATTAACAGTTTGTACAAAAGAATTTTTAATTACAATCTTTATGAAAACATACTTAAATATATATTTTCTTCAGATGTAATTATAGATTTAATGAGTCGATATGATATTAAACTCATTTGATTTACCGTTTGAACAAGAATATATAATCTCTAAAACATTAGAGTTTACATAATCATCATATCGAACGAAGATAAACGATGTAGGACGTCATGTAGAACGATGATTATACTCGAGGTACAGAATGAGACGTCGAAGCTGGTGATGCGGATGTTGTTGTTGGTGGTACTAGTGCTGTTGGTGCTAAGGTTGGTGATGTTACTGGTGTTGGTGATACTGCTGGTGATTGCAATTTGTGTACCGTGCTCTCTAAAGTTAACACTCGAGCTCGGAGTTCTTTAACTTCTTCTACTAACCCTGGTTGGTTATCAGTGTGAGGTAGAGGTCGGATATCTCCTCTATTTCCGTTAATGGTAGCCTCAAGACGAAAAATTCTTGCAAAAAGGGTATAAACGGTGTTGCGAACGGGTTCGCCGGTGAGCGGGTCAAGTACTCCAAGGTTAGGTGGTAGATTCGGTTCATGATATGGAGTACCTTCTTCCCTTCTCCATAGGGTGAGTATGTCGCGAACCCACCCCCATTTTCTCCAGTAATCACGGTAGTTGATTGGTTGGTGAGTTCCTGTCACGCTATCTTCGGAGTCAGATGAACTTGGTTGGTTCGTAGAGGCCATCTTACGCGATCTCAAAAAAAAAAATTTGGTATGAAAAGTTAAGTGACAGCAATTGATAGTTGGATGGTATTCTCAATGCATAATATGCATAGATATATAGTACCAGGTTCCCTTAAATTACGGAGAAATTTACGGAGGATATCAGGCAAGATCTACAGTAACAGATACGCTAAGATATGAATTTTGTCTATACACTATTTATGCAGTCAATGCAGTAAAACGTGTCTAGACTAAGAATGATAAGCAAGTGATTCTCTAAGAATGATAAGCAGGTAATTTTTGACACGAAATGATAAGCAAAACTTTTGACATGCAGACACGGTCGAAGTCCAGACTCGCTAATGCATCCTAACGACTTATCAGTTAGACACACTAATGCATACCTGGTTCACTAAGACCACCGCTCTGATACCACATGAGACGTGGGGATGCATCCCACTCAGTGCCTTCCCAGCTAACCGCCTGGTGACCACTGAGCGTACCTCAGACACTGATTTTACGGCCCTGCCTCTCGGCAAAGCCAACCATATTCGGACCGCGAGGAGTAAGAGCCAATGCTTCGTCACAGGTAACACTGTGAGAACCCCCTCTACGATTAAGCCGATGACACAGCTTAAACCAGCTCTGATACCACATGAGACGACCCGACCCAATCCATAGGGACGAATACAATAACATATGATTACATCGCGAGGTACTTGACCTCTAAATGATACATTTTACAAACATTGCATTCATTTTTAAAAGACAATCTTTCATTACATCGAAAGTTGACATGTATGCATACCATTTCATAATATCCAAACTATAAATGACCTAATCTGTCATTTACTTAATAATAATCTTTAATGAACTTCAACGACTCGAATGCAACGTCTTTTGAAATATGTCATGAATGACTCCAAGCAATATCTTTAAAATGAGCTAATGCACAGCGGAAGATCTCTTTCAAACCTGAGAATAAACATGCTTTCAAGTGTCAACCAAAAGGTTGGTGAGTTCATCAGTTTATAGTAATCATTTCATTTTCATCATTTTAATAGACCACAATATTTCATATTTCCAATTCTCATAAATAAACGTCCCATGCATAGAGACAAAAATATCATTCATATGGATTGAACACCTGGTAACCGACATTAACAATATGCATATAGAATATCCCCATCATTCCGGGATCCTCCTTCGGACATGATATAAATTTCGAAGTACTAAAGCATCCGGTACTTTGGATGGGGCTTGTTGGGCCCGATAGATCTATCTTTAGGATTCGCGTCAATTAAGGTGCCTGTTCCCTAATTCTTAGATTACCAGACTTAATAAAAAGGGGCATATTCGATTTCGATAATTCAACCATAGAATGTAGTTTCATGTACTTGTGTCTATTTTGTAAATCATTTATAAAAATTGCGCATGTATTCTCAGCCCAAAAATATAAAGGGTAAAAAGGCAAATGAAACTCACCATACTGTATTTTGTAGTAAAAATACATATAACATCATTGAACAAGTGTAGGGTTGGCCTCGGATTCACGAACCTATATTAATTAAATATATTTATATGACGGTCAATATTTGTCTAATAATTTAGGCCAAGTCATAGTGTACCACAATCCTAATGCTCGAGTCAGACTCAACAGTATAGTAACATGTTATATTACTCATGTTTAGTTAAAATTCTAGTAAAAGGTGACGTGTGAAACAACGTATAACAAATGGTTTCATAATCATAAAATAGTATTTTAGTTTTTTTTAGAGAAAGTCAATACAAAAATATTAACTGAAAAGTTAACGGAAAAGTCAAAGTTCAATGTCAAAAGTCAAAGGTTAAAGTAAAAACGAGGTCGCATGCAAAAATACAATAACTTATACAAAAAATGATTTTTCGGTCAAACATGACTAAACGGCCTTTAGAAAAATTATCGGAGCTCTGATTGATAAACGGCCAAAGATAAAAGTTACACATTACCAAAAAGATTAAGCATAAATTTTACAGAAGTAAACTAAACCTAGACAACTCGTAGTTGCCAACGCGGTTTCGGCGTTTCAAAGTTAATTTTTCAGCTTTAATAAATTTACAAAAGTGACCGAGTAGCCTACTTTGGAGATTTTTAGAAAATTCCTCGAAACTCGGATTGACAAACGGTCAAAGCCTGGAAATTCTAGTTACCACAAAGATATAACATGATTTTTGGCAAAAGTAAACACACATCAGACCGACCATGACAACTGATACAAAACTGACATTTTTAATAAAAAAGTTTCAACTCTTTTTAGAATTTTAAAATGTGACCAAACAGTCAACTTTGTCGATTTTTAGGAAAATCGTCGAGACTCAAATTGACAAACGGCCAGAGTCGTTTGTTAGACCTTACAACAAAGAATTCAGTGGTATTTTTGTTTTAATCTGAAACAACGCAGATCAGCGAGAATTTCAGTTTCCGTATCGACGTTTCATCAAAATTTACAAAACTTCTTTTATCCATAACTTGACAACCGTTCAACGAAACGAGACGTGCTTTATATGAAAATTCATCTACTCGACGAGTAGAATCCAAATAACCACTTTTTATTACTCAGAAAATTAGTTCACTAATTATCATTAGCAATCTTAATTACGAAATTAATTGTTTAATTCATAACTTTCTAACCGTTCATCGAATCCATTCGATATCCAAATGAAAAGTTATTAATTTTTCGCTAGCTTTCCAACGACATGCATATCTTATATCTTATCTTATCCCTAGTATAACAACCTTTAAGATTCAACATAACCTATCTAGGGGCAATATAAAATATACAAGCATGCATAATTTTATTTTCTCGAGCACTAGTCAGGGATACACTATTGATAAATAAAAGTTAAGTTATGAGTGCTCACGTATCAATATTGAGGTTCAATATTGTAGGAAAGGTACGTAGACGCAACGGAGATGACAAACACTAAATTGACCTCACGGGCATACCCATGAACCATACCCATCACCTCCATAGCCATAACTCATAATTTCCTTAGCCCTATCCTACTCATAAAACTTGTCTTGAAATGACCCGCTCATAAAAGCCTTCTTGAAATAATTCTCTCATGTCCTCATCGTAGTATTTTATGTATAAATACTATTAGTTAATAATAATACTAATACTAATAATAATAATAATAAGATTAACAATATTAATAATATACATATGTATACATATTGAGAGATATATAGAAATATCAAGAAAGTTGAATTTGTAAGCAAAGCCGAATCAGATATGAAAGGATTTATAGAAGTACTACCTCTCTAAAAGTCATACCTCCGTGATTTACGTTGATTCGTTTACATCTCAATGATTAAAGAAAGAAGAAAAAAAAAACGTGTATTATAATAAGTGATAGTTGCGTGAATGATCAAATGATCATATGATTTACGTGTTTAGTTTTTATATTTATATGTTTATTTAATATTTATTATATTTAATCTTTAGAATTAATTAAATATTATATTATATTTACGTTTATGGTAAAAATATAATTTTTACAAAAATGACACGGACGTGGTCTCACTACTCATGTACCACTTTCGGTTTTTCGGGCGCACTTTCGTACGTTTAGAAAACTAGCCTTTTACGTTACGCGACGTGTACCTTTTACAAAAATTAGACTTACTTAACAATAAATTACCTTTATAAAAATATAACTTATAAAGTTGAGCGTTGTGGTCATTTCCTTATATAAATCAAAGTCTCGTTGTTTGTCAAAATATTTTATTTTAAATTAAACGTTTTGTGTCATGTACCTTTATTAATAACTAGACTTAAATTAATTAAAAACTAACCCACTCGGAGTGTAACTTAATCTTTTGAGTGTTTTGGTCATTTACTTTTATAATTCATACCCTCGTTAGTTATCAAAGTATACTTAATAACATTAACTTAAACCAAAACGTCTTTTGAATAAATTAAAATATATTTATAATATATAGGTTTGAAATACTTTAATAAAATATTTAGATTTTAATTATATTTCAAAGTATATTTGAAGATCGTTTATAATATTATATCCTATAACGTTTATACTTTAAAAAAAATATAATTTCCTTATGCGTCAACGTTTAGTTTGTTTTCCTTAAACTTTCTAAATAATATAACTATATTCCCAAAGTTTCACTTTCACTCTAAATAATAGGAAGGTTAACTAGTTAACGTTTATATAGAAAGTCGAACAGAAAACTCCACTAACATTTGGCTAGTTCTCGTTAATTGACACATTTGTCTTTACTTATAACTCACTTTACCATTTTTCGAATACGGTTAATAATAAGGGTTACCTAATTCAAAGTGGACCTCCTAACAGATACTCTTAATCATAATTCAATGTATCTGATAATTCAATCATTTGATATTATCTTTTAATCTCGTCGATAAACTTACATCGAACAAATATATTCATGTAAAGTATTATCTATTCAATACCTTAATAGTACTTCCAGGTTCATAAAATAGATCTCATAGCTTATAATCATATCCACTAATCCGTTCGATGTTTTATATAATATATCTCAATTTAATAATCACACATATGTATATGTATATATAATTGTTCGTGAATCGCTAGGCATGGTCAAAGGGTAATTGATTATATGAATATAGTTTTCAAAATTTCGAGACTCAACATTACATATTTTTGCTCATCGTGTCGGGAACATATAAAGATTAAAGTTTAAATTTGATCGGAAATTTCCGGGTCATCACAGGAAATAATAAAACGGTTAAGTAAAAGAAAATCCTCAACCAACCGACCAAAGTTAATTATGGTCAATGGTGTTTCCGCCAAGGAAGCAAAATATTGGGAGGATTACCAATTCTCCGATGAATCGGATTCCGACGAGAATTCCGATGATGTTATAGAAATTACCCCAACTGAATTTAAAAAGGCAAAAGAAAATAATAAGGGAAAGGGCATAAAAATAGAGAAATCTAATTCCAACCCCGATGAACTTTATATGTATCGTCAACCCTCGAAGTCCTTAAGTTGTAACAATGACCCGGGAACCTCTAAACCACCAGGTTTTTCTAAACCAATGTGGACAACGACGGCTCGTATTAGGGGAACATCATATATCCCTAGAAACTTGGCAAAATGAACCAAAACCGAAGAAGAAGAAACGAGCGAGTCGGAATAAGATAGTTGTATTCGTGTGGTGTAATATATGTAATATAGTGTTCTTATGCTTTATGATATATGTAAAAATTGCTTGTATTAATAAGTATTTTTTTATGAATCTAACTCTTGTCTATTTTACAGTTTAAAAACACAAAATGGATAGACAACCCAATATTTTAAGAGACCTACCCGGAGACATGATTGATGAAATCTTGTCTAGAGTCGGCCAGAATTCTTCGGCACAACTATTTAAGGCGAGATCAGTTTGTAAGACATTCGAAGAACGTTCCAAGAATGTCTTGGTTTATAAGAGACTTTCGTTTGAAAGATGGGGGATATCACATTGGGAAACCCATAAGTTACGATGTGTTTACTTTGACGCATATATTGCGGGGAACCCAAATGCTATTTTACGCAACGGGTTAAGAAATTATTTTGACTCAATATATCCGAATATTGGACTTCGTAATTTAGAAAAAGCGGCTAACATGCAACATAAAGAAGCATGTTATGCTTAAGGATTAGTAATGTTCGCTTCTCACCAAAGTGAGAACAAGAACATCGGGCTACAACTATTAAACAAAACGTTTCCACAAGTGACGGAGTCGGTAATTGGGGTAATAAATGAGGTTTTTAGATTATTACGGGACTGTTGGACATTACGTAACCCTCGTCCCTTTGATGACGTTACAACACGCTGTCTTATCAACGGCCATAACGGTTATGTTGCACAAGACCAAGGATGGGAAGTAGTCCTAGTAAAACCAGAATGCATGACTTGTTTCTGGACGTATGAATTACGTGTCTTTATTGCCTTTGCTGAACGACTTGTGTACTAGCTAGAATTGTCTTCACAACTATCTTGTATCAAAGTTATTGTGTGCTATATTTCATGCTTTATGTAAAATAAGCGGTATTGTAAGTTTGTAAAATATTGTATAAAAGTTTGAACGCGAAATATTATTATAATCAGTTTTTCATATAGAATTGTAGTAGTTGAATTGTATATTAGCTACTAAGTATGAACTTAACGGGTAGGTACTACCCGAATTTAAACTTATAAAACGCTAATATGAAGAAAAAGCTTTTATAAATGAGTTCATATTATGCTACGAAATACTATTAACTACTCTTAATATTCTGTATGATTAACTTGTTCCATTTAACTATTTTGAAGGAAATGGCACCGACTACTCGACACACCGTGAATATGAATGAAGAGGAATTCCGTACTTTTCTAGCTTCAAACATAGCCGCAGTACAGGCTGCGCTACATACCAACAATAACCTTGGATCTCGCAGTACAGGAAATCGTGTAGGATGCACCTACAAAGAATTCACTGCCTGCAAACCTTTGGAATTTGATGGAACCGAAGGACCGATCGGATTGAAACGGTGGACCGAGAAGGTTGAATCGGTGTTTGCCATAAGTAAGTGTACTGAAGAGGACAAAGTGAAGTACGCTACGCATACCTTCACAGGTTCTGCGTTAACATGGTGGAATACCTATCTAGAGCAAGTGGGACAAGATGATGCGTACGCACTACCGTGGTCAGCATTCAAGCACTTGATGAACGAGAAGTACCGTCCCAGAACCGAGGTCAATAAGCTCAAGACAGAACTTAGAGGGTTACGAACCCAAGGATTTGATATTACCACGTACGAAAGACGATTCACAGAATTGTGCCTATTGTGTCCGGGAGCATTCGAAGATGAGGAAGAGAAGATCGACGCGTTTGTGAAAGGATTACCGGAAAGAATCCAAGAAGATATAAGTTCACACGAGCCCGCCTCCATACAACAGGCATGTATAATGGCTCACAAACTAGTGAACCAGATTGAAGAAAGAATTAAAGAACAGACTGCTGAAGAGGCCAATGTGAAGCAAGTCAAAAGAAAGTGGGAGGAAAACGGTGATAAGAATCACCAATACAACAACAACAGCAATTACAACAATAATCGCAACAATTATCCCAACAATCGCAACATCAATCGCAACTACAACAAACGGCCCAACAACAACAACAACAACAACAGCAACTACAACAATCATCCCAACAACAATAATAACCGCAACAACAACAACAATCAGAAGCAACTATGCCAAAGGTGTGAAAAGAATCACTCGGGGTTCTGCACCAAATTTTGCAACAAGTGTAAAAGAAATGGTCATAGCGCGGCGAAGTGTGAGGTCTACGGACCAGGGGTTAATAGAACGAAAGGAACAAATGGTGTCGGAACGAGTAATGGCGGAGCAAGTAGTGTCGGAGCAAGTTATGCCAATGTAGTTTGTTATAAATGTGGAAAACCAGGCCACATTATTAGAAATTGCCCGAACCAGGAGAACACGAATGGACAAGGCCGTGGAAGAGTTTTCAATATTAATGCGGTAGAGGCACAGGAAGACCCGGAGCTTGTTACGGGTACGTTTCTTATTGACAATAAATCTGCTTACGTTTTATTTGATTCGGGTGCGGATAGAAGCTATATGAGTAGAGATTTTTGTGCTAAATTAAGTTGTCCATTGACGCCTTTGGATAGTAAATTTTTACTCGAATTAGCAAATGGTAAATTAATTTCAGCAGATAATATATGTCGGAATCGAGAAATTAAACTGGTTAGCGAAACATTTAAGATTGATTTGATACCAGTAGAGTTAGGGAGTTTTGATGTGATAATCGGTATGGACTGGTTGAAAGAAGTGAAAGCGGAGATCGTTTGTTACAAAAATGCAATTCGCATTATACGAGAAAAAGGAAAACCCTTAATGGTGTACGGAGAAAAGGGCAACACGAAGCTACATCTTATTAGTAATTTGAAGGCACAAAAACTAATAAGAAAAGGTTGCTATGCTGTTCTAGCACACGTCGAGAAAGTACAAACTGAAGAAAAGAGCATCAATGATGTTCCCATTGCAAAAGAATTTCCCGATGTATTTCCGAAAGAATTACCGGGATTACCCCCACATCGATCCGTTGAATTTCAAATAGATCTTGTACCAGGAGCTGCACCAATAGTTCGTGCTCCTTACAGACTCGCACCCAGCGAGATGAAAGAACTGCAAAGCCAATTACAAGAACTTTTAGAGCGTGGTTTCATTCGACCAAGCACATCACCGTGGGGAGCTCCTGTTTTGTTTGTCAAGAAGAAAGATGGTACATTCAGGTTGTGTATCGACTACCGAGAGTTGAACAAACTTACCATCAAGAACCGCTACCCACTACCGAGAATCGACGACTTATTTGATCAACTACAAGGCTCGTCTGTTTATTCAAAGATTGACTTACGTTCCGGGTATCATCAAATGCAGGTGAAAGAAGATGATATTCCAAAGACTGCTTTCAGAACACGTTACGGTCATTACGAGTTTATGGTCATGCCGTTTGGTTTAACTAATGCACCAGCTGTGTTCATGGACCTTATGAACCGAGTGTGTGGACCATACCTTGACAAGTTTGTCATTGTTTTCATTGATGACATACTTATTTACTCAAAGAATGACCAAGAACACGGTGAACATTTGAGAAAGGTGTTAGAAGTATTGAGGAAGGAAGAATTGTACGCTAAGTTTTCAAAGTGTGCATTTTGGTTGGAAGAAGTTCAATTCCTCGGTCACATAGTGAACAAAGAAGGTATTAAGGTGGATCCGGCAAAGATAGAAACTGTTGAAAAGTGGGAAACCCCGAAAACTCCGAAACACATACGCCAGTTTTTAGGACTAGCTGGTTACTACAGAAGGTTCATCCAAGACTTTTCCAGAATAGCAAAACCCTTGACTGCATTAACGCATAAAGGGAAGAAATTTGAATGGAATGATGAACAAGAGAAAGCGTTTCAGTTATTGAAGAAAAAGCTAACTACGGCACCTATATTGTCATTGCCTGAAGGGAATGATGATTTTGTGATTTATTGTGATGCATCAAAGCAAGGTCTCGGTTGTGTATTAATGCAACGAACGAAGGTGATTGCTTATGCGTCTAGACAATTGAAGATTCACGAACAAAATTATACGACGCATGATTTGGAATTAGGCGCGGTTGTTTTTGCATTAAAGACTTGGAGGCACTACTTATATGGGGTCAAAAGTATTATATATACCGATCACAAAAGTCTTCAACACATATTTAATCAGAAACAACTGAATATGAGGCAGCGTAGGTGGATTGAATTATTGAATGATTACGACTTTGAGATTCGTTACCACCCGGGGAAGGCAAATGTGGTAGCCGATGCCTTGAGCAGGAAGGACAGAGAACCCATTCGAGTAAAATCTATGAATATAATGATTCATAATAACATTACTACTCAAATAAAGGAGGCGCAACAAGGAGTTTTAAAAGAGGGAAATTTAAAGGATGAAATACCCAAAGGATCGGAGAAGCATCTTAATATTCGAGAAGACGAAACTCGGTATAGGGCTGAAAGGATTTGGGTACCAAAATTTGGAGATATGAGAGAAATGGTACTTAGAGAAGCTCATAAAACCAGATACTCAATACATCCTGGAACGGGGAAGATGTACAAGGATCTCAAGAAACATTTTTGGTGGCCGGGTATGAAAGCCGATGTTGCTAAATACGTAGGAGAATGTTTGACATGTTCTAAGGTCAAAGCTGAGCATCAGAAACCATCAGGTCTACTTCAACAACCCGAAATCCCGGAATGGAAATGGGAAAACATTACCATGGATTTCATCACTAAATTGCCAAGGACTGCAAGTGGTTTTGATACTATTTGGGTAATAGTTGATCGTCTCACCAAATCAGCACACTTCCTACCAATAAGAGAAGATGACAAGATGGAGAAGTTAGCACGACTGTATTTGAAGGAAGTCGTCTCCAGACATGGAATACCAATCTCTATTATCTCTGATAGGGATGGCAGATTTATTTCAAGATTCTGGCAGACATTACAGCAAGCATTAGGAACTCGTCTAGACATGAGTACTGTCTATCATCCACAAACTGATGGGCAGAGCGAAAGGACGATACAAATGCTTGAAGACATGCTACGAGCATGTGTTATTGATTTCGGAAACAGTTGGGATCGACATCTACCATTAGCAGAATTTTCCTACAACAACAGCTACCATTCAAGCATTGAGATGGCGCCGTTTGAAGCACTTTATGGTAGAAAGTGCAGGTCTCCGATTTGTTGGAGTGAAGTGGGGGATAGACAGATTACGGGTCCGGAGATTATACAAGAAACTACGGAGAAGATCATCCAAATTCAACAACGGTTGAAAACCGCCCAAAGTCGACAAAAGAGCTACGCTGACATTAAAAGAAAAGATATAGAATTTGAAATTGGAGAGATGGTCATGCTTAAAGTTGCACCTTGGAAAGGCGTTGTTCGATTTAGTAAACGAGGGAAATTAAATCCAAGGTATATTGGACCATTCAAGATTATTGATCGTGTCGGACCAGTAGCTTACCGACTAGAGTTACCTCAACAACTCGCGGCTGTACATAACACTTTCCACGTCTCGAATTTAAAGAAATGTTTTGCTAAAGAAGATCTCACTATTCCATTAGATGAAATCCAAATCAACGAAAAACTTCATTTCATCGAAGAACCCGTCGAAATAATGGATCGTGAGGTTAAAAGACTTAAGCAAAACAAGATACCAATTGTTAAGGTTCGATGGAATGCTCGTAGAGGACCTGAGTTCACCTGGGAGCGTGAAGATCAGATGAAGAAGAAATACCCGCATCTATTTCCAGAAGATTCGTCAACACCTTCAACAGCTTAAAATTTCGGGACGAAATTTATTTAACGGGTAGGTACTGTAGTGACCCGAACTTTTCCATGTTTATATATATTAATTGAGATTGATATTTACATGATTAAATGTTTCCAACATGTTAAGCAATCAAACTTGTTAAGACTTGATTAATTGAAATATGTTTCATATAGACAATTGACCACCCAAGTTGATCGGTGATTCACGAACGTTAAAACTTGTAAAAACTATATGATGACATATATATGGATATATATATATATATATATATATAGTTAACATGATACTATGATAAGAAAACATATCATAAAGTATATTAACAATGAACTACATATGTAAAAACAAGACTACTAACTTAATGATTTTTAAACGAGACATATATGTAACGATTATCGTTGTAAAGACATTTAATGTATATATATCATATTAAGAGATATTCATACATGATAATATCATGATAATATAATAATTTAAAATCTCATTTGATATTATAAATATTGGGTTAACAACATTTAACAAGATCGTTAACCTAAAGGTTTCAAAACAACACTTACATGTAACGACTAACGATGACTTAACGACTCAGTTAAAATGTATATACATGTAGTGTTTTAATATGTATTTATACACTTTTGAAAGACTTCAATACACTTATCAAAATACTTCTACTTAACAAAAATGCTTACAATTACATTCTCGTTCAGTTTCATCAACAATTCTACTCGTATGCACCCGTATTCATACTCGTACAATACACAGCTTTTAGATGTATGTACTATTGGTATATACACTCCAATGATCAGCTCTTAGCAGCCCATGTGAGTCACCTAACACATGTGGGAACCATCATTTGGCAACTAGCATGAAATATCTCATAAGATTACAAAAATATGAGTAATCATTCATGACTTATTTACATGAAAACAAAATTACATATCCTTTATATCTAATCCATACACCAACGACCAAAAACACCTACAAACACTTTCATTCTTCAATTTTCTTCATCTAATTGAACTCTCTCAAGTTCTATCTTCAAGTTCTAAGTGTTCTTCATAAATTCCAAAAGTTCTAGTTTCATAAAATCAAGAATACTTTCAAGTTTGCTAGCTCACTTCCAATCTTGTAAGGTGATCATCCAACCTCAAGAAATCTTTGTTTCTTACAGTAGGTTATCATTCTAATACAAGGTAATAATCATATTCAAACTTTGGTTCAATTTCTATAACTATAACAATCTTATTTCAAGTGATGATCTTACTTGAACTTGTTTTCGTGTCATGATTTTGCTTCAAGAACTTTGAGCCATCCAAGGATCCATTGAAGCTAGATCCATTTTTCTCTTTTCCAGTAGGTTCATCCAAGGAACTTAAGGTAGTAATGATGTTCATAACATCATTCGATTCATACATATAAAGCTATCTTATTCGAAGGTTTAAACTTGTAATCACTAGAACATAGTTTAGTTAATTCTAAACTTGTTCGCAAACAAAAGTTAATCCTTCTAACTTGACTTTTAAAATCAACTAAACACATGTTCTATATCTATATGATATGCTAACTTAATGATTTAAAACCTGGAAACACGAAAAACACCGTAAAACCGGATTTACGCCGTCGTAGTAACACCGCGGGCTGTTTTGGGTTAGTTAATTAAAAACTATGATAAACTTTGATTTAAAAGTTGTTATTCTGAGAAAATGATTTTTATTATGAACATGAAACTATATCCAAAAATTATGGTTAAACTCAAAGTGGAAGTAAGTTTTCTAAAATGGTCATCTAGACGTCGTTCTTTCGACTGAAATGACTACCTTTACAAAAACGACTTGTAACTTATTTTTCCGACTAGAAACCTATACTTTTTTTGTTTAGATTCATAAAATAGAGTTCAATATGAAACCATAGCAATTTGATTCACTCAAAACGGATTTAAAATGAAGAAGTTATGGGTAAAACAAGATTGGATAATTTTTCTCATTTTAGCTACGTGAAAATTGGTAACAAATCTATTCCAACCATAACTTAATCAACTTGTATTATATATTATGTAATCTTGAGATACCATAGACACGTATACAATGTTTCGACCTATCATGTCGACACATCTATATATATTTCGGAACAACCATAGACACTCTATATGTGAATGTTGGAGTTAGCTATACAGGGTTGAGGTTGATTCCAAAATATATATAGTTTGAGTTGTGATCAATACTGAGATACGTATACACTGGGTCGTGGATTGATTCAAGATAATATTTATCGATTTATTTCTGTACATCTAACTGTGGACAACTAGTTGTAGGTTACTAACGAGGACAGCTGACTTAATAAACTTAAAACATCAAAATATATTAAAAGTGTTGTAAATATATTTTGAACATACTTTGATATATATGTATATATTGTTATAGGTTCGTGAATCAACCAGTGGCCAAGTCTTACTTCCCGACGAAGTAAAAATCTGTGAAAGTGAGTTATAGTCCCACTTTTAAAATCTAATATTTTTGGGATGAGAATACATGCAGGTTTTATAAATGATTTACAAAATAGACACAAGTACGTGAAACTACATTCTATGGTTGAATTATCGAAATCGAATATGCCCCTTTTTATTAAGTCTGGTAATCTAAGAATTAGGGAACAGACACCCTAATTGACGCGAATCCTAAAGATAGATCTATTGGGCCTAACAAACCCCATCCAAAGTACCGGATGCTTTAGTACTTCGAAATTTATATCATATCCGAAGGGTGTCCCGGAATGATGGGGATATTCTTATATATGCATCTTGTTATTGTCGGTTACCAGGTGTTCACCATATGAATGATTTTTATCTCTATGTATGGGATGTGTATTGAAATATGAAATCTTGTGGTCTATTGTTACGATTTGATATATATAGGTTAAACCTATAACTCACCAACATTTTTGTTGACGTTTTAAGCATGTTTATTCTCAGGTGATTATTAAGAGCTTCCGCTGTCGCATACTTAAATAAGGACAAGATTTGGAGTCCATGCTTGTATGATATTGTGTAAAAACTGCATTCAAGAAACTTATTTTGTTGTAACATATTTGTATTGTAAACCATTATGTAATGGTCGTGTGTAAACAGGATATTTTAGATTATCATTATTTGATAATCTACGTAAAGCTTTTTAAACCTTTATTGATGAAATAAAGGTTATGGTTTGTTTAAAAATGAATGCAGTCTTTGAAAAACGTCTCATATAGAGGTCAAAACCTCGCAACGAAATCAATTAATATGGAACGTTTTTAATCAATAAGAACGGGACATTTCACTCGAAGTACTAAAGCATCCCATAGTCAGGATGGGGTTTGTCAGGCCCAATAGATCTATCTTTAGGATTCGCGCCTACCGTACATAGACAAGTAGTTTAATGTTACCAAGCTAAGGGTATATTTCTGGTTTAAACCCACATAGAATTAGTTTTAGTACTTGTGCCTATTTCGTAAAACATTTATAAAACATCGCATGTATTCTCAGCCCAAAAATATATATTGCAAAAGCAATTAAAAAGGGAGCAAATGAAACTCACCATACTGTATTTCGTAGTAAAAATACATATAACGTCATTTAACAAGTGCAAGGTTGGCCTCGGATTCACGAACCTATATTAATTATATATATTTATATGTTGGTCAATATTTGTCTAACAATTTTTGGTCAAGTCATAGTGTACCACAATCCTAATGCTCGAGACTAATATGCAAAAGTCAACAAAAGTCAACTTAACCCAAAATGACTTCTAAAATTTATACGTGTTTATTATATAACTTAACTATAGTCATTTTATATATTTAAATATATTTATTAGATTTTATAATAATAAAAGTCATTTATTAATAAAAATTTATATTAACGTTTATATATGATAAAATATACTTTTATATATCTTAAGTAGTAAAATTTATAAAGTTCATTTAATATCGTAAAACTATAGTGGTAAGTATTATTAATGTAATTATATTACGCGTGGTGAAAAATATCTTTGTATCCCCTATTTATTTGATAAAATAATATTGATCATAATAATAATAAGTAAAAGTTGTATTATTTTGTAATAATAATTATTATTATTCTATAAAAAAATAACAATATTTATATTTACTAAAAATGTTATTATGATAAAATGATAATACTAACATAATAGTAATAATGATATTTTATAATAACAATGATATTTCTATTAAAATAATAACGACGATAGTAATAATAATCATTTTAACAATAATACTAAAATTCAGTTGACTATAACTTCTAATCTGTTCATCGAAACCATTCGATATCTATTTGAAAAGTTCTTAATTTTTCACTAGCTTTCCAATGACATGCATATCATATACCCTATCTGTAGTGACCCGAACTTTTCCATGTTTATATATATTAATTGAGATTGATATTTACATGATTAAATGTTTCCAACATGTTAAGCAATCAAACTTGTTAAGACTTGATTAATTGAAATATGTTTCATATAGACAATTGACCACCCAAGTTGACCGGTGATTCACGAACGTTAAAACTTGTAAAAACTATATGATGACATATATATGGATATATATATAGTTAACATGATACTATGATAAGTAAACATATCATTAAGTATATTAACAATGAACTACATATGTAAAAACAAGACTACTAACTTAATGATTTTTAAACGAGACATATATGTAACGATTATCGTTGTAAAGACATTTAATGTATATATATCATATTAAGAGATATTCATACATGATAATATCATGATAATATAATAATTTAAAATCTCATTTGATATTATAAACATTGGGTTAACAACATTTAACAAGATCGTTAACCTAAAGGTTTCAAAACAACACTTACATGTAACGACTAACGATGACTTAACGACTCAGTTAAAATGTATATACATGTAGTGTTTTAATATGTATGTATACACTTTTGAAAGACTTCAATACACTTATCAAAATACTTCTACTTAACAAAAATGCTTACAATTACATCCTCGTTCAGTTTCATCAACAATTCTACTCGTATGCACCCGTATTCGTACTCGTACAATACACAGCTTTTAGATGTATGTACTATTGGTATATACACTCCAATGATCAGCTCTTAGCAGCCCATGTGAGTCACCTAACACATGTGGGAACCATCATTTGGCAACTAGCATGAAATATTTCATAAAATTACAAAAATATGAGTAATCATTCATGACTTATTTACATGAAAACAAAATTACATATCCTTTATATCTAATCCATACACCAACGACCAAAAACACCTACAAACACTTTCATTCTTCAATTTTCTTCATCTAATTGATCTCTCTCAAGTTCTATCTTCAAGTTCTAAGTGTTCTTCATATATTCTACAAGTTCTAGTTACATAAAATCAAGAATACTTTCAAGTTTGCTAGCTCACTTCCAATCTTGTAAGGTGATCATCCAACCTCAAGAAATCTTTGTTTCTTACAGTAGGTTATCATTCTAATACAAGGTAATAATCATATTCAAACTTTGGTTCAATTTCTATAACTATAACAATCTTATTTCAAGTGATGATCTTACTTGAACTTGTTTTCGTGTCATGATTCTGCTTCAAGAACTTCGAGCCATCCAAGGATCCGTTGAAGCTAGATCCATTTTTCTCTTTTCCAGTAGGTTTATCCAAGGAACTTAAGGTAGTAATGATGTTCATAACATCATTCGATTCATACATATAAAGCTATCTTATTCGAAGTTTTAAACTTGTAATCACTAGAACATAGTTTAGTTAATTCTAAACTTGTTCGCAAACAAAAGTTAATCCTTCTAACTTGACTTTTAAAATCAACTAAACACATGTTCTATATCTATATGATATGCTAACTTAATGATTTAAAACCTGGAAACACGAAAAACATCGTAAAACCGGATTTACGCCGTCGTAGTAACACCGCGGGCTGTTTTGGGTTAGTTAATTAAAAACTATGATAAACTTTGATTTAAAAGTTGTTATTCTGAGAAAATGATTTTTATTATGAACATGAAACTATATCCAAAAATTATGGTTAAACTCAAAGTGGAAGTATGTTTTCTAAAATGGTCATCTAGACGTCGTTCTTTCGACTGAAATGACTACCTTTACAAAAACGACTTGTAACTTATTTTTCCGACTATAAACCTATACTTTTTCTGTTTAGATTCATAAAATAGAGTTCAATATGAAACCATAGCAATTTGATTCACTCAAAACTGATTTAAAATGAAGAAGTTATGGGTAAAACAAGATTGGATAATTTTTCTCATTTTAGCTACGTGAAAATTGGTAACAAATCTATTCCAACCATAACTTAATCAACTTGTATTGTATATTATGTAATCTTGAGATACCATAGACACGTATACAATGTTTCGACCTATCATGTCGACACATCTATATATATTCCGGAACAACCATAGACACTCTATATGTGAATATTGGAGTTAGCTATACAGGGTTGAGGTTGATTCCAAAATATATATAGTTTGAGTTGTGATCAATACTGAGATACGTATACACTGGGTCGTGGATTGATTCAAGATAATATTTATCAATTTATTTCTGTACATCTAACTGTGGACAACTAGTTGTAGGTTACTAACGAGGACAGCTGACTTAATAAACTTAAAACATCAAAATATATTAAAAGCATTGTAAATATATTTTGAACATACTTTGATATATATGTATATATTGTTATAGGTTCGTGAATCAACCAGTGGCCAAGTCTTACTTCTCGACGAAGTAAAAATCTGTGAAAGTGAGTTATAGTCCCACTTTTAAAATCTAATATTTTTGGGATGAGAATACATGCAGGTTTTATAAATGATTTACAAAATAGACACAAGTACGTTTTCACTACATTCTATGGTTGAATTATCGAAATCGAATATGCCCCTTTTTATTAAGTCTGGTAATCTAAGAATTAGGGAACAGACACCCTAATTGACGCGAATCCTAAAGATAGATCTATTGGGCCTAACAAACCCCATCCAAAGAACCGGATACTTTAGTACTTCGAAATTTATATCATATCCGAAGGGTGTCCCGGAATGATGGGGATATTCTTATATATGCATCTTGTTAAATGTCGGTTACCAGGTGTTCACCATATGAATGATTTTTATCTCTATGTATGGGATGTGTATTGAAATATGAAATCTTGTGGTCTATTATTATGATTTGATATATATAGGTTAAACCTATAACTCACCAACATTTTTGTTGACGTTTTAAGCATGTTTATTCTCAGGTGATTATTAAGAGCTTCCGCTGTCGCATACTTAAATAAGGACGAGATTTGGAGTCCATGCTTGTATGATATTGTGTAAAAACTGCATTCAAGAAACTTATTTTGTTGTAACATATTTGTATTGTAAACCATTATATAATGGTCGTGTGTAAACAGGATATTTTAGATTATCATTATTTGATAATCTACGTAAAGCTTTTTAAAACCTTTATCTATGAAATAAAGGTTATGGTTTGTTTTAAAAATGAATGCAGTCTTTGAAAAACGTCTCATATAGAGGTCAAACCCTCGCAACGAAATCAATTAATATGGAACGTTTTTAATCAATAAGAACGGGACATTTCAGTTGGTATCAGAGCGTTGGTCTTAGAGAACCAGAATTTTGCATTAGTGTGTCTTATCGAGTTTGTTAGGATGCATTAGTGAGTCTGGACTTCGACCGTGTTTACTTGAAAAATGATTGCTTAACAAATTTTGTTGGAAACTATATATTTTTAACATGTGAATATTATGTGATATATTAATCTCTTAACGCGTTTGATATTATGTGATAGATGTCTACCTCTAGAACAAGTCCCATTGACTCACCTAATAATAATGAAGAGTCAAATGTAAATTGGAATGATTCGTGGACTGATTCACAAGTTCCCGAAGAGGAACCGGAAGAAGAATCGGAACCGGAAGAAGAATCGGAACCGGATGAAGAAATAGAACCGGTGGGGGAAATAATAAAACGGTTAAGTAAAAGAAAATCCTCAACCAACCGACCAAGGTTAATTATGGTCAATGGTGTTTCCGCCAAGGAAGCAAAATATTAGGAGGATTACCAATTCTCCGATGAATCGGATTTCGACGAGAATTCCGATGATGTTATAGAAATTACCCCAACTGAATTTAAAAAGGCAAAAGAAAATAATAAGGGAAAGGGCATAAAAATAGAGAAATCTAATTCCAACCCCGATGAACTTTATATGTATCGTCAACCCCCGAAGTCCTTAAGTTGTAACAATGACCCGGGAACCTCTAAACCACCAGGTTTTTCTAAACCAATGTGGATCACGACGGCTCGTATTAGGGGAACATCATATATCCCTAGAAACTTGGCAAAACGAACCAAAACCGAAGAAGAAGAAGAAACAAGCGAGTCGGAATAAGATAGTTGTATTCGTGTGGTGTAATATATGTAATATAGTGTGCTTATGCTTTATGATATATGTAAAAATTGCTTGTATTAATAAGTATTTTTTTTTTTTATGAATCTAACTCTTGTCTATTTTACAGTATAAAAACACAAAATGAATAGACAACCCAATATTTTAAGAGACCTACCCGGAGACATGATTGATGAAATCTTGTCTAGAGTCGGTCAGAATTCTTCGGCACAACTATTTAAGGCGAGATCAGTTTGTAAGACATTCGAAGAACGTTCCAAGAATGCCTTGGTTTATAAAAGGCTTTCGTTCGGAAGATGGGGAATATCACATTGGGAAATCCATAAGTTACGATATGTTTACTTTGACGCATATATTGCGGGGAACCCAAATGCTATTTTACGCAATGGGTTAAGAAATTATTTTGACTCAATATATCCGAATATTGGACTTCGTGATTTAGAAAAAGTGGCTAACATGCAACATAAAGAAGCATGTTATGCTTACGGATTAGTAATGTTTTCTTCTCACCAAAGTGAGAACAAGAACATCGGGCTACAACTATTAAACAAAACGTTTCCACAAGTGACGGAGTCGGTAATTGGGGTAAGAAATGAGGTTTTTAGATTGTTACGGGACTGTTGGACATTACGTAACCCTCGTCCCTTTGACGACGTTACAACACGCTGTCTTATCAACGGCCATAATGAAATGTCCCGTCCTTATTGATTAAAAACGTTCCATATTAATTGATTTCGTTACGAGGTTTTGACCTCTATATGAGACGTTTTTTCAAAGACTGCATTCATTTTTAAAACAAACCATAACCTTTATTTCATAAATAAAGGTTTAAAAAGCTTTACGTAGATTATCAAATAATGATAATCTAAAATATCCTGTTTACACACGACCATTACATAATGGTTTACAATACAAATATGTTACATCGAAATCAGTTTCTTGAATGCAGTTTTTACACAATATCATACAAACATGGACTCCAAATCTTGTCCTTATTTTAGTATGCAACAGCGGAAGCTCTTAATATTCACCTGAGAATAAACATGCTTTAAACGTCAACAAAAATGTTGGTGAGTTATAGGTTTAACCTATATATATCAAATCGTAATAATAGACCACAAGATTTCATATTTCAATACACATCCCATACATAGAGATAAAAATCATTCATATGGTGAACACCTGGTAACCGACATTAACAATATGCATATATAAGAATATCCCCATCATTCCGGGACACCCTTCGGATATGATATAAATTTCGAAGTACTAAAGCATCCGGTACTTTGGATGGGGTTTGTTAGGCCCAATAGATCTATCTTTAGGATTCGCGTCAATTAGGGTGTCTGTTCCCTAATTCTTAGATTACCAGACTTAATAAAAAGGGGCATATTCGATTTCGATAATTCAACCATAGAATGTAGTTTCACGTACTTGTGTCTATTTTGTAAATCATTTATAAAACCTGCATGTATTCTCATCCCAAAAATATTAGATTTTAAAAGTGGGACTATAACTCACTTTCACAGATTTTTACTTCGTCGGGAAGTAAGACTTGGCCACTGGTTGATTCACGAACCTATAACAATATATACATATATATCAAAGTATGTTCAAAATATATTTACAACACTTTTAATATATTTTGATGTTTTAAGTTTATTAAGTCAGCTGTCCTCGTTAGTAACCTAAAACTAGTTGTCCACAATTAGATGTACAGAAATAAATCGATAAATATTATCTTGAATCAATCCACGACCCAGTGTATACGTATCTCAGTATTGATCACAACTCAAACTATATATATTTTGGAATCAACCTCAACCCTGTATAGCTAACTCCAACATTCACATATAGAGTGTCTATGGTTGTTCCGAAATATATATAGATGTGTCGACATGATAGGTCGAAACATTGTATACGTGTCTATGGTATCTCAAGATTACATAATATACAATACAAGTTGATTAAGTTATGGTTGGAATAGATTTGTTACCAATTTTCACGTAGCTAAAATGAGAAAAATTATCCAATCTTGTTTTACCCATAACTTCTTCATTTTAAATCCGTTTTGAGTGAATCAAATTGCTATGGTTTCATATTGAACTCTATTTTATGAATCTAAACAGAAAAGTATAGGTTTATAGTCGGAAAAATAAGTTACAAGTCGTTTTTGTAAAGGTAGTCATTTCAGTCGAAAGAACGACGTCTAGATGACCATTTTAGAAAACATACTTCCACTTTGAGTTTAATCATAATTTTTGGATATAGTTTCATGTTCATAATAAAAATCATTTTCTCAGAATAACAACTTTAAAATCAAAGTTTATCATAGTTTTTAATTAACTAACCCAAAACAGCCCGCGGTGTTACTACGACGGCGTAAATCCGGTTTTACGGTGTTTTTCGTGTTTCCAGGTTTTAAATCATTAAGTTAGCATATCATATAGATATAGAACATGTGTTTAGTTGATTTTAAAAGTCAAGTTAGAAGGATTAACTTTTGTTTGCGAACAAGTTTAGAATTAACTAAACTATGTTCTAGTGATTACAAGTTTAAACCTTCGAATAAGATAGCTTTATATGTATGAATCGAATGATGTTATGAACATCATTACTACCTTAAGTTCCTTGGATAAACCTACTGGAAAAGAGAAAAATGGATCTAGCTTCAATGGATCCTTGGATGGCTCGAAGTTCTTGAAGCAGAATCATGACACGAAAACAAGTTCAAGTAAGATCATCACTTGAAATAAGATTGTTATAGTTATAGAAATTGAACCAAAGTTTGAATATGATTATTACCTTGTATTAGAATGATAACCTACTGTAAGAAACAAAGATTTCTTGAGGTTGGATGATCACCTTACAAGATTGGAAGTGAGCTAGCAAACTTGAAAGTATTCTTGATTTTATGAAACTAGAACTTTTGGAATTTATGAAGAACACTTAGAACTTGAAGATAGAACTTGAGAGAGATCAATTATATGAAGAAAATTGAAGAATGAAAGTGTTTGTAGGTGTTTTTGGTCGTTGGTGTATGGATTAGATATAAAGGATATGTAATTTTGTTTTCATGTAAATAAGTCATGAATGATTACTCATATTTTTGTAATTTTATGAGATATTTCATGCTAGTTGCCAAATGATGGTTCCCACATGTGTTAGGTGACTCACAAGGGCTGCTAAGAGCTGATCATTGGAGTGTATATACCAATAGTACATACATCTAAAAGCTGTGTATTGTACGAGTACGAATACGGGTGCATACGAGTAGAATTGTTGATGAAACTGGACGAGGATGTAATTGTAAGCATTTTTGTTAAGTAGAAGTATTTTGATAAGTGTATTGAAGTCTTTCAAAAGTGTATAAATACATATTAAAACACTACATGTATATACATTTTAACTGAGTCGTTAAGTCATCGTTAGTCGTTACATGTAAGTGTTGTTTTGAAACCTTTAGGTTAACGATCTTGTTAAATGTTGTTAACCCAATGTTTATAATATCAAATGAGATTTTAAATTATTATATTATCATGATATTATCATGTATGAATATCTCTTAATATGATATATATACATTAAATGTCTTTACAACGATAATCGTTACATATATGTCTCGTTTAAAAATCATTAAGTTAGTAGTCTTGTTTTTACATATGTAGTTCATTGTTAATATACTTAATGATATGTTTACTTATCATAGTATCATGTTAACTATATATATATCCATATATATGTCATCATATAGTTTTTACAAGTTTTAACGTTCGTGAATCACCGGTCAACTTGGGTGGTCAATTGTCTATATGAAACATATTTCAATTAATCAAGTCTTAACAAGTTTGATTGCTTAACATGTTGGAAACATTTAATCATGTAAATATCAATCTCAATTAATATATATAAACATGGAAAAGTTCGGGTCACTACAGTACCTACCCGTTAAATAAATTTCGTCCCGAAATTTTAAGCTGTTGAAGGTGTTGACGAATCTTCTGGAAATAGATGCGGGTATTTCTTCTTCATCTGATCTTCACGCTCCCAGGTGAACTCGGGTCCTCTACGAGCATTCCATCGAACCTTAATAATTGGTATCTTGTTTTGCTTAAGTCTTTTAACCTCACGATCCATTATTTCGACGGGTTCTTCGATGAATTGAAGTTTTTCGTTGATTTGAATTTCATCTAACGGAATAGTGAGATCTTCTTTAGCAAAACATTTCTTTAAATTCGAGACGTGGAAAGTGTTATGTACAGCCGCGAGTTGTTGAGGTAACTCTAGTCGGTAAGCTACTGGTCCGATACGATCAATAATCTTGAATGGTCCAATATACCTTGGATTTAATTTCCCTCGTTTACCAAATCGAACAACGCCTTTCCAAGGTGCAACTTTAAGCATGACCATCTCTCCAATTTCAAATTCTATATCTTTTCTTTTAATGTCAGCGTAGCTCTTTTGTCGACTTTGGGCGGTTTTCGACCGTTGTTGAATTTGGATGATCTTCTCGGTAGTTTCTTGTATAATCTCCGGACCCGTAATCTGTCTATCCCCCACTTCACTCCAACAAATCGGAGACCTGCACTTTCTACCATAAAGTGCTTCAAACGGCGCCATCTCAATGCTTGAATGGTAGCTGTTGTTGTAGGAAAATTCTGCTAACGGTAGATGTCGATCCCAACTGTTTCCGAAATCAATAACACATGCTCGTAGCATATCTTCAAGCGTTTGTATCGTCCTTTCGCTCTGCCCATCAGTTTGTGGATGATAGGCAGTACTCATGTCTAGACGAGTTCCTAATGCTTGCTGTAATGTCTGCCAGAATCTTGAAATAAATCTGCCATCCCTATCAGAGATAATAGAGATTGGTATTCCATGTCTGGAGATGACTTCCTTCAAATACAGTCGTGCTAACTTCTCCATCTTGTCATCTTCTCTTATTGGCAAGAAGTGTGCTGATTTGGTGAGACGGTCAACTATTATCCAAATAGTATCAAAACCACTTGCAGTCCTTGGCAATTTAGTGATGAAATCCATGGTAATGTTTTCCCATTTCCATTCCGGGATTTCGGGTGGTTGAAGTAGACCTGATGGTTTCTGATGCTCAGCTTTGACCTTAGAACACGTCAAACATTCTCCTACGTATTTAGCAACATCGGCTTTCATACCCGGCCACCAAAAATGTTTCTTGATATCCTTGTACATCTTCCCCGTTCCAGGATGTATTGAGTATCTGGTTTTATGAGATTCTCTAAGTACCATTTCTCTCATATCTCCAAATTTTGGTACCCAAATCCTTTCAGCCCTATACCGGGTTCCGTCTTCTCGAATATTAAGATGCTTCTCCGATCCTTTGGGTATTTCATCCTTTAAATTTCCCTCTTTTAAAACTCCTTGTTGCGCCTCCTTTATTTGAGTAGTAATGTTATTATGAATCATTATATTCATAGATTTTACTCGAATGGGTTCTCTGTCCTTCCTGCTCAAGGCATCGGCTACCACATTTGCCTTCCCCGGGTGGTAACGAATCTCAAAGTCGTAATCATTCAATAATTCAATCCACCTACGCTGCCTCATATTCAGTTGTTTCTGATTAAATATGTGTTGAAGACTTTTGTGGTCGGTATATATAATACTTTTGACCCCATATAAGTAGTGCCTCCAAGTCTTTAATGCAAAAACAACCGCGCCTAATTCCAAATCATGCGTCGTATAATTTTGTTCGTGAATCTTCAATTGTCTAGACGCATAAGCAATCACCTTCGTTCGTTGCATTAATACACAACCGAGACCTTGCTTTGATGCATCACAATAAATCACAAAATCATCATTCCCTTCAGGCAATGACAATATAGGTGCCGTAGTTAGCTTTTTCTTCAATAACTGAAACGCTTTCTTTTGTTCATCATTCCATTCAAATTTCTTCCCTTTATGCGTTAATGCAGTCAAGGGTTTTGCTATTCTGGAAAAGTCTTGGATGAACCTTCTGTAGTAACCAGCTAGTCCTAAAAACTGGCGTATGTGTTTCGGAGTTTTCGGGGTTTCCCACTTTTCAACAGTTTCTATCTTTGCCGGATCCACCTTAATACCTTCTTTGTTCACTATGTG
The DNA here is from genome assembly GCF_046630445.1 of Rutidosis leptorrhynchoides. Classification (NCBI taxonomy): domain Eukaryota; kingdom Viridiplantae; phylum Streptophyta; class Magnoliopsida; order Asterales; family Asteraceae; genus Rutidosis; species Rutidosis leptorrhynchoides. Next base: position 238,869,302 of record NC_092338.1, on the reverse strand, counting down.
ACCGAGGAATTGAACTTCTTCCAACCAAAATGCACACTTTGAAAACTTAGCGTACAATTCTTCCTTCCTCAATACTTCTAACACCTTCCTCAAATGTTCACCGTGTTCTTGGTCATTCTTTGAGTAAATAAGTATGTCATCAATGAAAACAATGACAAACTTGTCAAGGTATGGTCCACACACTCGGTTCATAAGGTCCATGAACACAGCTGGTGCATTAGTTAAACCAAACGGCATGACCATAAACTCGTAATGACCGTAACGTGTTCTGAAAGCAGTCTTTGGAATATCATCTTCTTTCACCCGCATTTGATGATACCCGGAACGTAAGTCAATCTTTGAATAAACAGACGAGCCTTGTAGTTGATCAAATAAGTCATCGATTCTCGGTAGTGGGTAGCGGTTCTTGATGGTAAGTTTGTTCAACTCTCGGTAGTCGATACACAACCTGAATGTACCATCTTTCTTCTTGACAAACAAAATAGGAGCTCCCTACGGTGATGTGCTTGGTCGAATGAAACCACGCTCTAAAAGTTCTTGTAATTGGCTTTGTAGTTCTTTCATCTCGCTGGGTGCAAGTCTGTAAGGAGCACGAGCTATTGGTGCAGCTCCTGGTACAAGATCTATTTGAAATTCAACGGATCGATGTGGGGTAATCCCGGTAATTCTTTCGGAAATACATCGGGAAATTCTTTTGCGACGGGAACATCATTGATGCTCTTTTCTTCAGTTTGTACTTTCTCGACGTGTGCTAGAACAGCATAGCAACCTTTTCTTATTAGTTTTTGTGCCTTCAAATTACTAATAAGATGTAGCTTCGTGTTGCCCTTTTCTCCGTACACCATTAAGGGTTTTCCTTTTTCTCGTATAATGCGAATTGCATTTTTGTAACAAACGATCTCTGCTTTCACTTCTTTCAACCAGTCCATACCGATTATCACATCAAAACTCCCTAACTCTACTGGTATCAAGTCAATCTTAAATGTTTCGCTAACCAGTTTAATTTCTCGATTCCGACATATATTATCTGCTGAAATTAATTTACCATTTGCTAATTCGAGTAAAAATTTACTATCCAAAAGCGTCAATGGACAACTTAATTTAGCACAAAAATCTCTACTCATATAGCTTCTATCCGCACCCGAATCAAATAAAACGTAAGCAGATTTATTGTCAATAAGAAACGTACCCGTAACAAGCTCCGGGTCTTCCTGTGCCTCTGCCGCATTAATATTGAAAACTCTTCCACGGCCTTGTCCATTCGTGTTCTCCTGGTTCGGGCAATTTCTAATAATGTGGCCCGGTTTTCCACATTTATAACAAACTACATTGGCATAACTTGCTCCGACACTACTTGCTCCGCCATTACTCGTTCCGACACCATTTGTTCCTTTCGTTCTATTAACCCCTGGTCCGTAGACCTCACACTTCGCCACGCTATGACCATTTCTTTTACACTTGTTGCAAAATTTGGTGCAGAACCCCGAGTGATTCTTTTCACACCTTTGGCATAGCTGTTTCTGATTGTTGTTGTTGTTGTTGTTGCGGTTATTATTGTTGTTGGGATGATTGTTGTAGTTGCTGTTGTTGTTGTTGTTGTTGTTGTTGTTGGGCCGTTTGTTGTAGTTGCGATTGATGTTGCGATTATTGGGATAATTGTTGCGATTATTGTTGTAATTGCTGTTGTTGTTGTATTGGTGATTCTTATCACCGTTTTCCTCCCACTTTCTTTTGACTTGCTTCACATTGGCCTCTTCAGCAGTCTGTTCTTTAATTCTTTCTTCAATTTGGTTCACGAGTTTGTGAGACATTCTACATGCCTGTTGTATGGAGGCGGGCTCGTGTGAACTTATATCTTCTTGGATTCTTTCCGGTAATCCTTTCACAAACGCGTCGATCTTCTCTTCCTCATCTTCGAATGCTCCCGGACACAATAGGCACAATTCTGTGAATCGTCTTTCGTACGTGGTAATATCAAATCCTTGGGTTCGTAACCCTCTAAGTTCTGTCTTGAGCTTATTGACCTCGGTTCTGGGACGGTACTTCTCGTTCATCAAGTGCTTGAATGCTGACCACGGTAGTGCGTACGCATCGTCTTGTCCCACTTGCTCTAGATAGGTATTCCACCATGTTAACGCAGAACCTGTGAAGGTATGCGTAGCGTACTTTACTTTGTCCTCTTCAGTACACTTACTTATGGCAAACACCGATTCGACCTTCTCGGTCCACCGTTTCAATCCGATCGGTCCTTCGGTTCCATCAAATTCCAAAGGTTTGCAGGCAGTGAATTCTTTGTAGGTGCATCCTACACGATTTCCTGTACTGCTAGATCCAAGGTTATTGTTGGTATGTAGCGCAGCTTGTACTGCGGCTATGTTTGAAGCTAGAAAAGTACGGAATTCCTCTTCATTCATATTCACGGTGTGTCGAGTAGTCGGTGCCATTTCCTTCAAAATAGTTAAATGGAACAAGTTAATCATACAGAATATTAAGAGTAGTTAATAGTATTTCGTAGCATAATATGAACTCATTTATAAAAGATTTTTCTTCATATTAGCGTTTTATAAGTTTAAATTCGGGTAGTACCTACCCGTTAAGTTCATACTTAATAGCTAATATACAATTCAACTACTACAATTCTATATGAAAAACTGATTATAATAATATTTCGCGTTCAAACTTTTATACAATATTTTACAAACTTACAATACCGCTTATTTTACATAAAGCATGAAATATAGCACACAATAACTTTGATACAAGATAGTTGTGAAGATAATTCTAGCTAGTACACAAGTCGTTCAGCAAAGGCAATAAAGACACGTAATTCATACGTCCAGAAACAAGTCATGCATTCTGGTTTTACTAGGACTATTTCCCATCCTTGGTCTTGTGCAACATAACCGTTATGGCCGTTGATAAGACAGCGTGTTGTAACGTCGTCAAAGGGACGAGGGTTACGTAATGTCCAACAGTCCCGTAATAATCTAAAAACCTCATTTCTTACCCCAATTACCGACTCCGTCACTTGTGGAAACGTTTTGTTTAATAGTTGTAGCCCGATGTTCTTGTTCTCACTTTGGTGAGAAGCGAACATTACTAATCCGTAAGCATAACATGCTTCTTTATGTTGCATGTTAGCCGCTTTTTCTAAATCACGAAGTCCAATATTCGGATATATTGAGTCAAAATAATTTCTTAACCCGTTGCGTAAAATAGCATTTGGGTTCCCCGCAATATATGCGTCAAAGTAAACACATCGTAACTTATGGGTTTCCCAATGTGATATCCCCCATCTTTCAAACGAAAGTCTCTTATAAACCAAGACATTCTTGGAACGTTCTTCGAATGTCTTACAAACTGATCTCGCCTTAAATAGTTGTGCCGAGGAATTCTGGCCGACTCTAGACAAGATTTCATCAATCATGTCTCCGGGTAGGTCTCTTAAAATATTGGGTTGTCTATCCATTTTGTGTTTTTAAACTGTAAAATAGACAAGAGTTAGATTCATAAAAAAATACTTATTAATACAAGCAATTTTTACATATATCATAAAGCATAAGAACACTATATTACATATATTACACCACACGAATACAACTATCTTATTCCGACTCGCTCGTTTCTTCTTCTTCTTCGGTTTTGGTTCGTTTTGCCAAGTTTCTAGGGATATATGATGTTCCCCTAATACGAGCTGTCGTTGTCCACATTGGTTTAGAAAAACCTGGTGGTTTAGAGGTTCCCGGGTCATTGTTACAACTTAAGGACTTCGGGCGTTGACGATACATATAAAGTTCATCGGGGTTGGAATTAGATTTCTCTATTTTTATGCCCTTTCCCTTATTATTTTCTTTTGCCTTTTTAAATTCAGTTGGGGTAATTTCTATAACATCATCGGAATTCTCGTCGGAATCCGATTCATCGGAGAATTGGTAATCCTCCCAATATTTTGCTTCCTTGGCGGAAACACCATTGACCATAATTAACCTTGGTCGGTTGGTTGAGGATTTTCTTTTACTTAACCGTTTTATTATTTCCCCCACCGGTTCTATTTCTTCATCCGGTTCCGATTCTTCTTCCGGTTCCGATTCTTCTTCCGGTTCCGACTCTTCTTCCGGTTCCTCTTCGGGAACTTGTGAATCAGTCCACGAATCATTCCAATTTACATTTGACTCTTCATTATTATTAGGTGAGTCAATGGGACTTGTTCTAGAGGTAGACATCTATCACATAATATCAAACGCGTTAAGAGATTAATATATCACATAATATTCACATGTTAAAAATATATAGTTTCCAACAAAATTTGTTAAGCAATCATTTTTCAAGTAAACACGGTCGAAGTCCAGACTCACTAATGCATCCTAACAAACTCGATAAGACACACTAATGCAAATTTTCTGGTTCTCTAAGACCAACGCTCGGATACCAACTGAAATGTCCCGTTCTTATTGATTAAAAACGTTCCATATTAATTGATTTCGTTGCGAGGTTTTGACCTCTATATGAGACGTTTTTTCAAAGACTGCATTCATTTTTAAAACAAACCATAACCTTTATTTCATAAATAAAGGTTTAAAAAGCTTTACGTAGATTATCAAATAATGATAATCTAAAATATCCTGTTTACACACGACCATTACATAATGGTTTACAATACAAATATGTTACATCGAAATCAGTTTCTTGAATGCAGTTTTTACACAATATCATACAAACATGGACTCCAAATCTTGTCCTTATTTTAGTATGCAACAGCGGAAGCTCTTAATATTCACCTGAGAATAAACATGCTTTAAACGTCAACAAAAATGTTGGTGAGTTATAGGTTTAACCTATATATATCAAATCGTAACAATAGACCACAAGATTTCATATTTCAATACACATCCCATACATAGAGATAAAAATCATTCATATGGTGAACACCTGGTAACCGACATTAACAAGATGCATATATAAGAATATCCCCATCATTCCGGGACACCCTTCGGATATGATATAAATTTCGAAGTACTAAAGCATCCGGTACTTTGGATGGGGTTTGTTAGGCCCAATAGATCTATCTTTAGGATTCACGTCAATTAGGGTGTCTGTTCCCTAATTCTTAGATTACCAGACTTAATAAAAAGGGGCATATTCGATTTCGATAATTCAACCATAGAATGTAGTTTCACGTACTTGTGTCTATTTTGTAAATCATTTATAAAACCTGCATGTATTCTCATCCCAAAAATATTAGATTTTAAAAGTGGGACTATAACTCACTTTCACAGATTTTTACTTCGTCGGGAAGTAAGACTTGGCCACTGGTTGATTCACGAACCTATAACAATATATACATATATATCAAAGTATGTTCAAAATATATTTACAACACTTTTAATATATTTTGATGTTTTAAGTTTATTAAGTCAGCTGTCCTCGTTAGTAACCTAAAACTAGTTGTCCACAATTAGATGTACAGAAATAAATCGATAAATATTATCTTGAATCAATCCACGACCCAGTGTATACGTATCTCAGTATTGATCACAACTCAAACTATATATATTTTGGAATCAACCTCAACCCTGTATAGCTAACTCCAACATTCACATATAGAGTGTCTATGGTTGTTCCGAAATATATATAGATGTGTCGACATGATAGGTCAAAACATTGTATACGTGTCTATGGTATCTCAAGATTACATAATATACAATACAAGTTGATTAAGTTATGGTTGGAATAGATTTGTTACCAATTTTCACGTAGCTAAAATGAGAAAAATTATCCAATCTTGTTTTACCCATAACTTCTTCATTTTAAATCCGTTTTGAGTGAATCAAATTGCTATGGTTTCATATTGAACTCTATTTTATGAATCTAAACAGAAAAGTATAGGTTTATAGTCGGAAAAATAAGTTACAAGTCGTTTTTGTAAAGGTAGTCATTTCAGTCGAAAGAACGACGTCTAGATGACCATTTTAGAAAACATACTTCCACTTTGAGTTTAATCATAATTTTTGGATATAGTTTCATGTTCATAATAAAAATCATTTTCTCAGAATAACAACTTTAAAATCAAAGTTTATCATAGTTTTTAATTAACTAACCCAAAACAGCCCGCGGTGTTACTACGACGGCGTAAATCCGGTTTTACGGTGTTTTTCGTGTTTCCAGGTTTTAAATCATTAAGTTAGCATATCATATAGATATAGAACATGTGTTTAGTTGATTTTAAAAGTCAAGTTAGAAGGATTAACTTTTGTTTGCGAACAAGTTTAGAATTAACTAAACTATGTTCTAGTGATTACAAGTTTAAACCTTCGAATAAGATAGCTTTATATGTATGAATCGAATGATGTTATGAACATCATTACTACCTTAAGTTCCTTGGATAAACCTACTGGAAAAGAGAAAAATGGATCTAACTTCAATGGATCCTTGGATGGCTCGAAGTTCTTGAAGCAGAATCATGACACGAAAACAAGTTCAAGTAAGATCATCACTTGAAATAAGATTGTTATAGTTATAGAAATTGAACCAAAGTTTGAATATGATTATTACCTTGTATTAGAATGATAACCTACTGTAAGAAACAAAGATTTCTTGAGGTTGGATGATCACCTTACAAGATTGGAAGTGAGCTAGCAAACTTGAAAGTATTCTTGATTTTATGAAACTAGAACTTTTGGAATTTATGAAGAACACTTAGAACTTGAAGATAGAACTTGAGAGAGATCAATTAGATGAAGAAAATTGAAGAATGAAAGTGTTTGTAGGTGTTTTTGGTCGTTGGTGTATGGATTAGATATAAAGGATATGTAATTTTGTTTTCATGTAAATAAGTCATGAATGATTACTCATATTTTTGTAATTTTATGAGATATTTCATGCTATTTGCCAAATGATGGTTCCCACATGTGTTAGGTGACTCACAAGGGCTGCTAAGAGCTGATCATTGGAGTGTATATACCAATAGTACATACATCTAAAAGCTGTGTATTGTACGAGTACGAATACGGGTGCATACGAGTAGAATTGTTGATGAAACTGAACGAGGATGTAATTGTAAGCATTTTTGTTAAGTAGAAGTATTTTGATAAGTGTATTGAAGTCTTTCAAAAGTGTATAAATACATATTAAAACACTACATGTATATACATTTTAACTGAGTCGTTAAGTCATCGTTAGTCGTTACATGTAAGTGTTGTTTTGAAACCTTTAGGTTAACGATCTTGTTAAATGTTGTTAACCCAATGTTTATAATATCAAATGAGATTTTAAATTATTATATTATCATGATATTATCATGTATGAATATCTCTTAATATGATATATATACATTAAATGTCTTTACAACGATAATCGTTACATATATGTCTCGTTTAAAAATCATTAAGTTAGTAGTCTTGTTTTTACATATGTAGTTCATTGTTAATATACTTAATGATATGTTTACTTATCATAGTATCATGTTAACTATATATATATCCATATATATGTCATCATATAGTTTTTACAAGTTTTAACGTTCGTGAATCACCGGTCAACTTGGGTGGTCAATTGTCTATATGAAACATATTTCAATTAATCAAGTCTTAACAAGTTTGATTGCTTAACATGTTGGAAACATTTAATCATGTAAATATCAATCTCAATTAATATATATAAACATGGAAAAGTTCGGGTCACTACACATAACGGTTATGTTCCACAAGACCAAGGATGGGAAGTAGTCCTAGCAAAACCAGAATGCATGACTTGTTTCTGGACGTATGAATTACGTGTCTTTATTGCCTTTGCTGAACGACTTGTGTACTAGCTAGAATTATCTTCACACCTATCTTGTATCAAAGTTATTGTGTGCTATATTTCATGCTTTATGTAAAATAAGCGGTATTGTAAGTTTGTAAAATATTGTATAAAAGTTTGAACGCGAAATATTATTACAATCAGTTTTTCATATAGAATTGTAGTAGTTGAATTGTATATTAGCTACTAAGTATGAACTTAAAGGATAGGTACTACCCGAATTTAAACTTATAAAACGCTAATATGAAGAAAAAGCTTTTATAAATGAGTTCATATTATGCTACGAAATACTATTAACTACTCTTAATATTCTGTATGATTAACTTGTTCCATTTGACTATTTTGAAGGAAATGGCACCGACTACTCGACACACCGTGAATATGAATGAAGAGGAATTCCGTACTTTTCTAGCTTCAAACATAGCCGCAGTACAGGCTGCTCTACATACCAACAATAACCTTGGATCTAGCAGTACAGGAAATCGTGTAGGATGCACCTACAAAGAATTCACTGCCTGCAAACCTTTAGAATTTGATGGAACCGAAGGACCGATCGGATTGAAACGGTGGACCGAGAAGGTCGAATCGGTGTTTGCCATAAGTAAGTGTACTGAAGAGGACAAAGTGAAGTACGCTACGCATACCTTCACAGGTTCTGCGTTAACATGGTGGAATACCTATCTAGAGTAAGTGGGACAAGACGATGCGTACGCACTACCGTGGTCAGCATTCAAGCACTTGATGAACGAGAAGTACCGTCCCAGAACCGAGGTCAATAAGCTCAAGACAGAACTTAGAGGGTTACGAACCTTAGGATTTGATATTACCACGTACGAAAGATGATTCACAGAATTGTGCCTATTGTGTCCGGGAGCATTCGAAGATGAGGAAGAGAAGATCGACGCGTTTGTGAAAGGATTACCGGAAAGAATCCAAGAAGATATAAGTTCACACGAGCCCGCCTCCATACAACAGGCATGTAGAATGGCTCACAAACTAGTGAACCAGATTGAAGAAAGAATTAAAGAACAGACTGCTGAAGAGGCCAATGTGAAGCAAGTCAAAAGAAAGTGGGAGGAAAACGGTGATAAGAATCACCAATACAACAACAACAGCAATTACAACAATAATCGCAACAATTATCCCAACAATCGCAACATCAATCGCAACTACAACAAACGGCCCAACAACAACAACAACAACAACAATAGCAGCAACTACAACAATCATCCCAACAACAATAATAACCGCAACAACAACAATCAGAAGCAGCTATGCCAAAGGTGTGAAAAGCATCACTCGGGGTTCTGCACCAAATTTTGCAACAAGTGTAAAAGAAATGGTCATAGCGTGGCAAAGTGTGAGGTCTATGGACCAGGGGTTAATAGAACGAAAGGAACAAATGGTGTCGGAACGAGTAATGGCGGAGCAAGTAGTGTCGGAGCAAGTTATGCCAATGTAGTTTGTTATAAATGTGGAAAACCGGGCCACATTATTAGAAATTGTCCGAACCAGGAGAACACGAATGGACAAGGCCGCGGAAGAGTTTTCAATATTAATGCGGCAGAGGCACAGGAAGACCCGGAGCTTGTTACGGGTACGTTTCTTATTGACAATAAATCTGCTTACGTTTTATTTGATTCGGGTGCGGATAGAAGCTATATGAGTAGAGATTTTTGTGCTAAATTAAGTTGTCCATTAACGCCTTTGGATAGTAAATTTTTACTCGAATTAGCAAATGGTAAATTAATTTCAGCAGATAATATATGTCGGAATCGAGAAATTAAACTGGTTAGCGAAACATTTAAGATTGACTTGATACCAGTAGAGTTAGGGAGTTTTGATGTGATAATCGGTATGGACTGGTTGAAAGAAGTGAAAGCAGAGATTGTTTGTTACAAAAATGCAATTCGCATTATACGAGAAAAAGGAAAACCCTTAATGGTGTACGGAGAAAAGGGCAACACGAAGTTACATCTTATTAGTAATTTGAAGGCACAAAAACTAATAAGAAAAGGTTGCTATGCTGTTCTAGCACTCGTCGAGAAAGTACAAACTGAAGAAAAGAGCATCAATGATGTTCCCGTCGCAAAAGAATTTCCCGATGTATTTCCGAAAGAATTACCGGGATTACCCCCACATCGATCCGTTGAATTTCAAATAGATCTTGTACCAGGAGCTGCACCAATAGCTCGTGCTCCTTACAGACTCGCACCCAGCGAGATGAAAGAACTACAAAGCCAATTACAAGAACTTTTGGAGCGTGGTTTCATTCGACCAAGCACATCACCATGGGGAGCTCCTATTTTGTTTGTCAAGAAGAAAGATGGTACATTCAGGTTGTGTATCGACTACCGAGAGTTGAACAAACTTACCATCAAGAACCGCTACCCACTACCGAGAATCGATGACTTATTTGATCAACTACAAGGCTCGTCTGTTTATTCAAAGATTGACTTACGTTCCGGGTATCATCAAATGCGGGTGAAAGAAGATGATATTCCAAAGACTGCTTTCAGAACACGTTACGGTCATTACGAGTTTATGGTCATGCCGTTTGGTTTAACTAATGCACCAGCTGTGTTCATGGACCTTATGAACCGAGTGTGTGGACCATACCTTGACAAGTTTGTCATTGTTTTCATTGATGACATACTTATTTACTCAAAGAATGACCAAGAACACGGTGAACAGTTGAGAAAGGTGTTAGAAGTATTGAGGAAGGAAGAATTGTACGCTAAGTTTTCAAAGTGTGCATTTTGGTTGGAAGAAGTTCAATTCCTCGGTCACATAGTGAACAAAGAAGGTATTAAGGTGGATCCGGCAAAGATAGAAACTGTTGAAAAGTGGGAAACCCCGAAAACTCCGAAACACATACGCCAATTTTTAGGACTAGCTGGTTACTACAGAAGGTTCATCCAAGACTATTCCAGAATAGCAAAACCCTTGACTGCATTAACGCATAAAAGGAAGAAATTTGAATGGAATGATGAACAAGAGAAAGCATTTCAGTTATTGAAGAAAAAGCTAACTACGGCACCTATATTGTCATTGCCTGAAGGGAATGATGATTTTGTGATTTATTGTGATGCATCAAAGCAAGGTCTCGGTTGTGTATTAATGCAACGAACGAAGGTGATTGCTTATGCGTCTAGACAATTGAAGATTCACGAACAAAATTATACGACGCATGATTTGGAATTAGGCGCGGTTGTTTTTGCATTAAAGACTTGGAGGCACTACTTATATGGGGTCAAAAGTATTATATATACCAACCACAAAAGTCTTCAACACATATTTAATCAGAAACAACTGAATATGAGGCAGCGTAGGTGGATTGAAGTGTTGAATGATTACGACTTTGAGATTCGTTACCACCCGGGGAAGGCAAATGTGGTAGCCGATGCCTTGAGCAGGAAGGACAGAGAACCCATTCGAGTAAAATCTATGAATATAATGATTCATAATAACCTTACTACTCAAATAAAGGAGGCGCAACAAGGAGTTTTAAAAGAGGGAAATTTAAAGGATGAAATACCCAAAGGATCGGAGAAGCATCTTAATATTCGGGAAGACGGAACCCGGTATAGGGCTGAAAGGATTTGGGTACCAAAATTTGGAGATATGAGAGAAATGGTACTTAGAGAAGCTCATAAAACCAGATACTCAATACATCCTGGAACGGGGAAGATGTACAAGGATCTCAAGAAACATTTTTGGTGGCCGGGCATGAAAGCCGATGTTGCTAAATACGTAGGAGAATGTTTGACGTGTTCTAAGGTCAAAGATGAGCATCAGAAACCATCAGGTCTACTTCAACAACCCGAAATCCCGGAATGGAAATGGGAAAACATTACCATGGATTTCATCACTAAATTGCCAAGGACTGCAAGTGGTTTTGATACTATTTGGGTAATAGTTGATCGTCTCACCAAATCAGCACATTTCCTGCCAATAAGAGAAGATGACAAGATGGAGAAGTTAGCACGACTGTATTTGAAGGAAGTCGTCTCCAGACATGGAATACCAATCTCTATTATCTCTGATAGGGATGGCAGATTTATTTCAAGATTTTGGCAGACATTACAGCAAGCATTAGGAACTCGTCTAGACATGAGTACTGCCTATCATCCACAAACTGATGGGCAGAGCGAAAGGACGATACAAACGCTTGAAGACATGCTACGAGCATGTGTTATTGATTTCGGAAACAGTTGGGTCGACATCTACCGTTAGCAGAATTTTCCTACAACAACAGCTACCATTCAAGCATTGAGATGGCGCCGTTTGAAGCAATTTATGGTAGAAAGTGCAGGTCTCCGATTTGTTGGAGTGAAGTGGGGGATAGACAGATTACGGGTCCGGAGATTATACAAGAAACTACCGAGAAGATCATCCAAATTCAACAACAGTTGAAAACCACCCAAAGTCGACAAAAGAGCTACGCTGACATTAAAAGAAAAGATATAGAATTTGAAATTGGAGAGATGGTCATGCTTAAAGTTGCACCTTGGAAAGGCGTTGTTCGATTTGGTAAACGAGGGAAATTAAATCCAAGGTATATTGGACCATTCAAGATTATTGATCGTGTCAGACCAGTAGCTTACCGACTTGAGTTACCTCAACAACTCGCAGCTGTACATAAAACTTTCCACGTCTCGAATTTGAAGAAATGTTTTGCTAAAGAAGATCTCACTATTCCGTTAGATGAAATCCAAATCAACGAAAAACTTCAATTCATCGAAGAACCCGTCGAAATAATGGATCGTGAGGTTAAAAGACTTAAGCAAAACAAGATACCAATTGTTAAGGTTCGATGGAATGCTCATAGAGGACCCGAGTTCACCTGGGAGCGTGAAGATCAGATGAAGAAGAAATACCCGCATCTATTTCCAGAAGATTCGTCAACACCTTCAACAGCTTAAAATTTCGGGACGAAATTTATTTAACGGGTAGGTACTGTAGTGACCCGAACTTTTCCATGTTTATATATATTAATTGAGATTGATATTTACATGATTAAATGTTTCCAACATGTTAAGCAATCAAACTTGTTAAGACTTGATTAATTGAAATATGTTTCATATAGACAATTGACCACCCAAGTTGACCGGTGATTCACGAACGTTAAAACTTGTAAAAACTATATGATGACATATATATGGATATATATATAGTTAACATGATACTATGATAAGTAAACATATCATTAAGTATATTAACAATGAACTACATATGTAAAAACAAGACTACTAACTTAATGATTTTTAAACGAGACATATATGTAATGATTATCGTTGTAAAGACATTTAATGTATATATATCATATTAAGAGATATTCATACATGATAATATCATGATAATATAATAATTTAAAATCTCATTTGATATTATAAACATTGGGTTAACAACATTTAACAAGATCGTTAACCTAAAGGTTTCAAAACAACACTTACATGTAACGACTAACGATGACTTAACGACTCAGTTAAAATGTATATACATGTAGTGTTTTAATATGTATTTATACACTTTTGAAAGACTTCAATACACTTATCAAAATACTTCTACTTAACAAAAATGCTTACAATTACATCCTCGTTCAGTTTCATCAACAATTCTACTCGTATGCACCCGTATTCGTACTCGTACAATACACAGCTTTTAGATGTATGTACTATTGGTATATAAACTCCAATGATCAGCTCTTAGCAGCCCATGTGAGTCACCTAACACATGTGGGAACCATCATTTGGCAACTAGCATGAAATATCTCATAAAATTACAAAAATATGAGTAATCATTCATGACTTATTTACATGAAAACAAAATTACATATCCTTTATATCTAATCCATACACCAACGACCAAAAACACCTACAAACACTTTCATTCTTCAATTTTCTTCATCTAATTGATCTCTCTCAAGTTCTATCTTCAAGTTCTAAGTGTTCTTCATATATTCTACAAGTTCTAGTTACATAAAATCAAGAATACTTTCAAGTTTGCTAGCTCACTTCCAATCTTGTAAGGTGATCATCCAACCTCAAGAAATCTTTGTTTCTTACAGTAGGTTATCATTCTAATACAAGGTAATAATCATATTTAAACTTTGGTTCAATTTCTATAACTATAACAATCTTATTTCAAGTGATGATCTTACTTGAACTTGTTTTCGTGTCATGATTCTGCTTCAAGAACTTCGAGCCATCCAAGGATCCGTTGAAGCTAGATCCATTGTTCTCTTTTCCAGTAGGTTTATCCAAGGAACTTAAGGTAGTAATGATGTTCATAACATCATTCGATTCATACATATAAAGCTATCTTATTCGAAGTTTTAAACTTGTAATCACTAGAACATAGTTTAGTTAATTCTAAACTTGTTCGCAAACAAAAGTTAATCCTTCTAACTTGACTTTTAAAATCAACTAAACACATGTTCTATATCTATATGATATGCTAACTTAATGATTTAAAACCTGGAAACACGAAAAACATCGTAAAATCGGATTTACGCCGTCGTAGTAACACCGCGGGCTGTTTTGGGTTAGTTAATTAAAAACTATGATAAACTTTGATTTAAAAGTTGTTATTCTGAGAAAATGATTTTTATTATGAACATGAAACTATATCCAAAAATTATGGTTAAACTCAAAGTGGAAGTATGTTTTCTAAAATGGTCATCTAGACGTCGTTCTTTCGACTGAAATGACTACCTTTACAAAAACGACTTGTAACTTATTTTTCCGACTATAAACCTATACTTTTTCTGTTTAGATTCATAAAATAGAGTTCAATATGAAACCATAGCAATTTGATTCACTCAAAACGGATTTAAAATGAAGAAGTTATGGGTAAAACAAGATTGGATAATTTTTCTCATTTTAGCTACGTGAAAATTGGTAACAAATCTATTCCAACCATAACTTAATCAACTTGTATTGTATATTATGTAATCTTGAGATACCATAGACACGTATACAATGTTTCGACCTATCATGTCGACACATCTATATATATTCCGGAACAACCATAGACACTCTATATGTGAATGTTGGAGTTAGCTATACAGGGTTGAGGTTGATTCCAAAATATATATAGTTTGAGTTGTGATCAATACTAAGATACGTATACACTGGGTCGTGGATTGATTCAAGATAATATTTATCGATTTATTTCTGTACATCTAACTGTGGACAACTAGTTGTAGGTTACTAACGAGGACAGCTGACTTAATAAACTTAAAACATCAAAATATATTAAAAGTGTTGTAAATATATTTTGAACATACTTTGATATATATGTATATATTGTTATAGGTTCGTGAATCAACCAGTGGCCAAGTCTTACTTCCCGACGAAGTAAAAATCTGTGAAAGTGAGTTATAGTCCCACTTTTAAAATCTAATATTTTTGGGATGAGAATACATGCAGGTTTTATAAATGATTTACAAAATAGACACAAGTACGTGAAACTACATTCTATGGTTGAATTATCGAAATCGAATATGCCCCTTTTTATTAAGTCTGGTAATCTAAGAATTAGGGAACAGACACCCTAATTGACGCGAATCCTAAAGATAGATCTATTGGGTCTAACAAACCCCATCCAAAGAACCGGATGCTTTAGTACTTCGAAATTTATATCATATCCGAAGGGTGTCCCGGAATGATGGGGATATTCTTATATATGCATCTTGTTAAATGTCGGTTACCAGGTGTTCACCATATGAATGATTTTTATCTCTATGTATGGGATGTGTATTGAAATATGAAATCTTGTGGTCTATTATTATGATTTGATATATATAGGTTAAACCTATAACTCACCAACATTTTTGTTGACGTTTTAAGCATGTTTATTCTCAGGTGATTATTAAGAGCTTCCGCTGTCGCATACTTAAATAAGGACGAGATTTGGAGTCCATGCTTGTATGATATTGTGTAAAAACTGCATTCAAGAAACTTATTTTGTTGTAACATATTTGTATTGTAAACCATTATGTAATGGTCGTGTGTAAACAGGATATTTTAGATTATCATTATTTGATAATCTACGTAAAGCTTTTTAAAACCTTTATCTATGAAATAAAGGTTATGGTTTGTTTTAAAAATGAATGCAGTCTTTGAAAAACGTCTCATATAGAGGTCAAAACCTCGCAACGAAATCAATTAATATGGAACGTTTTTAATCAATAAGAACGGGACATTTCACTATCTCAGTAGCATATGTATCTAATTCAGGATTCAACAAACCTATCTAAGGACAATATCGAATGTACAAGCATGCATAATCCTATATACTCGAGCACTAGTCAGGGATACACTATTGAAATATAAAAGTTAAGTTATGAGTGCTCACGTATCAATATTGAGATTCAATATTGCAGGAAAGTACGTAGACGAAACGAAAATGATAAACGTTAGGTTGACCTCACGAGCAATACCCTCGATCAATACCCATAACCTCCATAGCTATAACCCATAATTTCCTTAGCTCTATCCCGTTTGAAAACTTATTTTAAAATCGTCTGAATATAACTCCGTCGTAGTATTTTATGTATACTAATAATATCTTGAAATAATACAAAGAAAATATATATGTGTAATTTGATTGAGAGAGTTTAGATTTTTGAATTCTATATATAATAGATTTTTAAATTATTAAAGTGAATTATTAAAGTATGAATTATTAAAGTGAATTATTAAAGTATGAATTATTAAAGTGAATTATTAAAGTATGAATTATTAAAGTATGAATTATTAAAGTGAATTATTAAAGTGAATTATTAAAGTATGAATTATTAAAGTAAATTATTAAAGTATGAATTATTAAAGTGAATTATTAAAGTATGAATTATTAAAGTTAAAGTAAAGTAAAAGTAAAGTAAAGGTAAAGTTAAAGTATAGTAAAAGTATAAAACTATGTACGTATAATACGCGTATAAATATATATAATATTAATTTAAATCGTTATATATATTTGATAAAATAAAATATAAATATCGTTATTTTATCATACTAGTTAAGTAATGAGTGGTCAAAAAGAATAGATTTCTTAAATCACAGTGGACCTCATAACATAGGCCCGTAATCATATCATAATGTATCTGATAATTCAATCATTTGATATTATCTCTTAATTCTGTCAATAAATATATCGAAACAAATACGTTCATGTAAAGTATTATATATCTAATACTTTGTTAATGTTTTCAGTTAATATTATATATTATATATACATATCTATATACACATAATTGTTCGTGAATCGTCGAACACGGTCAAAGGATAATTAATTACATGAATGTAGTTCCAAACTTTTTGAGATTCAACATTACAAATTCTGCTTATCGTGTCGGAAACATATAAAGGTTAAGTTTAAATTTGGTCGGAAATTTTCGGGTCGTCACAGTACCTACATTAAAGAAATTTCATCCCGAAATTTGATCGAGGTCGTCATGGCTAACTATAAAAATGTTTTCATGACGAATATGAGTTGATAAATAGAGTTTTATCATCATTGAGTAATATAGATAAAACAATTTGATTACGCGAAGAGTATAAGTGAAGCTATCGCAAGAGAGTGAAATGAGTAAACGTATATTTATTTTAACCGATGACGTAGTTATGATTGATTTCCAGAATTCATTGGATTTAAAGAAAATCTTTGCAATAAGATTTAGTTCTTCGGCGATTAAGAAAATCATGACCTTCTTTGATTAAATGCGATAATCTGTCTCGAATTCTCTGTCTGATATTTTACTATAAATCCACCCCCTTCGTTTCTTTATTTCCACAGCTTACACCTTCTAGTCTTTCTCCCCAATTCATACTTTAAAGCATTCGTTAATATGCTTCATCCAGTATTGATTCTTGATATACTCTTAACTTTCATATCTGTCATTCTTCTTTTTCATCTACCACCGGAGGAAGTTATTTTCTTCTACCATTACCTTGGAGTTATTGTTTTTTCATTCTCCCGTGTCTTTATATTGCTATACGCATTGATATACACTGTTTGTAATTTCGAGGTTGTTATCGGGCTTTATATTCTCCATTATATTTCGGAGCTTCATGCTTTCATTTTCTCTTCCCAGCCTTAAGTCAAGCGAATAATGGTCCAAAATTCGTAGATATGAATTTTGGATGAACATAGTTAATGTTCCAAGAAGAAAATCGTAATGGCATGATCTTAATTTGGCAACTTACCAGAATATCTGAAAATATAGAGCTATCAAGATGATATGTTCTTAATATGTTTGAAAATTGGGTAGAATGTAAGAGTCGTGTAAATAGTACATGATGACGGTATGTTCTATGAATCATCACGTTCCATTAGAAACTCAGCATAACTTACTGTAATATAATCACGTTGATCAAGTGTCATTATATTATACTAACTCATGTTTCAGTTCCCAACACTGCTTTAAAAACATTCCTATTTTAAATTCGAATTTTTTTTCTTCAGAATTTAGAAACTAACACAGTTTCTTTTTATGTTGTAACGCAGATATTGCGAAGAGATAAAAGATTTCGGATAAGAATAGTTGTGAAAATATCTTCAGGAATATCGAAGATATTTATAATAAAAGATACGATAATATCTTAGAATTCTTAACATAGATGGATGATGAAGAAGATTTGTCTGTGAAGGTTTAGAATAAGAAGTAAGGTGTTTGCTAACGATTTCAGTAGACACTGAAACATTTGGATCCTTTGAAGGCAGGTTTAGTCTTTGTGATTTGTCCACAGCCTCCTTCATGGTCTGCTCAATCCATTTTCCAGTTTCAAACCTTCTCTTTTTCTCAGCTTTACCACCATACTATTCTTTATCATCAAACTTTTGACTGTTAAAGTCGTTTACAGTTTTTGCTGCTTCATCAGCATTTTTCTAATTTCGGAGAACTAGTTTATAGTTTGAGATGTTTTTCAGAAAATTCACATTCGAAGTATGTAAGTCTAGGAAATAGACGTTATATGTATAACTTTTGACATAAAATTGTCGCGAAATTCAAAATACTGATTGCTAATTCCCAGTAGTTGGTGTGACAATTATTGTTACAGGATGTAGGTGAGTACATGATGGGGTTTTAATGAATAAGTATAGTGGCTTTTCGGAGAGGCTTAAGTCGAAGGTTAATGAAGTTGTTGATAAGTTTACTGCTAATGTGGTGAGATATGAAAGGTTCCCCGGTAACAATGATGAAGGGGTAATTGTTATAATAAGGTTTATTCGTATAAACAAATGAAGGTGATTTGCTGGAGCTGTGACAAAACTGTATATTTTGGAAAGAGATTGAAAAATTATATTTGGTAATAAATATCAAAGGATCTGACACGGATACGTGTTAAACTATATCTTTGGTTTCGAGAGCTTTTCAGATGCATGACAGTGGGTAATATGTGGTTGGATCATCATCTCGCATGTCTTTAGGAATTTCGAAGTGTTTGAACACATATTGTAATTGTTAATATACATATGATGTTCTAAGATTTTGAATGATATAAATATTTTTGTGAGTTCCATGAATAGAAATGAGGTTCTAGGACAGTTTTGAAGTCAAAGTATAGTTTTGAAAGATGTAGGAATCTAAGAGTGATGATTTCAGTTATATCTTGAATCGAATTCTGAGATTTCAAAATCAGAATATGTAATTAGATTTTGAATGAGTATGGTTGTTTTGATTTCTATAAAAGAATGTATATTGTTGTGAAAGTAGGGAGTATAATGGATGATTTGCTAAATCAGATTCGAAGAATGTAACATATTAATTGTGAATTTATATATCTCTCGGGTATTACCTACCCGTTAAAAAAAAAATTTCACAATTAATATTTTGTACAAAAGAATTTTATTACAGTCTTTATGGAAATATATATGTGGATATTTCTTCAGATGTAATATTGATTTAATGAGTTAATATTAAATTAAACTCATTTGATTTATGGTTAAGGCTAGGATAGATAATTTCTAAACTTTAGAAATTACATAATCACCGTAGAATGTTTCCCCAATGAAGTTATGAATCAATACTTCATCGTTGTGGTATTCCTTGGTATCTACATGGCGTATGACGTCGATGCTCGTGGGACAGATTGTGAAGTTGAGGTTTGTGATGCGGTTGTTGGTGGTGGTGGTAATGGTACTGTTGATGTTGTTGATGGTGGTACTGGTTATGCTGCTGGTGCTACTGCTGGTGTTTGTAAACTTTGCACCATATTCTCCAAAGCCACTACCCGAGCGCGAAGCTCGTTGACTTCTTCTATTACACCGGGGTGATTGTCGGTTCGGACGAGCGGATAAATAAGATCTAGAATTTGGTGTAGTATATAATCATGACGAGATACTCTGGAAATGAGAGAGAAAATGGTGTTTCGGACAGGTTCGCCAGTAAGTGCTTCAGGTTCATTGCCAAGAGGGCAATCTGGTGGATGAAAGGGATCACCTTCTTCTTGTCTCCAATGGTTAAGTAGATTACGAACCCATCCCCAATTCATCTAGAATAGATGATGGCTAATTGGTTGATCCATTCCGGTCACGCTGCTTTCGGAGCTCATGTGGAAATCCATATCGGCATAGCTGTCGGAATCCGAGGAACTCAAACTGGTTGAGGGATCCATCTTGTATGATCAGGGAAAGAATTTTTTTTGTATGAAATAGATTGTAGAATTTAGATTTGGTATTCTTCAATACATAATTTACATATGTATATATAATACCAAAATCCCATAAATTACGGAGGAATCTTTGAAAGATGTCAGTCAAAGTTCACAGTAACATATATACTAAGATAAGAATTCGTCTATACACTATTATGCAATAAATGTAGGAAAACGCGTCTAGACTTAAGAATGATAAGCAGGTAATTTCCTAAGGATGGTAAGTAGATGATTTCAGACTAAAAATGATAAGCAAAACTTTTGACATGCAGACACGGTCGAAGTCCAGACTCACTGATGCATCTTAACAACTATCAGTTAGACACACTAATGCAAGACCTGGTTCGCTAAGACCACCGCTCTGATACTAACTGAAAGTTGGGGACGCATCCCACTCAGTGCCTTCTCAGCTAACCGCCTGTGACCACTGAGCGTACCTCAGACACTGATTTTACGGCCCGCCTCTCGGCAGTACAGCCAACCCAAATAGGGACCGCGAGGAGTAAGAGCCAATGCTTCGTCACAGGTAACACTGTGAGAACCCCCTCTACGATTAACCCGCTAATAAACGTCATTAAACCAGCTCTGATACCAACTGAAAGGACCCGTTCATATACATTATAAACGATTCACAATAGTTGATTACATCGCGAGGTATTTGACCTCTATATGATACGTTTTACAAACATTGCATTCGTTTTTAAAAGACAAACTTTCTTTACATCAAAAATTGACGGCATGCATACCATTTCATATTACATCCAACTATAATTGACTTAATATTAATCTTGATGAACTCAACGACTCGAATGCAACGTCTTTCAAAGTATGTCATGAATGACTCCAAGTAATATCCTTAAAATGAGCTAATGCACAGCGGAAGATTTCTTTAATACTTGAGAATAAACATGCTTTAAAGTGTCAACCAAAAGGTTGGTGAGTTCATTAGTTTATCATAATCAATCATTTCCGTAATAGTAATAGACCACAAGATTTCAGTTTCTATAAATATCCCTACACTCGCGAGTGTATAAAAGTATTCTATAAGTTGTAGGCACCCGGTAACAAGCCTTAACGTTCATGTTTTACCCTCTGAAGTACACCAGATCAGGTGTGTTTAAAATAACCTCGAAGTACTAAAGCATCCCATAGTTAGGATGGGGTTTGTCAGGCCCAATAGATCTATCTTTAGGATTCGCGCCTACCGTACATAGACAAGTAGTTTAATGTTACCAAGCTAAGGGTATATTTCTGGTTTAAACCCACATAGAATTAGTTTTAGTACTTGTGCCTATTTCGTAAAACATTTATAAAACATCGCATGTATTCTCAGCCCAAAAATATATATTGCAAAAGCAATTAAAAAGGGAGCAAATGAAACTCACCATACTGTATTTCGTAGTAAAAATACATATAACGTCATTTAACAAGTGCAAGGTTGGCCTCGGATTCACGAACCTATATTAATTATATATATTTATATGTTGGTCAATATTTGTCTAACAATTTTTGGTCAAGTCATAGTGTACCACAATCCTAATGCTCGAGACTAATATGCAAAAGTCAACAAAAGTCAACTTAACCCAAAATGACTTCTAAAATTTATACGTGTTTATTATATAACTTAACTATAGTCATTTTATATATTTAAATATATTTATTAGATTTTATAATAATAAAAGTCATTTATTAATAAAAATTTATATTAACGTTTATATATGATAAAATATACTTTTATATATCTTAAGTAGTAAAATTTATAAAGTTCATTTAATATCGTAAAACTATAGTGGTAAGTATTATTAATGTAATTATATTACGCGTGGTGAAAAATATCTTTGTATCCCCTATTTATTTGATAAAATAATATTGATCATAATAATAATAAGTAAAAGTTGTATTATTTTGTAATAATAATTATTATTATTCTATAAAAAAATAACAATATTTATATTTACTAAAAATGTTATTATGATAAAATGATAATACTAACATAATAGTAATAATGATATTTTATAATAACAATGATATTTCTATTAAAATAATAACGACGATAGTAATAATAATCATTTTAACAATAATACTAAAATTCAGTTGACTATAACTTCTAATCTGTTCATCGAAACCATTCGATATCTAAATGAAAAGTTCTTAATTTTTCGCTAGCTTTCCAATGACATGCATATCATATACCCTATCTCAGTAGCATATGTATCTAATTCAGGATTCAACAAACCTATCTAAGGACAATATCGAATGTACAAGCATGCATAATCCTATATACTCGAGCACTAGTCAGGGATACACTATTGAAATATAAAAGTTAAGTTATGAGTGCTCACGTATCAATATTGAGATTCAATATTGCAGGAAAGTACGTAGACGAAACGAAAATGATAAACGTTAGGTTGACCTCACGAGCAATACCCTCGATCAATACCCATAACCTCCATAGCTATAACCCATAATTTCCTTAGCTCTATCCCGTTTGAAAACTTATTTTAAAATCGTCTGAATATAACTCCGTCGTAGTATTTTATGCATACTAATAATATCTTGAAATAATACAAAGAAAATATATATGTGTAATTTGATTGAGAGAGTTTAGATTTTTGAATTCTATATATAATAGATTTTTGAATTATTAAAGTGAATTATTAAAGTATGAATTATTAAAGTGAATTATTAAAGTATGAATTATTAAAGTGAATTATTAAAGTATGAATTATTAAAGTGAATTATTAAAGTATGAATTATTAAAGTGAATTATTAAAGTGAATTATTAAAGTATGAATTATTAAAGTAAATTATTAAAGTATGAATTATTAAAGTGAATTATTAAAGTATGAATTATTAAAGTTAAAGTAAAGTAAAAGTAAAGTAAAGGTAAAGTTAAAGTATAGTAAAAGTATAAAACTATGTACGTATAATACGCATATAAATATATATAATATTAATTTAAATCGTTATATATATTTGATAAAATAAAATATAAATATCGTTATTTTATCATACTAGTTAAGTAATGAGTGGTCAAAAAGAATAGATTTCTTAAATCACAGTGGACCTCATAACATAGGCCCGTAATCATATCATAATGTATCTGATAATTCAATCATTTGATATTATCTCTTAATTCTGTCAATAAATATATCGAAACAAATACGTTCATGTAAAGTATTATATATCTAATACTTTGTTAATGTTTTCAGTTAATATTATATATTATATATACATATCTATATACACATAATTGTTCGTGAATCGTCGAACACGGTCAAAGGATAATTGATTACATGAATGTAGTTCCAAACTTTTTGAGATTCAACATTACAAATTCTGCTTATCGTGTCGGAAACATATAAAGGTTAAGTTTAAATTTGGTCGGAAATTTTCGGGCCGTCATAGAAGTGCAGGTCTCCAATTTGTTGGAGTGATGTGGGGGATAAACAAATTACAGGTCCAGAAATTATCCAAGAAATCACCGATAAAATCATTCAGATTCAGCAACGATTGAAAACAGCCCGGAGTCGACAAAAGAGCTATGCGGATGTTAGAAGAAAACCTTTAGAGTTTGAGGAAGGTGATATGGTTATGCTTAAGGTATCACCTTGGAAAGGTGTTATTTGTTTTGGAAAGCGGGGGAAATTGAGCCCAAGATACATTGGGCCATTCAAGATTGAAAAAACGCATTGGGCAGGTGGCCTATCGACTTGAGCTACCTCCACAATTAGAAAAGATTCACAACACCTTTCATGTTTCAAACCTGAAGAAATGCCTAGCTACCGAAGATCTCATTATTCCTTTAGACGAGATTAAAATTAACGAGAAACTAAATTTCGTCGAAGAACCCGTCGAAATTATGGATCGTGAGGTCAAACGACTCAAACAAAGTAAGATACCAATTGTTAAGGTTCGATGGAATGCTAGTAGAGGACCTGAATTTACTTGGGAACGAGAAGACCAAATGAAGCTGAAGTACCCACATTTGTTTCCCGATATCACACGTTAACTAGGTACTATTCTAAATTTCGGGACGAAATTTAATTTAACGGGTGTGTAATGTGAAATGTCCCGTTCTTATTGATTAAAAACGTTCCATATTAATTGATTTCGTTGCGAGGTTTTGACCTCTATATGAGACGTTTTTCAAAGACTGCATTCATTTTAAAACAAACCATAACCTTTATTTCATCAATAAAGGTTTAAAAGCTTTACGTAGATTATCAAATAATGATAATCTAAAATATCTTGTTTACACACGACCATTACATAATGGTTTACAATACAAATATGTTACAACAAAATAAGTTTCTTGAATGCAGTTTTTACACAATATCATACAAGCATGGACTCCAAATCTCGTCCTTATTTAAGTATGCGACAGCGGAAGCTCTTAATAATCACCTGAGAATAAACATGCTTAAAACGTCAACAAAAATGTTGGTGAGTTATAGGTTTAACCTATATATATCAAATCGTAACAATAGACCACAAGATTTCATATTTCAATACACATCCCATACATAGAGATAAAAATCATTCATATGGTGAACACCTGGTAACCGACATTAACAAGATGCATATATAAGAATATCCCCATCATTCCGGGACACCCTTCGGATATGATATAAATTTCGAAGTACTAAAGCATCCGGTACTTTGAATGGGGTTTGTTAGGCCCAATAGATCTATCTTTAGGATTCGCGTCAATTAGGGTGTCTGTTCCCTAATTCTTAGATTACCAGACTTAATAAAAAGGGGCATATTCGATTTCGATAATTCAACCATAGAATGTAGTTTCACGTACTTGTGTCTATTTTGTAAATCATTTATAAAACCTGCATGTATTCTCATCCCAAAAATATTAGATTTTAAAAGTGGGACTATAACTCACTTTCACAGATTTTTACTTCGTCGGGAAGTAAGACTTGGCCACTGGTTGATTCACGAACCTATAACAATATATACATATATATCAAAGTATGTTCAAAATATATTTACAACACTTTTAATATATTTTGATGTTTTAAGTTTATTAAGTCAGCTGTCCTCGTTAGTAACCTACAACTAGTTGTCCACAGTTAGATGTACATAAATAAATCGATAAATATTATCTTGAATCAATCCACGACCCAGTGTATACGTATCTCAGTATTGATCACAACTCAAACTATATATATTTTGGAATCAACCTCAACCCTGTATAGCTAACTCCAACATTCACATATAGAGTGTCTATGGTTGTTCCGAAATATATATAGATGTGTCGACATGATAGGTCGAAACATTGTATACGTGTCTTTGGTATCTCAAGATTACATAATATACAATACAAGTTGATTAAGTTATGGTTGGAATAGATTTGTTGCCAATTTTCACGTAGCTAAAATGAGAAAAATTATCCAATCTTGTTTTACCCATAACTTCTTCATTTTAAATCCGTTTTGAGTGAATCAAATTGCTATGGTTTCATATTGAACTCTATTTTATGAATCTAAACAGAAAAATTATAGGTTTATAGTCGGAAAATTAAGTTACAAGTCGTTTTTGTAAAGGTAGTCATTTCAGTCGAAAGAACGACGTCTAGATGACCATTTTAGAAAACATACTTCCACTTTGAGTTTAACCATAATTTTTGGATATAGTTTCATGTTCATAATAAAAATCATTTTCTCAGAATAACAACTTTTAAATCAAAGTTTATCATAGTTTTTAATTAACTAACCCAAAACAGCCCGCGGTGTTACTACGACGGCGTAAATCCGGTTTTACGGTGTTTTTCATGTTTCCAGGTTTTAAATCATTAAGTTAGCATATCATATAGATATAGAACATGTGTTTAGTTGATTTTAAAAGTCTAGTTAGAAGGATTAACTTTTGTTTGCGAACAAGTTTAGAATTAACTAAACTATGTTCTAGTGATTACAAGTTTAAAACTTTTAATAAGATAGCTTTATATGTATGAATCGAATGATGTTATGAACATCATTACTACCTTAAGTTCCTTGGATAAACCTACTGGAAAAGAGAAAAATGGATCTAGCTTCAACGGATCCTTGGATGGCTCGAAGTTCTTGAAGCAGAATCATGACACGAAAACAAGTTCAAGTAAGATCATCACTTGAAATAAGATTGTTATAGTTATAGAAATTGAACCAAAGTTTGAATATGATTATTACCTTGTATTAGAATGATAACCTACTGTAAGAAACAAAGATTTCTTGAGGTTGGATGATCACCTTACAAGATTGGAAGTGAGCTAGCAAACTTGAAAGTATTCTTGATTTTATGTAACTAGAACTTGTAGAATATATGAAGAACACTTAGAACTTGAAGATAGAACTTGAGAGAGATCAATTAGATGAAGAAAATTGAAGAATGAAAGTGTTTGTAGGTGTTTTTGGTCGTTGGTGTATGGATTAGATATAAAGGATATGTAATTTTGTTTTCATGTAAATAAGTCATGAATGATTACTCATATTTTTGTAATTTTATGAGATATTTCATGCTAGTTGCCAAATGATGGTTCCCACATGTGTTAGGTGACTCACATGGGCTGCTAAGAGCTGATCATTGGAGTGTATATACCAATAGTACATACATCTAAAAGCTGTGTATTGTACGAGTACGAATACGGGTGCATACGAGTAGAATTGTTGATGAAACTGAACGAGGATGTAATTGTAAGCATTTTTGTTTAGTAGAAGTATTTTGATAAGTGTATTGAAGTCTTTCAAAAGTGTATACATACATATTAAAACACTACATGTATATACATTTTAACTGAGTCGTTAAGTCATCGTTAGTCGTTACATGTAAGTGTTGTTTTGAAACCTTTAGGTTAACGATCTTGTTAAATGTTGTTAACCCAATGTTTATAATATCAAATGAGATTTTAAATTATTATATTATCATGATATTATCATGTATGAATATCTCTTAATATGATATATATACATTAAATGTCTTTACAACGATAATCGTTACATATATGTCTCGTTTAAAAATCATTAAGTTAGTAGTCTTGTTTTTACATATGTAGTTCATTGTTAATATACTTAATGATATGTTTACTTATCATAGTATCATGTTAACTATATATATATCCATATATATGTCATCATATAGTTTTTACAAGTTTTAACGTTCGTGAATCACCGGTCAACTTGGGTGGTCAATTGTCTATATGAAACATATTTCAATTAATCAAGTCTTAACAAGTTTGATTGCTTAACATGTTGGAAACATTTAATCATGTAAATATTAATCTCAATTAATATATATAAACATGGAAAAGTTCGGGTCACTACAGTACCTACCCGTTAAATAAATTTCGTCCCGAAATTTTAAGCTGTTGAAAGTGTTGACGAATCTTCTAGAAATAGATGCGGGTATTTCTTCTTCATCTGATCTTCACGCTCCCAGGTGAACTCGGGTCCTCTACGAGCATTCCATCAAACCTTAACAATTGGTATCTTGTTTTGCTTAAGTCTTTTAACCTCACGATCCATTATTTCGACGGGTTCTTCGATGAATTGAAGTTTTTCGTTGATTTGGATTTCATCTAACGGAATAGTGAGATCTTCTTTAGCAAAACATTTCTTCAAATTCGAGACGTGGAAAGTGTTATGTACAGCCGCGAGTTGTTGAGGTAACTCAAGTCGGTAAGCTACTGGTCCGACACGATCAATAATCTTGAATGGTCCAATATACCTTGGATTTAATTTCCCTCGTTTACCAAATCGAACAATGCCTTTTCAAGGTGCAACTTTAAGCATGACCATCTCTCCAATTTCAAATTCTATATCTTTTCTTTTAATGTCAGCGTAGCTCTTTTGTCGACTTTGGGCGGTTTTCAACCGTTGTTGAATTTGGATGATCTTCTCGGTAGTTTCTTGTATAATCTCCGGACCCGTAATCTGTTTATCCCCCACTTCACTCCAACAAATCGGAGACCTGCACTTTCTACCATAAAGTGCTTCAAACGGCGCCATCTCAATGCTTGAATGGTAGCTGTTGTTGTAGGAAAATTCTGCTAACGGTAGATGTCGATCCCAACTGTTTCCGAAATCAATAACACATGCTCGTAGCATGTCTTCAAGCGTTTGTATCGTCCTTTCGCTTTGCCCATCAGTTTGTGGATGATAGGCAGTACTCATGTCTAGACGAGTTCCTAATGCTTGCTGTAATGTCTGCCAGAATCTTGAAATAAATCTGCCATCCTTATCAGAGATAATAGAGATTGGTATTCCATGTCTGGAGATGACTTCCTTCAAATACAGTCGTGCTAACTTCTCCATCTTGTCATCTTCTCTTATTGGTAGGAAGTGTGCTGATTTGGTGAGACGATCAACTATTACCCAAATAGTATCAAAACCACTTGCAGTCCTTGGAAATTTAGTGATGAAATCCATGGTAATGTTTTCCCATTTCCATTCTGGGATTTCGGGTTGTTGAAGTAGACCTGATGGTTTCTGATGCTCAGCTTTGACCTTAGAACACGTCAAACATTCTCCTACGTATTTAGCAACATCGGCTTTCATACCCGGCCACCAAAAATGTTTCTTGAGATCCTTGTACATCTTCCCCGTTCCAGGATGTATTGAGTATCTGGTTTTATGAGCTTCTCTAAGTACCATTTCTCTCATATCTCCAAATTTTGGTACCCAAATCCTTTCAGCCCTATACCGGGTTCCGTCTTCCCGAATATTAAGATGCTTCTCCGATCCTTTGGGTATTTCATCCTTTAAATTTCCCTCTTTTAAAACTCCTTGTTGCGCCTCCTTTATTTGAGTAGTAAGGTTATTATGAATCATTATATTCATAGATTTTACTCGAATGGGTTCTCTGTCCTTCCTGCTCAAGGCATCGGCTACCACATTTGCCTTTCCCGGGTGGTAACGAATCTCAAAATCGTAATCATTCAATAATTCAATCCACCTACGCTGCCTCATATTCAGTTATTTCTGATTAAATATGTGTTGAAGACTTTTGTGGTCGGTATATATAATACTTTTGACCCCATATAAGTAGTGTCTACAAGTCTTTAATGCAAAAACAACCGCGCCTAATTCCAAATCATGCGTCGTATAATTTTGTTCGTGAATCTTCAATTGTCTAGACGCATAAGCAATCACCTTCGTTCGTTGCATTAATACACAACCGAGACCTTGCTTTGATGCATCACAATAAATCACAAAATCATCATTCCCTTCAGGCAATGACAATATAGGTGCCGTAGTTAGCTTTTTCTTCAGTAACTGAAACGCTTTCTCTTGTTCATCATTCCATTCAAATTTCTTCCCTTTATGCGTTAATGCAGTCAAGGGTTTTGCTATTCTGGAAAAGTCTTGGATGAACCTTCTGTAGTAACCAGCTAGTCCTAAAAACTGGCGTATGTGTTTCGGAGTTTTCGGGGTTTCCCACTTTTCAACAGTTTCTATCTTTGCCGGATCCACCTTAATACCTTGTTTGTTCACTATGTGACCGAGGAATTGAACTTCTTCCAACCAAAATGCACACTTTGAAAACTTAGCGTACAATTCTTCCTTCCTCAATACTTCTAACACCTTTCTCAAATGTTCACCGTGTTCTTGGTCATTCTTTGAGTAAATAAGTATGTCATCAATGAAAACAATGACAAACTTGTCAAGGTATGGTCCACACACTCTGTTCATAAGGTCCATGAACACAGCTGGTGCATTAGTTAAACCAAACGGCATGACCATAAACTCGTAATGACCGTAACGTGTTCTGAAAGCAGTCTTTGGAATATCATCTTCTTTCACCCGCATTTGATGATACCCGGAACGTAAGTCAATCTTTGAATAAACAGACGAGCCTTGTAGTTGATCAAATAAGTCGTCGATTCTCGGTAGTGGGTAGCGGTTCTTGATGGTAAGTTTGTTCAACTCTCGGTAGTCGATACACAACCTGAATGTACCATCTTTCTTCTTGACAAAAAAAACAGGAGCTCCCCACGGTGATGTGCTTGGTCGAATGAAACCACGCTCTAAAAGTTCTTGTAATTGGCTTTGCAGTTCTTTCATCTTGCTGGGTGCGAGTCTGTAAGGAGCACGAGCTATTGGTGCAGCTCCTGATACAAGATCTATTTGAAATTCAACTGATCGATGTGGGGGTAATCCCGGTAATTCTTTCGGAAATACATCGGGAAATTCTTTTGCGACGGGAACATCATTGATGCTCTTTTCTTCAGTTTGTACTTTCTCGACGTGTGCTAGAACAGCATAGCAACCTTTTCTTATTAGTTTTTGTGCCTTCAAATTACTAATAAGATGTAGCTTCGTGTTGCCCTTTTCTCCGTACACCATTAAGGGTTTTCCTTTTTCTCGTATAATGCGAATTGCATTTTTGTAACAAACGATCTCTGCTTTCACTTCTTTCAACCAGTCCATACCGATTATCACATCAAAACTCCCTAACTCTACTGGTATCAAATCAATCTTAAATGTTTCGCTAACCAGTTTAATTTCTCGATTCCGACATATATTATCTGCTGAAATTAATTTACCATTTGCTAATTCGAGTAAAAATTTACTATCCAAAGGCGTCAATGGACAACTTAATTTAGCACAAAAATCTCTACTCATATAGCTTCTATCCACACCCGAATCAAATAAAACGTAAGCAGATTTATTGTCAATAAGAAACGTACCCGTAACAAGCTCCGGGTCTTCCTGTGCTTCTGCCGCATTAATATTGAAAACTCTTCCGCGGCCTTGTCCATTCGTGTTCTCCTGGTTCGGGCAATTTCTAATAATGTGGCCCGGTTTTCCATATTTATAACAAACTACATTGGCATAACTTGCTCTGACACTACTTGCTCCGCCATTACTCGTTCCGACACCATTTGTTCCTTTCGTTCTATTAACCCCTGGTTCGTAGACCTCACACTTCGCCGCGCTATGGCCATTTTTTTTTACACTTGTTGCAAAATTTGGTGCAGAACCCCGAGTGATACTTTTCACACCTTTGGCATAGCTGCTTCTGATTGTTGTTGTTGTTGTTGCGGTTATTATTGTTGTTGGGATGATTGTTGTAGTTGCTGTTGTTGTTGTTGTTGTTGTTGGGCCGTTTGTTGTAGTTGCAATTGATGTTGCGATTGTTAGGATAATTGTTGCGATTATTGTTGTAATTGCTGTTGTTGTTGTATTGGTGATTCTTATCACCGTTTTCCTCCCACTTTCTTTTGACTTGCTTCACATTGGCCTCTTCAGCAGTCTGTTCTTTAATTCTTTCTTCAATCTGGTTCACTAGTTTGTGAGCCATTCTACATAGGCGGGCTCGTGTGAACTTATATCTTCTTGGATTCTTTCCGGTAATCCTTTCACAAACGCGTCGATCTTCTCTTCCTCATCTTCGAATGCTCCCGGACACAATACGCACAATTCTGTGAATCGTCTTTCGTACGTGGTAATATCAAATCCTTGGGTTCGTAACCCTCTAAGTTCTGTCTTAAGCTTATTGACCTCGGTTCTGGGACGGTACTTCTCGTTCATCAAGTGCTTGAATGCTGACCACGGTAGTGCGTACGCATCATCTTGTCCCACTTGCTCTTGATAGGTATTCCACCATGTTAACACAGAACCTGTGAAGGTATGCGTAGCGTACTTCACTTTGTCCTCTTCAGTACACTTACTTATGGCAAACACCGATTCGACCTTCTCGGTCCTTCGGTTCCATCAAATTCCAAAGGTTTGCAGGCAGTGAATTCTTTGTAGGTGCATCCTACACGATTTCCTGTACTGCCAGATCCAAGGTTATTGTTGGTATGTAGCGCAGCCTGTACTGCGGCTATGTTTGAAGCTAGAAAAGTACGGAATTCCTCTTCATTGAATTCACGGTGTGTCGAGTAGTCGGTGCCATTTCCTTCAAAATAGTCAAATGGAACAAGTTAATCATACAGAATATTAAGAGTAGTTAATAGTATTTCGTAGCATAATATGAACTCATTTATAAAAGCTTTTTCTTCATATTAGCGTTTTATAAGTTTAAATTCGGGTAGTACCTACCCGTTAAGTTCATACTTAGTAGCTAATATACAATTCAACTACTACAATTCTATATGAAAAACTGATTGTAATAATATTTCGCGTTCAAACTTTTATACAATATTTTACAAACTTACAATACCGCTTATTTTACATAAAGCATGAAATATAGCACACAATAACTTTGATACAAGATAATTGTGAAGATAATTCTAGCTAGTACACAAGTCGTTCAGCAAAGGCAATAAAGACACGTAATTCATACGTCCAGAAACAAGTCATGCATTCTGGTTTTACTAGGACTACTTCCCATCCTTGGTCTTGTGGAACATAACCGTTATGGCCGTTGATAAGACAGCGTGTTGTAACGTCATCAAAGGGACGAGGGTTACGTAATGACCAACAGTCTTGTAATAACCTAAAAACCTCATTTCTTAACCCAATTACCGACTCCGTCACTTGTGGGAACGTTTTGTTTAATAGTTGTAGCCCGATGTTCTTGTTCTCACTTTGGTGAGAAGCGAACATTACTAACCCGTAAGCATAACATGCTTCTTTATGTTGCATGTTAGCCGCTTTTTCTAAATCACGAAGTCCTATATTCGGATATACTGAGTCAAAATAATTTCTTAACCCGTTGCGTAAAATAGCATTTGGGTTCCCCGCAATATATGCGTCAAAGTAAACACATCGTAACTTATGGATTTCCCAATGTGATATCCCCCATCTTCCGAACGAAAGCCTTTTATAAACCAAGGCATTCTTGGAACGTTCTTCGAATGTCTTACAAACTGATCTCGCCTTAAATAGTTGTGCCGAGGAATTTTGACCGACTCTAGACAAGATTTCATCAATCATGTCTCCGGGTAGATCTCTTAAAATATTGGGTTGTCTATCCATTTTGTGTTTTTATACTGTAAAATAGACAAGAGTTAGATTCATAAAAAAAATACTTATTAATACAAGCAATTTTTACATATATCATAAAGCATAAGCACATTATATTACATATATTACACCACACAAATATAACTATCTTATTCCGACTCGCTCGTTTCTTCTTGTTCGGTTTTGGTTCGTTTTGCCAAGTTTCTAGGGATATATGATGTTCCCCTAATACGAGCCGTCGTTATCCACATTGGTTTAGAAAAACCTGGTGGTTTAGAGGTTCCCGGGTCATTGTTACAACTTAAGGACTTCGGGGGTTGACGATACATATAAAGTTCATCGGGGTTGGAATTAGATTTCTCTATTTTTATGCCCTTTCCCTTATTATTTTCTTTTGCCTTTTTAAATTCAGTTGGGGTAATTTCTATAACATCATCGGAATTCTCGTCGGAATCCGATTCATCGGAGAATTGGTAATCCTCCCAATATTTTGCTTCCTTGGCGGAAACACCATTGACCATAATTAACCTTGGTCGGTTGGTTGAGGATTCTCTTTTACTTAACCGTTTTATTATTTCCCCCACCGGTTCTATTTCTTCTTCCGGTTCCGATTCTTCTTCCGGTTCCGATTCTTCTTCCGGTTCCGACTCTTCTTCCGGTTCCTCTTCGGGAACTTGTGAATCAGTCCACGAATCATTCCAATTTACATTTGACTCTTCATTATTATTAGGTGAGTCAATGGGACTTGTTCTAGAGGTAGACATCTATCACATAATATCAAACACGATAAGAGATTAATATATCACATAATATTCATATGTTAAAAATATATATTTTCCAACAAAAATGTTAAGCAATCATTTTTAAAGAAAACACGGTCGAAGTCCAGACTCACTAATGCATCCTAACAAACTCGATAAGACACACTAATGCAAATTTTCTGGTTCTCTAAGACCAACGCTCGGATACCAACTGAAATGTCCCGTTCTTATTGATTAAAAACGTTCCATATTAATTGATTTCGTTGCGAGGTTTTGACCTATATATGAGACGTTTTTCAAAGACTGCATTCATTTTAAAACAAACCATAACCTAAAATATCTTGTTTACACACGACCATTACATAATGGTTTACAATACAAATATGTTACAACAAAATAAGTTTCTTGAATGCAGTTTTTACACAATATCATACAAGCATGGACTCCAAATCTCGTCCTTATTTAAGTATGTGACAGCGGAAGCTCTTAATAATCACCTGAGAATAAACATGCTTAAAACGTCAACAAAAATGTTGGTGAGTTATAGGTTTAACCTATATATATCAAATCGTAACAATAGACCACGAGATTTCATATTTCAATACACATCCCATACATAGAGATAAAAATCATTCATATGGTGAACACCTGGTAACCGACATTAACAAGATGCATATATAAGAATATCCCCATCATTCTGGGACACCCTTCGGATATGATATAAATTTCGAAGTACTAAAGCATCCGGTACTTTAGATGGGGTTTGTTAGGCCCAATAGATCTATCTTTAGGATTCGCGTCAATTAGGGTGTCTGTTCCCTAATTCTTAGATTACCAGACTTAATAAAAAGGGGCATATTCGATTTCGATAATTCAACCATAGAATGTAGTTTCACGTACTTGTGTCTATTTTGTAAATCATTTATAAAACCTGCATGTATTCTCATCCCAAAAATATTAGATTTTAAAAGTGGGACTATGTAAAGACCTCGACCTAATCCTCCAGGACGAAGTCTTCAACAGTTGATCCCATCGCGATGATCGACTCCAAGTAATATTCTTTAAATGAACAAATGCACAGCGGAAGTCTTAATTTGTACCTGAGAATAAACATGCTTTAAAAAGTCAACATAAAGTTGGTGAGATATAGGTTTTGATGCTAGCAGAGTTATAACTATGGACCACAAGATTTCATATTTATAAACATAATACACTCGCAAGTGTATGAAAAGCATTCCAAGCAATGGGCACCCGGTAACTAGCCTTAACAAGAGTGTGTACCCCTGAGTTATAATAATATGTGCACCGAATCAAGTGCGTTCCGTTAACCTCGAAGTACTAAACACCCGTTCTTCTAGTTTAGCAGTGACTAGAACAACATCTGGGTGGGGGTGTAAAACCCGATAGATCTATCTTTAGGATTCGCGCCTACCAGTTCATAAACCAATAGTTAAAGTTACCAAGCTAGGGGATTTTTGATTCAAACCCATGTAGAACATAATTTTAGGCACTTGTGTCCATAACGTAAATCATTTATAAAAACAGCGCATGTATTCTCAGCCCAAAAATATTTAAAGTTTAAAAGGGAACTATATACTCACCATACTGTATTTTGTAGTAAAAATACATATAACATCATTTAACATGTGCAAGATTGGCCTTCGGATTCACGAACCTATAATATTCATATATGTATTAAAACATATTCTTGTACTCGAATAAATATATATGTTATTATTATTACTAGTAATGTAATTGCCTTATTCATTAGTTTATAAATTTCATTATTTATTTTTATATGTTCATGTTATACATAATAATATTAATATGGTTAAGTTAAAAAAAAATATTTGTATGTATTATCTTTATATATATACTTATAGCCTTAACAACGTCATTAAAACTTTAATGATAATGATATAGATAATACTGGTAATAAATTTAATAAAAGTGATAAAAATAATGATAGTTTTTGTAGAATTTTCATTATTATATTAACACTAACAATCATAAAATAATACTAATACTAATATTAATGATAATAATAGTTTTTTTTTTCTATCCATTTTATAATTATAATATTTATATTTGTATCTAATATTATAATATTGAAAATAAATGTTAACTTTTATAAATACACCTATATCAAAAATAATAATAATAAGTATAATTATAATAATAACGATAATTTATATAGTTAGTAGTAATAACAATACTTATTGATTAATCATAATAATAATAATAACAATAATAATAATAATAAGAGATTTATACCCTTTAATGCTTTGTGTAAAAAGAAATGTTGCTGACAGGACTCGAACCCACGACCACCCGTATACCCGCAAACACCTTAACCATTTGGGCTGTTGCCCATTTTCCGAAGTTAATGCAGAACCAAATTTATTTAAACCGTATATGTTTTTTGTTTCTAATCTCTTCCCCTTCTTCTTCAAAATTCAATTCGTCAAAAGTGATATAGAAATCAATAAATCGTTAAGGCTGTTTTAAAACTTTTAACTGATATATAAACGAAATATATTCAGTTCTGTAATCGATTAGAACAGATAAAGAACAAAAATATTTTCGTTACAGAACCCGTTCTTTTTTTTTTCATATCATGAACTCAAAATCAATCTCGATCTTTTAGATAGTTTTAGATTATACCTACAACATGAAAAAGGTGTCAAATCAGTCATAAAAAATTTTTGAAACATCAATTTATCCCAAGACAGAAACATAATCGCGAATTTGATTCACTAACATTCATTTGACTTTTGTAAATAAAAGTTTCACCGTCAAATTCAGCCCCAATATGAAAAATTGAAGATCGAAATTTTACATAATGTTTACTTAACAGATTCCTAACAAAATAGTATTAATACTTTTTGATTTACAAATCAAATTCGAGTATCTTTAAAAA
The DNA here is from genome assembly GCF_046630445.1 of Rutidosis leptorrhynchoides. Classification (NCBI taxonomy): domain Eukaryota; kingdom Viridiplantae; phylum Streptophyta; class Magnoliopsida; order Asterales; family Asteraceae; genus Rutidosis; species Rutidosis leptorrhynchoides. Next base: position 238,832,257 of record NC_092338.1, on the reverse strand, counting down.
AAAATAATAGGAACAGAACAGATACCTGTTCTTCCTTAAATTTTAGTTTCAAAATTCTACCTTCAATTATTTGTATGTTGTATCTGCGAAATTTTGAGGATTGTAATACTTATAATGGATTCACTTTGTGTATAGGGATCAATTGGGGCGACATCTGCTTGATATGGTACGTGGTATATATAAAAAAAAATTAAAAGCTGATTTAAACCCTTAACTGATTTTTGTTTGTAATTGAAGACTGATATCGACTTTTAATAATTCACAGATAGGAATCTAACTCCAAACAGAAAAAGACGGAAAATAAAGCAGTAATGATAGTAATTGATTTAAACGCGTTTTATATCCTGTTTGTATAAATTGTATTAATAATTTGATAAATATATACATATTAAAAAAAATAAGATTATTACTAATATTAATAATATATTAATAATAATTATAAAAACCCATGATCCTAAAAATTAGTGTTTTTATAAAGATTTTCTACAAGTTGAAAGGATACGCTAGCTGGATAAATCAATCCCTTATATTCGATTTTTAAATATTTAAGTAAAATTGTGAATTAATAGAATCCTTTTAAATATATCTGTTATTATATATTTAATATAAATATATTAATACTAATAATAGAATTATTAGTATTAGAATTAATAAAGGTACTAATAATAATAATAATAGTATTAATAATAATAATAATACAAATAATAATAAAAATAATAATAATCATATTATTAATGTTCATAATGATAAAAATATGTTATTTATTAATAATCACAATTACAATAATGATAATAATATTAATTTATAAAAATATAATTCTTTAATGAAAATGGTACTATTAATATTACAAAATTAATCATATAACCAAAATTATAACTTTACTTCTAGTTATAATATTAATATTTACAAATCAAATGTAAAATTTTAGTATTTTAATAAGATTACTAGCACTAATATTATTGGTAATACTTAATATAGTATCTACTATTAAACTTGTAATTAAATTTAATATATTAATATTACATTCAATTAATTATGTGATACTTAAATTATATAATAACATTTTTATTTACACCCAAATGTTCGTGAATCGTTGGGATTAGTCAAAAGGTCATTGATGACATGAATGTAGATTCAAACTTTCTAGACTCAAAATTACAAATTTTTGCTTATCGTGTCGGAACCATATAAAGAATAAGGTTTAAATTTGGTCGGAAATTTCCGGGTCGTTGTTAAAGAAATTTCGTCCCCGAAATTTGGTAGAGATTGTCATAACTAACGATAAAATGTTTTTATGACGAATATGAATTGATAATTAGAGTTTTATCACCATTTAGCAATAGTGATAAAACAATTCGATTATGTGAAGCGTATGAGTGAAGCTGTCACTAGAGATTGAGATAGAGAGATTTAACTTTTTGACGTAGTCACATTAAGTTTCCGGAATTTAAGGGATTAAAAGAAAATCTTGGAAATCTAAAAGATTTGATTCTTCGACGGATAAGGAAATTATGATCTTCTTTGATCTAATGCGCTAATCTGTTTCGATTTCTCTGTCGGATTTTTCACTATAAATCCACTCCCTTTGTTTCTTTATTTCCACAGCTCACATCTTCTATTCTTCCCCCCTCACTCCATATTCTAAGACATCCGTCAGTATGCTCCATCCCATTCTGATTCTTGTTATACTCTAAATTTTCACATCCGTCATTCTTTTCTTTCATCTACCATCAGAAGAATCTATTTGCTTCTACGATACTCTTGTGTTTATAATGTTTCTAGTTCTCTCATGTCTCTATTATGCTATCTGCATTAATATACACGGTTTGAAATTTTGAGATTATTATTGAGCTTTATATCCTTCATTATTTTTCGGAGCTTCATGTTTTCGTTTCCTCCTCCCGACTACAAGTCAAGTGAGTAGTGGTCCAGAATTTCGTAGGTATGAGATTCGAAATGAATATAGTTAATGTTCTAAGAGAGAATTGGGTTATGGCACAATTTTTGATTTGTCAAATTATCAGAATATCCAGAATCATCAAAAGAATAATTTCTGGATAAGTTTAGAGATGGGATAGATGATAAGAGCCGTATAACATGACACATGATGATGGTACTGTGAATCATCACATTCCATTAGAAACTTAACATGAGTTACTGTAATATAATGAAGTTGATCAAGTTTCATTATATTATACTAATTCATGTATCAGTTCCCAATACTGCTTCAGAACATTCCTATTTTTAAACTCGAAAGTTTTGGAACTTAGAAACTAACTCAGTTTCTTTTATGCAGATATTACGGAGGAATAAATGATTTCAGATAAGGATAGCTGTGAAAACATCCTCAGAAATATTGGGAATATTTATAATGAAGATAGGATAATATCTTGGAATTTCTAATGTCGAAGGATGATGATGAAGATTGACCCGTAAGGGTTTAGATTCAGAAGCAAGGTGTTTGCTACAGAATCATCATGATTCTTTATGTACAAGTTTAGTCCTTAAAATTTGTTCAGAGTCTCCTTCACGGTTTGCTCAATCCGATTTTCAGTACCAACTTTTCTATCGAAAGTTCCTAACACTTCCTCCTTTTATCATCAACTTTTGGTCATTAAGACCGTCTACAACATGCTGCTTTGTCAGCATTTCAAGAACTACTTCATAGTTCAAGACGTTTTTTTCAGAAATTTCACATTCGGGGTATGAAATTCTTAGAGATAAACATCATAAATATAGCTGGAGAAGTTCTGTAAGATTTTCAAAATACGACTTGCGGATTCCGCCAAAGGGATGCCGAGCTGCTGGTACATGATGTCGTGAAAGGTTCTCCAGTAATGACGGCGAAAGGACAGCGTATTTATACCGAGATAATAATAAGACTAGTTTTACTGAGAAGTCAAAGTGGAGCTGTGTTAAAAGTGGCTAATTTGGAAAGAAATTGCAAAGTTATTTTGGGTAATAATAACACTAAAGAAATTTACACTGCTACGTGTTAACTCAGTTTCCGAGAGTTTTCAGGTGCATAACCATATGCAAGAATCTTTCTTCTGTAGACGAGGTGCGACTGGTTCAATTTCTTGATCGAGGCGTTTTCAAGAATCATGAAAGATTTGAACGCGAATTATAATTGTCGAGGTACAAATGAGGTTTAAGATGAAATCAAGTGGCAAGCTTGAAGAATTATTTAGTTTCATATGTTATAATCAATATTTTAATTTAGTTCATTTTAATTGTCCAAAGTTAGCAGTCCAATAGTCCGATGGTTCGATGATTCATATATAATTTAATATATAATATTCGGATTAAATAATACGTATCGTGACCCGTGTACCGGTCTCGGTGTCGATCATAACTCAAAGTATATATATATTTTGGAATCAACTCCAACCCTGTATAGCCAACTCCCACCTTCACATATAGAGTGTCTACGGTTGTTCCGAAATATATATATAGATGGGTCGATATGATAAGTCGAAATCTTGCATACGTGTCCCGTTATTTAAAGTGCGTAAAAGTAAATAACAGAAATTAAATGATGATAAATAAAATTGCGAGAATGTAAATTGCGATAAATTAAATGTTAATCAGTTAGCTGGGAACAGTTAGCCGGAACAGTTAGCGTGAAATCCTATCACAATTCCACTTAATTAATTCGTTTGTTTCTAACACTTTTTATTTTTGTCCAATGTTTTCTTCGTTATGCCACTTGTTGGATTCGGATAGGTAAAAATCCAGATATGAAATTTGAATGGAAATAGTTATTCTGAGGTGAGCGGATACGAATATCGGTGGTTGTAAGTAGGATAATAGATAATCGTTGAATCAGATTCGAAGAATGTACAGTGTAACTTATTAATGTGAATTCTAAATATTCCTCGGGTGCTACCCACCCGTTAAAATATTTTCATCATTAACAGTTTGTACGAAAGAATGTTTAATTACAATCTTTATGAAAATATACTTGCATATATATTTTCTTCGGATGTAATTATGAATTTAATGAGTCAATAGAATATTAAGCTCATTTGATTTAGCGTTATTACTAGATTACATGATCTCTAAAACATTCGAGATTACATAATCATCATGTCGAACGAAGATAAATGAGGTAGAACGATATGTGAAGCGAAGATAATCGATGTAGAACGATATGTAGAACGAAGATAAAGTAGATAGAACGATACGTAGAATGATAATTATGCTCGAGGTACAGAATGAGATGTTGAGGCGGGTGATGTTGAAACTTGAGTTGTTGGGGGTACTGGTATTGATGTTGGTGCCGGTGATGTTGTTGGAGCTGTTAAGTTTTGCACCATATTCTCCAAGGCTACTACTCGAACACGAAGTTCGTTGACTTCTTCTACTAACCCTGGCCGGTTATTAGTGTGAGATGGAGGTTGGATATCTTCTCTAGTTCCGTTAATGGTGGCCTCAAGACGAAAAATTCTTGCAACGAGGGTGTAAACAGTATTGCGAACAGGTTCGCCGGTGAGTGGGTCGAGTATTCCGACATTAGGCGGTAGATTCGGCTCGTGATATGGAGTACCTTCTGCCCTTCTCCATAGGGTAAGTATTTCGCGAACCCATCCCCACTTTCTAAAGAAATCACGGTAGTTGATCGGTTGGTGCGCTCCCGTCACGCTATCTTCGGAGTCAGAGGAACTTTGTCGATTCGTGGAGGCCATCGTGCGCGATCACAGAAAAGATTTTTGGTATGAAAAGTTTAGTGATATCAATGAGAGTTGGATGGTATACTCAATGCATAATATGCATAAATATATATATAGTATCAGGATCCCTTAAATTACGGAGAAATTTACGGAAAATATTAGGCAAAGATTACCGTAATAGATACGCTAGGATATGAATTTGTCTATACACTATCAATGCAATAAATGCAATAAGACGTGTCTAAACTTAAGCAGGCAATTCCTAAAGATGATAAGCAGATAGTTTCCGACTAGGAATGATAAGCAAAACTTTTTGACATGCAGACACGGTCAAAGTCCAGACTCACTAATGTATCCTAACAACTACCAGTTAGACACACTAATGCAAGGCCTGGTTCACTAAGACCAACGCTCTGATACCACCTGTAAAGACCTCGACCTAATCCTCCAGGACGAAGTCTTCAACAGTTGATCCCATCGCGATGATCGACTCCAAGTAATATTCTTTAAATGAACAAATGCACAGCGGAAGTCTTAATTTGTACCTGAGAATAAACATGCTTTAAAAAGTCAACATAAAGTTGGTGAGATATAGGTTTTGATGCTAGCAGAGTTATAACTATGGACCACAAGATTTCATATTTATAAACATAATACACTCGCAAGTGTATGAAAAGCATTCCAAGCAATGGGCACCCGGTAACTAGCCTTAACAAGAGTGTGTACCCCTGAGTTATAATAATATGTGCACCGAATCAAGTGCGTTCCGTTAACCTCGAAGTACTAAACACCCGTTCTTCTAGTTTAGCAGTGACTAGAACAACATCTGGGTGGGGGTGTAAAACCCGATAGATCTATCTTTAGGATTCGCGCCTACCAGTTCATAAACCAATAGTTAAAGTTACCAAGCTAGGGGATTTTTGATTCAAACCCATGTAGAACATAATTTTAGGCACTTGTGTCCATAACATAAATCATTTATAAAAACAGCGCATGTATTCTCAGCCCAAAAATATTTAAAGTTTAAAAGGGAACTATATACTCACCATACTGTATTTTGTAGTAAAAATACATATAACATCATTTAACATGTGCAAGATTGGCCTTCGGATTCACGAACCTATAATATTCATATATGTATTAAAACATATTCTTGTACTCGAATAAATATATATGTTATTATTATTACTAGTAATGTAATTGCCTTATTCATTAGTTTATAAATTTCATTATTTATTTTTATATCTTCATGTTATACATAATAATATTAATATGGTTAAGTTAAAAAAAAATATTTGTATGTATTATCTTTATATATATACTTATAGCCTTAACAACGTCATTAAAACTTTAATGATAATGATATAGATAATACTGGTAATAAATTTAATAAAAGTGATAAAAATAATGATAGTTTTTGTAGAATTTTCATTATTATATTAACACTAACAATCATAAAATAATACTAATACTAATATTAATGATAATAATAGTTTTTTTTCTATCCATTTTATAATTATAATATTTATATTTGTATCTAATATTATAATATTGAAAATAAATGTTAACTTTTATAAATACACCTATATCAAAAATAATAATAATAAGTATAATTATAATAATAACGATAATTTATATAGTTAGTAGTAATAACAATACTTATTGATTAATCATAATAATAATAATAACAATAATAATAATAATAATAAGAGATTTATACCCTTTAATGCTTTGTGTAAAAAGAAATGTTGCTGACAGGACTCGAACCCACGACCACCCGTATACCCGCAAACACCTTAACCATTTGGGCTGTTGCCCATTTTCCGAAGTTAATGCAGAACCAAATTTATTTAAACCGTATATGTTTTTTGTTTCTAATCTCTTGACCTTCTTCTTCAAAATTCAATTCGTCAAAAGTGATATAGAAATCAATAAATCGTTAAGGCTGTTTTAAAACTTTTAACTGATATATAAACGAAATATATTCAGTTCTGTAATCGATTAGAACAGATAAAGAACAAAAATATTTTCGTTACAGAACCCGTTCTTTTTTTTTTTCATATCATGAACTCAAAATCAATCTCGATCTTTTAGATAGTTTTAGATTATACCTACAACATGAAAAAGGTGTCAAATCAGTCATAAAAACTTTTTGAAACATCAATTTATCCCAAGACAGAAACATAATCGCGAATTTGATTCACTAACATTCATTTGACTTTTGTAAATAAAAGTTTCACCGTCAAATTCAGCCCCAATATGAAAAATTGAAGATCGAAATTTTACATAATGTTTACTTAACAGATTCCTAACAAAATAGTATTAATACTTTTTGATTTACAAATCAAATTCGAGTATCTTTAAAAAAAAATAATAGGAACAGAACAGATACCTGTTCTTCCTTAAATTTTAGTTTCAAAATTCTACCTTCAATTATTTGTATGTTGTATCTGCAAAATTTTGAGGATTGTAATACTTATAATGGATTCACTTTGTGTATAGGGATCAATTGGGGCGACATCTGCTTGATATGGTACGTGGTATATATAAAAAAAAATTAAAAGCTGATTTAAACCCTTAACTGATTTTTGTTTGTAATTGAAGACTGATATCGACTTTTAATAATTCACAGATAGGAATCTAACTCCAAACAGAAAAAGACGGAAAATAAAGCAGTAATGATAGTAATTGATTTAAACGCGTTTTATATCCTGTTTGTATAAATTGTATTAATAATTTGATAAATATATACATATTAAAAAAAAATAAGATTATTACTAATATTAATAATATATTAATAATAATTATAAAAACCCATGATCCTAAAAATTAGTGTTTTTATAAAGATTTTCTACAAGTTGAAAGGATACGCTAGCTGGATAAATCAATCCCTTATATTCGATTTTTAAATATTTAAGTAAAATTGTGAATTAACAGAATCCTTTTAAATATATCTGTTATTATATATTTAATATAAATATATTAATACTAATAATAGAATTATTAGTATTAGAATTAATAAAGGTACTAATAATAATAATAATAGTATTAATAATAATAATAATACAAATAATAATAAAAATAATAATAATCATATTATTAATGTTCATAATGATAAAAATGTGTTATTTATTAATAATCACAATTACAATTATGATAATAATATTAATTTATAAAAATATAATTCTTTAATGAAAATGGTACTATTAATATTACAAAATTAATCATATAACCAAAATTATAACTTTACTTCTAGTTATAATATTAATATTTACAAATCAAATGTAAAATTTTAGTATTTTAATAAGATTACTAGCACTAATATTATTGGTAATACTTAATATAGTATCTACTATTAAACTTGTAATTAAATTTAATATATTAATATTACATTCAATTAATTATGTGATACTTAAATTATATAATAACATTTTTATTTACACCCAAATGTTCGTGAATCGTTGGGATTAGTCAAAAGGTCATTGATGACATGAATGTAGATTCAAACTTTCTAGACTCAAAATTACAAATTTTTGCTTATCGTGTCGGAACCATATAAAGAATAAGGTTTAAATTTGGTCGGAAATTTCCGGGTCGTTACAGACTATAACTCACTTTCACAGATTTTTACTTCGTCGGGAAGTAAGACTTAGCCACTGGTTGATTCACGAACCTATAACAATATATACATATATATCAAAGTATGTTCAAAATATATTTACAACACTTTTAATATATTTTGATGTTTTAAGTTTATTAAGTCAGCTGTCCTCGTTAGTAACCTACAACTAGTTGTCCACAGTTAGATGTACAGAAATAAATCGATAAATATTATCTTGAATCAATCCACGACCCAGTGTATACGTATCTCAGTATTGATCACAACTCAAACTATATATATTTTGGAATCAACCTCAACCCTGTATAGCTAACTCCAACATTCACATATAGAGTGTCTATGGTTGTTCCGAAATATATATAGATGTGTCGACATGATAGGTCGAAACATTGTATACGTGTCTATGGTATCTCAAGATTACATAATATACAATACAAGTTGATTAAGTTATGGTTGGAATAGATTTGTTGCCAATTTTCACGTAGCTAAAATGAGAAAAATTATCCAATCTTGTTTTACCCATAACTTCTTCATTTTAAATCCGTTTTGAGTGAATCAAATTGCTATGGTTTCATATTGAACTCTATTTTATGAATCTAAACAGAAAAATTATAGGTTTATAGTCGGAAAATTAAGTTACAAGTCGTTTTTGTAAAGGTAGTCATTTCAGTCGAAAGAACGACGTCTAGATGACCATTTTAGAAAACATACTTCCACTTTGAGTTTAACCATAATTTTTAGATATAGTTTCATGTTCATAATAAAAATCATTTTCTCAGAATAACAACTTTTAAATCAAAGTTTATCATAGTTTTTAATTAACTAACCCAAAACAGCCCGCGGTGTTACTACGACGGCGTAAATCCGGTTTTACGGTGTTTTTCGTCTTTCCAGGTTTTAAATCATTAAGTTAGCATATCATATAGATATAGAACATGTGTTTAGTTGATTTTAAAAGTCTAGTTAGAAGGATTAACTTTTGTTTGCGAACAAGTTTAGAATTAACTAAACTATGTTCTAGTGATTACAAGTTTAAACCTTCGAATAAGATAGCTTTATATGTATGAATCGAATGATGTTATGAACATCATTACTACCTTATGTTCCTTGGATAAACCTACTGGAAAAGACAAAAATGGATCTAGCTTCAACGGATCCTTGGATGGCTCGAAGTTCTTGAAGCAGAATCATGACACGAAAACAAGTTCAAGTAAGATCATCACTTGAAATAAGATTGTTATAGTTATAGAAATTGAACCAAAGTTTGAATATGATTATTACCTTGTATTAGAATGATAACCTACTGTAAGAAACAAAGATTTCTTGAGGTTGGATGATCACCTTACAAGATTGGAAGTGAGCTAGCAAACTTGAAAGTATTCTTGATTTTATGTAACTAGAACTTGTAGAATATATGAAGAACACTTAGAACTTGAAGATAGAACTTGAGAGAGATCAATTAGATGAAGAAAATTGAAGAATGAAAGTGTTTGTAGGTGTTTTTGGTCGTTGGTGTATGGATTAGATATAAAGGATATGTAATTTTGTTTTCATGTAAATAAGTCATGAATGATTACTCATAGTGTTAGGTGACTCACATGGACTGCTAAGAGCTGATCATTAGAGTGTATATACCAATAGTACATACATCTAAAAGCTGTGTATTGTACGAGTACGAATACGGGTGCATACGAGTAGAATTGTTGATGAAACTGAACGAGGATGTAATTGTAAGCATTTTTGTTAAGTAGAAGTATTTTGATAAGTGTATTGAAGTCTTTCAAAAGTGTATAAATACATATTAAAACACTACATGTATATACATTTTAACTGAGTCGTTAAGTCATCGTTAGTCGTTACATGTAAGTGTTGTTTTGAAACCTTTAGGTTAACGATCTTGTTAAATGTTGTTAACCCAATGTTTATAATATCAAATGAGATTTTAAATTATTATATTATCATTATATTATCATGTATGAATATCTCTTAATATGATATATATACATTAAATGTCTTTACAACGATAATCGTTACATATATGTCTCGTTTAAAAATCATTAAGTTAGTAGTCTTGTTTTTACATATGTAGTTCATTGTTAATATACTTAATGATATGTTAACTTATCATAGTATCATGTTAACTATATATATATCCATATATATGTCATCATATAGTTTTTACAAGTTTTAACGTTCGTGAATCACCGGTCAACTTGGGTGGTCAATTGTCTATATGAAACATATTTCAATTAATCAAGTCTTAACAAGTTTGATTGCTTAACATGTTGGAAACATTTAATCATGTAAATATCAATCTCAATTAATATATATAAACATGGAAAAGTTCGGGTCACTACATAATGTAACGACCCGGATTTTCCGCTAATATATAGAAGATTAATATTTACATAATTAATGTTTCCAACATGTTAAGCAATCAAACTCATTAAGATTTGGTTATTTGAAGTGAATTTTATACAAATGTTTGGCCACCCAGTTTGTCTGACGATTCACGAACGTCATAACTCGAAATAATTATATAATGATGTATATATGGATATATATATATATACTTATGATTTGATAAAATGATATTTAAGTATCTCATTACATATAATAACAATTGGTTATATACATAAAATGAGATTACTAACTTAAAGACTTCAAGATTATATACATATATATATAACGATTAACGTTGTAATAACTTCTAAATTAAAATGTATGTATATGTATTGTATTAATACGTATTAATACACTTTTGAAGGACTTAAACATATATACTAACATACTTATACTCAACAAAGATAGCTATACTCATAATCTCATTCAATTCCATCAAGAATTCTATTCGTATTCATTCGGTATTTATACCCGTATCATACCCAGCTTCCATACTTAAATACTATGAGTATATACCAATATGAAATACCAATTATAGCCTCCTTAGCAGCCCTATTAGTCACAAGACAAGGATAAACATGATGGAGACTTGTGGGAACCAACATTTAACTTATAGTTTGCATTATTATGCTATATTCCAAATTTTGATAAAGTCTCTTAACCATATGCATGAACCAAGACTTTTAACACGCTTTTTACTCATTCATATCAGCTATTTAACTTACATTCACTCTCATAATACTCACACACAAGAACTCCAAGTATTCTCTCCATTTCTTACACTTTAAACACTCTTTAAACACACATACTTCAAGTACTAGAAAATCTTCATTCACTTTGATCATAAACTAGCTTCAAGAACACTTTGTTAACTCATCTACTCCTCTTTATCAAGGTAAGAATCATATATAAGCTTTGGTTCAATTCATATACTTATAACTATCATAATTCAAGATAGATATCTTATTCGAACTTTTGTTCATTCTATGATTCTACTCCAAGGATTACAAGCCATCAAGGATATCTTTGATCACAAGATTATCATCTTATTTTCTCAGCAACTTTGTTCATTTAATTTGAGGTAGTCACCTTATTCATAATCTTTTTCGATTCATATCCATATAGCTATCTTATTATGAGTTTATAACTTACAACAACAAGAACATAGTTTAGATTAATTCTAAACTTGTTCACAAACAAATTTAATCCTTTTAACTTGACTTTTAAAATACTTCAACACATGTATTATGACAGTATGTCAAGCTAACATAAGGATATCAAACTTGTAAACACGAAGAATGTAGTGACCCGAACTTTTCCATGTTTATATATATTAATTGAGATTGATATTTACATGATTAAATGTTTCCAACATGTTAAGCAATCAAACTTGTTAAGACTTGATTAATTGAAATATGTTTCATATAGACAATTGACCACCTAAGTTGACCGGTGATTCACGAACGTTAAAACTTGTAAAAACTATATGATGACATATATATGGATATATATATATATATATATATAGTTAACATGATACTATGATAAGTAAACATATCATTGAGTATATTAACAATGAACTACATATGTAAAAACAAGACTACTAACTTAATGATTTTTAAACGAGACATATATGTAACGATTATCGTTGTAAAGACATTTAATGTATATATATCATATTAAGAGATATTCATACATGATAATATCATGATAATATAATAATTTAAAATCTCATTTGATATTATAAACATTGGGTTAACAACATTTAACAAGATCGTTAACCTAAAGGTTTCAAAACAACACTTACATGTAACGACTAACGATGACTTAACGACTCAGTTAAAATGTATATACATGTAGTGTTTTAATATGTATTTATACACTTTTGAAAGACTTCAATACACTTATCAAAATACTTCTACTTAACAAAAATGCTTACAATTACATCCTCGTTCAGTTTCATCAACAATTCTACTCGTATGCACCCGTATTCGTACTCGTACAATACACAGCTTTTAGATGTATGTACTATTGGTATATACACTCCAATGATCAGCTTTTAGCAGCCCATGTGAGTCACCTAACACATGTGGGAACCATCATTTGGCAACTAGCATGAAATATCTCATAAAATTACAAAAATATGAGTAATCATTCATGACTTATTTACATGAAAACAAAATTACATATCCTTTATATCTAATCCATACACCAACGACCAAAAACACCTACAAACACTTTCATTCTTCAATTTTCTTCATCTAATTGATCTCTCTCAAGTTCTATCTTCAAGTTCTAAGTGTTCTTCATATATTCTACAAGTTCTAGTTACATAAAATCAAGAATACTTTCAAGTTTGCTAGCTCACTTCCAATCTTGTAAGGTGATCATCCAACCTCAAGAAATCTTTGTTTCTTACAGTAGGTTATCATTCTAATACAAGGTAATAATCATATTCAAACTTTGGTTCAATTTCTATAACTATAACAATCTTATTTCAAGTGATGATCTTACTTGAACTTGTTTTCATGTCATGATTCTGCTTCAAGAACTTCGAGCCATCCAAGGATCCGTTGAAGCTAGATCCATTTTCTCTTTTCTAGTAGGTTTATCCAAGGAACTTAAGGTAGTAATGATGTTTATAACATCATTCGATTCATACATATAAAGCTATCTTATTCGAAGGTTTAAACTTGTAATCACTAGAACATAGTTTAGTTAATTCTAAACTTGTTCGCAAACAAAAGTTAATCCTTCTAACTTGACTTTTAAAATCAACTAAACACATGTTCTATATCTATATGATATGCTAACTTAATGATTTAAAACCTGGAAACACGAAAAACACCGTAAAACCGGATTTACGCCGTCGTAGTAACACCGCGGGCTGTTTTGGGTTAGTTAATTAAAAACTATGATAAACTTTGATTTAAAAGTTGTTATTCTGAGAAAATGATTTTTATTATGAACATGAAACTATATCCAAAAATTATGGTTAAACTCAAAGTGGAAGTATGTTTTCTAAAATGGTCATTTAGACGTCGTTCTTTCGACTGAAATGACTACCTTTACAAAAACGACTTGTAACTTATTTTTCCGACTATAAACCTATACTTTTTCTGTTTAGATTCATAAAATAGAGTTCAATATGAAACCATAGCAATTTGATTCACTCAAAACGGATTTAAAATGAAGAAGTTATGGGTAAAACAAGATTGAATAATTTTTCTCATTTTAGCTACGTGAAAATTGGTAACAAATCTATTCCAACCATAACTTAATCAACTTGTATTGTATATTATGTAATCTTGAGATACCATAGACACGTATACAATGTTTCGACCTATCATGTCGACACATCTATATATATTTCGGAACAACCATAGACACTCTATATGTGAATGTTGGAGTTAGCTATACAGGGTTGAGGTTGATTCCAAAATATATATAGTTTGAGTTGTGATCAATACTGAGATACGTATACACTGGGTCGTGGATTGATTCAAGATAATATTTATCGATTTATTTCTGTACATCTTGAGACGACCCGACCCAATCCATAGGGACGAATACAATAACATATGATTACATCGCGAGGTACTTGACCTCTAAATGATACATTTTACAAACATTGCATTCATTTTTAAAAGACAATCTTTCATTACATCGAAAGTTGACATGTATGCATACCATTTCATAATATCCAAACTATAAATGACCTAATCTGTCATTTACTTAATAATAATCTTTAATGAACTTCAACGACTCGAATGCAACGTCTTTTGAAATATGTCATGAATGACTCCAAGTAATATCTTTAAAATGAGCTAATGCACAGCGGAAGATCTCTTTCAAACCTGAGAATAAACATGCTTTCAAGTGTCAACCAAAAGGTTGGTGAGTTCATCAGTTTATAGTAATCATTTCATTTTCATCATTTTAATAGACCACAAGATTTCATATTTCCAATTCTCATAAATAAACGTCCCATGCATAGAGACAAAAATATCATTCATATGGATTGAACACCTGGTAACCGACATTAACAATATGCATATAGAATATCCCCATCATTCCGGGATCCTCCTTCGGACATGATATAAATTTCGAAGTACTAAAGCATCCGGTACTTTGGATGGGGCTTGTTGGGCCCGATAGATCTATCTTTAGGATTCGCGTCAATTAGGGTGTCTGTTCCCTAATTCTTAGATTACCAGACTAAATAAAAAGGGGCATATTCGATTTCGATAATTCAACCATAGAATGTAGTTTCACGTACTTGTGTCTATTTCGTAAAACATTTATAAAAGTTGCGCATGTATTCTCAGCCCAAAAATATAAAGGGTAAAAAGGCAAATGAAACTCACCATACTGTATTTTGTAGTAAAAATACATATAACATCATTGAACAAGTGTAAGGTTGGCCTTGGATTCACGAACCTATATTAATTATATATATTTATGTATTTGTCAATATTTGTCTAATAAACTAGGCCAAGTCATAGTGTACCACAATCCCAATGCTCGAGACTAATGTGCAAAAGTCAAAGGTTAAAGTAAAAACGAGGTCGCATGCAAAAATACAATAACTTGTACAACAAAATGATTTTTCGGTCAAACATGACTAAACGGCCCCTTCAACGATTTTTAGAAAAATTATCGGAACTCCGATTGATAAACGGCCAAAGATAAAAGTTATACATTACCAAAAAGATTAAGTATACATTTTACAGAAGTAAACTAAACCTAGACAACTCGTAGTTGCCAACGCGGTTTCGGCGTTTCAAAGTTAATTTTTCATCTTTAATAAATTTACAAAAGTGACCGAGTAGCCTACTTTGGAGATTTTTAGAAAATTCCTCGAAACTCGGATTGACAAACGGTCAAAGCCTTCAAATTCTCGTTACCACAAAGATATAACATGATTTTTGGCAAAAGTAAACACACATCAGGCCGACCATGACACGTGATACAAAACTGACATTTTTAATAAAAAAGTTTCAGCTCTTTTTAGAATTTTAAAATGTGACCAAACAGTCAACTTTGACGATTTTTAGAAAAATCGTCGAGACTCGAATTGACAAACGACCAGAGTCGTTTGTTACATCTTACAGCAAAGAATTCAGTGATAATTTTGTTTTAATCTGAAACAACGCAGATCAACGAGAATTTCAGTTTCCGTAACGACGTTTCATCAAAATTTACAAAACTTCTTTTATCCATAACTTGACAACCGTTCAACGAAACGAGACGTGCCTTATATGAAAATTCATCTACTCGACGAGTAGAATCCAAATAACCACTTTTTATTACCCAGAAAATTAGTTCACTAATTATTATCAGCATTTTTAATTACGAAATTAATTGTTTAATTCATAACTTTCTAACCGTTCATCGAATCCATTCGATATCTAAATGAAAAGTTTTTAATTTTTCGCTAGCTTTCCAAGGACATGCATATCTTATACCTTATCTCAACCGTAGGTGTAACTAATTCAGGATTCAACATAACCTATCTAAGGGCAATATCAAAAATACAAATATGCATAATTCTATTTTCTCGAGCACTAGTCAGGGATACACTATTAGTAAATAAAAATTAAGTTATGAGTGCTCACGTATCAATATTGAGATTCAATGCTGTAGGAAAGGTACGTAGACGCGACGGAGACGATACTACCAATTTGACCTCAAGGGCATACCCATGAACCATACCCATCACCTCCATAGCCATAACCCATAATTTCCTTAGCCCTATCCTACTCATAAAACTCATTTTGAAATCACGCGGCCAGAACCTCGTCGTAGTATTTTATGTATAATACATAATAATAATACTAACATTAGTACTACTAATAATATATTTGAATTAATAATAATTAATATAAATATTAAAATAAATAAATACATACGGAGTAATATGGATATAGAGAGATTGAGAGAGTTTTTCCAAATTGAATCAGAATCGAGTGAATTTATATATGTGTCCAGCCTTTACAATTTATCATATAACAATAATATAATTATATAATTATAATAGTATAAATAATAAATAATAATAAAAAATATATAAAAAAAAAAACGTGTGCTGTGTGTGTGGAAAAAAGTACCACCCGTGATTTTTGTTTGGAAATAAGACTTATGTAGTCTTTTTATTTCTTAATATTATATATAAATATATATTTAATTCATATGATTAATTATATATTATATTATATTCACGTTCATGGTAAAAATATAATTTTTACAAAAATGACACGGTCGTGGTCTCACGACTCATGTACCACTTTCGGTTTTTCGGGCGCACTTTCGTACATTTAGAAAACTAGCCTTTTACGTTACGTGACGTGTACCTTTTACAAAAATTAGACTTACTCAACAAAAAATTACCTTTATAAAAATATAACTTATAAAATTGAGTGTTGTGGTCATTTCCTTCTATAAATTAAAGTCTCGTTGTTTGTCAAAATATTTTATTTTAAATTAAACATTTTGTGACACGTACCTTTATTAATAACTAGACTTAAATTAATTAAAAACTAACCCACTCAAAGTGTAACTTAATCTTTTGAGTGTTTTGGTCATTTACTTTTATAATTCATAATCTTGTTATTTATCAAAGCCTATTTATTAATATTAGTTTAATATCAAAACGTTTTATGACTAATTTAAATTAAAATTTATAATCTTATACATATTTTTGAAATATTTATCTAATAACATACTAGTTATCCTTTCAAAACTAATTATATAATTTAAGATCCTTTACAAAATCGAAAATTCTATAACGTTTATGCTTTAAAACTTAATTTGATTTCATTCTTTTATGCGTAAAAGTTTAGTTTAATTTCCTTAACTTTCTAAATAATGTATCTTAATATAACATATCAAATGGGTTTATCTACTCAACGAATCTTATCCCAATTATTCCTTCTATATGATAAATCGAGTATTATGAAATTCGATTCTCCACTAACTTTTGTCTAACTCCCAATAAGTGATACTTTGTTCTTACTTGTAAATCACTTTACCATTTATTCCGAATACCGTTAAAAAGTAAGGGTTTCCTAATTCAAAGTGGACCTCATAACAGAGACTCATAATCATAGTTCAATGTATCCGATAATTCAATCATTTGATATTATCTTTTAATCTGTTGATAAACTTACATCGAAGAAATACGTTCGTATAAAGTATTATTCATTCAATACCTTGATAACATTTCCAACCTCATTAAATAGATCTCATAGCTTATATTCATATTAACTAATCCGTTCAATGTTTCATTAATATATTTCAATTTAATAATCACACATGTATATGTATATATATTTATTTACACATGATTGTTCGTGAATCGTTAGACATGGTCAAATGGTAACTTGATTACATGAATATAGTTTCAAAGCTTCCGAGACTCAACAATACATATTTTGCTTATCGCGTCGGATATATATAAAGATTAAAGTTTAAATTTGATCGGAAATTTCCGGGTCATCACAGTACCTACCCGTTAAAAGAAATTTCGTCCCGAAATTTGATAGAGTTCGTCATGACTAACAGTAAGAATGTTATTATGACGAATGTAAGCTGATACATAGAGTTTTATCATCATCGAGTAATATAGATAACCCAGTTTGATTATGCGAAGATTATAAGTGAAGCTAGCAAAGAGTGGAATGAGTAAATATAGAAGCGTTTTAACTGATGACGTAGTCATGATTGATTTCCGGAATTTAAGGGATTTAAAGAAAATCTTCGTAATAAGATTTGGTTCTTCGGTAATTAAGGAGATTCAGATCTTCTTTGGTTAAACGCGATAATCTGCTTTGATTTTCTTTGTCGAATATTATTCTATAAATCCACCCTCTCCATTTCCTTACAACTCACATCTCCTATTCTTCCTTCCTCAATTCATACTTTAAAGTATTCATTAATTATGCTCCATCCTATCCTGATCCTTGATATACTCCTAACCTTCATATCTTTCATTCTTCTTTTTAATCTGCTACCGGAAGAATCTATTTACTTCTACTATACTCTTGGGTTTATAGTGTTTCTAGTTCTCCCATGTCTTTACATTGCTATATGCATCGATATATACGGGTTGTAAATTTCCGGGTTGTTGTTAGATTTTACACTCTCCCTTATATTTCGATATCCCTGCTTCTGTCTTCTATAGTCATCGTCATCCATAGTTAATGCTCTCTTCTATTTGCTGCGGTTTATGCTCCGAATTTCTATTTCAGAGCTTTGTCCTTTCGTTTCTTCTTCTTGCGATTAAATAGCTCTCGTAATGGTCCAGAATTCGTATGTATAGATTTCAGAATGAACATAGTAATTGTTCTAAGAAGGAAATGGTAATGGTAAAATATTGATTTGTTAAATTACCAGAATACCCTGAAAAAGACCGAATCATCAAGAAATATTTTCTTGATATATTTAGAGGTTAAGTAGAATGTAAGAGTCGTGTAAATGGTATATGATGACGGTATATTCTGTGAATCATCACGTCCATTAGAAACTTAGCATGAATTACTGTAATATAATGACGTTGATCAAGTGTCATTATATTATACTAACTCATGCATCAGTTCCCAACAGTACTTCAAAAACATTCATATTCGAATTTTTTTTTTTTTTTTTTTTTTTCAGAATTTAGAAACTAACACAGTTTCTTTTATGTTGCAGATATTACGGAGAGATAAATGATACTTGATAAGAATAGTTGTGAAAATATCTCCAAAGATATGGAGAATATGTATAATGGAAGATACGAAGATATCTCATAATATTTAAGATATGATGATGATGAAGAATATCTGTATGTGAAAGTTTAGAATAAGAAGTAAGGTGTTTGCTAACGAGTTCAGCGGGCACTGATTTATTTGGATTCTTTGAAGGCAGATTTAGTCCTTGTGATTTGTCCACTGCTTCCTTCATACTTTGCTCAATCCGTTTTTCAGTACCAAATCCTTTCTTTTTCTGAGCTTTACCCACTCACTATCTTTTATCATCAAACTTTTGACCATTCAAACCATCTACCATTTTTATGTTTCCTCTGCATTTAGTGCTAATATCTGAATCTCTGGTTAGCAATCCGAGGTGGGTTCAGATGAATCGTGTTTTAGATGATTAAACGCTGGTGGTAATATGGTGGAATATGAAAAGTTTCCTAATAATAATGGCGAACGGGCAACTTATCTATCGATGTTATAATAAAACTAGTCTGGCTGTACAGTCGAAGCTGTCCTGCTGAAGCTGTGACAAA
Organism: Rutidosis leptorrhynchoides; assembly: GCF_046630445.1. Classification (NCBI taxonomy): domain Eukaryota; kingdom Viridiplantae; phylum Streptophyta; class Magnoliopsida; order Asterales; family Asteraceae; genus Rutidosis; species Rutidosis leptorrhynchoides. Next base: position 238,812,291 of record NC_092338.1, on the reverse strand, counting down.
ACTGGCTACTTGAAATGGAATTGTAAGGTTGTTTTTGCTAATAAATGATAAAGAATTGGATGCGGGTACGTGTCAAACTACGACCTTGGTTTCGAGAGCTTTTCAGGTAATGTGTGGTTGGATCATCATCTCGATTGTTCAATGTTTGAAGTGTCTTTCGGAATTTCGAAGGGTTTTAAATGCAGATTGTCATAGTCAATATCCAAATGATGGAATTTTCCTGACTCCCAAATGATTTTCATATTCATCTGAGTGTTACGATTAAAAGTGATGTTCTATCACAGTTTTGAATTCAAAGTATAGCTTTGAAAAATGTAAGGATCTAAGAATAATGATTTCGGTTGCATCTCGAGTTAAATTCTGAAATTCCCAAAATCAGAGCATGTAATTAGATTCGAATGAGTATGGTTGTTTTGATTTCTATAGAAGAATGCATATTGGTATAGTTGATGATTGCTGGATCCGAATTGAAGAACGTAACATATTAATTGTAATTTAATATATTTCTCGGGTATTACCTACCCGTTAAAAAATTTCACAATTAATATTTTGAACAAGAATTTTCATTTCAGCCTTTATGAAAATATATGTGAGTATATTTTCTTCAGATGTAATACAGATTTAATGAGTTTAAAATCATATTAAATTCATTTGATTTTCGGCTTGAATTAGAAATGAGTAATCTCTAAAACATTAGAAATTACACAATTTTGCGGAGTATCTCACTAATGTAATCAATACTTCAATATTTATTCTTATTGATATTTCCTTAGTGAAGAATGTTGATGCTTGTGGAATTCTTGCGAACTTCGCAAGGTACGATTGATGTGATATAGAAAATTTTCAGCGCATCAAAGATTAAAGTGTAAAATCAAACATGTTATTGAATAATACACTTGATTTATTATGAAATAAAATTCATTGAGTTGCAACACAGATTGTGGTTAACAATGATTAAATTTTTAACGAAGAATGTACATCATAGCATATTAGTAATTTGAATTAACCGGATAGTTAAGTTCCATACATAATAGCTTAGTACGAAAAGATTTCTTATGGTTAAAAATTTATATATATGTATATATAGGATATACATATAAATTCTTCGAAGGAACTGAGGTAATACTTCATGACTCGTTGATACAATATCCTCGTTATTAATTCGTAATGGTTTCCACAATGATTCTTGAACTGACGGAATATGTGATGTCATAAGTGTTGTTGATTCTGACGATGCTGACATTACTGACTATACTGGTGATGCTAACGGTACTGTTGCTGCTGATGATACTTCCGGTAACTACTAGCGATGCTTGTATAACAAGTCTAGTTTGTAAATCGCGCACTATTCTTATTAGGGTTTTGATTCTTCTTTGAATCATTTTGGTTCACTCATCTGATTTAGGGTTAGGATGGAAATAGATAATCTCTAAGACTTTAGAGATTACATAATCACCGTAGAATGTTCTTCTGATGAAGTTATGAATCAATACTTCATCGTTTGTTGTTGTTAGTACTCCTTGGTATCTATGGTGCGTGTGATGTTGATATCCGAGATATAGATTATGATGTTGAGGCGTGTGATGCTGTTGATGTTTAGGGTATCTAGGTTTGCGATGTTGATGCTACTGGTGGTACTGATTATGCTGCTGGTGCTGCTGATGGTGTTTGTAATCCTTGCACCATAAGCTCTAAAGCTATCACGCGAGCACGAAGTTCATTAATTTCTGCTAGTATACCGGGATGATTGTCGGTTGGGATGAGCGGATAAATAAAATCTAGGATTTGATGTAGGATATAATCGTGACGAGATACTCTGGAAATGAGAGAGAAAATGGTTTCACGAACAGGTTCGCCGGTAAGTGCTTCAGGTTCATTGCCAATAGGGCAATTTGGTGGATGGAAAGGATCACCTTCTTCTTGTCTCCAATAATTGAGGAGGCTACGAACCCATCCCCATTTCATCCAGAATAGATGATGGCTGATTGGTTGATCCATTCCGGTCACACTGTTGTCAGAGCTCGAATGATACTCCATATCGGAAAAGCTATCGTACTCAGAGAAATTTGAACTGGTTGAGGGATCCATCTCGTATGATCAAGGGAATGAATTTTTAATATGAGATAGATTATAGGGGTTAGATTTGGTATCCTTCAATACATAATTTACATATGTATATATATTACCAAAATCCCATAAATTACGGAAGAATCTTTGAAAAATGTCATTCAAAGTTCACAGTAACAGATATGCCAGGATAAGATTTCGTCTATACACTATTATGCAATAAATGCAAGAAAACGCGTTTAGACTAAAGAGTAATAATCAGGTAATTTCTTAAGGATGGTAAGTAGATGATTTTCGACACGAAATGATAAGCAAAACTTTTGACATGCAGACACGGTCGAAGTCCAGACTCACTAATGCATCCTAACGACTTATCAGTTAGACACACTAATGCAGACCTGGTTCGCTAAGACCACCGCTCTGATACCACATGAGACGACCCGACCCAATCCATAGGGACGAATACAATAACATATGATTACATCGCGAGGTACTTGACCTCTAAATGATACATTTTACAAACATTGCATTCATTTTTAAAAGACAATCTTTCATTACATCGAAAGTTGACATGTATGCATACCATTTCATAATATCCAAACTATAAATGACCTAATCTGTCATTTACTTAATAATAATCTTTAATGAACTTCAACGACTCGAATGCAACGTCTTTTGAAATATGTCATGAATGACTCCAAGTAATATCTTTAAAATGAGCTAATGCACAGCGGAAGATCTCTTTCAAACCTGAGAATAAACATGCTTTCAAGTGTCAACCAAAAGGTTGGTGAGTTCATCAGTTTATAGTAATCATTTCATTTTCATCATTTTAATAGACCACAAGATTTCATATTTCCAATTCTCATAAATAAACGTCCCATGCATAGAGACAAAAATATCATTCATATGGATTGAACACCTGGTAACCGACATTAACAATATGCATATAGAATATCCCCATCATTCCGGGATCCTCCTTCGGACATGATATAAATTTCGAAGTACTAAAGCATCCGGTACTTTGGATGGGGCTTGTTGGGCCCGATAGATCTATCTTTAGGATTCGCGTCAATTAGGGTGTCTGTTCCCTAATTCTTAGATTACCAGACTAAATAAAAAGGGGCATATTCGATTTCGATAATTCAACCATAGAATGTAGTTTCACGTACTTGTGTCTATTTCGTAAAACATTTATAAAAGTTGCGCATGTATTCTCAGCCCAAAAATATAAAGGGTAAAAAGGCAAATGAAACTCACCATACTGTATTTTGTAGTAAAAATACATATAACATCATTGAACAAGTGTAAGGTTGGCCTTGGATTCACGAACCTATATTAATTATATATATTTATGTATTTGTCAATATTTGTCTAATAAACTAGGCCAAGTCATAGTGTACCACAATCCCAATGCTCGAGACTAATGTGCAAAAGTCAAAGGTTAAAGTAAAAACGAGGTCGCATGCAAAAATACAATAACTTGTACAACAAAATGATTTTTCGGTCAAACATGACTAAACGGCCCCTTCAACGATTTTTAGAAAAATTATCGGAACTCCGATTGATAAACGGCCAAAGATAAAAGTTATACATTACCAAAAAGATTAAGTATACATTTTACAGAAGTAAACTAAACCTAGACAACTCGTAGTTGCCAACGCGGTTTCGGCGTTTCAAAGTTAATTTTTCATCTTTAATAAATTTACAAAAGTGACCGAGTAGCCTACTTTGGAGATTTTTAGAAAATTCCTCGAAACTCGGATTGACAAACGGTCAAAGCCTTCAAATTCTCGTTACCACAAAGATATAACATGATTTTTGGCAAAAGTAAACACACATCAGGCCGACCATGACACGTGATACAAAACTGACATTTTTAATAAAAAAGTTTCAGCTCTTTTTAGAATTTTAAAATGTGACCAAACAGTCAACTTTGACGATTTTTAGAAAAATCGTCGAGACTCGAATTGACAAACGACCAGAGTCGTTTGTTACATCTTACAGCAAAGAATTCAGTGATAATTTTGTTTTAATCTGAAACAACGCAGATCAACGAGAATTTCAGTTTCCGTAACGACGTTTCATCAAAATTTACAAAACTTCTTTTATCCATAACTTGACAACCGTTCAACGAAACGAGACGTGCCTTATATGAAAATTCATCTACTCGACGAGTAGAATCCAAATAACCACTTTTTATTACCCAGAAAATTAGTTCACTAATTATTATCAGCATTTTTAATTACGAAATTAATTGTTTAATTCATAACTTTCTAACCGTTCATCGAATCCATTCGATATCTAAATGAAAAGTTTTTAATTTTTCGCTAGCTTTCCAAGGACATGCATATCTTATACCTTATCTCAACCGTAGGTGTAACTAATTCAGGATTCAACATAACCTATCTAAGGGCAATATCAAAAATACAAATATGCATAATTCTATTTTCTCGAGCACTAGTCAGGGATACACTATTAGTAAATAAAAATTAAGTTATGAGTGCTCACGTATCAATATTGAGATTCAATGCTGTAGGAAAGGTACGTAGACGCGACGGAGACGATACTACCAATTTGACCTCAAGGGCATACCCATGAACCATACCCATCACCTCCATAGCCATAACCCATAATTTCCTTAGCCCTATCCTACTCATAAAACTCATTTTGAAATCACGCGGCCAGAACCTCGTCGTAGTATTTTATGTATAATACATAATAATAATACTAACATTAGTACTACTAATAATATATTTGAATTAATAATAATTAATATAAATATTAAAATAAATAAATACATACGGAGTAATATGGATATAGAGAGATTGAGAGAGTTTTTCCAAATTGAATCAGAATCGAGTGAATTTATATATGTGTCCAGCCTTTACAATTTATCATATAACAATAATATAATTATATAATTATAATAGTATAAATAATAAATAATAATAAAAAATATATAAAAAAAAAAACGTGTGCTGTGTGTGTGGAAAAAAGTACCACCCGTGATTTTTGTTTGGAAATAAGACTTATGTAGTCTTTTTATTTCTTAATATTATATATAAATATATATTTAATTCATATGATTAATTATATATTATATTATATTCACGTTCATGGTAAAAATATAATTTTTACAAAAATGACACGGTCGTGGTCTCACGACTCATGTACCACTTTCGGTTTTTCGGGCGCACTTTCGTACATTTAGAAAACTAGCCTTTTACGTTACGTGACGTGTACCTTTTACAAAAATTAGACTTACTCAACAAAAAATTACCTTTATAAAAATATAACTTATAAAATTGAGTGTTGTGGTCATTTCCTTCTATAAATTAAAGTCTCGTTGTTTGTCAAAATATTTTATTTTAAATTAAACATTTTGTGACACGTACCTTTATTAATAACTAGACTTAAATTAATTAAAAACTAACCCACTCAAAGTGTAACTTAATCTTTTGAGTGTTTTGGTCATTTACTTTTATAATTCATAATCTTGTTATTTATCAAAGCCTATTTATTAATATTAGTTTAATATCAAAACGTTTTATGACTAATTTAAATTAAAATTTATAATCTTATACATATTTTTGAAATATTTATCTAATAACATACTAGTTATCCTTTCAAAACTAATTATATAATTTAAGATCCTTTACAAAATCGAAAATTCTATAACGTTTATGCTTTAAAACTTAATTTGATTTCATTCTTTTATGCGTAAAAGTTTAGTTTAATTTCCTTAACTTTCTAAATAATGTATCTTAATATAACATATCAAATGGGTTTATCTACTCAACGAATCTTATCCCAATTATTCCTTCTATATGATAAATCGAGTATTATGAAATTCGATTCTCCACTAACTTTTGTCTAACTCCCAATAAGTGATACTTTGTTCTTACTTGTAAATCACTTTACCATTTATTCCGAATACCGTTAAAAAGTAAGGGTTTCCTAATTCAAAGTGGACCTCATAACAGAGACTCATAATCATAGTTCAATGTATCCGATAATTCAATCATTTGATATTATCTTTTAATCTGTTGATAAACTTACATCGAAGAAATACGTTCGTATAAAGTATTATTCATTCAATACCTTGATAACATTTCCAACCTCATTAAATAGATCTCATAGCTTATATTCATATTAACTAATCCGTTCAATGTTTCATTAATATATTTCAATTTAATAATCACACATGTATATGTATATATATTTATTTACACATGATTGTTCGTGAATCGTTAGACATGGTCAAATGGTAACTTGATTACATGAATATAGTTTCAAAGCTTCCGAGACTCAACAATACATATTTTGCTTATCGCGTCGGATATATATAAAGATTAAAGTTTAAATTTGATCGGAAATTTCCGGGTCATCACACATCTAACTGTGGACAACTAGTTGTAGGTTACTAACGAGGACAGCTGAATTAATAAACTTAAAACATCAAAATATATTAAAAGTGTTGTAAATATATTTTGAACATACTTTGATATATATGTATATATTGTTATAGGTTCGTGAATCAACCAGTGGCCAAGTCTTACTTCCCGACAAAGTAAAAATCTGTGAAAGTGAGTACTTTTAAAATCTAATATTTTTGGGATGAGAATACATGCAGGTTTTATAAATGATTTACAAAATAGACACAAGTACGTGAAACTACATTCTATGGTTGAATTATCGAAATCGAATATGCCCCTTTTTATTAAGTCTGGTAATCTAAGATTTAGGGAACAGACACCCTAATTGACGCGAATCCTAAAGATAGATCTATTGGGCCTAACAAACTCCATCCAAAGTACCGTATGCTTTAGTACTTCGAAATTTATATCATATCCGAAGGGTGTCCCGGAATGATGGGGATATTCTTATATATATGCATCTTGTTAATGTCGGTTACCAGGTGTTCACCATATGAATGATTTTTATCTCTATGTATGGGATGTGTATTGAAATATGAAATCTTGTGGTCTATTATTATGATTTGATATATATAGGTTAAACCTATAACTCACCAACATTTTTGTTGACGTTTTAAGCATGTTTATTCTCAGGTGATTATTAAGAGCTTCCGCTATCGCATACTTAAATAAGGACGAGATTTGGAGTCCATGCTTGTATGATATTGTGTAAAAACTGCATTCAAGAAACTTATTTCGTTGTAACATATTTGTATTGTAAACCATTATGTAATGGTCGCGTGTAAACAGGATATTTTAGATTATCATTATTTGATAATCTACATAAAGCTTTTTAAACCTTTATTGATGAAATAAAGGTTATGGTTTGTTTTAAAATGAATGCAGTCTTTGAAAAATGTCTCATATAGAGGTCAAAACCTCGCAACGAAATCAATTAATATGGAACGTTTTTAATCAATAAGAACGGGACATTTCAGTTGGTATCAGAGCGTTGGTCTTAGAGAACCAGAATTTTGCATTAGTGTGTCTTATCGAGTTTGTTAGGATGCATTAATGAATCTGGACTTCGACCGTGTTTACTTGAAAAATGATTGCTTAACAAATTTTGTTGGAAACTATATATTTTTAACATGTGAATATTATGTGATATATTAATCTCTTAACGCATTTGATATTATGTGATAGATGTCTACCTCTAGAACAAGTTCCATTGACTCACCTAATAATAATGAAGAGTCAAATGTAAATTGGAATGATTCGTGGACTGATTCACAAGTTCCCGAAGAGGAACCGAAAGAAGAGTCGGAACCGGAAGAAGAATCGAAACCGGATGAAGAAATAGAACCGGTGGTGGAAATAATAAAACGGTTAAGTAAAAGAAAATCCTCAACCAACCGACCAAGGTTAATTATGGTCAATGGTGTTTCCGCCAAGGAAGCAAAATATTGGGAGGATTACCAATTCTCCGATGAATCGGATTCCGACGAGAATTCCGATGATGTTATAGAAATTACCCCAACTGAATTTAAAAAGGTAAAAAAATAATAAGGGAAAGGGCATAAAAATAGAGAAATCTAATTCCAACCCCGATGAACTTTATATGTATCGTCAACCCCCGAAGTCCTTAAGTTGTAACAATGACCCGGGAACCTCTAAACCACCAGGTTTTTCTAAACCAATGTGGAAAACGACGGATCGTATTAGTGGAACATCATATATCCCTAGAAACTTGGCAAAACGAACCAAAACCGAAGAAGAAGAAACAAGCGAGTCGGAATAAGATAGTTGTATTCGTGTGGTGTAATATATGTAATATAGTGTGCTTATGCTTTATGATATATGTAAAAATTGCTTGTATTAATAAGTAATTTTTTTTTTTTTATGAATCTAACTCTTGTCTATTTTACAGTATAAAAACACAAAATGGATAGACGACCCAATATTTTAAGAGACCTACTGAAATGTCTCGTTCTTATTGATTAAAAACGTTCCATATTAATTGATTTCGTTGCGAGGTTTTGACCTCTATATGAGACGTTTTTCAAAGACTGCATTCATTTTAAAACAAACCATAACCTTTATTTCATCAATAAAGGTTTAAAAAGCTTTATGTAGATTATCAAATAATGATAATCTAAAATATCCTGTTTACACGCGACCATTACATAATGGTTTACAATACAAATATGTTACAACGAAATAAGTTTCTTGAATGCAGTTTTTACACAATATCATACAAGCATGGACTCCAAATCTCGTCCTTATTTAAGTATGCGATAGCGGAAGCTCTTAATAATCACCTGAGAATAAACATGCTTAAAACGTCAAAAAAATGTTGGTGAGTTATAGGTTTAACCTATATATATCAAATCATAATAATAGACCACAAGATTTCATATTTCAATACACATCCCATACATAGAGATAAAAATCATTCATATGGTGAACACCTGGTAACCGACATTAACAAGATGCATATATATAAGAATATCCCCATCATTCCGGGACACCCTTCGGATATGATATAAATTTCGAAGTACTAAAGCATCCGGTACTTTGGATGGGGTTTGTTAGGCCCAATAGATCTATCTTTAGGATTCGCGTCAATTAGGGTGTCTGTTCCCTAATTCTTAGATTACCAGACTTAATAAAAAGGGGCATATTCGATTTCGATAATTCAACCATAGAATGTAGTTTCACGTACTTGTGTCTATTTTGTAAATCATTTATAATACCTGCATGTATTCTCATCCCAAAAATATTAGATTTTAAGAGTGGGACTATAACTCACTTTCACAGATTTTTACTTCGTCGGGAAGTAAGACTTAGCCACTGGTTGATTCACGAACCTATAACAATATATATCAAAGTATGTTTAAAATATATTTACAACACTTTTAATATATTTTGATGTTTTAAGTTTATTAAGTCAGCTGTCCTCGTTAGTAACCTACAACTAGTTGTCCACAGTTAGATGTACAGAAATAAATCGATAAATATTATCTTGAATCAATCCACTGTGACGACCCGGAAATTTCCGACCAAATTTAAACTTAATCTTTATATAGTTTCGACATGATAAGCAAAGATTATTAAATTGAATTTCAAAATTTTTGAACTAGTTTATGAAATCATTTTACCTTCGACCAATTCTGACGATTCACGAACATCTATTTGTGAATAGATATGTACATATTTAAATATATACATATATATTAATTTGAAATGTTATATGATTCAATTATTAGAATTTAATAAAATACAATATGATATTATTATAATTATTATTTAAAACTTAACTATATATAAATAAAATAAATAAATAAAAAAATAATAAATATTAAATGATTGTAATACTCGTTGGACGTTTCGATTATTATCTAGAGAAGTTTAATTCGAACTTATGTGATAAACGGTGATCCGAAAACGAGTTCTATAAATTTTAGGCTTACTAAAAATGTATTTAGGATCTAGTTATTTAATTTTAGTACTTTTGATATTTTACCCATAATCGAGAAGGACAGTTGATGTAATTTTTATTTAACAAATTAAGTATCGAATTTTATACCATAATGACCAAAATAAATAAAGACATTTAATTTAAAAATATGAGAATTTTTCGAAGACTTTATTTCTCCCCTAAGTTAACAACGGACTACGAAATAATACCCTAAATCTTATGTCGACCAAATAGTAAGCGATGGCTTTACTATTGTTGTTTTCATTTCAATTCATAATTTTAAGAACTAATATTATATTGTATTATATGTTATTCATGTTGAGCTGTAAAACACGTTTTAAAGTTTTGGGATTCATAAACTACACTATGTAATATTATATAAAGATACAATTTGCTTGTGCATATTCAAGACACGGACAAAAACAAAACCCATATATCACCACTTGCATATTCAATCATACATGTATACATTTACTTTTACACATGTAATATATATATATATATATATATATAAATAAATGATAATGACCACCAGCTATACTCGACAACCAACATGTCTCATGATCATCAAACTTCTATGTTTACAGATTCATGCTCAAATTTCAGCACCATCCATGATTACTACATCGCCTCACCATTTTAATTTTTCTTCCTTGAGAAACCCGATCACCACCTTCGACCTCACCACCATTGTAAACCTTTACCATACTCCTAACACCATCAGCTCAACCACCACCCACACCGCTACTCCCTCTCTTAGTATCTTTCTCTCATATCTCACTTTTTCTTTTATTTTTTTTTCTCCTTTTACCTATAACTCACGACTACTCAGTTTTTCATCTGTCTCAGGTTTCAAACGAACTAAAAACAAAACCACCAAACTCTATTAATTCTGCTGTACATTTTTTTTCCTGTTCGCTATGACACACACCCATTCGCCACCTTAAACCAACCTAAATACCCACCAATACTACGGTTGCAGCTGCTTCTACCAACTTCTGTTATTGTTTCCATTTTGGAGGTAACAAACCACTATAACTATCAAATTTTTCTTTCTCGAACTCTGCTATTTTTCTTTCTTTCTGTTTCCATTAAATGGAAGTTGATAAAGGGTGAAGGATGCATTTTTGTTTCTTTTTAATGGATACGTACTAGTGGACCATTTATAAAATACAAATAAAGGATTTGTGGCCGACAATTACATTATAGAAAAACTCCACTTGATGATAAAAAGCAAAAGGAATCAGAACTCTATTAAATTGTGATTAGTGATTCATGGAAACATGATAAAGGGAATAATTAAAAGACTAGGAAGTGTCCTACTGTAACTACTCCATAAATGTCTCGTTCAAATTAAAGAAATATGTTATTGGGTTTAGGTATCTCGGGTTTGAGAAGTTGTTGATGGATCAATTTAGTCATGAGCAAAATTCTTTGTAATTGGGGTTTGGGCCGTACATTTTTTTTTAACTCAATGGTGTTAGTGTTTAGATGGTGATAAAGTATATGATATTGATATTCTTAATGTTGAGACTCTGATTGAATTACATAAGATGTTGGATGATCATGATAAAAATATTACTTGACATGTGATTATGTAAGACAAGGAATGAGACAATGATGACGTTAAAATCATAATGATGAGGGTTAGATGATGGCGTTGAAATGATAATGATGATCATGAAAACATGATGATAATAACATGAATCTATGATGATAGATGATGATGACGAGAACGAATATGATAATGGTTATAATAATGATTACGATAATGATAAGGAGATATGGTTAAGGAGTTATCGGGTTAGCGGGACGTCGCGGGTTCGAACCCGGACTTGGGCATATTTTAAGGGATACTCCTTTGAGGTAGTTATTACTAATAATATGATTATTATTTTTATCATTATTGTTATTATCATTACATTTATCAAAAGTATTATTATTATTATTATTATTATTATTATTATTATTATTATTATTATTATTATTATTATTATTATTATTATTATTATTATTATTATCATTAACAATATTATTATCACAAATATTATTATTTTTATTAACATACAATATTTATTTATTTTTACTACTAATATTATCATTATTATAAATTTATCATTATTAATATTAGTTTTATCTTTAATATTATTATTATTATTATCATTTTTACAAAAGATTGCACATTTTTAATTATTAGTATTAGTATTATTTTACCAAATAATAATTAGTATATAACACTATATTTAATACATATAGCATAACAAAATTAATATTTTTATTTATTTTAAATATATAAAATGAATATATGAACCATATAGATTATTAATATAAAAATGGTATAACTAATAAATTTATATATAAATTTGCTCGATTACAATTACGTGTTAATATATATAAATGATATAGGTTCGTGAATCCGAGGCCAATCCTGCATTGTTCAATATAGTCATATGTATTTTTACTACAAAATACATTAGGTGAGTTCATTTACTCCCTTTTTACTCATTACATTTTTTGGGCTGAGAATACATGCAAATGCTTTATTAACTGTTTTACAATATCTATATGCGTGAGTTCATTTACTCCCTTTTTACTCATTACATTTTTTGGGCTGAGAATACATGCAAATGCTTTATTAACTGTTTTACAATATCTATATGCGTGAGTTCATTTACTCCCTTTTTACTCATTACATTTTTTGGGCTGAGAATACATGCAAATGCTTTATTAACTGTTTTACAATATCTATATGCGTGAGTTCATTTACTCCCTTTTTACTCATTACATTTTTTGGGCTGAGAATACATGCAAATGCTTTATTAACTGTTTTACAATATCTATATGCGTGAGTTTATTTGCTCCTTTTTACTCTTTACGTTTTTTGGACTGAGAATACATGCGCTGCTTTTATAATTGTTTTACGAAATAGACACAAGTAATCGAAACTACATTGTATGGTTGAATGATTGAATCGAATATGCCCCTATATAGTCTGGTAATCTAAGAATTAGGGAACAGACACCCTAATTGACGCGAATCCTAAAGATAGATCTATCGGGCCCAACAAGCCCCATCCAAAGTACCGGATGCTTTAGTACTTCGAAATTTATATCATGTCCGAAGGAGGATCCCAGAATGATGGGGATATTCTTATATACAAATTGTGAATGTCGGTTACCAGGTGTTCAATCCATATGAATGATATTTTTGTCTCTATGCATGGGACGTATGATTATGAGAAATGGAAGTATGAAATCTTGTGGTCTATTAAAATTATGAAATGATTCTTTATGATAAACTAATGAACTCACCAACCTGTTGGTTGACACTTTAAAGCATGTTTATTCTCAGGTACGAAAGAAATCTTCAGCTGTGCATTTGCTCATATTAGATATATTACTTGGAGTCATTCATGACATATTTCAAAAGATGTTGCATTCGAGTCGTTGAGTTCATCAAGATTATTATTAAGTCAATTATATTTGGATATATTATGAAATGCTTTACATGCCTGTCAACTGTCGATGTAACGAAAGTTTGTCTTTTAAAAATGAATGCAATGTTTGTAAAATTTATCATATAGAGGTCAATTACCTCGCGATGTAGTCAACTATTGTGAATCGTTTGTAATTGATATGGACTTCGTCCGGATGGATTAGGACGGGTCTCTACAGTTGGTATCAGAGCGGTGGTCTTAGCGAACCAGGTCTTGCATTAGCGTGCCTAACTGATAGTCATTAGGATGCATTAGTGAGTCTGGACTTTGACCGTGTCTGCATGTCAAAAGTTTTGCTTATCATTTTGTGTCAAAAATTACCTGCTTATCATTCTTAGAGAATCACTTGTTTATCATTCTTAGTCTAGACACGTTTTACTGCATTGACTGCATGAATAGTGTATAGACAAAATTCATATCTTAGCGTATCTGCTACTTCATATCTTAGCGTATCTGTTACAGTAACTTTGCCTGACAACTTCCGTAGATTCCTCCGTAACTTCTGGGATTTTAGTATTATATATGCATATGTAAATTATGTATTGCAGGGTACTAATCTACATCCTATAATATATTTCTTATCGAAAATCCTTCATCTGATCGTTCGAGATGAATCCTGCAACCAGTTCGAGTCCCTCAGATTCCGATAGCTATTTCGATAGTTATTCCGACAGCTATTCCGACATAGATGTTCACCTAAGCTCCGAAAACAGCGTTATTAGCATGAATCAACCAATCAGCCGTTATCAATTCATCTGATGGGTTCGTAGTCGACTTAATTAATGGAAACGCGCAGAAGGCAATCTCTTCCACTAACCGAATTCACCTCTTGACAATGAACCTGAAGCGTTTACCGGCGAACCTGTTCGAGACACCATTTTCAGTCTCATTTCCAGGGTAACTCGACGAGATTATATTCTATCCACAATTCTGATCCTTATTCATCCACTCGCTCCGACCGACAATCATCCTGGAGTAATAAGTCAACGAACTTCGCGCTCGAATAATCAATTCGGAGAATATGGTGCACAATGTACCATCTTCAACAACATCACCGACACCAACAGTACCATCAATAACAGCACCAGTACCATCCACAATCCATGCTTCAATATCATCATCTGTACTTTGAGTATGATCTTCGTTCTACGTATCGTCCTACCTCATTTAGCTTCGTTCGACATGGCGAATATGTAATCTCTAAAGTTTTAGAGATTATTTATTCTAGTTCCAACCGAAAAGCAAATGAGTTTAATATCATATTAACTCATTAAATCCATGAATACATCTGAAGAAAATATATATGTATATATGTTTTCATAAAGATTGTAATTAAAATTCTCTTGTACAAACTGTTAATGGTGAAAATATTTTAACGGGTAGGTAATAACCGAGGAATATTTAAATTTCACATTAATAAGTTACATTGTACGTTCTTCGAATCTGTTTCAACAGTCATTTCCTATCCTACTTACATCCACAAATATATGAATTCGATCACCACAGAATAACCATTTCCATTCAACTTTCATAATTGGATTTTGACCTATCAGAATCCAACAAGTGGCATAATGAAGAAAACATTTGACGGAAATAAAATTGTTAGAAACAAACAAATTAACTATGAGAAATTTTGATAAGAATCCACGCTAACAAAATCCTAGCTAACTGTTTCTAGTTAACTGTTGACTAATCAACTGAGGACTACCAACAGTGGACAATTAAAATGAATTAAAATATTGATTATAACATATGAAACTAAACAAATCTTCAAGTTTGCCACTTAATTTTCATCTTAAACCTCATTTGTATCGTAACAATTACAATCTGCGTTCAAACCTTTCATGATTCTTGAAAACACCTCAATTGAGAAGATGAACCAACCGCACTGCATCTACGGAAGAAAAGATTGATACATATAGTTATGCACTGAAAACACTCGAAACCTGAGCAAACATTTAACACATATTTGTGCTAGCTCCTTTGACGTTATTATTACCAAAAATAACTTTACAATTCCTTTCAAAATAGCCAATTTTGTCACAGCTCCAGCAAGACAACTTCGACTTTTTGTACGAAACAACCTTATTATAACGTTGATATATACGCGTGCTCTTTTATTGTTACCAGGGAACCTTTCATATTCCACCATATTACCATCAGCGTTTAATCATCTAAAAACACAATTCTTCTGAAACCACCTCGGATTAATAACCGATGATTCAGATATCATAGCATTAAATGCAGAGGAAACGGAAAAATGGTAGATGGTCTAAACGGCCAAAAGTTTGATGATAAAGAAAGGAGTGTTAGGAACGCTCGATAGAAAATTGGGTATTGAAAAACAGATTGAGCTACCCATGAAGGAGACCAAGGACAAATACAAGGACCAAACCCTATATTCAAAGAATCTAGGTAATTCTGAATCCGATGAAACCTTCAACGAATATCTTGCTCCGTACTCATGTTAAAATCTTGCGGAAAATCTTTCTTCATCAACCATCGAACTTAGAAATTCTAAAATATCATCATAAATATCTTCGATAATTCTGAAGATATTTTCATAAATATTCTCGTCCGAAATTATTTATCTCTTCGTGCTATCTATATTACATCATAAAGGAAACTACCATAGTTTCTAAATTCCTTTAAAATTTGAGTTTGAATTATGAATGATTTTGAAGTAGTGTTGGAAATTGATGCATGAGTTAGTATAATATAATGACACTTGATCAACGTGATTATATTACAGTAAGTCATGCTAAGTTTCTAATGAAACGTGATGGTTCACAGATCCTAACGTCATCATGTGCCATGTTACACGACTCTTGTATTCTATTTAACCTCGACAATATCAAGAAAATATTTCTTGATGATTCGGTCTTTTCTGGATATTCTGGTAACTTCACAAATCAAATCGTGCTATTACGTTCTTTCTTGTTTAGAACATTAAGTTCATTCGAAACTCCATACTTACGAATTCTGGACCTTTACTCGCTTTAATTGAGGTCGAGAAGATAATAAAAAGGCAAAGAGCTCCAATATATAAGAGAAAATATAAAGCCCAATAACAACACGGAAGTTACAAAACCGTGGATATTAATACGAATAGCAATATAAGACACGGTATAATTAAGAATAGTATCACCCCAAGGGCGATGTAGAAGAAAACAGATTCCTCCGGTGGAATTTGAAAAAGGAGAATGATTATTGCGATAGTAAGGATAAGGACAAGAATCAGAACTGGATTAAGCATTTTTTTACAATCTTTTGAATTTGGGAATTGAGTATAGGAGTGGTAAAAATAATGGAACGGAAGAAGTTAATTTATAGTGAAATAACTGATTAAGAAATTAAGGCAGATTTCTGCCTTTAATTAGAGAGATCCTAATTTCTTTAATTCCGAGGAAATCAGATCTTATTCAGATTTCTAAGATTTTCTCTAAATCCCTTAAATTCATGAAATCAGCTGTGACTACGTCACCAGGTAGGACAAACCTGCATTTATTCATTTCATTCTTTTGTGATAGCTTCATTCGTACTCTTCGAATAATCGAATTGTTTTATCCCTATTATTCAATAATGATAAAACTCTATTTATCAACTCATATTTGTCATCAAAACATTTTTATTGTTAGCCATGACCACCTCTCTCAAATTTCGGGACGAAATTTCTTTAACGGGTAGGTACTGTGACGACCCGGAAATTTTCGACCAAATTTAAACTTAATCTTTATATAGTTTCGACATGATAAGCAAAGATTATTAAATTGAATTTCAAAATTTTTGAACTAGTTTATGAAATCATTTTACCTTCGACCAATTCTGACGATTCACGAACATCTATTTGTGAATAGATATGTACATTTTTAAATATATACATATATATTAATTTGAAATGTTATATGATTCAATTATTAGAATTTAATAAAATACAATATGATATTATTATAATTATTATTTAAAACTTAACTATATATAAATAAAATAAATAAATAAAAAAATCATAAATATTAAATGATTGTAATACTCGTTGGACGTTTTGATTATTATCTAGAGAAGTTTAATTCGAACTTATGTGATAAACGGTGATCCGAAAACGAGTTCTATAAATTTTAGGCTTACTAAAAATGTATTTAGGATCTAGTTATTTAATTTTAGTACTTTTGATATTTTATCCATAATCGAGAAGGACAGTTGATGTAATTTTTATTTAACAAATTAAGTATCGAATTTTATACCATAATGACCAAAATAAATAAAGACATTTAATTTAAAAATATGAGAATTTTTCGAAGACTTTATTTCTCCCCTAAGTTAACAACGGACTACGAAATAATACCCTAAATCTTATGTCGACCAAATAGTAAGCGATGGCTTTACTATTGTTGTTTTCATTTCAATTCATGATTTTAAGAACTAATATTATATTGTATTATATGTTATTCATGTTGAGCTGTAAAACACGTTTTAAAGTTTTGGGATTCATAAACTACACTATGTAATATTATATAAAGATACAATTTGCTTGTGCATATTCAAGACACGGACAAAAACAAAACCCATATATCACCACTTGCATATTCAATCATACATGTATACATTTACTTTTACACATGTAATATATATATATATATATATAAATAAATGATAATGACCACCAGCTATACTCGACAACCAACATGTCTCATGATCATCAAACTTCTATGTTTACAGATTCATGCTCAAATTTCAGCACCATCCATGATTACTACATCGCCTCACCATTTTAATTTTTCTTCCTTGAGAAACCCGATCACCACCTTCGACCTCACCACCATTGTAAACCTTTACCATACTCCTAACACCATCAGCTCAACCACCACCCACACCGCTACTCCCTCTCTTAGTATCTTTCTCTCATATCTCACTTTTTCTTTTATTTTTTTCTCCTTTTACCTATAACTCACGACTACTCAGTTTTTCTTCTGTCTCAAATTTCAAACGAACTAAAAACAAAACCACCAAACTCTATTAATTCTGCTGTACATTTTTTTTTCCTGTTCGCTATGACACACACCCATTCGCCACCTTAAACCAACCTAAATACCCACCAATACTACGGTTGCAGCTGCTTCTACCAACTTCTGTTATTGTTTCCGTTTTGGAGGTAACAAACCACTATAACTATCAAATTTTTCTTTCTCGAACTCTGCTATTTTTCTTTCTTTCTGTTTCCGTTAAATGGAAGTTGATAAAGGGTGAAGGATGCATTTTTGTTTCTTTTTAATGGATATGTACTAGTGGACCATTTATAAAATACAAATAAAGGATTTGTGGCCGACAATTACATTATAGAAAAACCCCACTTGATGATAAAAAGCAAAAGGAATCGGAACTCTATTAAATTGTGATTAGTGATTCATGGAAACATGATAAAGGGAATAATTAAAAGAGTAGGAAGTGTCCTACTGTAACTACTCCATAAATGTCTCGTTCAAATTAAAGAAATATGTTATTGGGTTTAGGTATCTCGGGTTTGAGAAGTTGTTGATGGATCAATTTAGTCATGAACAAAATTCTTTGTAATTGGGGTTTGGGCCGTACATTTTTTTTTTAACTCAATGGTGTTAGTGTTTAGATGGTGATAAAGTATATGATATTGATATTCTTAATGTTGAGACTCTGATTGAATTACATAAGATGTTGGATGATCATGATAAAAATATTACTTGACATGTGATTATGTAAGACAAGGAATGAGACAATGATGACGTTAAAATCATAATGATGAGGGTTAGATGATGGCGTTGAAATGATAATGATGATCATGAAAACATGATGATAATAACATGAATCTATGATGATAGATGATGATGACGGGAACGAATATGACAATGGTTATAATAATGATTACGATAATGATAAGGAGAAATGGTTAAGGAGTTATCGGGTTAGCGGGACGTCGCGGGTTCGAACCCGGACTTGGGCATATTTTAAGGGATACTCCTTTGAGGTAGTTATTACTAATAATATGATTATTATTTTTATCATTATTGTTATTATCATTACATTTATCAAAAGTATTATTATTATTATTATTATTATTATTATTATTATTATTATTATTATTATTATTATTATTATTATTATTATTATTATTATTATCATTAACAATATTATTATCACAAATATTATTATTTTTATTAACATACAATATTTATTTATTTTTACTACTAATATTATCATTATTATAAATTTATCATTATTAATATTAGTTTTATCTTTAATATTATTATTATTATTATCATTTTTACAAAAGATTGCACATTTTTAATTATTAGTATTAGTATTATTTTACCAAATAATAATTAGTACATAACACTATATTTAATACATATAGCATAACAAAATTAATATTTTTATTTATTTTAAATATATAAAATGAATATATGAACCATATAGATTATTAATATAAAAATGGTATAACTAATAAATTTATATATAAATTTGCTCGATTACAATTATGTGTGTTAATATATATAAATGATATAGGTTCGTGAATCCGAGGCCAATCCTGCATTGTTCAATATAGTCATATGTATTTTTACTACAAAATACATTAGGTGAGTTCATTTACTCCCTTTTTACTCATTACATTTTTTGGGCTGAGAATACATGCAAATGCTTTATTAACTGTTTTACAATATCTATATGCGTGAGTTCATTTACTCCCTTTTTACTCATTACATTTTTTGGGCTGAGAATACATGCAAATGCTTTATTAACTGTTTTACAATATCTATATGCGTGAGTTCATTTACTCCCTTTTTACTCATTACATTTTTTGGGCTGAGAATACATGCAAATTCTTTATTAACTGTTTTACAATATCTATATGCGTGAGTTTATTTGCTCCTTTTTACTCTTTACGTTTTTTGGACTGAGAATACATGCGCTGCTTTTATAACTGTTTTACGAAATAGACACAAGTAATCGAAACTACATTGTATGGTTGAATGATTGAATCGAATATGCCCCTATATAGTCTGGTAATCTAAGAATTAGGGAACAGACACCCTAATTGACGCGAATCCTAAAGATAGATCTATCGGGCCCAACAAGCCCCATCCAAAGTACCGGATGCTTTACTACTTCGAAATTTATATCATGTCCGAAGGAGGATCCCGGAATGATGGGGATATTCTTATATACAAATTGTGAATGTCGGTTACCAGGTGTTCAATCCATATGAATGATATTTTTGTCTCTATGCATGGGACGTATGATTATGAGAAATGGAAGTATGAAATCTTGTGGTCTATTAAAATTATGAAATGATTCTTTATGATAAACTAATGAACTCACCAACCTTTTGGTTGACACTTTAAAGCATGTTTATTCTCAGGTACGAAAGAAATCTTCCGCTGTGCATTTGCTCATATTAGATATATTACTTGGAGTCATTCATGACATATTTCAAAAGATGTTGCATTCGAGTCGTTGAGTTCATCAAGATTATTATTAAGTCAATTATATTTGGATATATTATGAAATGCTTTACATGCCTGTCAACTGTCGATGTAACGAAAGTTTGTCTTTTAAAAATGAATGCAATGTTTGTAAAATTTATCATATAGAGGTCAATTACCTCGCGTTGTAATCAACTGTTGTGAATCGTTTGTAATTGATATGGACTTCGTCCGGATGGATTAGGACGGGTCTCTACATCCACGACCCAGTGTATACGTATCTCAGTATTGATCACAACTCAAACTATATATATTTTGGAATCAACCTTAACCCTGTATAGCTAACTCCAACATTCACATATAGAGTGTCTATGGTTGTTCCGAAATATATATAGATGTGTCGACATGATAGGTCGAAACATTGTATACGTGTCTATGGTATCTCAAGATTACATAATATACAATACAAGTTGATTAAGTTATGGTTGGAATAGATTTGTTACCAATTTTCACGTAGCTAAAATGAGAAAAATTATCCAATCTTGTTTTACCCATAATTCCTTCATTTTAAATCCGTTTTGAGTGAATCAAATTGCTATGGTTTCATATTGAACTCTATTTTATGAATCTAAACAGAAAAAGTATAGGTTTATAGTCGGAAAAATAAGTTACAAGTCGTTTTTGTAAAGGTAGTCATTTCAGTCGAAAGAACGACGTCTAGATGACCATTTTAGAAAACATACTTCCACTTTGAGTTTAACCATAATTTTTGGATATAGTTTCATGTTCATAATAAAAATCATTTTCTCAGAATAACAACTTTTAAATCAAAGTTTATCATAGTTTTTAATTAACTAACCCAAAACAGCCCGCGGTGTTACTACGACGGCGTAAATCCGGTTTTACGGTGTTTTTCGTGTTTCCAGGTTTTAAATCATTAAGTTAGCATATCATATAGATATAGAACATGTGTTTAGTTAATTTTAAAAGTCAAGTTAGAAGGATTAACTTTTGTTTGCGAACAAGTTTAGAATTAAATAAACTATGTTCTAGTGATGACGAGTTTAAACCTTCGAATAAGATAGTTTTATATATATGAATTGAATGATGTTATGAACATCATTACTACCTCAAGTTTAGTAGGTAAACCTACTGGAAGTGACAAGAAATGATCTAGCTTCAAAGGATCTTGGATGGCTTGAAAGTTCTTGAAGTAGGATCATGACACAAAAACAAGTTCAAGTAAGATTTTTACTCGAATTAAGATAGTTTATAGTTATAGAAATTGAATCAAAGTTTGAATATGAATATTACCTTGAATAAGAAAGATAACCTACTGTATATAACAAAGGTTTCTTGATCTTAGATGATTACTTGGAATGGATTAGAAAGTTTGGAAGTAAATTAGTAAACTTGAAGGGATTTTTGAAGTGTTCTTGAAGTGTTCTTCCTATGATGATTATAGCTTGATTCTTGAAGTGATTTTTGATGAAGATGATGATTAACTACTGGAAAAATACGTTCATAATAGTGTGTGCGTGTGTGTGTGTTGAGAGAGAATTAGAAAGAGAATTGGAAGTGAAATGGAGTGAATGATGAGTGGTAATTGGTGAGTGGTGAGTGGGGTTAAAAGGAGTTCTAGTTAGTTGACTAGCTCATGGTAGAAGTTAAAATTGATTAGTCATACATGACATAATCAAGAGTGGAATCCCATGCTAGTTCCTATTGGTATATACTTATAGTAAGTACGTTTTGAAGCTGTGTATAATACGGGTAAGAATACGACTAGAATTCTTGATGAAAGAAAAGAATGGAAAAGTAACTGTAACCATTTTCGTTAAGTATGAGTGTTTTGATATATGTCTTGAAGTCTTCCAAAAGTATTTTAATACATCTAAATACACTACATGTATATACATTTTAACTGAGTCGTTAAGTCATCGTTAGTCGTTACATGTAAGTGTTGTTTTGAAACCTTTAAGTTAACGATCTCAATTAATGTTGTTAACCCATTGTTTATTATATCTAATGAGATGTTAAATTATTATATTATCATGATATTATGATATATTAATATATCTTAATATGATATAAATACATTTAAATGTCGTTACAACGATAATCGTTACATATATGTCTCGTTTCGAAATCCTTAAGTTAGTAGTCTTGTTTATATGTATATAACTCATTGTTAATATACTTATGGAGATACTTACTTATCATAATCTCATGTTAACCATATGTATATCCATATATATATCGTCATGTCGTTTTTACAAGTTTTACCGATCGTGAATCGCCGGTCAACTTGGGTGGTCAATTGTCTATATGAAACATATTTCAATTAATCAAGTCTTAACAAGTTTGATTGCTTAACATGTTGGAAATATTTAATCATGTAAATATCAATCTCAATTAATATATATAAACATGGAAAAGTTCGGGTCACTACACCTACCCGGAGACATGATTGATGAAATCTTGTCTAGAGTCGGTCAGAATTCTTCGGCACAACTATTTAAGGCGAGATCAGTTTGTAAGACATTCGAAGAACGTTCCAAGAATGCCTTGGTTTATAAAAGGATTTCGTTCGAAAGATGGGGGATATCACATTGGGAAATCCATAAGTTACGATGTGTTTACTTTGACGCATATATTGCGGGGAACCCAAATGCTATTTTATGCAATGGGTTAAGAAATTATTTTGACTCAATATATCCGAATATTGGACTTCGTGATTTAGAAAAAGCGGCTAACATGCAACATAAAGAAGCATGTTATGCTTACGGATTAGTAATGTTCGCTTCTCACCAAAGTGAGAACAAGAACATCGGGCTGCAACTATTAAACAAAACGTTCCCACAAGTGACGGAGTCGGTAATTGGGGTAAGAAATGAGGTTTTTAGATTGTTACGGGACTGTTGGACATTACGTAACCCTCGTCCCTTTGACGACGTTACAACACGCTGTCTTATCAACGGCCATAACGGTTATGTTCCACAAGACCAAGGATGGGAAGTAATCCTAGTAAAACCAGAATGCATGACTTGTTTCTGGACGTATGAATTACGTGTCTTTATTGCCTTTGCTGAACGACTTGTGTACTAGCTAGAATTATCTTCACAACCATCTTGTATCAAATTTATTGTGTGCTATATTTCATGCTATATGTAAAATAAGCGGTATTGTAAGTTTGTAAAATATTGTGTAAAAGTTTGAACGCGAAATATTATTATAATTAGTTTTTCATATAGAATTGTAGTAGTTGAATTGTATATTAGCTACTAAGTACGAACTTAACGGGTAGGTACTACCCGAATTTAAACTTATAAAACGCTAATATGAAGAAAAAGCTTTTATAAATGAGTTCATATTATGCTACGAAATACTATTAACTACTCTTAATATTCTGTATGATTAACTTGTTCCATTTGACTATTTTGAAGGAAATGGCACCGACTACTCGACACACCGTGAATATGAATGAAGAGGAATTCCGTACTTTTCTAGCTTCAAACATAGCCGCAGTACAGGCTGCGCTACATACCAACAATAACCTTGGATCTAGCAGTACAGGAAATCGTGTAGGATGCACCTACAAAGAATTCACTGCCTGCAAACCTTTGGAATTTGATGGAACCGAAGGACCGATCGGATTGAAACAGTGGACCGAGAAGGTCGAATCGGTGTTTGCCATAAGTAAGTGTACTGAAGAGGACAAAGTGAAGTACGCTATGCATACCTTCACAGGTTCTGCGTTAACATGGTGGAATACCTATCTAGAGCAAGTGGGACAAGACGATGCGTACGCACTACCGTGGTCAGCATTCAAGCACTTGATGAACGAGAAATACCGTCCCAGAACCGAGGTCAATAAGCTCAAGACAGAACTTAGAGGGTTACGAACCCAAGGATTTGATATTACCACGTACGAAAGACGATTCACAGAATTGTGCCTATTGTGTCCGGGAGCATTCGAAGATGAGGAGGAGAAGATCGACGCGTTTGTGAAAGGATTACCGGAAAGAATCCAAGAAGATATAAGTTCACACGAGCCCGCCTCCATACAACAGGCATGTAGAATGGCTCACAAACTAGTGAACCAGATTGAAGAAAGAATTAAGGAACAGACTGCTGAAGAGGCCAATGTGAAGCAAGTCAAAAGAAAGTGGGAGGAAAACGGTGATAAGAATCACCAATACAACAACAACAGCAATTACAACAATAATCGCAACAATTATCCCAACAATCGCAACATCAATCGCAACTACAACAAATGGCCCAACAACAACAACAACAACAACAACAACAACAACAACAACAGCAACTACAACAATCATCCCAACAACAATAATAACCGCAACAACAACAACAATCAGAAGCAGCTATGCCAAAGGTGTGAAAAGTATCACTTGGGGTTCTGCACCAAATTTTGCAACAAGTGTAAAAGAAATGGTCATAGCGCGGCGAAGTGTGAGGTCTATGGACTAGGGGTTAATAGAACGAAAGGAACAAATGGTGTCGGAACGAGTAATGGCGGAGCAAGTAGTGTCGGAGCAAGTTTTGCCAATGTAGTTTGTTATAAATGTGGAAAACCGGGCCACATTATTAGAAATTGCCCGAACCAGGAGAACACGAATGGACAAGGCCGCGGAAGAGTTTTTAATATTAATGCGGCAGAGGCACAGGAAGACCCGGAGCTTGTTATGGGTACGTTTCTTATTGACAATAAATCTGCTTACGTTTTATTTGATTCGGGTGCGGATAGAAGCTATATGAGTAGAGATTTTTGTGCTAAATTAAGATGTCCATTGACACCTTTGGATAGTAAATTTTTACTCGAATTAGCAAATGATAAATTAATTTCAGCAGATAATATATGTCGGAATCGAGAAATTAAACTGGTTAGCGAAACATTTAAGATTGATTTGATACCAGTAGAGTTAGGGAGTTTTGATGTGATAATCGGTATGGACTGGTTAAAAGAAGTGAAAGCAGAGATCGTTTGTTACAAAAATGCAATTCGCATTATACGAGAAAAAGAAAACCCTTAATGGTGTACGGAGAAAAGGGCAACACGAAGCTACATCTTATTAGTAATTTGAAGGCACACAAACTAATAAGAAAAGGTTGCTATGCTGTTCTAGCACACGTCGAGAAAGTACAAACTGAAGAAAAGAGCATCAATGATGTTCCCATTGCAAAAGAATTTCCCGATGTATTTCCGAAAGAATTACCGGGATTACCCCCACATCGATCCGTTGAATTTCAAATAGATCTTGTACCAGGAGCTGCACCAATAGCTCGTGCTCCTTACAGACTCGCACCCAGCGAGAAGAAAGAACTGCAAAGCCAATTACAAGAACTTTTAGAGCGTGGTTTCATTCGACCAAGCACATCACCGTGGGGAGCTCATGTTTTGTTTGTCAAGAAGAAAGATGGTACATTCAGGTTGTGTATCGACTACCGAGAGTTGAACAAACTTACCATCAAGAACCGCTACCCACTACCGAGAATCGACGACTTATTTGATCAACTACAATCTGTTTATTCAAAGATTGACTTACGTTCCGGGTATCATCAAATGCGGGTGAAAGAAGATGATATTCCAAAGACTGCTTTCAGAACACGTTACGGTCATTACGAGTTTATGGTCATGCCGTTTGGTTTAACTAATGCACCAGCTGTGTTCATGGACCTTATGAACCGAGTGTGTTGACCATACCTTGACAAGTTTGTCATTGTTTTCATTGATGACATACTTATTTACTCAAAGAATGACCAAGAACACGGTGAACATTTGAGAAAGGTGTTAGAAGTATTGAGGAAGGAAGAATTGTACGCTAAGTTTTCAAAGTGTGCATTTTGGTTGGAAGAAGTTCAATTCCTCGGTCACATAGTGAACAAAGAAGGTATTAAGGTGGATCCGGCAAAGATAGAAACTGTTGAAAAGTGGGAAAGCCCGAAAACTCCGAAACACATACGCCAGTTTTTAGGACTAGTTGGTTACTACAGAAGGTTCATCCAAGACTTTTCTAGAATAGCAAAACCCTTGACTGCATTAACGCATAAAGGGAAGAAATTTGAATGGAATGATGAACAAGAGAAAGCGTTTCAGTTATTGAAGAAAAAGCTAACTACGGCACCTATATTGTCATTGCCTGAAGGGAATGATGATTTTGTGATTTATTGTAACGCATCAAAGCAAGGTCTCGGTTGTGTATTAATGCAACGAACGAAGGTGATTGCTTATGCGTCTACACAATTGAAGATTCACGAACAAAATTATACGACGCATGATTTGGAATTAGGCGCGGTTGTTATTGCATTAAAGACTTGGAGGCACTACTTATATGGGGTCAAAAGTATTATATATACTGACCACAAAAGTCTTCAACACATATTTAATCAGAAACAACTGAATATGAGGCAGCGTAGGTGGATTGAATTATTGAATGATTACGACTTTGAGATTCGTTACCACCCGGGGAAGGCAAATGTGGTAGCCGATGCCTTGAGCAGGAAGGACAGAGAACCCATTCGAGTAAAATCTATGAATATAATGATTCATAATAACCTTACTACTCAAATAAAGGAGGCACAACAAGGAGTTTTAACAGAGGGAAATTTAAAGGATGAAATACCCAAAGGATCGGAGAAGCATCTTAATATTCGGGAAGACGGAACCCGGTATAGGGCTGAAAGGATTTGGGTACCAAAATTTGGAGATATGAGAGAAATGGTACTTAGAGAAGCTCATAAAACCAGATACTCAATACATCCTGGAACGGGGAAGATGTACAAGGATCTCAAGAAACATTTTTGGTGGCCGGGTATGAAAGCCGATGTTGCTAAATATGTAAGAGAATGTTTGACGTGTTCTAAGGTCAAAGCTGAGCATCAGAAACCATCAGGTCTATTTCAATAATCCGAAATCCCGGAATGGAAATGGGAAAACATTACCATGGATTTCATCACTAAATTGCCAAGGACTGCAAGTGGTTTTGATACTATTTGGGTAATAGTTGATCGTCTCACCAAATCAGCACACTTCCTGCCAATTAGAAAAGATGACAAGATGGAGAAGTTAGCACGACTGTATTTGAAGGAAGTCGTCTCCAGACATGGAATACCAATCTCTATTATCTCTTATAGGGATGGCAGATTTATTTCAAGATTCTGGCAGACATTACAGCAAGCATTAGGAACTCGTCTAGACATGAGTACTGCCTATCATCCACAAACTGATGGGCAGAGCGAAAGGACGATACAAACGCTTGAAGACATGCTACGAGCATGTGTTATTGATTTCGGAAACAGTTGGGATCGACATCTACCGTTAGCAGAATTTTCCTACAACAACAGCTACCATTCAAGCATTGAGATGGCGCCGTTTGAAGCACTTTATGGTAGAAAGTGCATGTCTCCGATTTGTTGGAGTGAAGTGGGGGATAGACAGATTACGGGTCCGGAGATTATACAAGAAACTACCGAGAAGATCATCCAAATTCAACAACGGTTGAAAACCGCCCAAAGTCGACAAAAGAGCTACGCTGACATTAAAAGAAAAGATATAGAATTTGAAATTGGAGAGATGGTCATGCTTAAAGTTGCACCTTGGAAAGGCGTTGTTCGATTTGGTAAACGAGGGAAATTAAATCCAAGGTATATTGAACCATTCAAGATTATTGATCGTGTCGGACCAGTAGCTTACCGACTTGAGTTACCTCAACAACTCGCGGCTGTACATAACACTTTTTACGTCTCGAATTTGAAGAAATATTTTGCTAAAGAAGATCTCACTATTCCGTTAGATGAAATCCAAATCAACGAAAAACTTCAATTCATCGAAGAACCCGTCGAAATAATGGATCGTGAGGTTAAAAGACTTAAGCAAAACAAGATACCAATTGTTAAGGTTCGATGGAATGCTCGTAGAGGACCCGAGTTCACCTGGGAGTGTGAAGATCAGATGAAGAAGAAATACCCGCATCTATTTCCAGAAGATTCGTCAACACCTTCAACAGCTTAAAATTTCGGGACGAAATTTATTTAACGGGTAGGTACTGTAGTGACCCGAACTTTTCCATGTTTATATATATTAATTGAGATTGATATTTACATGATTAAATTTTTCCAACATGTTAAGCAATCAAACTTGTTAAGACTTGATTAATTGAAATATGTTTCATATAGACAATTGACCACCCAAGTTGACCAGTGATTCACGAACGTTAAAACTTGTAAAAACTATATGATGACATATATATGGATATATATATATATATGTATATATATATAGTTAACATGATACTATGATAAGTAAACATATCATTAAGTATATGTAAAAACAAGACTACTAACTTAATAATTTTTAAACGAGACATATATGTAACGATTATCGTTGTAAAGACATTTAATGTATATATATCATATTAAGAGATATTCATACATGATAATATCATGATAATATAATAATTTAAAATCTCATTTGATATTATAAACATTGGGTTAACAACATTTAACAAGATCGTTAACCTAAAGGTTTCAAAACAAGACTTACATGTAACGAATAACGATGACTTAACGACTCAGTTAAAATGTATATACATGTAGTGTTTTAATATGTATTTATACACTTTTGAAAGACTTCAATACACTTATCAAAATACTTCTACTTAACAAAAATGCTTACAATTACATCCTCGTTCAGTTTCATCAACAATTCTACTCGTATGCACCCGTATTCATACTCGTACAATACACAGCTTTTAGATGTATGTACTATTGGTATATACACTCCAATGATCAGCTTTTAGCAGCCCATGTGAGTCACCTAACACATGTGGGAACCATCATTTGGCAACTAGCATGAAATATCTCATAAAATTACAAAAATATGAGTAATCATTCATGACTTATTTACATGAAAACAAAATTACATATCTTTTATATCAAATCCATACACCAACGACCAAAAACACCTACAAACACTTTCATTCTTCAATTTTCTTCATCTAATTGATCTCTCTCAAGTTCTATCTTCAAGTTCTAAGTGTTCTTCATATATTCTACAAGTTCTAGTTACATAAAATCAAGAATACTTTCAAGTTTGCTAGCTCACTTCCAATCTTGTAAGGTGATCATCCAACCTTAAGAAATCTTTGTTTCTTACAGTAGGTTATCATTCTAATACAAGGTAATAATCATATTCAAACTTTGGTTCAATTTTTATAACTATAACAATCTTATTTCAAGTGATGATCTTACTTGAACTTGTTTTCGTGTCATGATTCTGCTTCAAGAACTTCGAGCCATCCAAGGATCCGTTGAAGCTAGATCCATTTTTCTCTTTTCCAGTAGGTTTATCCAAGGAACTTAAGGTAGTAATGATTGTAATGACCCGCACTTTTTCGATCAATGTATACTTATAAGATTAATATTTACATAAATTAAACCTTACCAACATGATAAGCAATCCAAATTGTTGAGATTTATGTTTTTGAAATGAGTTTTACACAACGTTTGACCGTCTAGTTTGACCGATGATATCATGAACTATACAATATATGATAATTATACGTTTGTGTATATATATGTATATATACATATTTAACATGATCCAAGAATGTTTTAATATCTCATTTTGTATTAATAACAATAAGTTATAAGTATATTTTGAAACTACTAACTTAAGTTTTCAAAACGATAACCATACGTAACGTTATTTGACATAAATACTTATGACCTATAATGTTTATACATATATCGTATAAGTAATATATTTAATCACTTTTTAAGGACTTAAATACATAAAACAATATAAGTGTATTCACAAAAGATAGCTATATTTGAATTCTCATTCCATTTTTCACAAAATTTCTATACGTATATCTAGAGTACATGTACTCGTATCATACCTAGCTTCTATACGTATTTACTATTGGTATATACACATCAAATCACCACCAACCAGCCCTTGTTCAATGCCTTATGTATAAGGTAACTACTTTTGTTATCTAGTATGACAATTTCACATGATTAAAAGATTTTTTTCACAAAATTACAAACTTATACACCTTTTACATCACCATTTATACTCCATCCATTTTCAATTTTTGATTCATTTTTACCTCAAACCTCTAGCTAAAAACACACACACTTTTAAGAGTCTTAAACTCCATAACCATTCAGCTAATATCGATGAAGATCTAGCCATAAAAACATCACTTAATCACCATAAGAAAACTCTTACAAAAACACTTCAAGAATCCTTCCAAGAACACAAACTTACTTCCAATCTTTCATCCAATTCCATCACCCTTTTGGTTCTAGGTTCTTACTCCTCTTTTACAGCAATCTTGTCCAAGTAACTTGAGGTAGTAACTTTGTTCATAACCTTATTCGATTCATATATATATAGCTATCTTATTTTGTGGTATAAAATTTTAACAACAAGAACATAGTTTGAATGTTTTCAAACTTGTTTGCAAACTAAATAGATCCTTCTAACTTAACTCTTAAAATACTTCAAGACCTGTAATATATCATAAAGATATGCTAACTTAACAAGGTATAACTTGGTTTTGCAAAGAACACCTTAGAAACTGGATTTACGACGTCGGAGTGTAACCGGGGGCTGTTTTGGGTTGGATAATTAAAAACTATCTTGAACTTTGAATTGGAGGCTTATTTTCTGGAAAATTGATATTTACTATGAATATGTTAACACATAAAAATTTCATGATTTAACTCAAAGTATAAGTATTTTTAGAAAAATAATCATTTAATGTTGTTTGCATAAGGGAAAATGATTAACTTCATAAGTTTCACCAAAGTTTGATCTATGACCTGTGATTTCGAATACAAACTAAGGTATTTACAGTTCATAGTCTTAAAGAAGAACTCGATCCAAGGAAGTGGCAAGTTGAACCAACGAAAACGGAGTTGTAACGAAGAAACTATGACCAAAACAAGATCGGATATCCAAAACTAGTTTAGCCACGAAAATATTTGGAGAAAAATTAAATGAATCACATCTTTCTAAAATAACATGATATTTTATATATATGTACTCATAATTTAATTTTATATATTTCAGGACCACCCGTAAACAATACGAGAAGATTAATCATAAGATCCCATGATTGTACGCAACACGTCATTTGACAACACCGGTACTTTATGTACGCAACACGTCATTTGACAACACCGGTACCGTGGGTCAAGATTAATCCCGACCAATACAAATACGATGGGGTTTTATTTATTTCGATGGGGGTTTTATTTATTAAACACCTAAATATGAACCATTAAAATTGAATTACTAACATCGGACTGCTAACTACGGACTAAGAAATTATTAAAACTATTAAAAGTATAATAAGTATATATATGTGACGATTGTTTAAAATGGAAATATATTGATAAACTATATATGGATAGGTTCGTGATATCAACCGGAGACCAAGTCAAAATATATATATCTTCAAGGCAAAAGTGAGTATATAGTCCCACTTTTAAACTCTAAATATTTCGGGATGAGAATACATGTATTTTATGTTTTACGATATGGACACAAGTAACTGAAAAATATATTCTACGTTGAGTTGTACCACTGGCATACTTCCCTGTAGCTTGGTAACTACTATTTACAGCGGTATTGTAAACGCGAATCCTGTTGATAGATCTATCGGGCCTGACAACCCCAACCGGACTGGACGACCAGTATTCAACGGTTGCACAGTACTTCGTTTCGTGACTACACTTGGTACGGTGTAGTAAGATTTCATAATAAAGGGAATATGCGACGTGATTAAATGTTAAGTATGGTTACCAAGTGCTCAACCACTTAGAATATTTTTATTAAAATGTTTACATATGAAATCTTGTGGTCTATATTTATATCGCTGCCGGCATTAAACCTATATCTCACCAACTTTATGTTGACGTTTTAAGCATGTTCATTCTCAGGTGATAATTAGAAGCTTCCGCTGCAACATGTTGAATTTAAGCAAGATCTTGAGTATGCATATTTGTGTCAAAAATAAAACTGCATATCGGAGGATTTGTAATGTAAAATATGTTGGAAATCGTATTGTTATCATCACATGTAAAGTTTGTAAGTCTAAGATTATCGCTAAACGATAATCATCTTTATATTGTCTAAAGCTTGTATTAACATAAGAGTTATGGTTTGTAATGTAAAATAAATGCAGTTGTTCTTTTAAAAATGTCGCATAAAGAGGTCAATACCTCGCAATGAAATCATACGTTATCTAACTCGTTCTTATGGTTAAGGACGGGTTATGACATGTGGTATCAGAGCGGTGGTCTTAGCGAACCAGGTTTGCATTAGTGTGTCTAACTGATAAGTCGTTAGGATACATTAGTAAGTCTGGACTTTGACCGGGTCTGATTTAAAAACCATTGCTTATCATTGTTGGTTAAAATTTATATGTAAATATTATGTAGTACTAATGGGTTAGTTGTTGTGTGATAGATGTCGGGCTCAAAACTTGTTATCACATTCAGCGACTCCGAACCAGAATCTTCAGATGGTGTTCCAGTCATTAACCTATCCGATGACGAAAATAATATCTTTGGGGAAGACTCACAAATTCCGGATGAACCGACTATAGAGAACCCGGAAAGTGAACCCGAGGAGGAAAGTGAACTCGAGGAGGAAAGTGAACCCGAGGAAGAAATACAGGAAATTACAAAAGACAATTTCGAACTAGGAAAGAAACGAAAGGCTAATGAATTAGAAAATTCAAATCCCGAGTTTAGTGAGGATGATGTGGCACCAACTCCACTAGACACTACCACCCCTATTCCCGCTATTCCTATTCGTTCTATCCCGGCATCTAGTTCTTCAGTCCCACAGCCAAAATATAGGCAGACAGCTAGGATAAGCGTTAGGCGATTCATTGAACCTAAACGTCTTAGAAAATAGACCAAACGATGCGCTGCCGTATTAAACCATGGGATCATATAATGTTTTGTATAATATTATTAGTGTGGTTTGCTTAATGTTCGATGTAAGATAAGCATATGTAAAATAGTGAAGTGTGAAATGCAATAATTTTCCATGGTTAAGTATTATTTAGATGGTAGTAATTGATTCTGTACTAAGCTATTAAGTATGGACATTAACGGGTAGGTACTACCCTAGATATAATTATAAAACGCTAATAAGAAGAAAAGGCTTTTATAATAATACCTGGTTCATATTATTAATAAGCTATAATGTACTGTAAATATACACTACATCTATAATATTCCATGTGAATAATTATTTTCTTTTCATTCTTATAGAAGAATATGGCGCGATTGAACCGAATGACGGAACAAGAAATCCAGGAACTCATCAATCAGCGAGTGAACGACAGAATGTTATGGGTCGAGGCTGCAAGAGGTGCTGCAGTTAACCCAAATCCTCGTGTGGGGTGCACTTACAAAACTTTTCAAGCTTGCAAGCCCTCATCATTCAGTGGAACAGAAGGACCGATCGGTTTAACCCGGTGGATAGAAAAGATGGAGACTGTGTTTAAAATAAGTGGTTGTGTTGAAAAGGACATGACCAAGTATGCATCGTGCACTTTACAAGATAGTGCACTCACGTGGTGGAAAAATTATGTGAAGGCTGTAGGAGGAGATGTAGCTTATGATACTCCTTGGGAAGAATTCAAAACAATGTTAATCAACGAGTATTGTCCAAGGAACGAGGTTAGGAAGTTGGAAGATGAATTACGAAGTCTGAAGGTTGTTGGTACTGAAATCACCAACTACAATCAGCGATTCAGGGAATTAGTTTTGCTATGTCCTGAATTGGTTCCAACCGAAGAACGGAATATTGAAATGTACAAAGATGGTTTGCCCAAAAAGGTCAAGGCAAATGTTACAGCATCGAAACCTAAGACAATTCATGAAGCTATAACCATGGCAAACGAGCTAATGGATCAGGTCATCATGGATAAGAAAGTATCCAATACTGATGTGAAGGTATCAGGTAACAAAAGAAAGTGGAATGGAAATTATGATCGAGGTAACCAACAACAATCTTTTAAGAAACAAGAAATCACGCAAGGTGCGGGTAGTGGTTTAAGCTTTGGTTACAAAGGACAAAATCCTTTATGTAACCGATGCCACAAACATCACTCTGGCTACTGTAATGTGGTATGCAACAAATGTAATCGAAAGGGTCATCTTGCTGAAGATTGTAGGGCTCTCGTTACAAATACAAATGGTACCAAGACTCCTACCACCAATGCAAATAGAACTGCTTTGGCTACCATTACTTGTTATGGGTGTGGAAAACAAGGTCACTATAAGAGCCAGTGTCCGAATCCAGAGAAGAATAATGGATCTGCACGTGGAAGAGCATTTGTTATTAATACTAGAGAGGCGTGTGAAGACCCGGAGCTTGTTACGGGTACGTTTACCATTAATAACTTATCCGCATCTATTATATTTGATACTGGTGCCGATAGAAGTTACGTGAGTAGAGGCTTTTACGCTAAATTGAATTGTTCATCATTACCTCTAGATGCTAAGTACATGATTGAGTTAGCTAATGGTAAACTAATTAAAGCCGATAAAATTTGCCGTGATTGTAAAATAAATTTAGCCGGAGAAACATTTAAAATTGACTTAATACCCGTAGAATTAGGAAGTTTTGATGTAATAGTCGGCATGGACTGGATGTCTAAAGTAGGAGCTGAAGTTGTGTGTGCCAAGAAGGCAATTCGCATTCCTTGTAAGGATAAAATGCCGGTGATGATTTATGGAGAGAAGGGTAACTCAAAGCTAAAACTCATTAGCTGTTTGAAAGCCAAGAAGTGTTTAGAAAAGGGATGTTATGCTATTCTAGCACATGTTAATAAAGTCGAAAAGAAAGAAAAAGAGAAGTGCATCAACGACGTGCCTGTGGCAAGAGATTTTCCTGAAGTTTTTCCGGAAGAGTTGCCGGAATTACCTCCATTTAGATCTGTAGAATTTCAAATAGATTTAGTACCAGGAGCTGCACCAGTGGCTCGTGCTCCATATAGACTTGCACCGTCCGAATTAAAAGAACTTCAAGATCAGTTAAAAGAATTACTGGACCGTGGATTCATACGACCAAGTACTTCACCGTGGGGAGCTCCGATTCTATTTGTTAAAAAGAAAGATGGATCTTTTAGGATGTGTATAGATTATCGTGAATTAAATAAGTTAACTATCAAAAATCGGTATCCACTACCGAGAATTGACGACTTATTTGATCAACTCCAAGGATCATGTGTGTACTCGAAAATTGACCTAAGATCGGGCTATCATCAATTACGCGTCAAATAAGAAGATATACCGAAAACTGCTTTTCGGACACGTTACGGTCATTACGAATTTTTGGTCATGCCGTTTGGATTGACGAATGCGCCAGCTGTATTCATGGACCTCATGAATCGAGTTTGTAGTCCATATTTAGATAAGTTTGTTATTGTTTTCATTGATGACATTCTTATCTATTCCAAGAGTGAGCAAGAGCATGAGCAGCATTTAAGGTTAATATTAGAGTTGTTGAGAAAAGAACAGCTATACGCTAAATTTTCTAAGTGTGCTTTCTGGTTGAAAGAAGTGCAATTTCTTGGCCACGTTGTTAGTAGCAAAGGAATTCAGGTTGATCCAGCAAAAATTGAAGCCATTGAAAAATGGGAGACTCCTAAGACACCAACGCAGATACGCCAATTTTTGGGTTTAGCCGGTTATTATAGAAGGTTTATTCAAGATTTTTCCCGAATAGCTAAGCCGTTGACAGCGTTAACGCAAAAAGGGAAGAAATATGAATGGACATCTGAGCAGGAGAGTGCATTTCAATTACTAAAGAAGAAGTTAACTATGGCGCCTATTTTATCGTTACCTGAAGGGAACGATGATTTTGAAATATATTGTGACGCTTCGCGACAAGGTTTTGGTTGTGTTCTTATGCAACGAAAGAAAGTTATTGCATACGCATCCCGACAATTGAAGATTCACGAGCGGAATTATACGACACATGATCTAGAACTGGGAGCAGTCGTGTTTGCATTGAAGATATGGAGACACTACTTGTATGGGGTTAAATGCACTGTGTTTACTGATCATAAAAGCCTTCAACATATTTTTGATCAGAAACAGCTGAACATGAGGCAACGTAGGTGGGTCGAGTTAATAAATGACTATGATTGTGAAATTCGTTATCATCCCGGGAAAGCGAATGTGGTGGCTGACGCACTAAGCAGAAAGGAACGAGAACCAATTCGAGTACGAGTGATGAACATAAAAATTCGCATGAATCTCAACTCACAAATCAAAGAAGTTCAACGAGAAGTACTTACTAAAGAAAATATAGGAAATGAAATAATGAAGAAGTATGAGAAGCAACTCGTTATACGGGAAGATGGAATTCGATATTTTGCAAACCGTATTTGGGTACCGAAGTTGGGTGGATTAAGGAAGTTGATATTGAATGAGGCACATAAGACAAGATACTCGATACATCCTGGAGTTGGAAAGATGTACCAAGATCTTAAGACACATTATTGGTGGCCTAATTTAAAGACAGACGTTGCAACATATGTTGGGGAGTGTTTAACTTGTTCCAAAGTCAAAGCAGAACACCAGAAGCCGTCAGGGTTACTTCAACAACCAGAAATCCCAGAATGGAAATGGGACGGTATTACCATGGATTTCATCACGAAGTTACCAAAGACTGCCTGGGGATACGACACTATTTGGGTAATTGTTGATCGTCTTACCAAATCTGCACATTTCTTGCCTATAAAGGAAACGGATAGAATGGAGAAATTATTACGATTATATATAAAGGAAATAGTTTCAAGGCATGGAATACCTATTTCCATTATATCTGATCGTGATAGTAGATTTACCTCAAAGTTCTGGCAATCACTACAGGAGGCACTAGGAACTCGTTTGGATATGAGTACCGCATATCATCCGCAAACCGACGGGCAGAGTGAAAGAACAATTCAGACTCTTGAAGACATGCTCAGGGCATGTGTGATCGATTTTGGAAACGGATGGGATAAATATCTACCATTAGCAGAATTCTCGTATAATAATAGTTATCATGCGAGCATTAAAGCTGCGCCATTCGAAGCATTGTACGGAAGGAAGTGTAGATCTCCTATTTGTTGGAATGAAGTAGGAGATCGACAATTAACTGGTCCCGAGATCATACACGAAACGACTGAGAAGATAGTACAAATCAAGGAGAGATTGAAAACAGCCCGTAGTCGCCAAAAGAGCTACGCCGATGTCCGAAGGAAACCATTAGAGTTTCAGATCGGTGACATGGTTATGCTAAAGGTGTCACCTTGGAAAGGTGTAATACGTTTCGGTAAAAGAGGTAAACTGAACACAAGATATGTAGGCCCGTTCAAGATCATCGAACGCATTGGACCGGTAGCTTATCGACTCGAGTTACCGCAACAACTCGCCGGAGTACATAATACATTTCACGTCTCGAACCTTAAGAAGTGTCTTGCAAAGGAAGACCTCACCATTCCTCTTGAAGAAATCCATGTCGATGAAAAACTACAATTCATCGAAGAACCAATCGAAATCATGGATCGTGAAGTTAAACGGCTCAAGCAGAACAACATACCGATCGTTAAGGTTTGTTGGAATGCCCGAAGAGGTCCTGAGTTTACTTGGGAACGAGAGGATCAGATGAAACAAAAGTATCCACACTTGTTTCTCGATGACGCAAAATAGGTACAATTTTAAAATTTCGGGACGAAATTTATTTAACGGGTAGGTACTGTAATGACCCGCACTTTTTCGATCAATTTATACTTATAAGATTAATATTTACATAAATTAAACCTTACCAACATGATAAGCAATCCAAATTGTTGAGATTTATGTTTTTGAAATGAGTTTTACACAACGTTTGACCGTCTAGTTTGACCGATGATATCATGAACTATACAATATATGATAATTATACGTTTGTGTATATATATGTATATATACATATTTAACATGATCCAAGAATGTTTTAATATCTCATTTTGTATTAATAACAATAAGTTATAAGTATATTTTGAAACTACTAACTTAAGTTTTCAAAACGATAACCATACGTAACGTTATTTGACATAAATACTTATGACCTATAATGTTTATACATATATCGTATAAGTAATGTATTTAATCACTTTTTAAGGACTTAAATACATAAAACAATATAAGTGTATTCACAAAAGATAGCTATATTTGAATTCTCATTCCATTTTTCACAAAATTTCTATACGTATATCTAGAGTACATGTACTCGTATCATACCTAGCTTCTATACGTATTTACTATTGGTATATACACATCAAATCACCACCAACCAGCCCTTGTTCAATGCCTTATGTATAAGGTAACTACTTTTGTTATCTAGTATGACAATTTCACATGATTAAAAGATTTTTTCACAAAATTACAAACTTATACACCTTTTACATCACCATTTATACTCCATCCATTTTCAATTTTTGATTCATTTTTACCTCAAACCTCTAGCTAAAAACACACACACTTTTAAGAGTCTTAAACTCCATAACCATTCAGCTAATATCCATGAAGATCTAGCCATAAAAACATCACTTAATCACCATAAGAAAACTCTTACAAAAACACTTCAAGAATCCTTCCAAGAACACAAACTTACTTCCAATCTTTCATCCAATTCCATCACCCTTTTGGTT
This sequence comes from Rutidosis leptorrhynchoides, assembly GCF_046630445.1. Lineage (NCBI taxonomy): Eukaryota > Viridiplantae > Streptophyta > Magnoliopsida > Asterales > Asteraceae > Rutidosis > Rutidosis leptorrhynchoides. Next base: position 238,772,641 of record NC_092338.1, on the reverse strand, counting down.
CTAGGTTCTTACTCCTCTTTTACAGCAATCTTGTTCAAGTTACTTGAGGTAGTAACTTTGTTCATAACCTTATTCGATTCATATATATATAGCTATCTTATTTTGTGGTATAAAATTTTAACAACAAGAACATAGTTTGAATGTTTTCAAACTTGTTTGCAAACTAAATAGATCCTTCTAACTTAACTCTTAAAATACTTCAAGACCTGTAATATATCATAAAGATATGCTAACTTAACAAGGTATAACTTGGTTTTGCAAAGAACACCTTAGAAACTGGATTTACGACGTCGGAGTGTAACCGAGGGCTGTTTTGGGTTGGATAATTAAAAAACTATCTTGAACTTTGAATTGGAGGCTTATTTTCTGGAAAATTGATATTTACTATGAATATGTTAACACATAAAAATTTCATGATTTAACTCAAAGTATAAGTATTTTTAGAAAAATAATCATTTAATGTTGTTTGCATAAGGGAAAATGATTAACTTCATAAGTTTCACCAAAGTTTGATCTATGACCTGTGATTTCGAATACAAACTAAGGTATTTATAGTTCATAGTCTTAAATAAGAACTCGATCCAAGGAAGTGGCAAGTTGAACCAACGAAAACGGAGTTGTAACGAAGAAACTATGACCAAAACAAGATCGGATATCCAAAACTAGTTTAGCCACGAAAATAATTGGAGAAAAATTAAATGAATCACATCTTTCTAAAATAACATGATATTTTATATATATGTACTCATAATTTAATTTTATATATTTCAGGACCACCCGTAAACAATACGAGAAGATTAATCATAAGATCCCATGATTGTACGCAACACGTCATTTGACAACACCGGTACTTTATGTACGCAACACGTCATTTGACAACACCGGTACCGTGGGTCAAGATTAATCCCGACCAATACAAATACGATGGGGTTTTATTTATTTCGATGGGGGTTTTATTTATTAAACACCTAAATATGAACCATTAAAATTGAATTACTAACATCGGACTGCTAACTACGGACTAAGAAATTATTAAAACTATTAAAAGTATAATAAGTATATATATGTGACGATTGTTTAAAATGAAAATATATTGATAAACTATATATGGATAGGTTCGTGATATCAACCGGAGACCAAGTCAAAATATATATATCTTCAAGGCAAAAGTGAGTATATAGTCCCACTTTTAAACTCTAAATATTTCGGGATGAGAATACATGTATTTTATGTTTTACGATATGGACACAAGTAACTGAAAAATATATTCTACGTTGAGTTGTACCACTGGCATACTTCCCTGTAGCTTGGTAACTACTATTTACAGCGGTATTGTAAACGCGAATCCTGTTGATAGATCTATCGGGCCTGACAACCCCAACCGGACTGGACGACCAGTATTCAACGGTTGCACAGTACTTCGTTTCGTGACTACACTTGGTACGGTGTAGTAAGATTTCATAATAAAGGGAATATGCGACGTGATTAAATGTTAAGTATGGTTACCAAGTGCTCAACCACTTAGAATATTTTTATTAAAATGTTTACACATGAAATCTTGTGGTCTATATTTATATCGCTGCCGGCATTAAACCTATATCTCACCAACTTTATGTTGACGTTTTAAGCATGTTCATTCTCAGGTGATAATTAGAAGCTTCCGCTGCAACATGTTGAATTTAAGCAAGATCTTGAGTATGCATATTTGTGTCAAAAATAAAACTGCATATCGGAGGATTTGTAATGTAAAATATGTTGGAAATCGTATTGTTATCATCACATGTAAAGTTTGTAAGTCTAAGATTATCGCTAAACGATAATCATCTTTATATTGTCTAAAGCTTGTATTAACATAAGAGTTATGGTTTGTAATGTAAAATAAATGCAGTTGTTCTTTTAAAAATGTCGCATATAGAGGTCAATACCTCGCAATGAAATCATACGTTATCTAACTCGTTCTTATGGTTAAGGACGGGTTATGACAATGATGTTCATAACATCATTCGATTCATACATATAAAGCTATCTTATTCGAAGGTTTAAACTTGTAATCACTAGAACATAGTTTAGTTAATTCTAAACTTGTTCGCAAACAAAAGTTAATCCTTCTAACTTGACTTTTAAAATCAACTAAACACATGTTCTATATCTATATGATATGCTAACTTAATGATTTAAAACCTGGAAACACGAAAAACACCATAAAACCGGATTTACGCCGTCGTAGTAACACCGCGGGCTGTTTTGGGTTAGTTAATTAAAAACTATGATAAACTTTGATTTAAAAGTTGTTATTCTGAGAAAATAATTTTTATTATGAACATGAAACTATATCCAAAAATTATGGTTAAACTCAAAGTGGAAGTATGTTTTCTAAAATGGTCATTTAGACGTCGTTCTTTCGACTGAAATGACTACCTTTACAAAAACGACTTGTAACTTATTTTTCCGACTATAAACCTATACTTTTTCTGTTTAGATTCATAAAATAGAGTTCAATATGAAACCATAGCAATTTGATTCACTCAAAACGGATTTAAAATGAAGAAGTTATGGGTAAAACAAGATTGAATAATTTTTCTCATTTTAGCTACGTGAAAATTGGTAACAAATCTATTCCAACCATAACTTAATCAACTTGTATTGTATATTATGTAATCTTGAGATACCATAGACACGTATACAATGTTTCGACCTATCATGTCGACACATCTATATATATTTCGGAACAACCATAGACACTCTATATGTGAATGTTGGAGTTAGCTATACAGGGTTGAGGTTGATTCCAAAATATATATAGTTTGAGTTGTGATCAATACTGAGATACGTATACACTGGGTCGTGGATTGATTCAAGATAATATTTATCGATTTATTTCTGTACATCTAACTGTGGACAACTAGTTGTAGGTTACTAACGAGGACAGCTGACTTAATAAACTTAAAACATCAAAATATATTAAAAGTGTTGTAAATATATTTTGAACATACTTTGATATATATGTATATATTGTTATAGGTTCGTGAATCAACCAGTGGCCAAGTCTTACTTCCCGACGAAGTAAAAATCTGTGAAAGTGAGTACTTTTAAAATCTAATATTTTTGGGATGAGAATACATGCAGGTTTTATAAATGATTTACAAAATAGACACAAGTACGTGAAACTACATTCTATGGTTGAATTATCGAAATCGAATATGCCCCTTTTTATTAAGTCTGGTAATCTAAGAATTAGGGAACAGACACCCTAATTGACGCGAATCCTAAAGATAGATCTATTGGGCCTAACAAATGAAAGGACCCGTTCATATACATTATAAACGATTCACAATAGTTGATTACATTGCGAGGTATTTGACCTCTATATGATACATTTTACAAACATTGCATTCGTTTTTAAAAGACAATCTTTCTTTACATCAAAAATTGACAGGCATGCATACCATTTCATAATATCCACTATCCAACTATAAATTGATTTAATAATAATCTTTGATGAACTCAATGACTCGAATGCAACGTTCTTCGAAATATGCTATGAAAGACTCCAAGTAATATCTTTAAAATGAGCAAATGCACAGCGGAAGATTTCTTTAACACCTGAGAATAAACATGCTTTAAAGTGTCAACCAAAAGGTTGGTGAGTTCATTAGTTTATCATAATCATTTATTTCCATCATTTTAATAGACCACAAGAATTTCATTTCCAGTTCTCATAAATATACGTCCCATGCATAGAGACAAAAATAATCATTCATATGGTGAACACCTGGTAATCGACATTAACAATATGCATATAAGAATATCCCCTATCATTCCGGGATCCTCCTTCGGACATGATATAAATTTCGAAGTACTAAAGCATCCGGTACTTTGGATGGGGTTTGTTAGGCCCAATAGATCTATCTTTAGGATTCGCGTCAATTAGGGTGTCTGTTCCCAAATTCTTAGATTACCAGACTTTAATAAAAAGGGGCATATTCGATTTCGATAATTCAACCATAGAATGTAGTTTCAATTAGTTGTGTCTATTTCGTCAAACATTTATAAAAGCGCATGTATTCTCAGTCCCAAAAATATAAAGGGTAAAAAGGCAAATGAAACTCACCATACTGTATTTCGTAGTAAAAATACATATAACGTCATTGAACAAGTGCAAGGTTGGCCTCGGATTCACGAACCTATATTAATTATATATATTTATATGTTGGTCAATATTTGTATAGCAATTTAGGTCAGGTCATAGTGTAATCCTATCATATAGCTCGAGTCTGACTCTACAGTATAGTAACATGTTATATTACTCATGCTCAATTAAGATTCTAGTAAAAGGTGACGTGTGAAACAACGTAACACAAATGGTTTCACAATCATAAAATAGTATTTTAGGTTTTTTTTTTTTTTTTAGAGAAAATCAACACAAAAAGTTAACTGAAAAGTTAACAGGAAAAGTCAAAGTTCAAAGTCAAAAATCAAAGGTTAAAGTCAAAAGTCAAAGGTCAAAGTAAAAATGAGGTCGCATGCAAATATATAATAACTTATACAAAAATGATTTTCGGTCAAACATGACTAAACGGCCCACTTCAGCTCTTTTTAGAAAAATTATCGGAACTCCGATTGATAAACGGCCAAAGATAAAAGTTACACATTACCAAAAAGATTAAGCATAAATATTACAGAAGTAAACTAAACCTAGACAACTCGTAGTTGCCAACGCGTTTTCGGCGTTTCAAAGTTAATTTTTCAGCTTTAATAAATTTACAAAAGTGACCGAGTAGCCTACTTTGGAGATTTTTAGAAAATTCCTCAAAACTCGTATTGACAAACGGCCAGAGTCTTTTGTTAGACCTTACAGCAAAGAATTCAGTGGTATTTTTTTTTTATATATGAAACAACGCAAATCAGCGAGAATTTCAGTTCCCGTTTCGACATTTCATCAAAATTTGCAAAACTTCTTTTGTCCATAACTTGACAACCGTTCAACGAAACGAGACGTGCTTTATATGAAAATTCATCTACTCGACGAGTAGAATCCAAATAACCACTTTTTATAACCCAAAAAATTAGTTCACTAATTATCATCAGCAATTTTAATTACGAAATTAATTATGCAATTTGTTTATTTCATAACTTTCTAACCATTACTTGGATTCAAGTGATTCTTAAACCAAAATTCAACTATTTTTCGCTAGCTTTCCAACGAAATGCATATCTTATACCTTATCTCAATCGTATATGTAACTAATTCAGGAATCAACATAACCTATCTAATGGCAATATCAAAAGTACAAGCATGCATAATCCTATATACTCGAGCACTAGTCAGGGATACACTATTAGTATGTAAAAATTAAATTATGAGTACTCACATATCAATATTGAGATTCAATATTGCAGGAAAGGTACGTAAACGTAACGGAGATGATAAACACTATATTGACCTCACGAGCATACTCATGAACCATACTCAATCACCTCCATAGCTATAACCCATAATTTCCTTAATCCTATCCCACTCGAAAAAACAACTTCGAAATCACTTGGACAGCACTCCGTCGTAATATTTTATGTATACTAATAATATCTTGAGATAATACGGAGTAAATATATATATGTAAATCGATTGAGAGAGTTTAGAGAAAACTATTTTCAAGTTTCTATGAAATAATGAAACTTATTGAATTCTATTTATAATAGATTTTTGAATTATTAAAGTGAATTATTAAAGTATGAATTATTAAAGTGAATTATTAAAGTATAAATTATTAAAGTGAATTATTAAAGTATGAATTATTAAAGTGAATTATTAAAGTATGAATTATTAAAGTAAATTATTAAAGTATGAATTATTAAAGTTAAAGTAAAGTAAAAATAAAGTAAAGGTAAAGTTTAAGTATAGTAAAAGTATAAAACTATGTACGTATAATACGCGTATAAATATATATAATATTAATTTAAATCGTTATATATATTTAATAAAATAAAATATAAATATCGTTATCTTTATCATACTAGTTAAGTAATGAGTTGTCAAAAGTGGTTCTAGATATTTATAAAAGTTATATACGTTTTAATAATAAAGTTCTTTTTAAACTGAAAACGTTTTTGTACGTATGAAACTAAATAGATCAATCGAGTCTTTATGAGATTCAATCTTCCACTATCCTTTGTCTAGTTCTCAATGATTGACAATTTGTTCATATTTATAAATCACTTTACCATTTTCCAAATATTGATAAAATGAAAAGATTTCTCAAATCAACGTGGGCCTTTCAACAGAGACTTGTAATCATAATTTAATATATCTGATAATTCAATCATTTGATCTTATCTTCTAATTCCATTGATAAACATTTTGAAACAGATACAATCATATAAAGTATTTAATCTAATATTTTGTTTACGTTTCAAGTTATAATATATATACACATATACATATATAATCATATTCGTTTAATGGTTCGTGAATCGTTGGAACTTGGTCGAGGTTGAATGAATGTATGAACATAGTTTAAAATTCTTGAAATTTAACTTAACAAATATTGCTTATCGTGTCGGAATCATATAAAGATTAAAGTTTAAATTTGGTTGGAAATTTCTGGGTTGTCACAGTACCTACCCGTTAAAGAAATTTCGTCCCGAAATTTGAGTGGAAAGGTCGTGAATGATAATAAGTATGTTTTCATGATGCATACGGGTTGAAAATTAGAGTTTTATCATCAGCGAATAATTTGGATAAATAATCCATTTATATGAAGAGTACGAATGAAGCTAACATAGAAGAGTGAAATGAGTAAGTGTAGATTCATCTTATCATTTGACGTAGATATGATTGATTCCCAGATTTTAAGGGATTTGAAGAAAATCTTCTTAATAAGATTTGACTCTCCGGTAATCAAGGGAATTAGGATCCGCTTTAAATGCGATCATCCATTTTAATTGTTCTGTCGGAGATTTTCTTATAAATTCACCTCCTTCGTTTCCTTACAACTCACACCATCTGTTGATGCATTTTATGCAAGTCCCTTGACATCTACCCACGTCCATTGCAGGTACAACAGTTTACAGGCCACCATGATTGCTCGTTATTATCCTATCTGTGTTTGTATGTGGTTACAGGAACTGCAGGAACGAGATTTAGATGTTTGACTATGTTAGACTTAGTCAGACGTACGAGTGAAGCCTCACTAGTACGACTGACAGGCTCATACGCATGGTTGATGCTGAGCTAAGTCACAATTACAACCTAAATGATAAGACACGAGTGAGTGATCACCCGTACGGTTGATGAAGCCAACTCGTACGTGTGATGAATGAATCGTATGGGTGTGTCAACAGCAGGGGTATATAAAGTCTTATGTTCTTCATTTTAGGTTAAGCCTCTCATTTGTTACACACACTTAGATCTAGTGAGCTCCTTCGATTCTCTCTCAGTCCAAATCACCCAGGTGGTGAATAATAGCTCTAGGTGTTGATCTAATCACACTTGATTTAGTTGTGGTTTGACTAAATTAATCAAAAAAAACTTAACCTATTCACTAGAGGGTTTGATTCACTTATTCTGCAATTGTGTGAGTTAAATCTGTTGATTTCTAAGTTCCTAGTCATGTTTCATCACCTTCTATTCTTTCCCCCTCAACTCATATTTTAAAGTATTCATCAATATGCTCTATCCAGTTCTGATTCTCGATATACTTCTAACTTTCATATCGGTCATTCTTCTTTTTTTCATATACCGCCGGAAGAATCTATTTACTTCTACTATGCTCTTGGGTTTATAGTGTTCCTAGTTCTCCCGTGTCTTTATATTGCTATATGCATCGATATATATGGTTTATAATTTCTGGTTTGTCGTTGGGCTTTATATGTTCCCTTATATTTCAAAGTCTCTGCTTCTGTCTTCTATAATCATTATCATTCACAGTTAATGCTCTCTTTTATTTGCTGCAATTTATACCCCAATTTCTATTTCAGAGTTTTGTCCTTTCGTTTCTTCTTCTTGCGATTAAGCACCGCTTGTAATGGTCCAGAATTCACAAATATGAATTTTGAAATGAACATTGTTAATGTTCTAGGAAGGAAATTGTGATGGCACGATCTTGACTTGTCAAATTACTAAAATACCTTGGAAAAGGCCGAATCATCAAGAAATATTTTCTTGATATTTTAGAGGTTAAATAGAATACAAGAGCCGTATAACATGGCACATGATGATGTTATGATCTGTGAATCATCACGTTCCATTTAGAAACTCAGCATGACTTACTGTAATATAATCACATTGATCAAGTGTCATTATATTATACTAATTCATACTTCAGTTCCCAACACTACTTCAAAATATTCCTATTTTAAACTTGAATGTTTCAGAATTTAGAAACTAAAATAGTTTCTTTTATGATGTAATACAGATAGCGCGAAGAGGTAAATGATTTCAAATAAGAAAAATTAAGAAAATATCTTCAGAAATATGGAGGATATTTATAATGAAAGATATGATGATATTTTAGAATTTCTAATATCAGAGGATGATGAAGAATATTGTCCGCAGGGGTTTAGAGTTAGGAGCAAGGTATTCGTTAATGACTTCAGCAGATACTGAATTATTTGGATCCTTTGAAGTCAGGTTCAGTCTTTGTAATTTTTCCACAGCCTCCTTCCTACTTTGCTCAATCCGTTTTCCAGTTCCAAGACTTCTCTTTTTCTGTGCTTTGCCAGCACACCTATTCATTATCATCAAACTTTTACTGTTAAGATCGTTTATAGTTTTTTTGCTGCTTCATCAGTATTTTTCCATTTTCGAAGAACCAATTCGTAGTTCGAAGTGTTTTTCAGAATCTTCACATTCAAATTAAGTCCAGAAGATATACGTTATATATACACATATAACTGTTGGCGTAGACATGCTGCGAGATTTCAAAATACTGATTGCTAATTCCCAATGATTCGTATGGAAATTCTCATTACAAGATGCGAATGAGTAAATGATGGGGGTTTCAATGAATAATTATAATGACTTTTTGGAGAGGCTAAAGTCAAAGGGTAATGAAGTTGTTGATACATCTGTTAATAATGTGGTGGAATGTAAAAGGTTCCCTGATAACGATGGTGTATATCTCAAGGTTATAATAAGGTTAGTCTGACTGAAAAGTCGAAGTTGACTTGCTGGAGCTGTGACGAAACTGGCTACTTTGAATAGGAGTCGCAAAGTTATTTTTGCTAATAAATGCTAAAGAATCTGACGCAGATACGTTGTTTAAACTTTTACTTTGGTTTCAAGAGTTTTTCGGGTACATAACTGTGGGTAACATGTGGTTGGATCATCATCTCGATTGCTCATCATTCGAAGTGTCTTCAGAAATTTTCGAAGGGTTTGAACACAGATTGTAATCGTTAACATACATTTGATGTTCTAACACAGTTTTGAAGTCAAAATATAGCTTGTGAAAGATGTAAGGATCTAAGAGTGATGATTTTGGTCATATCTCAAGTTGAATTTTGAGATTTCAAAATCAGAATATGTAATTAAATTTTGAATGAGTATGGTTGTTTTGATTTCTATAAAAGAATGTATATTGTTGTGAAAGTAGGGAGTATAATGGATAATTTGCTGAATCAGATTCGAAGAATGTAATATATTAATTGTGAATTTATATATCTCTCGGGTATTACCTACCCATTAAAAAAATTTCACAATTAATATTTTGTACAAAAGAATTTTATTACAGTCTTTATAAAAATATATATATGTATATTTTCTTCAGATGTAACATAGATTTAATGAGTTAATGTTAAATTAAACTCATTTGATTTACGGTTGAAACTAGAATTGAATAATCCCTAAAGGCTTTAAAAAGTACATAACTTTTACGCAGTATTTCTTTAATGACTTTGAAATTATGAATCAATACTTCGTTATTTGTTTATGTATGATGTTCGGTTCGTGGAATTCTTGTGAATTTCGCAAAGTACGAATGATGTTATCTGAAAAGTTTCGGGTACATCGATGATGAAAGTGTAAAATCAAATATATACTTGATTTATTATGAATTGGAATTTGTTGAATTGCGACAGAGATTGTAGTTAACGCTGGTTAAGTTGCGGCCGAAGGACGTACATTATTGCATATTTGTAATATGAATTAACAGAGAAGTTAAGATTCACACACAATAGCTTAGCACGGAAAGATTTATTTTTATTTCAAAATATATAAAATATACATATAATTTCTTCAAAGGGAATGAGTTAATTCTTCATAACTCGTTGATACAATATACGGGTTATTGATTCGTAATGATGTCCATAGTGATTCTTGAGCTGACGGAGTTTGTGATGTTATAGGTGTTGTTGATTCTGATGTTGACTGTACTGATGATGCTGGTGACGCTGACGGTACTGTTGATGCTGTTGGTAAAACAAGTTTAGCTTGTTAATCACACACCATTTTTGTCAGGGTTTCTACTCTTCCTTCTATCATTTTGGTTCGCTTAACTGATTTATGGTTAGGGCTAGATTAGATAATCTCTAAGACTTTAGAGATTACATAATCTGCGCGAAATATTTCTCCAATGAAGTTATGAATTAATACTTCGTCGGTTATTGTTGTTGGTATTCCTTGGTATCTACAGGGCGTATGACATTGGTGCTCGTGGGACAGAGTGTAAAGTTGAGGTTTACGACGTCATTGTGGTTGGGGTGGTAATGGTACTATTGGCGTTGATGATGGTGTTACTGGTTATGCTGCTGATGCTGCTGCTGGTGTTTGTAATCTCTGCACCATATTCTCCAAAGCCACTACCCGAGCGCGAAGCTCGTTGACTTCTTCTATTACACCAGGGTGATTGTCGGTTCGGACGAGCGGATAAATAAAATCTAAAATTTGATGTAATATATAATCGTGACGAGATACTCTGGAAATGAGCGAGAAAATGGTGTTTCGAACAGGTTCGCCGGTAAGTGCTTCAGGTTCTTCATCAAGAGGGCAATGTGGTGGATGGAAGGGATCACCTTCTTCTTGTCTCCAATGATTGAGGAGGCTACGAACCCATCCCCAATTCATCCAGAATAGGTGATGACTGATTGGTTGATCTATTCCGGTCACACTGCTTTCGGAGCTGGAGTGGGATTCCATTTCGAAATCCGAGGAACTTGAATTAATGATGAATTCCATTTCGTACGATTGAATAAGGATTTTTATTTTTTTTCGATATGAAATGATTTTCGGTTATTGGATGGTATTCTAATTACATAGAATATCCATATATATAGAACAAAAGATTTCCTAAATTACTGAGGAATTTACGCGATATATCAGGCAACGTTTACAGTAATAGATACGATAAGATATGATTTAGCAGATACGCTAAGATATGAATTTTTGTCTATACACTATTAATGCAATCAATGCAGCAAGACGTATCTTAGACTAAAAATGATAAGCAGGTAATTTCCTGAGGATGATAAGTAGCTAATTTTTGACACAAAATGATAAGCAAAACTATTGACGTGCAGACACGGTCGAAGTCCAGACTCACTAATGCATCCTATCGACTTATCTGTTAGACACACTAATGCAGACCTGGTTCGCTAAGACCACCGCTCTGATACCAACTGAAAGGACCCGTTCATATACATTATAAACGATTCACAATAGTTGATTACATTGCGAGGTATTTGACCTCTATATGATACATTTTACAAACATTGCATTCGTTTTTAAAAGACAATCTTTCTTTACATCAAAAATTGACAGGCATGCATACCATTTCATAATATCCACTATCCAACTATAAATTGATTTAATAATAATCTTTGATGAACTCAATGACTCGAATGCAACGTTCTTCGAAATATGCTATGAAAGACTCCAAGTAATATCTTTAAAATGAGCAAATGCACAGCGGAAGATTTCTTTAACACCTGAGAATAAACATGCTTTAAAGTGTCAACCAAAAGGTTGGTGAGTTCATTAGTTTATCATAATCATTTATTTCTATCATTTTAATAGACCACAAGAATTTCATTTCCAGTTCTCATAAATATACGTCCCATTCATAGAGACAAAAATAATCATTCATATGGTGAACACCTGGTAATCGACATTAACAATATGCATATAAGAATATCCCCTATCATTCCGGGATCCTCCTTTGGACATGATATAAATTTCGAAGTACTAAAGCATCCGGTACTTTGGATGGGGTTTGTTAGGCCCAATAGATCTATCTTTAGGATTCGCGTCAATTAGGGTGTCTGTTCCCAAATTCTTAGATTACCAGACTTTAATAAAAAGGGGCATATTCGATTTCGATAATTCAACCATAGAATGTAGTTTCAATTAGTTGTGTCTATTTCGTCAAACATTTATAAAAGCGCATGTATTCTCAGTCCCAAAAATATAAAGGGTAAAAAGGCAAATGAAACTCACCATACTGTATTTCGTAGTAAAAATACATATAACGTCATTGAACAAGTGCAAGGTTGGCCTCGGATTCACGAACCTATATTAATTATATATATTTATATGTTGGTCAATATTTGTATATCAATTTAGGTCAGGTCATAGTGTAATCCTATCATATAGCTCGAGTCTGACTCTACAGTATAGTAACATGTTATATTACTCATGCTCAATTAAGATTCTAGTAAAAGGTGACGTGTGAAACAACGTAACACAAATGGTTTCACAATCATAAAATAGTATTTTAGGTTTTTTTTTTTTTTTAGAGAAAATCAACACAAAAACTTAACTGAAAAGTTAACAGGAAAAGTCAAAGTTCAAAGTCAAAAATCAAAGGTTAAAGTCAAAAGTCAAAGGTCAAAGTAAAAATGAGGTCGCATGCAAATATATAATAACTTATACAAAAATGATTTTCGGTCAAACATGACTAAACGGCCCACTTCAGCTCTTTTTAGAAAAATTATCGGAACTCCGATTGATAAACGGCCAAAGATAAAAGTTACACATTACCAAAAAGATTAAGCATAAATATTACAGAAGTAAACTAAACCTAGACAACTCGTAGTTGCCAACGCGTTTTCGGCGTTTCAAAGTTAATTTTTCAGCTTTAATAAATTTACAAAAGTGACCGAGTAGCCTAATTTGGAGATTTTTAGAAAATTCCTCAAAACTCGTATTGACAAACGGCCAGAGTCTTTTGTTAGACCTTACAGCAAAGAATTCAGTGGTATTTTTTTTTTATATATGAAACAACGCAAATCAGCGAGAATTTCAGTTCCCGTTTCGACATTTCATCAAAATTTGCAAAACTTCTTTTGTCCATAACTTGACAACCGTTCAACGAAACGAGACGTGCTTTATATGAAAATTCATCTACTCGACGAGTAGAATCCAAATAACCACTTTTTATAACCCAAAAAATTAGTTCACTAATTATCATCAGCAATTTTAATTACGAAATTAATTATGCAATTTGTTTATTTCATAACTTTCTAACCGTTACTTGGATTCAAGTGATTCTTAAACCAAAATTCAACTATTTTTCGCTAGCTTTCCAACGATATGCATATCTTATACCTTATCTCAATCGTATATGTAACTAATTCAGGAATCAACATAACCTATCTAATGGCAATATCAAAAGTACAAGCATGCATAATCCTATATACTCGAGCACTAGTCAGGGATACACTATTAGTATGTAAAAATTAAATTATGAGTACTCACATATCAATATTGAGATTCAATATTGCAGGAAAGGTACGTAAACGTAACGGAGATGATAAACACTATATTGACCTCACGAGCATACTCATGAACCATACTCAATCACCTCCATAGCTATAACCCATAATTTCCTTAATCCTATCCCACTCTAAAAAAAACAACTTCGAAATCACTTGGACAGCACTCCGTCGTAATATTTTATGTATACTAATAATATCTTGAGATAATACGGAGTAAATATATATATGTAAATCGATTGAGAGAGTTTAGAGAAAACTATTTTCAAGTTTCTATGAAATAATGAAACTTATTGAATTCTATTTATAATAGATTTTTGAATTATTAAAGTGAATTATTAAAGTATGAATTATTAAAGTGAATTATTAAAGTATGAATTATTAAAGTGAATTATTAAAGTATGAATTATTAAAGTGAATTATTAAAGTATGAATTATTAAAGTGAATTATTAAAGTATGAATTATTAAAGTTAAAGTAAAGTAAAAATAAAGTAAAGGTAAAGTTTAAGTATAGTAAAAGTATAAAACTATGTACGTATAATACGCGTATAAATATATATAATATTAATTTAAATCGTTATATATATTTAATAAAATAAAATATAAATATCGTTATCTTTATCATACTAGTTAAGTAATGAGTTGTCAAAAGTGGTTCTAGATATTTATAAAAGTTATATACGTTTTAATAATAAAGTTCTTTTTAAACCGAAAACGTTTTTGTACGTTTGAAACTAAATAGATCAATCGAGTCTTTATGAGATTCAATCTTCCACTATCCTTTGTCTAGTTCTCAATGATTGACAATTTGTTCATATTTATAAATCACTTTACCATTTTCCAAATATTGATAAAATGAAAAGATTTCTCAAATCAACGTGGGCCTTTCAACAGAGACTTGTAATCATAATTTAATATATCTGATAATTCAATCATTTGATCTTATCTTCTAATTCCATTGATAAACATTTTGAAACAGATACAATCATATAAAGTATTTAATCTAATATTTTGTTTACGTTTCAAGTTATAATATATATACACATATACATATATAATCATATTCGTTTAATGGTTCGTGAATCGTTGGAACTTGGTCGAGGTTGAATGAATGTATGAACATAGTTTAAAATTCTTGAAATTTAACTTAACAAATATTGCTTATCGTGTCGGAATCATATAAAGATTAAAGTTTAAATTTGGTTGGAAATTTCTGGGTTGTCACAACAAACCCCATCCAAAGTACCGGATGCTTTAGTACTTCGAAATTTATATCATATCCGAAGGGTGTCCCGGAATGATGGGGATATTCTTATATATGCATCTTGTTAATGTCGGTTACCAGGTGTTCACCACATAAATGATTTTTATCTCTATGTATGGGATGTGTATTGAAATATGAAATCTTGTGGTCTATTATTATGATTTGATATATATAGGTTAAACCTATAACTCACCAACATTTTTGTTGACGTTTTAAGCATGTTTATTCTCAGGTGATTATTAAGAGCTTCTGCTGTCGCATACTTAAATAAGGACGAGATTTGGAGTCCATGCTTGTATGATATTGTGTAAAAACTGCATTCAAGAAACTTATTTTGTTGTAACATATTTGTATTGTAAACCATTAAGTAATGGTCGTGTGTAAACAGGATATTTTAGATTATCATTATTTGATAATCTACGTAAAGCTTTTTAAACCTTTATTTATGAAATAAAGGTTATGGTTTGTATTAAAATGAATGCAGTCTTTGAAAAACGTCTCATATAGAGGTCAAAACCTCGCAACGAAATCAATTAATATGGAACGTTTTTAATCAATAAGAACGGGACATTTCAAAGAACACCTTAAAACTGAACATACGCCGTCATAGATCATCGGGGGCTGTTTTGGGTTTAATTTTAAAAACCTATCTTAAACTTTGAATTAAAAGATTTCCTTTGGTGAAAAATCTTATTTTATATGGATATGAAATATATCCAAAATCCATGGTTAAACTCTAAGTGGAAGTATGTTTTTCAAAAGGGTCATCAAGATGTCTTTCTTACGACGGATATGACTATCTTCTCTTATTTGACACCTAAGCTGTATTTTCAACTATAAACCTATACTTTTTCTGTTAAGATTAATAATGTTGAGTTCAATACGAAACCATGGCAACTCGAATCACTCAAAATGGATTTGTAACGAAGAAATTATGGGTAAAACAAAATTGAATATTTTACCTTGTATCCTACATGTATTTATACATGTCTTGTTCCCGAACTTATGGAAATACAATTTATAATAGTCGTGATTAAGTTCTACGACAATATATTATAGTCTTAATAAAGATCGTAAGGCACCATATATATTTATGACTTGATCACCGTGGATCTGTATACAGCGTTTTGACATATCATTTTGATTTCTTCTATATATATTATTGGAACGAACTATAAGACACCATTGGCAGTAATTTCGAGTTAGCTGTGGGTCGAAGTGGATTCCAAAATATTATATACTTTGAGTTGTGATCGAGCCTGAGACATGTATACAATGGGTCGCGGATTGCTTCAGACAATATACATATTATGTGTCTTATTATATTAAGACAATATATTATAGTGTTAGTGAATTCTAACACAATATACGCATTTATATTTATATATATATATATATTCATACTGTCGGACTATTGGACTATTGGACTATTGGACTACGAACGTTGGACTACTAACAATGGACAATTAAAATTATCACAAGTATCATAAGTATGGAATATTAATTATATATATATATATTAACACAAGAATATTATTATTAGGTTAGTGAATTTGTCAAAGGCCAAGTCTTACCACCATCTATTCGAAAATCATCACAAGTGAGTTATAGTCCCATTTATACTATCTAAATTATTTTGGGATGAGAATACACGCAAAATTTATAAATGTTTTACAAAATAAGCACAAGTTCATGGAACTACATTCTACGATTGTTTTGTTATACCGGATATCTGTACTTATTATTATTATGCTTGGTAACCTAAGAATTAGTGAAAAACACTAATTGACACGAATCCTAAAGGTAGATCTACGGGCACCAACCACCCCCATTTTCGAATAGTGGAAATGCTTTAGTACTTCGAAGGGTTCTTGTCATACATTTGAATAGTGGAATGTATGATTCCAGATATCTTAAGCACTCTATGTTAAGGTCGGTTACCAAGCGACTCATCGTATGAATGATTTTTGCAGTTGTAATGATCCTGCGCATTTAATTAAATGAAATCTTGTGGCTTATTAAATGTTATGATTATTATATAGAAATTAAACCTATGACTCACCAACATTTTTGTTGACGTTTTAAGTGATCATATACATAGCATTGTATATGTATATTTTATTTTCTAAAAAGCTAAGGACAGAACTACGCGGATTATAAGGCACAGTTATGCAATATTCGCTGAAAATAAATACTGCGGTTATGTATTCGCTGAAATGCCAAACTGCGGTTTGATCCGCTGACTTTCCGCGAAGAGCCGAGCATCTCGCAGACCGCGGATATCACGGATACTATAAATAGGGAGCTTGGCCTCTCATTTATAGGTTGTTGATTCTCTGCCATTTGCCTAAGCCTTTGTAGATTTCACTTGTGACTTTGCCCAAGGACTTCTTACATTGAGTTAAGGTGAATCATGCTAATCGATAACGAAGACCGGGTCGGGGTGGTTGATCACTTGATAGTTAAAGTGAAAAACGATCATCGGGGCCTAAAATAATCATCGAACATCCCATCCTCCATTATAATCTTATTGCACTCAATCCGTAATTAAGCAACATCATTAATTAAGGATTGATCATTAAGCATGTTTATTCTCAGGTGAATATTAAAAACGCTTCCGCTGTCGTATGCCAACCCAAGGTCAAGATTTGGAGTCGGCATAATTATTTATATTGTTTAAACTTGCATTCGGAGTATTTGTTGTAATATATTTGATCATATTGTAATGGGTTGTATAAAAACTTATTTATTTGAGGAGATTATCTTTGATAGACAATCTAAATTATGTCATTAAGACCTTTATTCAATAATAAAGGTTATGGTTACGAATGCAAGATTTGAAAAACGTCTCATATAGAGGTCAAAACCTCGCAAAGAAACCAATTAATATGAAACGTTTATAATTAATATGAACGGGGCATTTCAGTAAGTATCCGAGCGTTGGTCTTAGAGAAGCATGCCTTATAAGGGTGTGGAGACCTTTCCTAGCATGACGCGTTTTGGGACCACAAGCGCAGCAGATCCCATGAGAACTCTGCAGTTAAGCGTGCTCAGGAGAGTGCACTACCAGGATGGGTGACCTCCTAGGAAAGTGCTTGTCGTGTTTGGTCGCCAAGAAAAATCCGTGAGCAACCTACGGGGGAGACAAGGGTACGTCCCTATCTCTGCAAAGCGGACAATATCATGCTACGGGGAACGTTTTACCTGGGGTGTTACACACATCACTCTAGCTGACATCACCAAACCCTGGTTAGAAAGACGAGAAGGACCGATACTCGATCCTGAGGTTAACGGAGCATCTTTTATGCTTAAGCATAGCATCATACAACTCATTCAGAACCATTGCCAGTTCCAGGGCTTTCCAATTAACGATCCCAACTCTCATTTAGATAGATTCCTGATGCGGGTGTGCTGGGCAATGTAACCAGCAACACAGCCAGCTCGAGCTCAAAATATGTTACACTCAAATCAGGCCAAGCAATGGTCGTGTTGCCATCTATTTCGTATCATCTAAGTGTTTTTGGAGCTGGTTCAAGAAGCTCAGGGGTGACCCTACTTCAGTCCTTAAACTGAAGTAGTTATGTTTTCATGAATAAAGTTTTTGATAGTTGAAGGCAAGCCAGCAACGAAGAAGAACCAGCTAGCCGGACCAGCAAATGAGCTTAGTTCAGCCAGTAAAGCTTTAATTCACTCAGCCAGGTAACCAGCAAATCGAACCAGCAAAGTTATACTCAGACGAGCCAGCTAGTTCAACCAGCTGACGAATTTTAAGTTCAACCAGCACACGAAACTTAGTTCAACCAGCAGGCGACGCTATTTTCTTTCTAAAGGGCCAACTTGCTGATACAATTCAAAGTTTACTTATGCTTTTCAATAAACCGGTCAGGTCATGTGCTTAACACGTGTGTGGCTATTCTAGAAGAATGTTAGCTGTCCAAGGATGATTCCCATTTATCATTGGATGCTTTTATCATGGGAAGGAGCACTAACAAATGGTAGGCTTTTTGCAGATTGTGTCCTTTATTCTTATTGGCTAATTTGTAATTGTTTGTCCTTTTTTGTCTCCATTTCCTTTTTATGTTTTTGTCTTATTTAGAAAATAGCTGTTAAGCTTCTAATATAAATAGAGAGCTCTTGTAATTGTAAAACTTGGTTGATGATTGAATGAAAAGTTTGATAGAGCTTATCTATTTACAAAATCTCCGTGTCTTTACGAATCTTTGATTCCGGTGGCTAAGAGTGGTTTCTTTATCAGTGTTTGTGGTGTTACTTTATCAAACATTGTGGTGAAATCCAAATCTTCATATCTGATATTATAGTTGTGGTGGAATCTTTATCAGCTGTAGTTGAAGACTTGGAGTGTTTCTAGATCTCTAATTGTGGTGGTATCTTTATCAATTAAGGGTTTAGATTCTCTATCCTTTGTGTTCTTATTTCAGAGTTTTATACTCTGTTTTGGGCTGTTACTGTTACAAATTGGGTCTTTATGTTCAGATCTGTTAGGTGAAGAAAGCTTGTTCTAAATTGCGTTTTTAAAGTCATAATCACGCATCAAAGTTGAAATGCCCCGTCCTAATCCATATGGATGAAGTCTTCAACAGTTGGTCCCATTGCGAGGTTCTGACCTCTATATGCCATGAACGACTCCATATAATATGAGCAAATGCACAGCGGAAGATTTCTTTCATTCCTAAGAATAAACATGCTTTAAAGTGTCAACCAAAAGGTTGGTGAGTTCATAGGTTTATCTTAAAGCAATAAAATTCATCATTTTGATAGACCACAAGATTTAAATGCTGCATGGTACAAATGGGCCCGAATCCTATACCCACCTGTAATGTACATGCGATATCTTTTAAATACAGTACACCTTTCTCATGTACGAAACAATTTTAACAAATCTTTGTAACCGTACACATATCTCGTGTACAAAATATCATACACCTAACCTGTGTATAAAATCATTCTCTCGATATATAACATTCACTTCAATTTGTGGCAATTATCATTTCCACATAATTCAGTGGTGGCAATTATCATGTCCACATAATTCAATGGTGGCAATTATCATGTCCACATAATTCAATAATAATCCGCAGAACTTCTGTCTGCATAATAATTCATTCGAGGAATGTTTTGCTTGTGTCTATCTCGTCAAACATTTATAAAAGCATTTCATGTATTCGCAGTTCAAAATACATTTCAAAAGCATTTAATAAAGCAGTTGTAAAAACAGCGCATGTATTCTCAGTCCCAAAAATGTAAAGAGTAAAAGGGAATCAAATGAACTCATGCATATAAATATTGTAAAACAGTTAATAAAGCATTTGCATGTATTCTCAGCCCAAAAATGTAAAGAGTAAAAAGGGCAAATGAACTCACCATACTGTATTTTGTAGTAAAAATACATATGACGTCATTTAACAAGTGTAGGGTTGACCTTGGATTCACGAACCTATATCATTTATATACATATTAACACATATACTTGAAGTCGAAGAAATTTATATATTAATATTAATATAACTGTTAGTTTTAGTAATTCATGGTTTTCATTATTATTAAAATTAATATGTTTAGGATCATTATTATTATTTTATCATTATTATTAGTAGTATAAACATTATTATTAATATTTTTATCATTTTTAGTATTATTACTATTATTATTATTACTTTAACCATTATTATTATTACAACTATATTATTTTTATTATCAATATTACTATTAATATTATTATTGTTATAAAAGTTAGTTATATTTAATAAAACCACATTTTTTTATTTATTATTTATTTAAAGTATATAAAGTAAATATATTTAAGTTAATAGTAATAATGATAAGAATAATAATGATAAGTAAATAAATAAATAACTACCTCAATGGAGTAATCCTAAAAAAAATACCCAAGTCCGGATTTGAACCCGCGACGTCCCGCTAACCCGATAACGCTCCCAAACCACTCCTTTGTCCCAACTTCTTTGATTATATCAAAGACTTAATTTAATTAACCCGATTTTCTATTTCATATTTTTCATCATGGTCCTCTTCTTATCATCATCATCCTTATTCGTTTTTGTATATCACGCACATCATCCTACTATCTAATTATTAGCGTAATACGCATCATCTTTATTATCTCCATCCTCATCATTTATCAAGACTCAATATCAACCTTTCTTTGGCCCAACTGAAGGTTTAATAACATGATCACTTATACGGCCCATAAATAATTGAAATATGGTTTTGAAATGTACCAGCGAAGATCCATTTATCATATGATCATAATCATACGCCATTATCTAAAAATTAAATAAATAATGGAACGTCCACTCTAGTGGTCATCTTGGTCGACCCTTTAGTGTCTTTTTGACCCACTTGATGTATTATAATAGTTAGGTATTTTTATATGAAATTTAAAGATTTATCAATTACTCCAATCTAGGAACTGAGTGGGAAATTACCTAACTTCTATAGACCCTACACCCTTAACTTATCCGACTTGTTTCATCTATCATGCCATCGTTATAACATCATCCTTATCATCGATATTATTATCATAACTCAATATCAACCTAAACATTACTCCCTCCATTTCATCATCACCGAACTTCCTTAATCACATAAACCGCAGGTCATCTCATCATCATAGCTCATCATCATCATTGTCTATCTTCATAATAAAAATAACAATTTATCTAATCCCCTAATTAAATTTCGGCCAAGAGATGGATAAATTATCCCACTTGCATACTTTATTTAACCACCTTTTTACTTATTTTATTCTCACCGCCCAATCATGAGGAAAGGTTTCTGCAAAGTTGTCTCATAGATGTTCACTAATCATAAAGTAGTAGGGTCATGGTGTAGTTGGCCATTTTAACAGCAAATAAGGCATGCAACTAAAAAAAACAGCACAAGTGGTTGATTTGCTTTAAGAAATGTCGGCCACAAGAATATTAAAAAAAAAAAAAACAAAAAGAGAGGAGAACATGCCAAGCAATAACAGATATTTGGTGATGGTTGTGTGGCGTTTGGTTGCGAGACAGAAATAAACACTAACAGCAGGATTTGCTATTTCGAACCGGGAATAGAAGAAGATAACAGGAACGTAGTTGTATTAACATCACGATGGTGTGTGTGTGGTATTCAGTTGAAAGCAGCAAGCAGTACGATCGTAAGGTGTTAAAAGGGTTGATGATGGTTCGTGGTGTCTTGACGATACCAGAAGACAGAAGTAGAAAACAGTAAACAGGGTCAACACATTAGTTTTGTTAGATGATGATGGTGGGTTGTTAGGTGCGTGTAAAATAGAAAGATAGAAGAAAAACAAGTATAGCAGCAGCTCACGATTTCATGTTTGGTGATTTAAGATAATGATGGCATGGTGAGGGTGACGAATGGTTGCTGTATATAAAGATGATATTAGAATAATTGAAGATAGTACTCATGCTACAATCGATTTTTGTTTGCTATATAAAATGGGAATCGTTCCTTTATTGAACGGACAGCAGAACAGCATAAAAAAAATAGGAAAATAAATAAAATAAAATAAAGTTGATTTAGACTGCTAACGATTTTTGTTGTATCTGAGATTTAGATTCGATTTATACAATCTTTGAGACGTAAGAACACATCTGAAATGTCCCGTTCTTATTGATTAAAAACGTTCCATATTAATTGATTTCGTTGCGAGGTTTTGACCTCTATATGAGACGTTTTTCAAAGACTGCATTCATTTTAAAACAAACCATAACCTTTATTTCATCAATAAAGGTTTAAAAAAAACTTTACGTAGATTATCAAATAATGATAATCTAAAATATCCTGTTTACACACGACCATTACATAATGGTTTACAATACAAATATGTTACAACAAAATAAGTTTCTTGAATGCAGTTTTTACACAATATCATACAAGCATGGACTCCAAATCTCGTCCTTATTTAAGTATGCGACAGCGGAAGCTCTTAATAATCACCTGAGAATAAACATGCTTAAAACGTCAACAAAAATGTTGGTGAGTTATAGGTTTAACCTATATATATCAAATCATAATAATAGACCACAAGATTTCATATTTCAATACACATCCCATACATAGAGATAAAAATCATTCATATGGTGAACACCTGGTAACCGACATTAACAAGATGCATATATAAGAATATCCCCATCATTCCGGGACACCCTTCGGATATGATATAAATTTCGAAGTACTAAAGCATCCGGTACTTTGGATGGGGTTTGTTAGGCCCAATAGATCTATCTTTAGGATTCGCGTCAATTAGGGTGTCTGTTCCCTAATTCTTAGATTACCAGACTTAATAAAAAGGGGCATATTCGATTTCGATAATTCAACCATAGAATGTAGTTTCACGTACTTGTGTCTATTTTGTAAATCATTTATAAAACCTGCATGTATTCTCATCCCAAAAATATTAGATTTTAAAAGTGGGACTATAACTCACTTTCACAGATTTTTTACTTCGTCGGGAAGTAAGACTTGGCCACTGGTTGATTCACGAACCTATAACAATATATACATATATATCAAAGTATGTTCAAAATATATTTACAACACTTTTAATATATTTTGATGTTTTAAGTTTATTAAGTCAGCTGTCCTCGTTAGTAACCTACAACTAGTTGTCCACAGTTAGATGTACAGAAATAAATCGATAAATATTATCTTGAATCAATCCACGACCCAGTGTATACGTATCTCAGTATTGATCACAACTCAAACTATATATATTTTGGAATCAACCTCAACCCTGTATAGCTAACTCCAACATTCACATATAGAGTGTCTATGGTTGTTCCGAAATATATATAGATGTGTCGACATGATAGGTCGAAACATTGTATACGTGTCTATGGTATCTCAAGATTACATAATATACAATACAAGTTGATTAAGTTATGGTTGGAATAGATTTGTTACCAATTTTCACGTAGCTAAAATGAGAAAAATTATCCAATCTTGTTTTACCCATAACTTCTTCATTTTAAATCCGTTTTGAGTGAATCAAATTGCTATGGTTTCATATTGAACTCTATTTTATGAATCTAAATAGAAAAAGTATAGGTTTATAGTCAGAAAAATAAGTTACAAGTCGTTTTTGTAAAGGTAGTCATTTCAGTCGAAAGAACGACGTCTAGATGACCATTTTAGAAAACATACTTCCACTTTGAGTTTAACCATAATTTTTGGATATAGTTTCATGTTCATAATAAAAATCATTTTATCAGAATAACAACTTTTAAATCAAAGTTTATCATAGTTTTTAATTAACTAACCCAAAACAGCCCGCGGTGTTACTACGACGGCGTAAATCCGGTTTTACGGTGTTTTTCGTGTTTCCAGGTTTTAAATCATTAAGTTAGCATATCATATAGATATAGAACATGTGTTTAGTTGATTTTAAAAGTCAAGTTAGAAGGATTAACTTTTGTTTGCGAACAAGTTTAGAATTAACTAAACTATGTTTTAGTGATTACAAGTTTAAACCTTCGAATAAGATAGATTTATATGTATGAATCGAATGATGTTATGAACATCATTACTACCTTAAGTTCCTTGGATAAACCTACTGGAAAAGAGAAAAATGGATCTAGCTTCAATAGATCCTTGGATGGCTCGAAGTTCTTGAAGCAGAATCATGACACGAAAACAAGTTCAAGTAAGATCATCACTTGAAATAAGATTGTTATAGTTATAGAAATTGAACCAAAGTTTGAATATGATTATTACCTTGTATTAGAATGATAACCTACTGTAAGAAACAAAGATTTCTTGAGGTTGGATGATCACCTTACAAGATTGGAAGTGAGCTAGCAAACTTGAAAGTATTCTTGATTTTATGTAACTAGAACTTGTAGAATTTATGAAGAACACTTAGAACTTGAAGATAGAACTTGAGAGAGATCAATTAGATGAAGAAAATTGAAGAATGAAAGTGTTTGTAGGTGTTTTTGGTCGTTGGTCTATGGATTAGATATAAAGGATATGTAATTTTGTTTTCATGTAAATAAGTCATGAATGATTACTCATATTTTTGTAATTTTATGAGATATTTCATGCTAGTTGCCAAATGATGGTTCTCACATGTGTTAGGTGACTCACATGGGCTGCTAAGAGCTGATCATTGGAGTGTATATACCAATAGTACATACATCTAAAAGCTGTGTATTGTACGAGTACGAATACGGGTGCATACGAGTAGAATTGTTGATGAAACTGAACGAGGATGTAATTGTAAGCATTTTTGTTAAGTACAAGTATTTTGATAAGTGTATTGAAGTCTTTCAAAAGTGTATAAATACATATTAAAACACTACATGTATATACATTTTAACTGAGTCGTTAAGTCATCGTTAGTCGTTACATGTAAGTGTTGTTTTGAAACCTTTAGGTTAACGATCTTGTTAAATGTTGTTAACCCAATGTTTATAATATCAAATGAGATTTTAAATTATTATATTATCATAATATTATCATGTATGAATATCTCTTAATAGGATATATATACATTAAATGTCTTTACAACGATAATCGTTACATATATGTCTCGTTTAAAAATCATTAAGTTAGTACTCTTGTTTTTACATATGTAGTTCATTGTTAATATACTTAATGATATGTTTACTTATCATAGTATCATGTTAACTATATATATATCCATATATATATCATCATATAGTTTTTACAAGTTTTAACGTTCGTGAATTACCGGTCAACTTGGGTGGTCAATTGTCTATATGAAACATATTTCAATTAATCAAGTCTTAACAAGTTTGATTGCTTAACATGTTGGAAACATTTAATCATGTAAATATCAATCTCAATTAATATATATAAACATGGAAAAGTTCGGGTCTCTACAGTACCTACCCGTTAAATAAATTTCGTCCCGAAATTTTAAGCTGTTGAAGGTGTTGACGAATCTTCTGGAAATAGATGCGGGTATTTCTTCTTCATCTAATCTTCACGCTCCCAGGTGAACTCGGGTCCTCTACGAGCATTCCATCGAACCTTAACAATTGGTATCTTGTTTTGCTTAAGTCTTTTAACCTCACGATCCATTATTTCGACGGGTTCTTCGATGAATTGAAGTTTTTCGTTGATTTGGATTTCATCTAACGGAATAGTGAGATCTTCTTTAGCAAAACATTTCTTCAAATTCGAGACGTGGAAAGTGTTATGTACAGCCGCGAGTTGTTGAGGTAACTCAAGTCGGTAAGCTACTGGTCCGACACGATCAATAATCTTGAATGGTCCAATATACCTTGGATTTAATTTCCCTCGTTTACCAAATCGAACAACGCCTTTCCAAGGTGCAACTTCAAGCATGACCATCTCTCCAATTTCAAATTCTATATCTTTTCTTTTAATGTCAGCGTAGCTCTTTTTTCGACTTTGGGCGGTTTTCAACCGTTGTTGAATTTGGATGATCTTCTCGGTAGTTTCTTGTATAATCTCCGGACCCGTAATCTGTCTATCCCCCACTTCACTCCAACAAATCGGAGACCTGCACTTTCTACCATAAAGTGCTTCAAACGGCGCCATCTCAATGCTTGAATGGTAGCTGTTGTTGTAGGAAAATTCTGCTAACGGTAGATGTCGATCCCAACTGTTTCCGAAATCAATAACACATGCTCGTAGCATGTCTTCAAGCGTTTGTATCGTCCTTTCGCTCTGCCCATCAGTTTGTGGATGATAGGCAGTACTCATGTCTAGACGAGTTCCTAATGCTTGCTGTAATGTCTGCCAGAATCTTGAAATAAATCTGCCATCCCTATCAGAGATAATAGAGATTGGTATTCCATGTCTGGAGACGACTTCCTTCAAATACAGTCGTGCTAATTTCTCCATCTTGTCATCTTCTCTTATTGGCAGGAAGTGTGCTGATTTGGTGAGACGATCAACTATTACCCAAATAGTATCAAAACCACTTGCAGTCCTTGGCAATTTAGTGATGAAATCCATGGTAATGTTTTCCCATTTCCATTCCGGGATTTCGGGTTGTTGAAGTAGACCTGATGGTTTCTGATGCTCAGCTTTGACCTTAGAACACGTCAAATATTCTCCTACGTATTTAGCAACATCGGCTTTCATACCCAGCCACCAAAAATGTTTCTTGAGATCCTTGTACAACTTCCCCGTTCCAGGATGTATTGAGTATCTGGTTTTATGAGCTTCTCTAAGTACCATTTCTCTCATATCTCCAAATTTTGGTACCCAAATCCTTTCAGCCCTATACCGGGTTCCGTCTTCCCGAATATTAAGATGCTTCTCCGATCCTTTGGGTATTTCATCCTTTAAATTAACCTCTTTTAAAACTCCTTGTTGTGCCTCCTTTATTTGAGTAGTAAGGTTATTATGAATCATTATATTCATAGATTTTACTCGAATGGGTTCTCTGTCCTTCCTGCTCAAGGCATCGGCTACCACATTTGCCTTCCCCGGGTGGTAACGAATCTCAAAGTCGTAATCATTCAACAATTCAATCCACCTACGCTGCCTCATATTCAGTTGTTTCTGATTAAATATGTGTTGAAGACTTTTGTGGTCGGTATATATAATACTTTTGACCCCATATAAGTAGTGCCTCCAAGTCTTTAATGCAAAAACAACCGCGCCTAATTCCAAATCATGTGTCGTATAATTTTGTTCGTGAATCTTCAATTGTCTAGACGCATAAGCAATCACCTTCGTTCGTTGCATTAATACACAACCGAGACCTTGCTTTGATGCGTCACAATAAATCACAAAATCATCATTCCCTTCAGGCAATGACAATATAGGTGCCGTAGTTAGCTTTTTCTTCAATAACTGAAACGCTTTCTCTTGTTCATCATTCCATTCAAATTTCTTCCCTTTATGCGTTAATGCAGTCAAGGGTTTTGCTATTCTGGAAAAGTCTTGGATGAACCTTCTGTAGTAACCAGCTAGTCCTAAAAACTGGCGTATGTGTTTCGGAGTTTTCGGGGTTTCCCACTTTTCAACAGTTTCTATCTTTGCCGGATCCACCTTAATACCTTCTTTGTTCACTATGTGACCGAGGAATTGAACTTCTTCCAACCAAAATGCACACTTTGAAAATTTAGCGTACAATTCTTCCTTCCTCAATACTTCTAACACCTTTCTCAAATGTTCACCGTGTTCTTGGTCATACTTTGAGTAAATAAGTATGTCATCAATGAAAACAATGACAAACTTGTCAAGGTATGGTCCACACACTCGGTTCATAAGGTCCATGAACACAGCTGGTGCATTAGTTAAACCAAACGGCATGACCATAAACTCGTAATGACCGTAACGTGTTCTGAAAGCAGTCTTTGGAATATCATCTTCTTTCACCCGCATTTGATGATACCCAGAACGTAAGTCAATCTTTGAATAAACAGACGAGCCTTGTAGTTGATCAAATAAGTCGTCGATTCTCGGTAGTGGGTAGCGATTCTTGATGGTAAGTTTGTTCAACTCTCGGTAGTCGATACACAACCTTAATGTACCATCTTTCTTCTTGACAAACAAAACAGGAGCTCCCCACGGTGATGTGCTTGGTCGAATGAAACCACGCTCTAAAAGTTCTTGTAATTGACTTTGCAGTTCTTTCATCTCGCTGGGTGCGAGTCTGTAAGGAGCACGAGCTATTGGTGCAGCTCCTGGTACAAGATCTATTTGAAATTCAACGGATCGATGTGGGGGTAATCCCGGTAATTCTTTCAGAAATACATCGGGAAATTCTTTTGCGACGGGAACATCATTGATGCTCTTTTCTTCAGTTTGTACTTTCTCGACGTGTGCTAGAACAGCATAGAAACCTTTTCTTATTAGTTTTTGTGCCTTCAAATTACTAATAAGATGTAGCTTCGTGTTGCCCTTTTCTCCGTACACCATTAAGGGTTTTCCTTTTTCTCGTATAATGCGAATTGCATTTTTGTAACAAACGATCTCTGCTTTCACTTCTTTCAACCAGTCCATACCGATTATCACATCAAAACTCCCTAACTCTACTGGTATCAAATCAATCTTAAATGTTTCGCTAACCAGTTTAATTTCTCGATTCCGACATATATTATCTGCTGAAATTAATTTACCATTTGCTAATTCGAGTAAAAATTTACTATCCAAAGGCGTCAATGGACAACTTAATTTAGCACAAAAATCTCTACTCATATAGCTTCTATCCGCACCCGAATCAAATAAAACGTAAGCAGATTTATTGTCAATAAGAAACGTACCCGTAACAAGCTCCGGGTCTTCCTGTGCCTCTGCCGCATTAATATTGAAAACTCTTTCGCGGCCTTGTCCATTCGTGTTCTCCTGGTTCGGGCAGTTTCTAATAATGTGGCCCGGTTTTCCACATTTATAACAAACTACATTGGCATAACTTGCTCCGACACTACTTGCTCCACCATTACTCGTTCCGACACCATTTGTTCCTTTCGTTCTATTAACCCCTGGTCCATAGACCTCACACTTCGCTGCGCTATGACCATTTCTTTTACACTTGTTGCAAAATTTGGTGCAGAACCCCGAGTGATACTTTTCACACCTTTGGCATAGCTGCTTCTGATTGTTGTTGTTGTTGCGGTTATTATTGTTGTTGGGATGATTGTTGTAGTTGCTGTTGTTGTTGTTGTTGTTGTTGTTGGGCCGTTTGTTGTAGTTGCGATTGATGTTGCGATTGTTGGGATAATTGTTGCGATTATTGTTGTAATTGATGTTGTTGTTATATTGGTGATTCTTATCACCGTTTTCCTCCCACTTTCTTTTGACTTGCTTCACATTGGCCTCTTCAGCAGTCTGTTCTTTAATTCTTTCTTCAATCTGGTTCACTAGTTTGTGAGCCATTCTACATGCCTGTTGTATGGAGGCGGGCTCGTGTGAACTTATATCTTCTTGGATTCTTTCCGGTAATCCTTTCACGAACGCGTCGATCTTCTCTTCCTCATCTTCGAATGCTCCCGGACACAATAGGCACAATTCTGTGAATCGTCTTTCGTACGTGGTAATATCAAATCCTTGGGTTCGTAACCCTCTAAGTTCTGTCTTGAGCTTATTGACCTCAGTTCTGGGACGGTACTTCTCGTTCATCAAGTGCTTGAATGCTGACCACGGTAGTGCGTACGCATCGTCTTGTCCCACTTGCTCTAGATAGGTATTCCACCATGTTAACGCAGAACCTGTGAAGGTATGCGTAGCGTACTTCACTTTGTCCTCTTCAGTACACTTACTTATGGCAAACACCGATTCGACATTCTCGGTCCACCGTTTCAATCCGATCGGTCATTCGGTTCCATCAAATTCCAAAGGTTTGCAGGCAGTGAATTCTTTGTAGGTGCATCCTACACGATTTCATGTACTGCCAGATCCAAGGTTATTGTTGGTATGTAGCGCAGCCTGTACTGCGGCTATGTTTGAAGCTAGAAAAGTACGGAATTCCTCTTCATTCATATTCACGGTGTGTCGAGTAGTCGGTGCCATTTCCTTCAAAATAGTCAAATGGAACAAGTTAATCATACAGAATATTAAGAGTAGTTAATAGTATTTCATAGCATAATATGAACTCATTTATAAAAGCTTTTTCTTCATACTAGCGTTTTATAAGTTTAGATTTGGGTAGTACCTACCCGTTAAGTTCATACTTAGTAGCTAATATACAATTCAACTACTACAATTCTATATGAAAAACTGATTGTAATAATATTTCGCGTTCAAACTTTTATACAATATTTTACAGACTTACAATACCGCTTATTTTACATAAAGCATGAAATATAGCACACAATAACTTTGATACAAGATAGTTGTGAAGATAATTCTAGCTAGTACACAAGTCGTTCAGCAAAGGCAATAAAGACACGTAATTCATACGTCCAGAAACAAGTCATGCATTCTGGTTTTACTAGGACTACTTCCCATCCTTGGTCTTGTGGAACATAACCGTTATGGCCATTGATAAGACAGCGTGTTGTAACGTCATCAAAGGTTCGAGGGTTACGTAATGACCAACACTCTCGTAATAACCTAAAAATCTCATTTCTTACCCCAATTACCGACTCCGTCACTTGTGGGAACGTTTTGTTTAATAGTTGTAGCCCGATGTTCTTGTTCTCACTTTGGTGAGAAGCGAACATTACTAACCCGTAAGCATAACATGCTTCTTTATGTTGCATGTTAGCCGCTTTTTCTAAATCACGAAGTCCTATATTCGGATATACTGAGTCAAAATAATTTCTTAACCCATTGCGTAAAATAGCATTTGGGTTCCCCGCAATATATGCGTCAAAGTAAACACATCGTAACTTATGGATTTCCCAATGTGATATTCCCCATCTTCTGAACGAAAGCCTTTTATAAACCAAGGCATTCTTGGAACGTTCTTCGAATGTCTTACAAACTGATCTCGCCTTAAATAGTTGTGCCGAGGAATTCTGACCGACTCTAGACAAGATTTCATCAATCATGTCTCCGGGTAGGTCTCTTAAAATATTGGGTTGTCTATCCATTTTGTGTTTTTATACTGTAAAATAGACAAGAGTTAGATTCATAAAAAAAATACTTATTAATACAAGCAATTTTTACATACATCATAAAGCATAAGCACACTATATTACATATATTACACCACACGAATATAACTATCTTATTCCGACTCGCTCGTTTCTTCTTGTTCGGTTTTGGTTCGTTTTGCCAAGTTTCTCGGGATATATGATGTTCCCCTAATACGAGCCGTCGTTATCCACATTGGTTTAGAAAAACCTGGTGGTTTAGAGGTTCCCGGGTCATTGTTACAACTTAAGGACTTCGGGGGTTGACGATACATATAAAGTTCATCGGGGTTGGAATTAGATTTCTCTATTTTTATGCCCTTTCCCTTATTATTTTCTTTTGCCTTTTTAAATTCAGTTGGGGTAATTTCTATAACATCATCGGAATTCTCGTCGGAATTCGATTCATTGGAGAATTGGTAATCCTCCCAATATTTTGCTTCCTTGGCGGAAACACCATTGACCATAATTAACCTTGGTCGGTTGGTTGAGGATTCTCTTTTACTTAACCGTTTTATTATTTCCCCCACCGGTTCTATTTCTGCTTCCGGTTCCGATTCTTCTTCCAGTTCCGATTCTTCTTCCGGTTCCGACTCTTCTTCCGGTTCCTCTTCGGGAACTTGTGAATCAGTCCACGAATCATTCCAATTTACATTTGACTCTTCATTATTATTAGGTGAGTCAATGAGACTTGTTCTAGAGGTAGACATCTATCACATAATATCAAACACGATAAGAGATTAATATATCACATAATATTCATATGTTAAAAATATATAGTTTCCAACAAAAATGTTAAGCAATCATTTTTAAAGAAAACACGGTCGAAGTCCAGACTCACTAATGCATCCTAACAAACTCGATAAGACACACTAATGCAAATTTTCTGGTTCTCTAAGACCAACGCTCGGATACCAACCGAAATGTCCCGTTCTTATTGATTAAAAACGTTCCATATTAATTGATTTCGTTGCGAGGTTTTGACCTCTATATGAGACGTTTTTCAAAGACTGCATTCATTTTAAAACAAACCATAACCTTTATTTCATCAATAAAGGTTTAAAAAAAGCTTTACGTAGATTATCAAATAATGATAATCTAAAATATCCTGTTTACACACGACCATTACATAATGGTTTACAATACAAATATGTTACAACAAAATAAGTTTCTTGAATGCAGTTTTTACACAATATCATACAAGCATGGACTCCAAATCTCGTCCTTATTTAAGTATGCGACAGCGGAAGCTCTTAATAATCACCTGAGAATAAACATGCTTAAAACGTCAACAAAAATGTTGGTGAGTTATAGGTTTAACCTATATATATCAAATCATAATAATAGACCACAAGATTTCATATTTCAATACACATCCCATACATAGAGATAAAAATCATTCATATGGTGAACACCTGGTAACCGACATTAACAAGATGCATATATAAGAATATCCCCATCATTCCGGGACACCCTTCGGATATGATATAAATTTCGAAGTACTAAAGCATCCGGTACTTTGGATGGGGTTTGTTAGGCCCAATAGATCTATCTTTAGGATTCGCGTCAATTAGGGTGTCTGTTCCCTAATTCTTAGATTACCAGACTTAATAAAAAGGGGCATATTCGATTTCGATAATTCAACCATAGAATGTAGTTTCACGTACTTGTGTCTATTTTGTAAATCATTTATAAAACCTGCATGTATTCTCATCCCAAAAATATTAGATTTTAAAAGTGGGACTATAACTCACTTTCACAGATTTTTTACTTCGTCGGGAAGTAAGACTTGGCCACTGGTTGATTCACGAACCTATAACAATATATACATATATATCAAAGTATGTTCAAAATATATTTACAACACTTTTAATATATTTTGATGTTTTAAGTTTATTAAGTCAGCTGTCCTCGTTAGTAACCTACAACTAGTTGTCCACAGTTAGATGTACAGAAATAAATCGATAAATATTATCTTGAATCAATCCACGACCCAGTGTATACGTATCTCAGTATTGATCACAACTCAAACTATATATATTTTGGAATCAACCTCAACCCTGTATAGCTAACTCCAACATTCACATATAGAGTGTCTATGGTTGTTCCGAAATATATATAGATGTGTCGACATGATAGGTCGAAACATTGTATACGTTTCTATGGTATCTCAAGATTACATAATATACAATACAAGTTGATTAAGTTATGGTTGGGATAGATTTGTTACCAATTTTCACGTAGCTAAAATGAGAAAAATTATCCAATCTTGTTTTACCCATAACTTCTTCATTTTAAATCCGTTTTGAGTGAATCAAATTGCTATGGTTTCATATTGAACTCTATTTTATGAATCTAAACAGGAAAAGTATAGGTTTATAGTCAGAAAAATAAGTTACAAGTCGTTTTTGTAAAGGTAGTCATTTCAGTCGAAAGAACGACGTCTAGATGACCATTTTAGAAAACATACTTCCACTTTGAGTTTAACCATAATTTTTGGATATAGTTTCATGTTCATAATAAAAATCATTTTATCAGAATAACAACTTTTAAATCAAAGTTTATCATAGTTTTTAATTAACTAACCCAAAACAGCCCGCGGTGTTACTACGACGGCGTAAATCCGGTTTTACGGTGTTTTTCGTGTTTCCAGGTTTTAAATCATTAAGTTAGCATATCATATAGATATAGAACATGTGTTTAGTTGATTTTAAAAGTCAAGTTAGAAGGATTAACTTTTGTTTGCGAACAAGTTTAGAATTAACTAAACTATGTTCTAGTGATTACAAGTTTAAACCTTCGAATAAGATAGATTTATATGTATGAATCGAATGATGTTATGAACATCATTACTACCTTAAGTTCCTTGGATAAACCTACTGGAAAATAGAAAAATGGATCTAGCTTCAATAGATCCTTGGATGGCTCGAAGTTCTTGAAGCAGAATCATGACACGAAAACAAGTTCAAGTAAGATCATCACTTGAAATAAGATTGTTATAGTTATAGAAATTGAACCAAAGTTTGAATATGATTATTACCTTGTATTAGAATGATAACCTACTGTAATAAACAAAGATTTCTTGAGGTTGGATGATCACCTTACAAGATTGGAAGTGAGCTAGCAAACTTGAAAGTATTCTTGATTTTATGTAACTAGAACTTGTAGAATTTATGAAGAACACTTAGGACTTGAAGATAGAACTTGAGAGAGATCAATTAGATGAAGAAAATTGAAGAATGAAAGTGTTTTTAGGTGTTTTTGGTCGTTGGTGTATGGATTAGATATAAAGGATATGTAATTTTGTTTTCATGTAAATAAGTCATGAATGATTACTCATATTTTTGTAATTTTATGAGATATTTCATGCTAGTTGCCAAATGATGGTTCCCACATGTGTTAGGTGACTCACATGGGCTGCTAAGAGCTGATCATTGGAGTGTATATACCAATAGTACATACATCTAAAAGCTGTGTATTGTACGAGTACGAATACGGGTGCATACGAGTAGAATTGTTGATGAAACTGAACGAGGATGTAATTGTAAGCATTTTTGTTAAGTACAAGTATTTTGATAAGTGTATTGAAGTCTTTCAAAAGTGTATAAATACATATTAAAACACTACATGTATATACATTTTAACTGAGTCGTTAAGTCATCGTTAGTCGTTACATGTAAGTATTGTTTTGAAACCTTTAGGTTAACGATCTTGTTAAATGTTGTTAACCCAATGTTTATAATATCAAATGAGATTTTAAATTATTATATTATCATAATATTATCATGTATGAATATCTCTTAATAGGATATATATACATTAAATGTCTTTACAACGATAATCGTTACATATATGTCTCGTTTAAAAATCATTAAGTTAGTAGTCTTGTTTTTACATATGTAGTTCATTGTTAATATACTTAATGATATGTTTACTTATCATAGTATCATGTTAACTATATATATATCCATATATATATCATCATATAGTTTTTACAAGTTTTAACGTTCGTGAATTACCGGTCAACTTGGGTGGTCAATTGTCTATATGAAACATATTTCAATTAATCAAGTCTTAACAAGTTTGATTGCTTAACATGTTGGAAACATTTAATCATGTAAATATCAATCTCAATTAATATATATAAACATGGAAAAGTTCGGGTCACTACAACATCAGCAACAGATTGAAATCGATTGGAAACTGAAATACATAATTTTTTTTTTGTATTTAAATTTTATATATTTCAGTCATTTATTTATCCATATACCTGTATATGTTTATATATATATATATATATATATATATATATATATATATATATATATATATATATATATATATATATATATATATATATATATAACCAATGTGGACAACGACGGCTCGTATTAGGGGAACATCATATATCCCTAGAAACTTGGCAAAACGAACCAAAACCGAACAAGAAGAAACGAGCGAGTCGGAATAAGATAGTTGTATTCGTGTGGTGTAATATATGTAATATAGTGTGCTTATGCTTTATGATATATGTAAAATTGCTTGTATTAATAAGTATTTTTTTTATGAATCTAACTCTTGTCTATTTTACAGTATAAAAACACAAAATGGATAGACAACCCAATATTTTAAGAGACCTACCCGGAGACATGATTGATGAAATCTTGTCTAGAGTCGGTCAGAATTCCTCGGCACAACTATTTAAGGCGAGATCAGTTTGTAAGACATTCGAAGAACGTTCCAAGAATGCCTTGGTTTATAAAAGGCATTCGTTCGAAAGATGGGGGATATCACATTGGGAAATCCATAAGTTACGATGTGTTTACTTTGACGCATATATTGCGGGGAACCCAAATGCTATTTTACGCAACGGGTTAAGAAATTATTTTGACTCAGTATATCCGAATATAGGACTTCGTGATTTAGAAAAAGCGGCTAACATGCAACATAAAGAAGCATGTTATGCTTACGGGTTAGTAATGTTCGCTTCTCACCAAAGTGAGAACAAGAACATCGGGCTACAACTATTAAACAAAACGTTCCCACAAGTGACGGAGTCGGTAATTGGGGTAAGAAATGAGGTTTTTAGGTTATTACGAGACTGTTGGTCATTACGTAACCCTCGTCCCTTTGATGACGTTACAACACGCTGTCTTATCAACGGCCATAACGGTTATGTTCCACAAGACCAAGGATGAGAAGTAGTCCTAGTAAAACCAGAATGCATGACTTGTTTCTGGACGTATGAATTACGTGTCTTTATTGCCTTTGCTGAACGACTTGTGTACTAGCTAGAATTATCTTCACAACTATCTTGTATCAAAGTTATTGTGTGCTATATTTCATGCTTTATGTAAAATAAGCGGTATTGTAAGTTTGTAAAATATTGTATAAAAGTTTGAACGCGAAATATTATTACAATCAGTTTTTCATATAGAATTGTAGTAGTTGAATTGTATATTAGCTACTAAGTATGAACTTAACGGGTAGGTACTACCCGAATTTAAACTTATAAAACGCTAATATGAAGAAAAAGCTTTTATAAATGAGTTCATATTATGCTACGAAATACTATTAACTACTCTTAATATTTTGTATGATTAACTTGTTCCATTTGACTATTTTGAAGGAAATGGCACCGACTACTCGACACACCGTGAATATGAATGAAGAGGAATTCCGTACTTTTCTAGCTTCAAACATAGCCGCAGTACAGGCTGGCTACATACCAACAATAACCTTGGATCTGGCAGTACAGGAAATCGTGTAGGATGCACCTACAAAGAATTCACTGCCTGCAAACCTTTGGAATTTGATGGAACCGAAGGACCGATCGGATTGAAACGGTGGACCGAGAAGGTCGAATCGGTGTTTGCCATAAGTAAGTGTACTGAAGAGGACAAAGTGAAGTACGCTACGCATACCTTCACAGGTTCTGCGTTAACATGGTGGAATACCTATCTAGAGCAAGTGGGACAAGATGATGCGTACGCACTACTGTGGTCAGCATTCAAGCACTTGATGAACGAGAAGTACCGTCCCAGAACCGAGGTTAATAAGCTCAAGACAGAACTTAGAGGGTTACGAACCCAAGGATTTGATATTACCACGTACGAAAGACGATTCACAGAATTGTGCCTATTGTGTCCGGGAGCATTCGAAGATGAGGAAGAGAAGATCGACGCGTTTGTGAAAGGATTACCGGAAAGAATCCAAGAAGATATAAGTTCACACGAGCCCGCCTCCATACAACAGGCATGTAGAATGGCTCACAAACTATTGAACCAGATTGAAGAAAGAATTAAAGAACAGACTACTGAAGAGGCCAATGTGAAGCAAGTCAAAAGAAAGTGGGAGGAAAACGGTGATAAGAATCACCAATACAACAACAACAGCAATTACAACAATAATCGCAACAATTATCCCAACAATCGCAACATCAATCGCAACTACAACAAACGGCCCAACAACAACAACAACAACAACAACCACAACAACAACAACAACAACAACAACAACAACAGCAACTACAACAATCAACCCAACAACAATAATAACCGCAACAACAACAACAATCAGAAGCAGCTATGCCAAAGGTGTGAAAAGTATCACTCGGGGTTCTGCACCAAATTTTGCAACAAGTGTAAAAGAAATGGTCATAGCGCGGCGAAGTGTGAGGTCTACGGACCAGGGGTTAATAGAACGAAAGGAACAAATGGTGTTGGAACGAGTAATGGCGGAGCAAGTAGTGTCGGAACAAGTTATGCCAATGTAGTTTGTTATAAATGTGGAAAACCGGGCCACATTATTAGAAATTGCCCGAACCAGGAGAACACGAATGGACAAGGCCGCGGAAGAGTTTTCAATATTAATGCGCCAGAGGCAGAGGAAGACCCGGAGCTTGTTACGGGTACGTTTCTTATTGACAATAAATCTGCTTACGTTTTATTTGATTCGGGTGCGGATAGAAGCTATAGTAGAGATTTTTGTGCTAAATTAAGTTGTCCATTGACGCCTTTGGATAGTAAATTTTTACTCGAATTAGCAAATGGTAAATTAATTTCAGCAGATAATATATGTCGGAATCGAGAAATTAAACTGGTTAGCGAAACATTTAAGATTGATTTGATACCAGTAGAGTTAGGGAGTTTTGATGTGATAATCGGTATGGACTGGTTGAAAGAAGTGAAAGCAGAGATCGTTTGTTACAAAAATGCAATTCGCATTATACGAGAAAAAGGAAAACCCTTAATGGTGTACGGAGAAAAGGGCAACACGAAGCTACATATTATTAGTAATTTGAACGCACAAAAACTAATAAGAAAAGGTTGCTATGCTGTTCTAGCACACATCGAGAAAGTACAAACTGAAGAAAAGAGCATCAATGATGTTCCCATTGCAAAAGAATTTCCCGATGTATTTCCGAAAGAATTACCGGGATTACCCCCACAGCGATCCGTTGAATTTCAAATAGATCTTGTACAGGAGCTGCACCAATAGCTCGTGCTCCTTACAGACTCGCACCCAGCGAGATGAAAGAACTGCAAAGCCAATTACAAGAACTTTTAGAGCGTGGTTTCATTCGACCAAGCACATCACCGTGGGGAGCTCCTGTTTTGTTTGTCAAGAAGAAAGATGGTACATTCAGGTTGTGTATCGACTACCGAGAGTTGAACAAACTTACCATCAAGAACCGCTACCCACTACCGAGAATCGACGACTTATTTGATCAACTACAAGGCTCGTCTGTTTATTCAAAGATTGACTTACATTCCGGGTATCATCAAATGCGGGTGAAAGAAGATGATATTCCAAAGACTGCTTTCAGAACACGTTACGGTCATTACGAGTTTATGGTCATGCCGTTTGGTTTAACTAATGCACCAGCTGTGTTCATGGACCTTATGAACTGAGTGTGTTGACCATACCTTGACAAGTTTGTCATTGTTTTCATTGATGACATACTTATTTACTCAAAGAATGACCAAGAACACGGTGAACATTTGAGAAAGGTGTTAGAAGTATTAAGGAAGGAAGAATTGTACGCTAAGTTTTCAAAGTGTGTTTTTTTGGTTGGAAGAAGTTCAATTCCTCGGTCACATAGTGAACAAAGAAGGTATTAAGGTGGATCCGGCAAAGATAGAAACTGTTGAAAAGTGGGAAACCCCGAAAACTCCGAAACACATACGCCAGTTTTTAGGACTAGCTGGTTACTACAGAAGGTTCATCCAAGACTTTTCCAGAATAGCAAAACCCTTGACTGCATTAACGCATAAAGGGAAGAAATTTGAATGGAATGATGAACAAGAGAAAGCGTTTCAGTTATTGAAGAAAAAGCTAACTACGGCACCTATATTGTCATTGCCTGAAGGGAATGATGATTTTGTGATTTATTGTGACGCATCAAAGCAAGGTCTCAGTTGTGTATTAATGCAACGAACGAAGGTGATTGCTTATGCGTCTAGACAATTGCATGATTTGGAATTTGGCGCGGTTGTTTTTGCATTAAAGACTTGGAGGCACTACTTATATGGGGTCAAAAGTATTATATATACCGACCACAAAAGTCTTCAACACATATTTAATCAGAAACAACTGAATATGAGGCAGCGTAGGTGGATTGAATTATTGAATGATTACGACATTGAGATTCTTTACCACCCGGGGAAGGCAAATGTGGTAGCCGATGCCTTGAGCAGGAAGGACAGAGAACCCATTCGAATAAAATCTATGAATATAATGATTCATAATAACCTTACTACTCAAATAAAGGAGGCGCAACAAGGAGTTTTAAAAGAGGGAAATTTAAAGGATGAAATACCCAAAGGATCGGAGAAACATCTTAATATTCAGGAAGACAGAACCCGGTATAGGGCTGAAAGGATTTGGGTAACAAAATTTGGAGATATGAGAGAAATGGTACTTAGAGAAGCTCATAAAACCAGATACTCAATACATCCTGGAACGGGGAAGATGTACAAGGATCTCAGGAAATATTTTTGGTGGCCGGGTATGAAAGCCGATGTTGCTAAATACGTAGGAGAATGTTTGACGTGTTCTAAGGTCAAAGCTGAGCATCAGAAACCATCAGGTCTACTTCAACAACCCGAAATCCCGGAATGGAAATGGAAAAACATTACCATGGATTTCATCACTAAATTGCCAAGGACTGCAAGTGGTTTTGATACTATTTGGGTAATAGTTGATCGTCTCACCAAATCAGCACATTTCCGGCCAATAAGAGAAGATGACAAGATGGAGAAGTTAGCACGACTGTATTTGAAGGAAGTCGTCTCCAGACATGGAATACCAATCTCTATTATCTCTGATAGGGATGGCAGATTTATTTCAAGATTCTGGCAGACATTACAGCAAGCATTAGGAACTCGTCTAGACATGAGTACTGCCTATCATCCACAAACTGATGGGCAGAGCGAAAGGACGATACAAACGCTTGAAGACATGCTACGAGCATGTGTTATTGATTTCGGAAACAGTTGGGATCGACATCTACCATTAGCAGAATTTTCCTACAACAACAGCTACCATTCAAGCATTGAGATGGCACCGTTTGAAGCACTTTATGATAGAAAGTGCAGGTCTCTGATTTGTTGGAGTGAAGTGGGGGATAGACAGATTACGGGTCCAGAGATTATACAAGAAACTACCGAGAAGATCATCCAAATTCAACAACGGTTGAAAACCGCCCAAAGTCGACAAAAGAGCTACGCTGACATTAAAAGAAAAGAGATAGAATTTGAAATTGGAGAGATGGTCATGCTTAAAGTTGCACCTTGGAAAGGCGTTGTTCGATTTGGTAAACGAGGGAAATTAAATCCAAGGTATATTGTACCATTCAAGATTATTGATCGTGTCGGACCATTAGCTTACCGACTTGAGTTACCTCAACAACTCGCGGCTGTGCATAACACTTTCCACGTCTCGAATTTGAAGAAATGTTTTGCTAAAGAAGATCTCACTATTCCGTTAGATGAAATCCAAATCAACGAAAAACTCTAATTCATCGAAGAACCCGTCGAAATAATGGATCGTGAGGTTAAAAGACTTAAGCAAAACAAGATACCAATTGTTAAGGTTCGATGGAATGCTCGTAGAGGACCCGAGTTCACCTGGGAGCGTGAAGATCAGATGAAGAAGAAATACCCGCATCTATTTCCAGAAGATTCGTCAACACCTTCAACAGCTTAAAATTTCGGGATGAAATTTATTTAACGGGTAGGTACTGTAGTGACCCGAACTTTTCCATGTTTATATATATTAATTGAGATTGATATTTACATGATTAAATGTTTCCAACATGTTAAGCAATCAAACTTGTTAAGACTTGATTAATTGAAATATGTTTCATATAGACAATTGACCACCCAAGTTGACCGGTGATTCACGAACGTTAAAACTTGTAAAAATGACATGACGATATATATATGGATATACATATGGTTAACATGAGATTATGATAAGTAAGTATCTCCATAAGTATATTAACAATGAGTTATATACATATAAACAAGACTACTAACTTAAGGATTTCGAAACGAGACATATATGTAACGATTATCGTTGTAACGACATTTAAATGTATATATATCATATTAAGATATATTAATATATCATAATATCATGATAATATAATAATTTAACATCTCATTAGATATAATAAACAATGGGTTAACAACATTAATTGAGATCGTTAACTTAAAGGTTTCAAAACAACACTTACATGTAACGACTAACGATGACTTAACGACTCAGTTAAAATGTATATACATGAAATGTCCCGTTCTTATTGATTAAAAACGTTCCATATTAATTGATTTCGTTGCGAGGTTTTGACCTCTATATGAGACGTTTTTCAAAGACTGCATTCATTTTAAAACAAACCATAACCTTTATTTCATCAATAAAGGTTTAAAAAGCTTTACGTAGATTATCAAATAATGATAATCTAAAATATCCTGTTTACACACGACCATTACATAATGGTTTACAATACAAATATGTTACAACAAAATAAGTTTCTTGAATGCAGTTTTTACACAATATCATACAAGCATGGACTCCAAATCTCGTCCTTATTTAAGTATGTGACAGCGGAAGCTCTTAATAATCACCTGAGAATAAACATGCTTAAAACGTCAACAAAAATGTTGGTGAGTTATAGGTTTAACCTATATATATCAAATCATAATAATAGACCACAAGATTTCATATTTCAATACACATCCCATACATAGAGATAAAAATCATTCATATGGTGAACACCTGGTAACCGACATTAACAAGATGCATATATAAGAATATCCCCATCATTCCGGGACACCCTTCGGATATGATATAAATTTCGAAGTACTAAAGCATCCGGTACTTTGGATGGGGTTTGTTAGGCCCGATAGATCTATCTTTAGGATTCGCGTCAATTAGGGTGTCTGTTCCCTAATTCTTAGATTACCAGACTTAATAAAAAGGGGCATATTCGATTTCGATAATTCAACCATAGAATGTAGTTTCACGTACTTGTGTCTATTTTGTAAATCATTTATAAAACCTACATGTATTCTCATCCCAAAAATATTAGATTTTAAAAGTGGGACTATAACTCACTTTCACAGATTTTTACTTCGTCGGGAAGTAAGACTTGGCCACTGGTTGATTTGTAGCGACCCTGCCAAATCGTCATTGACGGCGCCGACTACTTAGGTCCCGTTACATGGTCGTAGTCCCTATATGAGACTCGTTTGACCAAAATTATGTCGCGTTCATTTGAAACGTATCATGCTTGCAAGGTTTAGTTTACAAAACCGTTCGACGACAAGTTTAAGTTTACAAGAGTATAAAGTATAAATGTAATAACTTGCGACATAATTAGTTGAAAAATCACGGTTTGCTATAAATAGCGAAAGTATGTAGACAAAAGTTTGAATCCAAAGGTGCTATCACTAGCGTATGTATGTATGTATGTATGCTTGACTCCAAGCAAGTAATCAAAGTGTGCGGAAGCATGTATCAAGTAGCCAAGTATGAACCTAAGAAACATATAGAAAACTGTCAACGAAAAACGTTGGTGAAATCATAGGTGTTTTAGTAAGCTTTGTATTTGAACCACAAGATTTAATATAAGATGATTATCAAAATCATTTGCATTCCAAAGTTGTTGTTTGTATCCCGGGCACCCAATTATCAAACTTAACTGTTTTGCACCCTTTACGTAGTGTTAGAACATACACTAGACCCGAAAATATATTTCATCCGCTAACGGTAGCGAACCGTCCGAATGAGGCTCGTCAAGCCCATGTGATCACATAATATAAGTTCACGTTTACACCCTGCAAGTGTAACTAATGATAATTGAATTGAGGCTTTTTGTTCAAACCCGTACGTGGAATGTTCGTTTTCGTACTTGTGTTCAAGTGTAAAAGTATGTAGTATAAAACCGTATATGTTTCTCATCCCATGATTTAAAAGTATAAAAGTTGTTGAAAGATGGGACTATGATCTCACCTCGAGTTCACGAGTATAAATGTACTTAACAAAGTAAACGTGTGCATGAATGTTGCTTAGCCTTGACCTAAACAAGTAAGTTGTATCAATTAACCGGTTACGACACAAGGTCGGGCGAAATGTGTTCAATTAGTCCTATGGCTCATTACGACTCGATTATATAGCATGTGAATCACGTTGTCAAGTTTCATGCAAGAATCAAGTATAAAATAAGATTAGAACGATTGTATAAGTGTTTTGTTAAGTTTGACTAAAAGTCAAACTTGGTCAAAGTCAACGAAAAAGTCAACGGGGTCGGGTCGGGTCCCGAACTATTTTTGTGAGGTTTTTAATCATATATAAGCATGTTAGAACAAGTTGCATGTGAATGGGAGGTGCGTAGCATAGCAAACATTTTTCGAAATTTGACAAAGTAGGTCAGAACCCAAACACGGCTATTGCCGCGCCGCGGCCAGAGGTGTCGCGCCGCGACATTAGGCGTGGCCTGGTACCTGGTCAGTTTCAAAAGTTCAAGTCTTGATCCAAAATTCAATTTAGCACAAAACGCAAACCGT
This sequence comes from Rutidosis leptorrhynchoides, assembly GCF_046630445.1. Taxonomy (NCBI): domain Eukaryota; kingdom Viridiplantae; phylum Streptophyta; class Magnoliopsida; order Asterales; family Asteraceae; genus Rutidosis; species Rutidosis leptorrhynchoides. The sequence goes on along the minus strand of NC_092338.1, from coordinate 238,728,028 downwards.
AAACACTTAGAATACGCATCTTATATCATTGGAAAGCTCTTTTGACAAGGAATACAATTAACTACCTTTTACCAAGCAAAAACATCAATTACAATAACCGAAAACTCGTCAATTGATCAAGAAAGGTTTATTTTCAAAGTTTCAAGTTCGTAAAACGTATTTTATGATTCGGGAATCCAATTTACACATACGATATGCCATTTCGAAGGTAATTAAGCATACATTGCATCTAAACACTTACAATTAACATTTCATGGCATACAAGGCATCAAAAGTTCATCTTAAGAACTATCAAACCCTAATCAAGAATCAAGAATTTAACAATTTTGTAAATGAAGCTTTTCTTAATCAACCTACACATCAAAATGTAGCAAATGTTACTAGTAACACAATTAAAACATGAACTTTAACAATCTAACAACATTAACTCATCCAAAATCAAGGATTAAGCACACCCACTTTCAAGTTCTTGTTAGTTACTCCAAAACAACAAATCGAGCAAACAAATCATATGTTCAAGTTATACACGAGCCATAGACACTAACTAACATCATTCCAAGTATATAAAACGAATTTATAGAAATTTAGTGTTTTTAGAAAGTTACCCAAACTTGATGAAATTGGTACCAAAATGTAGAGGATGAAGAGAGGATCACGAAAATGTAATTTGTTTTGATGTTTGCCTCTTGATCCGGATTTAGATGATGATTTCTTGTTTGTGTTCTTGAGAGAAAAAAAGAAAGTAAGAAAGAAAGAAAGATGAATGAATGAATGGATGAGGAAGGTGGGAGGTGGTTGACTTAGTCAACCACTAGTCACCTTTTTGGTTAAATGGCAAAACTAGTCCCTCCAGTTTGTAGTCGGGTGCGAGAATTAACCGAACGAATATTTTAAAAACGCTCGAGTAAACGAGTGATGTTATAATTAAGTAACGGGAATATTATGAACGTTAGTCAACGGAAACTACGAATTTAAATAACGAAAGGTATTATTTTAAAAAAAAGATAGTGTTAAAAATAAATTTAACGGAAAAACGCGGGATGTTACATTACCTACACCTTAAAAGAAATTTCGTCCCGAAATTTAGTTGGAAGTAGTAGTTGTTGTTTCTTCTTCGAAACCTTGCGTTGCAAATTCTACGGATATGTGAAGGTACTTCCTTGGGCATTTCAACGAACTTTGACAATCGGGATTTTACGTTGGTTTAAAGTTTGGCTTCACGATTTATAGTTTCAACCGGTCCTCCTAGGAAGTGAAGTTTATCGTTGATAGTAAGTTCATCGAAGAGGATAACAAGTTCTTGTTTCGCAAGACACGCCTTTAATTTTGATAAACATAATGTAGGATGAACGGTATTTGTTTGAGTCGGAAGTTTGAAGCGGTAAGCAACGGGCACAACACGCCCCAAGATTAAAAAAAGACTAAAAATATCGCGGATTTAGCTTTCTACGTTTCCGAACGGACTACACCTTTTCAAGGTGCGACTTTTAACGTTACGCGGTTTCCCACATGGAATTCGAAAGGTTTACGTCTAACATTGGCATAGCTCCTTTGGCGACTACGAGCCATCTCGAGCCTTTCTCGGATTGGAACGATTTTATCGGTTACTCCATGAATGAGTCTAGGTTCGGTGACTTGATTATCATTTACTTGGTTCTACAAAAGGAGAATGACGTTTCCGGTCATATAAGATTTCAAAAGGTGTGACGTTAAGACTTGAATGATAACCATCGTTGTAAGAGAATTTGGTCAAAGGCAAAAACTTTTCTCAAGTAAATTTGAAGTTGATAACACAACTCGTATTATGGTTTCCAAGGTTTGAATCATGTGTTTGCTTGGTCCGTCAGTTTGTGGATGATACGCAGTACTCATGTTTAAACGTGGTCCCGAGGCTTTTTGTAAGGCACTCCGAAATCTAGAAGTGAAATGAGAATCTCGATCCGAAACGAGGTACATTTCTTTAAGGTATATTTGAAAGAGTTCGTTAGGACGTAAAAACGTTTGTTGGAACAAGTTTCTGTTTCTCAAGAATTTCGCGCCGCGGAAGATTTATCGGTTTCTAAAAACGTTCGTTAGGACTATTCACCCTCGTGGCGAATGCTAGTATAGTGAGAAGAGTCTCTCTCTCCATTGAGAATTTAGATAGAAGGTTTCTTTATACGAAAGTACGAGTGTAATGCGGAAGAAGTTTCCGCCTCGATATGAGCATAACAAGCATATTGTTGTTCGTCGATAAAACTGTAAGAAAACGAGATAGTATACACGTGTAACATATGTTTGGAATCGAAAGAATTTGTCATTCATTCGGAAGCATAAATATGGTTCGACAATAATCGAAGGTGTGTCCTTGGTATGGTTGTTATCAATATTCTCGGAGTTTTCGGATACCTAACAAGAAAGATGAAGTCATGTACATGGCACATGGTGGTGATTAGGTTGATCGAGTCCAACCACCATCACGTGTCATTAGAACTTTGGTATGACTTACCATAATATAACCACATTGATCGAGTGTCGTTATATTACGCTAACTCATACCTCCATCCCCACATCACTCCATAGATTCAGGTTCGTGTAATCGTGAAGTTTTAAAATGAACAAAGCATAGCGACATCACCAACGTGACTCGTATTTAATCGCAAGAATTTGTGCAACTCTGAAGAAGCGTTCCCCGAGGGAATTGTATAAATGATGGTTCACGTCAATGCGGTTTAAGTCAAACGATAATGTATTTCGGTGCGAGAAGTGTAACGAATCATGATAACGAATAGTACACAACCGTAGTGTTAATTATTGATGACGATACTCACCTGGAGTAGTGATGGTAGTAACACGATATGGTAGATAGTAAGGAACACCGGTTTGACACCGATAGTAAGTTGAAACGGTGGCGAATAACAATCTGGGAGACAGAGTTCCCGAACAAGTGTGACTAATGAAGTCGTCGTCATTCTTACGTGTATGAATCTTGAATTTACATGTGTTACTAGAAAGTGGCAGAGTACGGATTTGTATGATGAAAACTTGGTACCATTAAGAGGTTCACCTAAGAATGATTCAAGTATAATGCACAAGTAGTCAAGTAAGTGCTATATATAGCAAATGCAAGTCAGAATGCAATGATTAACTATCCGGTTGTAGTCTAGATTCACTAATGCGTCCTAGCGACTCTGTCAGACACACTAATGCATATCCTAGTTCCCTACAACCAACGCTCTGATACCATCTGTAGCGACCCGGCCAAATCGTCATTGACGGCGCCGACTACTTAGGTCCCATTACGTGGTCGTAGTCCCTATATGAGACTCGTTTGACCAAAATTATGTCGCGTTCATTTGAAACGTATCATGCTTGCAAGGTTTAGTTTACAAAACCGTTCGACGACAAGTTTAAGTTTACAAGAGTATAAAGTATAAATGAAATAACTTGCGACATAATTAGTTGAAAAATCACGGTTTGCTATAAATAGCGAAAGTATGTAGACAAAAGTTTGAATCCAAAGGTGCTATCACTAGCGTATGTATGTATGTATGCTTGACTCCAAGCAAGTAATCAAAGTGTGCGGAAGCATGTATCAAGTAGCCAAGTATGAACCTGAGAAACATATAGAAAACTGTCAACGAAAAACGTTGGTGAAATCATAGGTGTTTTAGTAAGCGTTGTATTTGAACCACAAGATTTAATATAAGATGATTATCAAAATCATTTGCATTCCAAAGTTGTTGTTTGTATCCCGGGCACCCAATTATCAAACTTAACTATTTTGCACCCTTTGCGTAGTGTTAGAACATACACTAGACCCGAAAATATATTTCATCCGCTAACGGTAGCGAACCGTCCGAATGAGGCTCGTCAAGCCCATGTGATCACATAATATAAGTTCATGTTTACACCCTGCAAGTGTAACTAATGATAATTGAATTGAGGCTTTTTGTTCAAACCCGTACGTGGAATGTTCGTTTTCGTACTTGTGTTCAAGTGTAAAAGTATGTAGTATAAAACCGTATATGTTTCTCATCCCATGATTTAAAAGTATAAAAGTTGTTGAAAGATGGGACTATGATCTCACCTCGAGTGCACGAGTATAAATGTACTTCACAAAGTAAACGTGTGCATGAATGTTGCTTAGCCTTGACCTAAACAAGTAAGTTGAATCAATTAACCGGTTACGACACAAGGTCGGGCGAAATGTGTTCAATTAGTCCTATGGCTCATTACGACTCGATTATATAGCATGTGAATCACGTTGTCAAGTTTCATGCAAGAATCAAGCATAAAATAAGATTAGAACGATTGTATAAGTGTTTTGTTAAGTTTAACTAAAAGTCAAACTTGGTCAAAGTCAACGAAAAAGTCAACGGGGTCGGGTCGGGTCCCGAACTATTTTTCTGAGGTTTTTAATCATATATAAGCATGTTAGAACAAGTTGCATGTGAATCGGAGGTGCGTAGCATAGCAAACATTTTTCGAAATTTGACAAAGTAGGTCAGAACCCAAACACGGCTATTGCCGCGCCGCGGCCAGAGGTGTCGCGCCGCGACATTAGGCGTGGCCTGGTACCTGGTCAGTTTCAAAAGTTCAAGTCTTGATCCAAAATTCAATTTAGCACAAAACGCAAACCGTAAACACTTAGAATACGCATCTTATATCATTGGAAAGCTCTTTTGACAAGGAATACAATTAACTACCTTTCACCAAGGAAAAACATCAATTACAATAACCGAAAACTCGTCAATTGATCAAGAAAGGTTTATTTTCAAAGTTTCAAGTTCGTAAAACGTATTTTATGATTCGGGAATCCAATTTACACATACGATATGCCGTTTCGAAGGTAATTAAGCATACATTGCATCTAAAAACTTACAATTAACATTTCATGGCATACAAGGCATCAAAAGTTCATCTTAAGAACTATCAAACCCTAATCAAGAATCAAGAATTTAACAATTTTGTAAATGAAGCTTTTCTTAATCAACCTACACATCAAAATGTAGCAAATGTTACTAGTAACACAATTAAAACATGAACTTTAACAATCTAAGAACATTAACTCATCCAAAATCAAGGATTAAGCACACCCACTTTCAAGTTCTTGTTAGTTACTCCAAAACAACAAATCGAGCAAAAAAATCATATGTTCATGTTATACACGAGCCATAGACACTAACTAACATTATTCCAAGTATATAAAATGAATTTATAGAAATTTAGTGTTTTTAGAAAGTTACCCAAACTTGATGAAATTGGTACCAAAATGTAGAGGATGAAGAGAGGATCACGAAAATGTAATTTGTTTTGATGTTTGCCTCTTGATCCGGATTTAGATGATGATTTCTTGTTTGTGTTCTTAAGAGAAAAAAAGAAAGTAAGAAAGAAAGAAAGATGAATGAATGAATGGATGAGGAAGGTGGGAGGTGGTTGACTTAGTCAACCACTAGTCACCTTTTTGGTTAAATGGCAAAACTAGTCCCTCCAGTTTGTAGTCGGGTGCGAGAATTAACCGAACGAATATTTTAAAAACGCTCGAGTAAACGAGTGATGTTATAATTAAGTAATGGGAATATTATGAACGTTAGTCAACGGAAACTACGAATTTAAATAACGAAAGGTATTATTTTAAAAAAAAGATAGTGTTAAAAATAAATTTAACGGAAAAACGCGGGATGTTACATGATTCACGAACCTATAACAATATATACATATATATCAAAGTATGTTCAAAATATATTTACAACACTTTTAATATATTTTGATGTTTTAAGTTTATTAAGTCAGCTGTCCTCGTTAGTAATCTACAACTAGTTGTCCACAGTTAGATGTACAGAAATAAATCGATAAATATTATCTTGAATCAATCCACGACCCAGTGTATACGTATCTTAGTATTGATCACAACTCAAACTATATATATTTTGGAATCAACCTCAACCCTGTATAGCTAACTCCAACATTCACATATAGAGTGTCTATGGTTGTTCCGAAATATATATGGATGTGTCGACATGATGGGTCGAAACATTGTATACGTGTCTATGGTATCTCAAGATTACATAATATACAATACAAGTTGATTAAGTTATGGTTGGAATAGATTTGTTACCAATTTTCACGTAGCTAAAATGAGAAAAATTATCCAATCTTGTTTTACCCATAACTTCTTCATTTTAAATCCGTTTTGAGTGAATCAAATTGCTATGGTTTCATATTGAACTCTATTTTATGAATCTAAACAGAAAAAGTATAGGTTTATAGTCGGAAAAATAAGTTACAATTCGTTTTTGTAAAGGTAGTCATTTCAGTCGAAAGAACGACGTCTAGATGACCATTTTAGAAAACATACTTCCACTTTGAGTTTAACCATAATTTTTTTGATATAGTTTCATGTTCATAATAAAAATCATTTTCTCAGAATAACAACTTTTAAATCAAAGTTTATCATAGTTTTTAATTAACTAACCCAAAACAGCCCGCGGTGTTACTACGACGGCGTAAATCCGGTTTTACGGTGTTTTTCGTGTTTCCAGGTTTTAAATCATTAAGTTAGCATATCATATAGATATAGAACATGTGTTTAGTTGATTTTAAAAGTCAAGTTAGAAGGATTAACTTTTGTTTGCGAACAAGTTTAGAATTAACTAAACTATGTTCTAGTGATTACAAGTTTAAACCTTCGAATAAGATAGCTTTATATGTATGAATCGAATGATGTTATGAACATCATTACTACCTTAATTTCCTTGGATAAACCTACTGGAAAAGAGAAAAATGGATCTAGCTTCAATGGATCCTTGGATGGCTCGAAGTTCTTGAAGCAGAATCATGACACGAAAACAAGTTCAAGTAAGATCATCACTTGAAATAAGATTGTTATAGTTATAGAAATTGAACCAAAGTTTGAATATGATTATTACCTTGTATTAGAATGATAACCTACTGTAAGACACAAAGATTTCTTGAGGTTGGATGATCACTTTACAAGATTGGAAGTGAGCTAGCAAACTTGAAAGTATTATTGATTTTATGAAACTAGAACTTTTGGAATTTATGAAGAACACTTAGAACTTGAAGATAGAACTTGAGAGAGATCAATTAGATGAAGAAAATTGAAGAATGAAAGTGTTTGTAGGTGTTTTTGGTCGTTGGTGTATGGATTAGATATAAAGGATGTGTAATTTTGTTTTCATGTAAATAAGTCATGAATGATTACTCATATTTTTGTAATTTTATGAGATATTTCATGCTAGTTGCCAAATGATGGTTCCCACATGTGTTAGGTGACTCACATGGGCTGCTAAGAGCTGATCATTGGAGTGTATATACCAATAGTACATACATCTAAAAGCTGTGTATTGTACGAGTACGAATACGGGTGCATACGAGTAGAATTGTTGATGAAACTGAACGAGGATGTAATTGTAAGCATTTTTGTTAAGTAGAAGTATTTTGATAAGTGTATTGAAGTCTTTCAAAAGTGTATAAATACATATTAAAACACTACATGTATATACATTTTAACTGAGTCGTTAAGTCATCGTTAGTCGTTACATGTAAATGTTGTTTTGAAACCTTTAGGTTAACGATCTTGTTAAATGTTGTTAACCCAATGTTTATAATATCAAAAGAGATTTTAAATTATTATATTATCATGATATTATGATGTACGAATATCTCTTAATATGATATATATACATTAAATGTCGTTACAACGATAATCGTTACATATATGTCTCGTTTCAAAATCATTAAGTTAGTAGTCTTGTTTTTACATATGTAGTTCATTGTTAATATACTTAATGATATGTTTAATTATCATAATATAATGTTAACTATATATATATAACCATATATATGTTATCATATAGTTTTTACAAGTTTTAACGTTCGTGAATCACCGGTCAACTTGGGTGGTCAATTGTCTATATGAAACCTATTTCAATTAATCAAGTCTTAACAAGTTTGATTGCTTAACATGTTGGAAACATTTAATCATGTAAATATCAATCTCAATTAATATATATAAACATGGAAAAGTTCGGGTCACTACAGTACCTACCCGTTAAATAAATTTCGTCCCGAAATTTTAAGCTGTTGAAGGTGTTGACGAATCTTCTGGAAATAGATGCGGGTATTTCTTCTTCATCTAATCTTCACGCTCCCAGGTGAACTCGGGTCCTCTACGAGCATTCCATCGAACCTTAACAATTGGTATCTTGTTTTGCTTAAGTCTTTTAACCTCACGATCCATTATTTCGACGGGTTCTTCGATGAATTGGAGTTTTTCGTTGATTTGGATTTCATCTAACGGAATAGTGAGATCTTCTTTAGCAAAACATTTCTTCAAATTCGAGACGTGGAAAGTGTTATGTACAGCCGCGAGTTGTTGAGGTAACTCAAGTCGGTAAGCTACTGGTCCGACACGATCAATAATCTTGAATGGTCCAATATACCTTGGATTTAATTTCCCTCGTTTACCAAATCGAACAACGCCTTTCCAAGGTGCAACTTTAAGCATGACCATCTCTCCAATTTCAAATTCTATATCTTTTCTTTTAATGTCAACGTAGCTCTTTTGTCGACTTTGGGCGGTTTTCAACCGTTGTTGAATTTGGATGATCTTCACGGTAGTTTCTTGTATAATCTCCGGACCCGTAATCTGTCTATCCCCCACTTCACTCCAACAAATCGGAGACCTGCACTTTCTACCATAAAGTGCTTCAAACGGCGCCATCTCAATGCTTGAATGGTAGCTGTTGTTGTAGGAAAATTCTGCTAATGGTAGATGTCGATCCCAACTGTTTCCGAAATCAATAACACATGCTCGTAGCATGTCTTCAAGCGTTTGTATCGTCCTTTCACTCTGCCCATCAGTTTGTGGATGATAGGCAGTACTCATGTCTAGACGAGTTCCTAATGCTTGCTGTAATGTCTGCCAGAATCTTGAAATAAATCTGCCATCCCTATCAGAGATAATAGAGATTGGTATTCCATGTCTGGAGATGACTTCCTTCAAATACAGTCGTGCTAACTTCTCCATCTTGTCATCTTCTCTTATTGGCAGGAAGTGTGCTGATTTGGTGAGACGATCAACTATTACCCAAATAGTATCAAAACCACTTGCAGTCCTTGGCAATTTAGTGATGCAATACATGGTAATGTTTTCCCATTTCCATTCCGGGATTTCGGGTTGTTGAAGTAGACCTGATGGTTTCTGATGCTCAGCTTTGACCTTAGAACACGTCAAACATTCTCCCACGTATTTAGCAACATCGGCTTTCATACCCGGCCACCAAAAATGTTTCTTGAGATCCTTGTACATCTTCCCCGTTCCAGGATGTATTGAGTATCTGGTTTTATGAGCTTCTCTAAGTACCATTTCTCTCATATCTCCAAATTTTGGTACCCAAATCCTTTCAGCCCTATACCGGGTTCCGTCTTCCCGAATATTAAGATGCTTCTCCGATCCTTTGGGTATTTCATCCTTTAAATTTCCCTCTTTTAAAACTCCTTGTTGCGCCTCCTTTATTTGAGTAGTAAGGTTATTATGAATCATTATATTCATAGATTTTACTCGAATGGGTTCTCTGTCCTTCCTGCTCAAGGCATCGGCTACCACATTTGCCTTCCCCGGGTGGTAACGAATCTCAAAGTCGTAATCATTCAATAATTCAATCCACCTACGCTGCCTCATATTCAGTTGTTTCTGATTAAATATGTGTTGAAGACTTTTGTGGTCGGTATATATAATACTTTTGACCCCATATAAGTAGTGCCTCCAAGTCTTTAATGCAAAAACAACCGCGCCTAATTCCAAATCATGCGTCGTATAATTTTGTTCGTGAATCTTCAATTGTCTAGACGCATAAGCAATCACCTTCGTTCGTTGCATTAATACACAACCAAGACCTTGCTTTGATGCGTCACAATAAATCACAAAATCATCATTCCCTTCAGGCAATGACAATATAGGTGCCGTAGTTAGCTTTTTCTTCAATAACTGAAACGCTTTCTCTTGTTCATCATTCCATTCAAATTTCTTCCCTTTATGCGTTAATGCAGTCAAGGGTTTTGCTATTCTGGAAAAGTCTTGGATGAACCTTCTGTAGTAACCAGCTAGTCCTAAAAACTGGCGTATGTGTTTCGGAGTTTTCGGGGTTTCCCACTTTTCAACAGTTTCTATCTTTACCGGATCCACCTTAATACCTTCGTTGTTCACTATGTGACCGAGGAATTGAACTTCTTCCAACCAAAATGCACACTTTGAAAACTTAGCGTACAATTCTTCCTTCCTCAATACTTCTAACACCTTTCTCAAATGTTCACCGTGTTCTTGGTCATTCTTTGAGTAAATAAGTATGTCATCAATGAAAACAATGACAAACTTGTCAAGGTATGGTCCACACACTCGGTTCATAAGGTCCATGAACACAGCTGGTGCATTAGTTAAACCAAACGGCATGACCATAAACTCGTAATGACCGTAACGTGTTCTGAAAGCAGTCTTTGGAATATCATCTTCTTTCACCCGCATTTGATGATACCCGGAACGTAAGTCAATCTTTGAATAAACAGACGAGCCTTGTAGTTGATCAAATAAGTCGTCGATTCTCGGTAGTGGGTAGCGGTTCTTGATGGTAAGTTTGTTCAACTCTCGGTAGTCGATACACAACCTGAATGTACCATCTTTCTTCTTGACAAACAAAACAGGAGCTCCCCACGGTGATGTGCTTGGTCGAATGAAACCACGCTCTAAAAGTTCTTGTAATTGGCTTTGCAGTTCTTTCATCTCGCTAGGTGCGAGTCTGTAAGGAGCACGAGCTATTGGTGCAGCTCCTGGTACAAGATCTATTTGAAATTCAACGGATCGATGTGGGGGTAATCCCGGTAATTCTTTCGGAAATACATCGGGAAATTCTTTTGCAATGGGAACATCATTGATGCTCTTTTCTTCAGTTTGTACTTTCTCGACGTGTGCTAGAACAACATAGCAACCTTTTCTTATTAGTTTTTGTGCCTTCAAATTACTAATAAGATGTAGCTTCGTGTTGCCCTTTTCTCCGTACACCATTAAGGGTTTTCCTTTTTCTCGTATAATGCGAATTGCATTTTTGTAACAAACGATCTCTGCTTTCACCTCTTTCAACCAGTCCATACCGATTATCACATCAAAACTCCCTAACTCTACTGGTATCAAATCAATCTTAAATGTTTCGCTAACCAGTTTAATTTCTCGATTCCGACATATATTATCTGCTGAAATTAATTTACCATTTGCTAATTCGAGTAAAAATTTACTATCCAAAGGCGTCAATGGACAACTTAATTTAGCACAAAAATCTCTACTCATATAGCTTCTATCCGCACCCGAATCAAATAAAACGTAAGCAGATTTATTGTCAATAAGAAACGTACCCGTAACAAGCTCCGGGTCTTCCTGTGCCTCTGCCGCATTAATATTGAAAACTCTTCCGCGGCCTTGTCCATTCGTGTTCTCCTGGTTCGGGCAATTTCTAATAATGTGGCCCGGTTTTCCATATTTATAACAAACTACATTGGCATAACTTGCTCCGACACTACTTGCTCCGCCATTACTCATTCCGACACCATTTGTTCCTTTCGTTCTATTAACCCCTGGTCCGTAGACCTCACATTTCGCCGCGCTATGACCATTTCTTTTACACTTGTTGCAAAATTTGGTGCAGAACCCCGAGTGATACTTTTCACACCTTTGGCATAGTTGCTTCTGATTCTTGTTGTTGTTGCGGTTATTATTGTTGTTGGGATGATTGTTGTAGTTGCTGTTGTTGTTGTTGTTGTTGTTGGGCCGTTTGTTGTAGTTGCGATTGATGTTGCGATTGTTGGGATAATTGTTGTGATTATTGTTGTAATTGCTGTTGTTGTTGTATTGGTGATTCTTATCACCGTTTTCCTCCCACTTTCTTTTGACTTGCTTCACATTGGCCTCTTCAGCAGTCTGTTCTTTAATTCTTTCTTCAATCTGGTTCACTAGTTTGTGAGCCATTCTACATGCCTGTTGTATGAAGGCGGGCTCGTGTGAACTTATATCTTCTTGGATTCTTTCCGGTAATCCTTTCACAAACGCGTCGATCTTCTCTTCCTCATCTTCGAATGCTCCCGGACACAATAGGCACAATTCTGTGAATCGTCTTTCATACGTGGTAATATCAAATCCTTGGGTTCGTAACCCTCTAAGTTCTGTCTTGAGCTTATTGACCTCGGTTCTGGGACGGTACTTCTCGTTCATCAAGTGCTTGAATGCTGACCACGGTAGTGCGTACGCATCATCTTGTCCCACTTGCTCTAGATAGGTATTCCACCATGTTAACGCAGAACCTGTGAAGGTATGCGTAGCGTACTTCACTTTGTCCTCTTCAGTACACTTACTTATGGCAAACACGGATTCGACCTTCTCGGTCCACCGTTTCAATCTGATCGGTCCTTCGGTTCCATCAAATTCCAAAGGTTTGCAGGCAGTGAATTCTTTGTAGGTGCATCCTACACGATTTCCTGTACTGCCAGATCCAAGGTTATTGTTGGTATGTAGCGCAGCCTGTACCGCGGCTATGTTTGAAGCTAGAAAAGTACGGAATTCCTCTTCATTCATATTCACGGTGTGTCGAGTAGTCGGTGCCATTTCCTTCAAAATAGTTAAATGGAACAAGTTAATCATACAGAATATTAAGAGTAGTTAATAGTATTTCGTAGCATAATATGAACTCATTTATAAAAGCTTTTTCTTCATATTAGCATTTTATAAGTTTAAATTCGGGTAGTACCTACCCGTTAAGTTCATACTTAGTAGCTAATATACAATTCAACTACTACAATTCTATATGAAAAACTTATTGTAATAATATTTCACGTTCAAACTTTTATACAATATTTTACAAACTTACAATACCGCTTATTTTACATAAAGCATGAAATATAGCACACAATAACTTTGATACAAGATAGTTGTGAAGATAATTCTAGCTAGTACACAAGTCGTTCAGCAAAGGCAATAAAGACACGTAATTCATACGTCCAGAAACAAGTCATGCATTCTGGTTTTACTAGGACTACTTCCCATCCTTGGTCTTGTGGAACATAACCGTTATGGCCGTTGATAAAACAGCGTGTTGTAACGTCGTCAAAGGGATGAGGGTTACGTAATGACCAACAGTCTCGTAATAACCTAAAAACCTCATTTCTTATCCCAATTACCGACTCCGTTACTTGTGGGAACGTTTTGTTTAATAGTTGTAGCCCGATGTTCTTGTTCTCACTTTGGTGAGAAGCGAACATTACTAACCCGTAAGCATAACATGCTTCTTTATGTTGCATGTTAGCCGCTTTTTCTAAATCACGAAGTCTTATATTCGGATATACTGAGTCAATATAATTTCTTAACCCGTTGCGTAAAATAGCATTTGGGTTCCCCGCAATATATGCGTCAAAGTAAACACATCGTAACTTATGGATTTCCCAATGTGATATCCCCCATCTTCCGAACGAAAGCCTTTTATAAACCAAGGCATTCTTGGAACGTTCTTCGAATGTCTTACAAACTGATCTCGCCTTAAATAGTTGTGCCGAGGAATTCTGACCGACTCTAGACAAGATTTCATCAATCATGTCTCTGGGTAGGTCTCTTAAAATATTGGGTTGTCTATCCATTTTGTGTTTTTATACTGTAAAATAGACAAGAGTTAGATTCATAAAAAAAATACTTATTAATACAAGCAATTTTTACATATATCATAAAGCATAAGCACACTATATTACATATATTACACCACACGAATATAACTATCTTATTCCGACTCGCTCGTTTCTTCTTGTTCGGTTTTGGTTCGTTTTGCCAAGTTTCTAGGGATATATGATGTTCCCCTAATACGAGCCGTCGTTGTCCACATTGGTTTAGAAAAACCTGGTGGTTTAGAGGTTCCCGGGTCATTGTTACAACTTAAGGACTTCGGGGGTTGACGATACATATAAAGTTCATCGGGGTTGGAATTAGATTTCTCTCTTTTTATGCCCTTTCCCTTATTATTTTCTTTTGCCTTTTTAAATTCAGTTGGGGTAATTTCTATAACATCATCAGAATTCTCGTCGGAATCCGATTCATCGGAGAATTGGTAATCCTCCCAATATTTTGCTTCCTTGGTGGAAACACCATTGACCATAATTAACCTTGGTCGGTTGGTTGAGGATTCTCTTTTACTTAACCGTTTTATTATTTCCCCCACCAGTTCTATTTCTTCTTCCGGTTCCGATTCTTCTTCCGGTTCTGATTCTTCTTCCGGTTCCGACTCTTCTTCCGGTTCCTCTTCGGGAACTTGTGAATCAGTCCACGAATCATTCCAATTTACATTTGACTCTTCATTATTATTAGGTGAGTCAATGGGACTTGTTCTAGAGGTAGACATCTATCACATAATATCAAACACGTTAAGAGATTAATATATCACATAATATTCATATGTTAAAAATATATAGTTTCCAACAAAAATGTTAAGCAATCATTTTTAAAGAAAACACGGTCGAAGTCCAGACTCACTAATGCATCCTAACAAACTTGATAAGACACACTAATGCAAATTTTCTGGTTCTCTAAGACCAACGCTCTGATACCAACTGAAATGTCCCGTTCTTATTGATTAAAAACGTTCCATATTAATTGATTTCGTTGCGAGGTTTTGACCTCTATATGAGACGTTTTTCAAAGACTGCATTCATTTTAAAACAAACCATAACCTTTATTTCATCAATAAAGGTTTAAAAAGCTTTAAGTAGATTATCAAATAATGATAATCTAAAATATCCTGTTTACACACGACCATTACATAATGGTTTACAATACAAATATGTTACAACAAAATAAGTTTCTTGAATGCAGTTTTTACACAATATCATACAAGCATGGACTCCAAATCTCGTCCTTATTTAAGTATGTGACAGCGGAAGTTCTTAATAATCACCTGAGAATAAACATGCTTAAAACGTCAACAAAAATGTTGGTGAGTTATAGGTTTAACCTATATATATCAAATCATAATAATAGACCACAAGATTTCATATTTCAATACACATCCCATACATAGAGATAAAAATCATTCATATGGTGAACACCTGGTAACCGACATTAACAAGATGCATATATAAGAATATCCCCATCATTCCGGGACACCCTTCGGATATGATATAAATTTCGAAGTACTAAAGCATCCGGTACTTTGGATGGGGTTTGTTAGGCCCGATAGATCTATCTTTAGGATTCGCGTCAATTAGGGTGTCTGTTCCCTAATTCTTAGATTACCAGACTTAATAAAAAGGGGCATATTCGATTTCGATAATTCAACCATAGAATGTATTCTCATCCCAAAAATATTAGATTTTAAAAGTGGGACTATAACTCACTTTCACAGAT
Organism: Rutidosis leptorrhynchoides; assembly: GCF_046630445.1. NCBI lineage: Eukaryota > Viridiplantae > Streptophyta > Magnoliopsida > Asterales > Asteraceae > Rutidosis > Rutidosis leptorrhynchoides. The sequence continues at coordinate 238,712,598 of NC_092338.1, read as the reverse complement.
TTTTACTTCGTCGGGAAGTAAGACTTGGCCACTGGTTGATTCACGAACCTATAACAATATATACATATATATCAAAGTATGTTCAAAATATATTTACAACACTTTTAATATATTTTGATGTTTTAAGTTTATTAAGTCAGCTGTCCTCGTTAGTAATCTACAACTAGTTGTCCACAGTTAGATGTACAGAAATAAATCGATAAATATTATCTTGAATCAATCCACGACCCAGTGTATACGTATCTCAGTATTGATCACAACTCAAACTATATATATTTTGGAATCAACCTCAACCTTGTATAGCTAACTCCAACATTCACATATAGAGTGTCTATGGTTGTTCCGAAATATATATAGATGTGTTGACATGATAGGTCGAAACATTGTATACGTGTCTATGGTATCTCAAGATTACATAATATACAATACAAGTTGATTAAGTTATGGTTGGAATAGATTTGTTACCAATTTTCACGTAGCTAAAATGAGAAAAATTATCCAATCTTGTTTTACCCATAACTTCTTCATTTTAAATCCGTTTTGAGTGAATCAAATTGCTATGGTTTCATATTGAACTCTATTTTATGAATCTAAACAGAAAAAGTATAAGTTTATAGTCGGAAAAATAAGTTACAAGTCGTTTTTGTAAAGGTAGTCATTTCAGTCGAAAGAACGACGTCTAGATGACCATTTCAGAAAACATACTTCCACTTTGAGTTTAACCATAATTTTTTTGATATAGTTTCATGTTCATAATAAAAATCATTTTCTCAGAATAACAACTTTTAAATCAAAGTTTATCATAGTTTTTAATTAACTAACCCAAAACAGCCCGCGGTGTTACTACGACGGCATAAATCCGGTTTTACGGTGTTTTTCGTGTTTTCAGGTTTTAAATCATTAAGTTAGCATATCATATAGATATAGAACATGTGTTTAGTTGATTTTAAAAGTCAAGTTAGAAGGATTAACTTTTGTTTGCGAACAAGTTTAGAATTAACTAAACTATGTTCTAGTGATTACAAGTTTAAACCTTCGAATAAGATAGCTTTATATGTATGAATCGAATGATGTTATGAACATCATTACTACCTTAATTTCCTTGGATAAATGATGCGGGTGTGCTGGGCAATGTAACCAGCAACACATCCAGCTCGAGCTCAAAAGATGTTACACCCGAATCAGGCCAAGCAATGGTCGTTTTGCCATCTATTTCGTATCATCTAAGTGTTTTTGGAGCTGGTTCAAGAAGCTCAGGGGTGACCCTACTTCAGTCCTTAGACTGAAGTAGTTATGTTTTCATGAATAAAGTTTTTGATAGTTGAAGGCAAGCCAGCAACGAAGAAGAACCAGCTAGCCGGACCAGCAAATGAGTTTAGTTCAGCCAGTAAATCTTTAATTCACTAAGCCGGGTAACCAGCAAATTGAACCAGCAAAGTTATGCTTAGGCGAACCAGCTAGTTCAACCAGCTAAAGAATTTTAGTTCAATCAGCACACGAAACTCTAGTACAACCAGCACGCGATGCTATTTTCTGTCTGAATGGCCAACTTGCTGATACAATTCAAAGTTTACTTATGCTTTTCAATAAACCGGTCAGGTCATGTGCTTAACACGTGTGTGGCTGTTCTAGAAGAATGTTAGCTGTCCAAGGAAGACTCCCATTTATCATTGGATGCTTTTATCATGGGAAGGAGCACTAACAAATGGCAGGCTTTCTGCAGATTGTGTCCTTTATTCTTATTGGCTAATTTGTAATTGTTTGTCCTTTTTTGTCTCCATTTCCTTTTTATGTTTTTGTCTTATTTAGAAAATAGCTGTTAAGCTTCTACTATAAATAGAGAGTTCTTGTAATTGTAAAACTTGGTTGATGATTGAATGAAAAGTTTGATAGAGCTTATCTATTTACAAAATCTCTGTGTCTTTACGAATCTTTGATCCGGTGGCTAAGAGTGGTTTCTTTATCAGTGTTTGTGGTGTTACTTTATCAAACATTGTGGTGAAATCCAAATCTTCATATCTGATATTATAGTTGTGGTGGAATCTTTATCAGCTGTAGTTGAAGATTTGGAGTGTTTCTAGATCTCTAATTGTGGTGGTATCTTTATCAATTTGGGGTTTAGATTCTTCTATCCTTGTGTTCTTATTTCAGAGTTTTATACTCTGTTTTTGGGGCTGTTACTGTTACAAATTTGAGGGTCTGTGTTCAGATCTGTTTGTGTGAAGAAAGCTTGTTCTAAATTGCGTTTTAAAGTCATAATCACGCATCAAAGTGGTATCAGAGCTTAGGTTGTTCAAATTGAAGATTTCTTATCATTTTATTGTTGTTTCAGTTCATACTCTGTTTTAGAGCTGTTAAGCTTTATTTCAGATCTGGGTTTCTATTTGTTGCTAAAGGTCTATTTCAGATCTGATATTTGAAATGGCTGATATTCCAAGGAATATGACTCTTGAAGAAGCTCATAATCTTAGAAGGGATAGAGCTATTGAAGCTCTACAACATCAGATGGAAAGAATGGTTAACTTATTGGAAGATGGTGTTCCAAGAAGAAATAGAATTAGATCTGAAAATGGAGATACAACTATTGTGTCTTCTAGTACTGAATCTGAGGATGGTAGCCAATCTACTGTTGGATCTCATGCTTCTTCACAAAGAAGAAGAAGGCATAGGAAAAAGGCTGATGATTTGAAAGATATCAAGATAGACCCACCTGATTTTGAAGGATCCTCTAATCCTGAAGATTACTTTGAATGGGTTCAGGCCATGGATAGAATTATGGAGGTTAAAGGCTACGATGATAAAAAGGCCTTTAAAGTTGCTGTAATCAGATTAAAGAAGTATGCTTCAATGTGGTATGATAATCTAAAAAAAGAAAGGCAATATGAAGGGAAGAAAACAATCAAAACCTGGTCCAAGTTAAAAGAGTGTATGCAAAAGAGATTTGTTCCTCAAGCTTACAAACAAGATCTGTATATACAGATGAATATACTCAAGCAAGGCACCATGAATGTTGTTGATTACATCAGAGAGTTTGAGCAGCTCAAGATTCGTACAAATGTTAAAGAAGCTGAACACACTATAGCAAGATTCGTTGGGGGCTTAAATGCTTCTATTGCTGATCAAGTTGAAATGCAGCCTCTATGGACTTTTGAGAGTGCTTGCAAGCTGGCTATTCAAGTAGAGAAACAAGCAAAGAAGAAAATTAATTTTAAGTCTTATTCCAAGCCAGCTGTGCTGCCTATGAAGGGTCAATCATCTATGCTGCCTAGGCATAACGAGGCAGCATCCAAAGTATCTAAAGGCAAAGAGCAGGTTGTAGCTGGTCCTAAAGATGATAGGATAAAATGCTTCAAGTGCTATGGATTTGGGCATTTTCAAGCTCAATGTCCTAACCAGCGTGCTCTTACACTAAGGGAGATTGAAGATTTGGAAGGGAGTTTTGAAACTGAACCAGCATATGATGAGTCTGATAGTGAAGAGTTTGTTGCTGCTGATATTGGAGAGTTTTTAGTGGTTCGAAGAGTAATGCACTCAGCTGAGACTATTGAAGATAAGAGCCAGCGAGAAAACATCTTTCATTCAAGATGCACAGTCGAGGGTAAAGTGTGCAACCTGATTGTTGATGGAGGTAGCTGTGCAAATGCAGCATCTGCTCACATGGTGGAAAAGCTTGAGCTGGTTACAAAGAAGCATCCTCATCCATACAAACTTCAATGGCTTAACCAAGGCAGCGAGGTAAAGGTTACTCGCCAAGTTACTGTTCCATTTTCAATTGGTACTGTTTATCAAGATGAGATCACTTGTGATGTTATTCCTATGGATGCTTGTCATTTGCTGCTTGGTAGACCTTGGTTATTTGATAAGTATGTCTATCATAATGGACACCAAAATACTTATTCAATGTATGTGAATGGAAAGAAGATCACCCTCACTTCTTTAAAGCCTAGTGAAATACCTAGGGCTGATCCTACTGTTAAGAATGATAAAGCTTTATTTATGACTCAAGCTGAAGTTGATACTGAGTTAAAGGGTGGTACTGGTGCTTATTTATTGCTGATGGTTGAAAGTGATGAGTTGAACCAGCATGATGAAATACCAGCTAGGGTAAACCCATTGTTATCCGAATTTACTGATGTGTTTCCTACTGAGTTACCTACTGGTTTACCACCAATCAGGGGTATTGAACATCAAATTGATCTTGTACCTGGATCTGTTCTTCCTAATAAAGCAGCTTATCGATGTTCCCCTCATGAAGCAAAAGAATTAGAAAAGCAAGTTAATGAGTTGGTTGTCAAGGGATATGTTAGAACCAGCATGAGTCCTTGTTCAGTACCAGCTTTACTGGTTCCAAAGAAAGATGGTTCTATGAGAATGTGTGTAGACAGCAGAGCTATTAACAACATCACCATCAAATATAGATATCCCATACCTAGATTAGATGATATGCTAGATGAGCTGCATGGTTCTTGTGTGTTTTCCAAAGTTGATCTTAGAAGTGGGTATCATCAGATTCGAATGAAAGAAGGAGATGAATGGAAGACAGCTTTCAAGATCAAAGGTGGATTATTCGAGTGGTTGGTTATGCCTTTTGGGTTGTCTAATGCACCCAGCACATTCATGAGGCTTATGAATGAAGTGCTCAGGCCGCTTATTGGTCAGTTTGTGGTTGTTTACTTTGATGACATCCTAGTGTACTCAAAAACTAAAGAAGAACACTTGGATCATCTGAGGAAAGTATTTGAGCTATTAAGGCAGAATCAGTTATATGCAAAGCTGGAGAAGTGTGATTTCTTTGTCAACAAAGTAGTGTTTCTTGGATATGTGGTTTCTGAAGAAGGCATTTCAATGGATCCATCTAAGGTGGAAGCAATCAGATCATGGCCTAGTCCTTCTACCATCACTGAAGTCAGAAGTTTTCATGGTTTAGCTTCATTTTATAGAAGATTTATCAAAGACTTCTCCACAATTGTTGCTCCAATTACTGATTGTATGAAGAAAGGGGTATTTGAATGGTCTAGTTCTGCCCAATCAGCATTTGAATCATTGAAAGAGAAGCTAAGTTCAGCACCTATACTTGCTTTGCCTAATTTTGATATGTTGTTTGAACTTGAATGTGATGCAAGTGGTGTTGGCATTGGAGCTGTGCTAGTGCAAGGAAAAAGACCAGTAGCTTATTTCAGTGAAAAGCTAAATGGGTCAAAGCTGAATTATAGCACTTATGATAAAGAGTTTTATGCCATCATTCGAGCTGTTGATCATTGGTCACATTATTTGAAGCCAAGGCAGTTTGTTCTCTTTTCTGATCATGAAGCATTAAAATACATTAATGGGCAGCACAAATTAAATCCAAGGCATGCAAAATGGGTTGAATTCTTGCAGATGTACTCCTTTGTGTCTAAACACAAGGCTGGTACTTCTAATGTTGTTGCTGATGCTCTTTCAAGAAGATATTCTTTGTTGTCAATTCTGGAAGCTAGAGTTCTTGGATTTTCATTTGTTAAGGAGTTATATGAAGCTGATCCAGACTTTGCTCCTATTTTGAACTGTTCTCCTGCTGAGTCCAAAAGAGATTATGTTGAACAAGATGGTTTTCTATTCAAGGGCAGCAGATTGTGCATCCCAAAAGATTCAATCAGGGAGTTGCTGATTAGAGAAGCACATGGAGGTGGTTTAGCTGGTCATTTTGGGATTAACAAGACATTGGATATCCTAAGTGAACACTTCTACTGGCCATGTATGGATAAAGATGTCAAAGCTGTGATTAATCGTTGTGCTACCTGCTGTCAAGCTAAGTCAACTTTTCACAAGGGTTTATATACTCCTCTTCCTGTTCCCAACCAGCCATGGGAAGATTTGAGCATGGATTTCATTGTTGCTTTACCAAGGACTCAGCGAGGCAAAGATTCTATTATGGTTGTTGTTGACAGGTTTTCAAAGATGACTCATTTCATAGCCTGCAACAAAACCAATGATGCTACTGTTGTTGCTACTTTATTCTTCAAAGAAATTGTTCGTCTTCATGGAGTTCCCAAAACCATTGTGTCTGATCGAGATACAAAGTTCTTAAGCTATTTTTGGAAGACATTATGGAAGCTGCTTGGAACAAAGCTTTTATTCAGCACTTCTCACCATCCCCAAACTGATGGTCAAACTGAAGTTACCAATAGAACTGTGGGAATGTTGCTAAGGGCACTTGTGAAGAAAAGTTTGAAGGAGTGGGATTTGAAGCTTGCTCAAGCTGAATTTGCTTTTAATAGAGCACCTAATTACTCCACAGGAAAATCACCATTTGAAATCTGCTATGGTGCAAATCCACTCACACCGATTGATCTGATTCCTTTTGCAGTTGAGCCTAAGGTAAGTGTTGATGCAGTAGCAAAGGCCAAAGAAATGAAGAAGCTGTATGAGCAAGTGAGGGCCAAAATTGAGAAGACCAACCAGCAATACAAGGCTAAAGCTAACCAGCACAGAAAGCAGCCCACTTTTGTTCCTGGTGATCTTGTTTGGATTCATCTAAGGAAGGAAAGGTTCCCAGCAAAAAGGAAGAACAAGCTGATGCCAAGAGCTGAGGGTCCATTTAAAGTGTTGGAAAAAGTTGGTGATAATGCTTACAAGGTCGAGCTTCCTGGTGATACTGATGTGTCTAGCACTTTTAATGTTGGTGATTTGATGCCCTACTTAGAAGATGACAACCTCGAGAACTTGAGGTCAAGTTCCTTTTTAGAGGGGGAGGATGATGCGAGTGTGCTGGGCAATGTAACCAGCAACACAGCCAGCTCGAGCTCAAAAGATGTTACACCCGAATCAGGCCAAGCAATGGTCGTTTTGCCATCTATTTCGTATCATCTAAGTGTTTTTGGAGCTGGTTCAAGAAGCTCAGGGGTGACCCTACTTCAGTCCTTAAACTGAAGTAGTTATGTTTTCATGAATAAAGTTTTTGATAGTTGAAGGCAAGCCAGCAACGAAGAAGAACCAGCTAGCCGGACCAGCAAATGAGTTTAGTTCAGCCAGTAAAGCTTTAATTCACTCAGCCGGGTAACCAGCAAATTGAACCAGCAAAGTTATGCTTAGGCGAACCAGCTAGTTCAACCAGCTAAAGAATTTTAGTTCAATCAGCACACGAAACTCTAGTACAACCAGCACGCGATGCTATTTTCTATCTGAATGGCCAACTTGCTGATACAATTCAAAGTTTACTTATGCTTTTCAATAAACCGGTCAGGTCATGTGCTTAACATGTGTGTGGCTGTTCTAGAAGAATGTTAGCTGTCCAAGGAAGACTCCCATTTATCATTGGATGCTTTTATCATGGGAAGGAGCACTAACAAATGGCAGGCTTTCTGCAGATTGTGTCCTTTATTCTTATTGGCTAATTTGTAATTGTTTGTCCTTTTTTGTCTCCATTTCCTTTTTATGTTTTTGTCTTATTTAGAAAATAGCTGTTAAGCTTCTACTATAAATAGAGAGTTCTTGTAATTGTAAAACTTGGTTGATGATTGAATGAAAAGTTTGATAGAGCTTATCTATTTACAAAATCTCTGTGTCTTTACGAATCTTTGATTCCGGTGGCTAAGAGTGGTTTCTTTATCAGTGTTTGTGGTGTTACTTTATCAAACATTGTGGTGAAATCCAAATCTTCATATCTGATATTATAGTTGTGGTGGAATCTTTATCAGCTGTAGTTGAAGATTTGGAGTGTTTCTAGATCTCTAATTATGGTGGTATCTTTATCAATTTGGGGTTTAGATTCTTCTATCCTTGTGTTCTTATTTCAGAGTTTTATACTCTGTTTTTGGGGCTGTTACTGTTACAAATTTGAGGGTCTGTGTTCAGATCTGTTTGAGTGAAGAAAGCTTGTTCTAAATTGCGTTTTAAAGTCATAATCACGCATCAATAAACCTACTGGAAAAGAGAAAAATGGATCTAGCTTCAATGGATCCTTGGATGGCTCGAAGTTCTTGAAGCAGAATCATGACACGAAAACAAGTTCAAGTAAGATCATCACTTGAAATAAGATTGTTATAGTTATAGAAATTGAACCAAAGTTTGAATATGATTATTACCTTGTATTAGAATGATAACCTACTGTAAGAAACAAAGATTTCTTGAGGTTGGATGATCACTTTACAAGATTGGAAGTGAGCTAGCAAACTTGAAAGTATTCTTGATTTTATGAAACTAGAACTTTTGGAATTTATGAAGAACACTTAGAACTTGAAGATAGAACTTGAGAGAGATCAATTAGATGAAGAAAATTGAAGAATGAAAGTGTTTGTAGGTGTTTTGGTCGTTGGTGTATGGATTAGATATAAAGGATATGTAATTTTGTTTTCATGTAAATAAGTCATGAATGATTACTCATATTTTTGTAATTTTATGAGATATTTCATGCTAGTTGCCAAATGATGGTTCCCACATGTGTTAGGTGACTCACATGGGCTGCTAAGAGCTGATCATTGGAGTGTATATACCAATAGTACATACATCTAAAAGCTGTGTATTGTACGAGTACGAATACGGGTGCATACGAGTAGAATTGTTGATGAAACTGAACGAGGATGTAATTGTAAGCATTTTTGTTAAGTAGAAGTATTTTGATAAGTGTATTGAAGTCTTTCAAAAGTGTATAAATACATATTAAAACACTACATGTATATACATTTTAACTGAGTCGTTAAGTCATCGTTAGTCGTTACATGTAAATGTTGTTTTGAAACCTTTAGGTTAACGATCTTGTTAAATGTTGTTAACCCAATGTTTATAATATCAAAAGAGATTTTAAATTATTATATTATCATGATATTATGATGTACGAATATCTCTTAATATGATATATATACATTAAATGTCGTTACAACGATAATCGTTACATATATGTCTCGTTTCAAAATCATTAAGTTAGTAGTCTTGTTTTTACATATGTAGTTCATTGTTAATATACTTAATGATATGTTTAATTATCATAATATAATGTTAACTATATATATAACCATATATATGTCATCATATAGTTTTTACAAGTTTTAACGTTCGTGAATCACCGGTCAACTTGGGTGGTCAATTGTCTATATGAAACCTATTTCAATTAATCAAGTCTTAACAAGTTTGATTGCTTAACATGTTGGAAACATTTAATCATGTAAATATCAATCTCAATTAATATATATAAACATGGAAAAGTTCGGGTCACTACAATACAAGTAGTGTATTTAGATGTATTAAAATACTTTTGGAAGACTTCAAGACATATATCAAAACACTCATACTTAACGAAAATGGTTACAGTTACTTTTCCATTCTTTTCTTTCATCAAGAATTCTAGTCGTATTCTTACCCGTATTATACACAGCTTCAAAACGTACTTACTATAAGTATATACCAATAGGAACTAGCATGGGATTTCACTCTTGATTATGTCATGTATGACTAATCAATTTTAACTTCTACCATGAGCTAGTCAACTAACTAGAACTCCTTTTAACCCCACACACCACTCACCAATTATCACTCATCATTCACTCCATTTCACTTCCAATTCTCTTTCTAATTCTCTCTCAACACACACACACACTATTATGAACGTATTTTTCCAGTAGTTAATCATCATCTTCATCAAAAATCACTTCAAGAATCAAGCTATAATCATCATAGGAAGAACACTTCAAAAATCCCTTCAAGTTTACTAATTTACTTCCAAGCTTTCTAATCCATTCCAAGTAATCATCTAAGATCAAGAAACCTTTGTTATATACAGTAGGTTATCTTTCTTATTCAAGGTAATAATCATATTCAAACTTTGATTCAATTTCTATAACTATAAACTATCTTAATTCGAGTAAAAATCTTACTTGAACTTGTTTTTGTGTCATGATCCTACTTCAAGAACTTTCAAGCCATCCAAGATCCTTTGAAGCTAGATCATTTCTTGTCACTTCCAGTAGGTTTACCTACTAAACTTGAGGTAGTAATGATGTTCATAACATCATTCAATTCATATATATAAAACTATCTTATTCGAAGGTTTAAACTCGTAATCACTAGAACATAGTTTAGTTAATTCTAAACTTGTTCGCAAACAAAAGTTAATCCTTCTAACTTGACTTTTAAAATTAACTACACACATGTTCTATATCTATATGATATGCTAACTTAATGATTTAAAACCTGGAAACACGAAAAACACCGTAAAACCGGATTTACGCCGTCGTAGTAACACCGCGGGCTGTTTTGGGTTAGTTAATTAAAAACTATGATAAACTTTGATTTAAAAGTTTTTATTCTGAGAAAATGATTTTTATTATGAACATGAAACTATATCCAAAAATTATGGTTAAACTCAAAGTGGAAGTATGTTTTCTAAAATGGTCATCTAGACGTCGTTCTTTCGACTGAAATGACTACCTTTACAAAAATGATTTGTAACTTATTTTTCCGACTATAAACCTATAATTTTCTGTTTAGATTCATAAAATAGAGTTCAATATGAAACCATAGCAATTTGATTCACTCAAAACGGATTTAAAATGAAGAAGTTATGGGTAAAACAAGATTGGATAATTTTTCTCATTTTAGCTACGTGAAAATTGGTAACAAATCTATTCCAACCATAACTTAATCAACTTGTATTGTATATTATGTAATCTTGAGATACCATAGACACGTATACAATGTTTCGACCTATCATGTCGACACATCTATATATATTTCGGAACAACCATAGACACTCTATATGTGAATGTTGGAGTTAGCTATACAGGGTTGAGGTTGATTCCAAAATATATATAGTTTGAGTTGTGATCAATACTGAGATACGTATACACTGGGTCGTGGATTGATTCAAGATAATATTTATCGATTTATTTCTGTACATCTAACTGTGGACAACTAGTTGTAGGTTACTAACGAGGACAGCTGACTTAATAAACTTAAAACATTAAAATATATTAAAAGTGTTGTAAATATATTTTAAACATACTTTGATATATATGTATATATTGTTATAGGTTCGTGAATCAACCAGTGGCCAAGTCTTACTTCCCGACGAAGTAAAAAATCTGTGAAAGTGAGTTATAGTCCCACTTTTAAAATCTAATATTTTTGGGATGAGAATACATGCAGGTTTTATAAATGATTTTCAAAATAGACACAAGTACGTGAAACTACATTCTATGGTTGAATTATCGAAATCGAATATGCCCCTTTTTATTAAGTCTGGTAATCTAAGAATTAGGGAACAGACACCCTAATTGACGAGAATCCTAAAGATAGATCTATTGGGCCTAACAAACCCCATCCAAAGTACCGGATGCTTTAGTACTTCGAAATTTATATCATATCCGAAGGGTGTCCCGGAATGATGGGGATATTCTTATATATATGCATCTTGTTAATGTCGGTTACCAGGTGTTCACCATATGAATGATTTTTATCTCTATGTATGGGATGTGTATTGAAATATGAAATCTTGTGGTCTATTGTTACGATTTGATATATATAGGTTAAACCTATAACTCACCAACATTTTTGTTGACATTTAAAGCATGTTTATTCTCAGGTGAATACTAAGAGCTTCCGCTGTTGCATAATAAAATAAGGACAAGATTTGGAGTCCATGCTTGTATGATATTGTGTAAAAACTGCATTCAAGAAACTTATTTTGTTGTAACATATGCATTGTAAACCATTATGTAATGGTCGTGTGTAAACAGGATATTTTAGATTATCATTATTTGATAATCTACGTAAAGCTTTTTAAACCTTTATTGATGAAATAAAGGTTATGGTTTGTTTTAAAATGAATGCAGTCTTTGAAAAACGTCTCATATAGAGGTCAAAACCTCGCAACGAAATCAATTAATATGGAACGTTTTTAATCAATAAGAACGGGACATTTCAGATAGTCCACAGTAACAGTCCAATAATTCATATATAGTTTAATATATAATATTCGAATTAATTAATACGTATCGTGACCCGTGTACATGTCTCAGACTCGATCACAACTCAAACTATATATATTATTGTAGAATCAATCTCAACCCTGTATAGCTAATTCCAGCATTACTGCATATAGAGTGTCTATGGTTATTCCCAATAATATATATAGATGCATCGATATGATATGTCAAAACCTTGTATACGTGTCCCGATATTTAAAGTGCGTAATATAAATAACAGAAATTAAATGACAATAAATAAAATTGTGAGAATTAAAATTGCGATAATTAAAATGCGATAAATAAATTGCGGTAAATAAATTGCGATAAATAAATTGCGATAAATAAAAGGTAATACGGAATTAACAGTTAGCTAGGAACAGTTAGCGTGGATTCTTAACAAAGTTTCTCATAGTTAATTTGTTTGTTTCTAACAAATTTTATTTTGTCCAATGTTTTCTTCATTATGCCACTTGTTGGATTCTGATAGGTCAAAATCCAAATATGAAATTGAATGAAAATGGTTATTCTGTGGTGAACGGATACGTATATTGTTGGTTGTAAGTAGGATAGTAAATGACTGTTGAATTAGATTTGAATGAATGTACAGTGTACTTATTAATGTGAAATCTAAATATTCCTCGGGTATTACCTACCCGTTAAAATATTTTCACCATTAACAGTTTGTACTAAAGAATTTTTAATTACAGTCTTTATGAAAAAATATATATACATATATATTTTCTTCAGATGTAATCATGGATTTAATGAGTCAATATGATATTAAACTCATTTGATTTACCGTTAGAACAAGAATATATAATCTCTAAAACATTAGAGATTACATAATCGCCATGTCGAATGAAGATAAAATATATAGAATGTCAAGTAGAACGATGATTATGTTCGAGGTACAGAATGAGATGTTGATGCATGGATTGTTTATGGTACGTGTGCTGTTACTGATGGTACTGTTAGTGCCGGTGATGTTGCTGAAGCTGGTAAATCTTGCACCATATTCTCTAAATTAATTACTCGAGCGTGAAGTTCGTTGACTTATTCTATTATTCCGGGATGATTGTCGGTCGAAACGAGCGGATGAATAAGGTTCAGAATTTGGGATATCATATAATTGTTGTGGGATATCCTGGCAATGAGGGTGAATATGGTGTTTCGGACAGGTTCGTCGGTAAGTGCTTCAGGTTCTTCACCAAGAGGTGAATTCGGTTGGTGAAAAGGATCACCTTCTTCGCGTTTCCATTGATTAAGTCGACTACGAATTCATCAGATGAATTGGGGATAGCTGATTGGTTGATTCATTCCGGTGACTCTGCTTTCGGAGATTAGGCGAAACTCCATATCGGAATAGCTGTCGGAATCCGAGGAATTCGAACTGGTTGAGAAATTCATCTCGTACGATTAGATGAAGGATTTTTCGATAAGAAATAGATTATAGGATATAGATTAGTACCCTGCAATACATAATTTACATATGCATATATAATACTAAAATCCCATAAATTACGGAAAAATCTACGGAAGCTGTCAGGCAAGGGTAACAATAACAGATACGCTAAGATATGAATTTATCTATACATTGTCTATACAATAGAGGCAGTAAGACGTGTCTAGACTTTAAGGATGATAAGCAAGTACTTTTCTAGGGATGATAAGTAGGTAATTTTAGACACAAAATGATAAGCAAAACTTTTGACATACAGACACGGTCGAAGTCCAGACTCACTAATGCATCTAAGCAACTATCAGTTAGACACACTAATGCAAGACCTGGTTCGCTAAGATCACCGCTCTGATACCAACTGAAATGCCCCGTCCTAATCCATCTGGACGAAGTCTTCAACAGTTGGTCCCATTGCGAGGTTCTGACCTCTATATGCCATGAACGACTCCATGTAATATGAGCAAATGCACAGCGGAAGATTTCTTTCATACCTGAGAATAAACATGCTTTAAAGTGTCAACCAAAAGGTTAGTAAGTTCATAGGTTTATCTTAAAGCAATAAAATTCATCATTTTGATATACCACAAGATTTAAATGCTGCATGGTACAAATGGGCCCGAATCCTATACCCACCTGTAATGTACATGCGATATCTTTTAAATACAGTACACCTTTCTCGTGTACGAAACAATTTTAACAAATCTTTGTAACCGTACACATATCTCGTGTACAAAATATCATACACCTAACCTGTGTATAAAATCATTCTCTCGATATATAACATTCACTTCAATTGGTGGCAATTATCATGTCCACATAATTCAGTGGTGGCAATTATCATGTCCACATAATTCAATGGTGGCAATTATCATGTCCACATAATTCAATAATAATCCGCAGAACTTCTGTCTGCATAATAATTCATTCGAGGAATGTTTTGCTTGTGTCTATCTCGTCAAACATTTATAAAAGCATTTCATGTATTCGCAGTTCAAAATATATTTCAAAAGAATTTAATAAAGCAGTTGTAAAAACAGCACATGTATTCTCAGTCCCAAAAATGTAAAGAGTAAAAGGAAATCAAATGAACTCATGCATATAAATATTGTAAAACAGTTAATAAAGCATTTACATGTATTCTCAGCCCAAAAATGTAAAGAGTAAAAAGGGCAAATGAACTCACCATACTGTATTTTGTAGTAAAAATACATATGACGTCATTTAACAAGTGTAGGGTTGACCTTGGATTCACGAACCTATATCATTTATATACATATTAACACATATACTTGAAGTCGAATAAATTGATATATTAATATTAATATAACTGTTAGTTTTAGTAATTCATGTGTTTCACTATTCACTTAAATATATTTACTTTATATACTTTAAATAAATAATAAATAAATAAAATGTGGTTTTATTAAATATAACTAACTTTTATAACAATAATAATATTAATAGTAATATTGATAATAAAAATAATATAGTTGTAATAATAATAATGGTTAAAGTAATAATAATAATAATAGTAATAATACTAAAAATGATAAAAATATTAATAATAATGTTTATACTACTAATAATAATGATAAAATAATAATAATGATCCTAAACATATTAATTTTAATAATAATGATAATAATGATAAGAATAATAATGATAAGTAAATAAATAAATAACTACCTCAATGGAGTAAGAGTAATCCTAAAAAAAATACCCAAGTCCGGATTTGAACCCGCGACATCCCGCTAACCCGATAACGCTCCCAAACCACTCCTTTGTCCCAACTTCTTTGATTATATCAAAGACTTAATTTAATTAACCCGATTTTCTATTTCATATTTTTCATCATGGTCCTCTTCTTATCATCATCATCCTTATTCGTTTTTGTATATCACGCACATCATCCTACTATCTAATTATTAGCGTAATACGCATCATCTTTATTATCTCCATCCTCATCATTTATCAAGACTCAATATCAACCTTTCTTTGGCCCAACTGAAGGTTTAATAACATGATCACTTATACGGCCCATAAATAATTGAAATATGGTTTTGAAATGTACCAGCGAAGATCCATTTATCATATGATCATAATCATACGCCATTATCTAAAAATTAAATAAATAATGGAACGTCCACTCTAGTGGTCATCTTGGTCGACCCTTTAGTGTCTTTTTGACCCACTTGATGTATTATAATAGTTAGGTATTTTTATATGAAATTTAAAGATTTATCAATTACTCCAATCTAGGAACTGAGTGGGAAATTACCTAACTTCTATAGACCCTACACCCTTAACTTATCCGACTTGTTTCATCTATCATGCCATCGTTATAACATCATCCTTATCATCGATATTATTATCATAACTCAATATCAACCTAAACATTACTCCATCCATTTCATCATCACCGAACTTCCTTAATCACATAAACTGCAGGTCATCTCATCATCATAGCTCATCATCATCATTGTCTATCTTCATAATAAAAATAACAATTTATCTAATCCCCTAATTAAATTTCGGCCAAGAGATGGATAAATTATCCCACTTACATACTTTATTTAACCACCTTTTTACTTATTTTATTCTTACCGCCCAATCATGAGGAAAGGTTTCTGCAAAGTTGTCTCATAGATGTTCACTAATCATAAAGTAGTAGGGTCATGGTGTAGTTGGCCATTTTAACAGCAAGTAAGGCATGCAACTAAAAAAAAAACAGCACAAGTGGTTGATTTGCTTTAAGAAATGTCGGCCACAAGAATATTAAAAAAAAAAAAACAAAAAGAGAGGAGAACATGCCAAGCAATAACAGATATTTGGTGATGGTTGTGTGGCGTTTGGTTGCGAGACAGAAATAAACACTAACAGCAGGATTTGCTATTTCGAACTGGGAATAGAAGAAGATAACAGGAACGTAGTTGTATTAACATCACGATGGTGTGTGTGTGGTATTCAGATGAAAGCAGCAAGCAGTACGATCGTAAGGTGTTAAAAGGGTTGATGATGGTTCGTGGTGTCTTGACGATACCAGAAGACAGAAGTAGAAAACAGTAAACAGGGTCAACACATTAGTTTTGTTAGATGATGATGGTGGGTTGTTAGGTGCGTGTAAAATAGAAAGATAGAAGAAAAACAAGTATAGCAGCAGCTCACGATTTCATGTTTGGTGATTTAAGATAATGATGGCATGGTGAGGGTGACGAATGGTTGCTGTATATAAAGATGATATTAGAATAATTGAAGATAGTACTCATGCTACAATCGATTTTTGTTTGCTATATAAAATGGGAATCGTTCCTTTATTGAACAGACAGCAGAACATCATAAAAAAATAGGAAAATAAATAAAATAAAATAAAGTTGATTTAGACTGCTAACGATTTTTGTTGTATCTGAGATTTAGATTCGATTTATACAATCTTTGAGACGTAAGAACACATCAGCAATAGATTGAAATCGATTGGAAACTGAAATACATAATTTTTTTTTTGTATTTTAATTTTATATATATATCAGTCATTTATTTATCCATATACCTATATATGTTTATATATATATATATATATATATATATATATATATATATATATATATATATATATATATATATATATATATGATTGTATTTAGTATATATATATATACATGTATTTATATAAACCTGTATGTATATAACTGTTTATATGTATGTAATTCATAAACTTAGATAATTATAATTATAAATGTATTAATATTTTAATAAAAATAAATTATTGGTAAAAAGGCTAGTAATGTTAGATAATAGATAATGATAATATTAACATATCAATTATATTCAAACTTGTAATTTAATATTTTATCATTTACGATTTATGTAATATTATGTTATGTGTTGACTTTGACTGAATAGATAATATTTATACATTTTATGTATATTTTATAGCAACATATATGTATATCTATATATATTAATAGTAACCTAATTATTCTAATTGTTACTTTTACATTTTAAGTTTAAATTAATTAAAGTATACGTTACTAATTCAAAATATTATATATATATACCTATATTTATTTTTATATCCACATATGTATTTACATATTTATTTCCAAATAGTTGTTCGTGAATCATCGGGAGCAATCAAAGGTCAATTGAATATATAGACATCGTTCCAATATTTTCTAGACTCAACAATACATACCTTGCTTATCATGTCGAAACTATATAAAGGTTAAGTTTAAATTTGGTCGGAAATTCCCGGGTCGTCACAAAAGTGGTATCAGAGCTTAGGTTGTTCAATCGAAGCTTTCTTATCATTTTTATTATTGTTTCAGTTCATACTCTGTTTTAGAGCTGTTAAGCTTAATTTCAGATCTGGGTTTCTATTTGTTGCTGAAGGTCTATTTCAGATCTGATATTTGAAATGGCTGATATTCCAAGGAATATGACTCTTGAAGAAGCTCATAATCTTAGAAGGGATAGAGCTATTGAAGCTCTATAACATCAGATGGAAAGAATGGTTAACTTGTTGGAAGATTGTGTTCCAAGAAGAAATAGAATTAGTTCTGAAAATGGAGATACAACTATTGTGTCTTCTAGTACTGAATCTGAGGATGGTAGCCAATCTACTGATGGATCTCATGCTTCTTCACAAAGAAGAAGAAGGCATAGGAAAAAAGCTGATGATTTGAAAGATATCAAGATAGATCCACCTGATTTTGAAGGGTCCTCTAATCCTGAAGATTACTTTGAATGGGTTCAGGCCATGGATAGAATTATGGAGGTTAAAGGCTATGATGATAAAAAGGCCTTTAAAGTTGCTGTAATCAGATTGAAGAAGTATGCTTCAATGTGGTATGATAATCTAAAAAAAGAAAGACAATATGATGGGAAGAAAACAATCAAAACCTGGTCCAAGTTAAAAGAGTGTATGCAAAAGAGGTTTGTTCCTCAAGCTTACAAGCAAGAGCTGTATATCCAGATGAATACACTCAAGCAAGGCAGCATGAATGTTGTTGATTACATCAGAGAGTTTGAGCAGCTCAAGATTCGTACAAATGTTAAAGAAGCTGAAGAACACACTATAGCAAGATTCGTTGGGGGCTTAAATGCTTCTATTGCTGATCAAGTTGAAATGCAGCCTCTATGGACTTTTGAGAGTGCTTGCAAGCTAGCTATTCAAGTAGAGAAACAAGCAAAGAATAAAATTAATTTTAAGTCTTATTCCAAGTCAGCTGTGCTGCCTATGAAGGGTCAATCATCTATGCTGCCTAGGCATAACGAGGGAGTATCCAAAGTATCTAAAGGCAAAGAGCAGGTTGTAGCTGGTCCTAAAGATGATAGGAGGAAATGCTTCAAGTGTCATGGATTTGGGCATTTTCAAGCTCAATGTCCTAACCAGCGTGCTCTTACACTAAAGGAGATTGAAGATTTGGAAGGGGGTTTTGAAACTGAACCAGCATATGATGAATCTGATAGTGAAGAGTTTGTTGCTGCTGATATTGGAGAGTTTCTAATGATTCGAAGGGTAATGCACTCAGCTGAAACTATTGAAGATAAGAGCCAGCGTGAAAACATCTTTCATTCAAGATGCACAGTCAAAGGCAAAGTGTGCAGCCTGATTGTTGATGGGGGCAGCTGTGCAAACGCAGCATCTACTCACATGGTGGAAAAACTTGAGCTGGTTACAAAGAAGCATCCTCATCCATATAAACTTCAATGGCTTAACCAAGGCAGTGAGGTAAAGGTTACTCGCCAAGTTACTGTTCCATTTTCAATTGGTACTGTTTATCAAGATGAGATCACTTGTGATGTTATTCCTATGGATGCTTCTCATTTGCTGCTTGGTAGACCTTGGTTATTTGATAAGTATGTCTATCATAATGGACACCAAAATACTTATTCAATGTATGTGAATGGAAAGAAGATCACCCTCACCTCTTTAAAGCCTAGTGAAATACCTAGAGCTGATCCTACTGTTAAGAATGATAAAGCTTTATTTATGACTCAAGCTGAAGTTGATACTGAGTTAAAGGGTGGTGCTGGTGCTTATTTATTGCTGATGGTTGAAAGTGATGAGTTGAACCAGCATGTACCAGCTAGGGTATAGCCATTGTTATCCGAATTTGCTGATGTGTTTCCTACTGAGTTACCTACTGGTTTACCACCAATCAGAGGTATTGAACATCAAATTGATCTTGTACATGGATCTGTTCTTCCTAATAAAGCAGCTTATCGATGTTCTCCTCATGAAGCAAAAGAATTAGAAAAGCAAGTTAATGAGCTGGTTGCCAAGGGGTATGTTAGAACCATCATGAGTCCTTGTTCAGTACCAGCTTTACTGGTTCCAAAGAAAGATGGTTCTATGAGAATGTGTGTAGACAGCCGAGCTATTAACAACATCACCATCAAGTATAGGTATCCCATACCTAGATTAGATGATATGCTAGATGAGCTGCATGGTTCTTGTGTGTTTTCCAAAGTTGATCTTAGAAGTGGGTATCATCAGATTCGAATGAAAGAAGGAGATGAATGGAAGACAACTTTCAAGATCAAAGGTGGATTATTCGAGTGGTTGGTTATGCCTTTTGGGTTGTCTAATGCACCCAGCACATTCATGAGGCTTATGAATGAAGGGCTCAGGCCACTTATTGGTCAGTTTGTGGTTGTTTACTTTGATGACATCCTAGTGTACTCAAAAACTAAAGAAGAACACTTGGATCATCTGAGGAAAGTATTTGAGCTGTTAAGGCAGAATCAGTTATATGCAAAGCTGGAGAAGTGTGATTTCTTTGTTAACAAAGTAGTGTTTCTTGGATATGTGGTTTCTGAAGAAGGCATTTCAATGGATCCATCTAAGGTGGAAGCAATTAGATCATGGCCTAGTCCTTCTTCCATCACTGAAGTCAGAAGTTTTCATGGTTTAGCTTCATTTTATAGAAGATTTATCAAGGACTTCTCCACAATTGTTGCTCCAATTACTGATTGTATGAAGAAAGGGGTATTTGAATGGTCTAGTTCTGCCCAATCAGCATTTGAATCATTGAAAGAAAAGCTAAGTTCAGCACCTATACTTGCTTTACCTAATTTTGATATGCTATTTGAACTTGAATGTGAAGGTATTTCATATGCCCGAGAGACATAATAAATTAATGTGGCCAATATGTTATGATCCAAGTCGGGTCATACCCAATAATAAGCTGTCAACACTTTTATGTATTTGTTTTAATGAGTGGATCTTTAAAAAGAATACTTGACACTTAGACTTTAGAAATTGGTTTTCTAAAGATAAAATGTAAGAAATAATTATTTGGATAATTATAAGTGCAAGTTTAATTATTTATATGATTAAACTTATATGTGTGTTATAATTTTATAAAGTGGTTTATAAAATTATATTTAAATGTGCAAGTAACATATTGAACTTTATAAGTGGTTTATAAAGATAAAATTATGTGCATGTATTTAAATAAACAAAGAGTGCAAGTTTTATGTTATTAAAAGGAAAAGCGCAAAAAAAAAAGGAGAATGATGATGGTGGTGGCGGTTTTGGGGACTCCAAGAGAGCCACCCCATGCTTGCTTTTAGTTAATAACACACTCTACCTACATGCATGCTTACTTGCACTCTCTCACACACACATTTACTAGAATTTTGAAAATCAAAAATCTCTCTTCCTTTTCTCTTCTTGGCCGAAATTTAGGGAGGAAGAACAAGGTGTTCTTCATTTTGATTTTACTTGCATTTGGTGTTTAAATCCTAACCTAGTTTCAAGGGTGTTGATACAAAAGGCTTGTGGGTATACAAAACTTGAGGCTTCAAGTAAGAAGCTTGCTAGTTCATCATCTTCATCTTCATCCACTTTTACCTCCTAACTTGCAGTAGGTACATCCTAATCTAGCTCTTTTACATTTGTAAGCATATTTTCTTGACTTGATATGGTTTTGGAATTCATGTTTAAAAGGTTAAACTTTATATTAATTTGTTTATATTAATATGCTTCCGCTTTATGTTCAAATCGGTTTTGACATGCACTACATGAAACTTGTTAATATGATGAATTCCAACAATGGTATCTAGAGCCGAGGTCATAGAAATATGCTTTTTGTATTTGGCTTGAAAACCCATTTTGACTACAATCTAGTAACATGCATGAAACTAGAATGTAAAAAAATTTTGGGTTTTGGGTGGGATGTCAAAAGGGCCGAATTTATAGGGTTCCAAAATGGGTTTGGAACTTCAAGTTTGGTCTAGTTTTGTTGTTAGTTGTTGTTCACAATCATGCCTTGGCCTTGTGGTTGCATGTGTGTATGATTTGGTTGATTTATTCATTCTTATGGTTTGTAATAATTATTCATTCATTTGATTTGTAATAATCTTGTAATTTGGCAATGTAATTTATTTTATATTTGGTATGTAAAATAGATTAGGTTGTAATTTCTTTTCCTAGAAAAAATGTATTAGGTTGTATATTTTTTGTAAAAGAAAAGAAGATTCAAGAAGATGAATGAAGAACACAAGAAGGATGCAAGAGCTAGTGGGAGATTTGTAAATCTCTTACTTTGTGTATTAACCCTTTACCGGTAACACTTGTTTTCAGCTAAACAAGTGTTCACCACTTTGGCTTGATTGTGGACATTCTTGTTTTGCATGCTTGTATGATTATTGTGTTTGTATGCTTGGTTGATACATGAATATCACATAAAACAACTTACAAAATGACATTATAATTGATTATAATTAAAACAACAAAAGGACATTAATAAATGGTTATTAAGGACATGATGACAATGTATATAAAATGGTTTATATCAAGTAATTGGCTTTACTAATATGACATGAAAAATGGTTTTTCATAATATACTATACACCAAATGCATGTTGGTGTATGGCAAATGTTTTCTTAAACTAGAATTTATGAAAACTTAAAATCCCTTTACTAAAACAAGGTAAACAAGTTAAACGCCATCCTTTTGTGGGACACTTGAACATAGTAGGAAACTCATGATGGGATAAAGGTCACCTAACCGTTATGAGCTAACTAATATGGTTAAGGTAAAATTCGCATGCTTGTGGGATAAAGGTTACCTAACCACTTGTGTGTTAATTTTACATGTTTTCACAAGTAGGACGACTTGATTTGGGAATCATGAACTTAGGGTCACCGAAGCATGAGGAACAAATAGGCGTTGATGGGATAAATATGCCATGCAAAAGGATTGCATGATCCCATAATTTAGAAGTTGCAAAAGGATTGCAATTGTCATATAAATGACTACCTAGCTAAATCAAATAACGGGATAAAGGTCACCTAACCGGAATTTGATTTACCGTTGGATTCTAATATTTAATAAGATAATTATAATATAAAAGGGTATTGTTTATTAAATTTAAAATCGATACTTAAATGAACTTTGTTAAATTTTGTAGATGGCCGCTGTAGTGACCCGAACTTTTCCATGTTTATATATATTAATTGAGATTGATATTTACATGATTAAATGTTTCCAACATGTTAAGCAATCAAACTTGTTAAGACTTGATTAATTGAAATATGTTTCATATAGACAATTGACCACCCAAGTTGACCGGTGATTCACGAACGTTAAAACTTGTAAAAAAAACTATATGATGACATATATATGGTTATATATATATAGTTAACATGATATTATGATAAGTAAACATATCATTAATTATATTAACAATGAACTACATATGTAAAAACAAGACTACTAACTTAATGATTTTGAAACGAGACATATATGTAACGTTTATCGTTGTAACGACATTTAATGTATATATATCATATTAAGAGATATTCGTACATCATAATATCATGATAATATAATAATTTAAAATCTCTTTTGTTATTATAAACATTGGGTTAACAACATTTAACAAGATCGTTAACCTAAAGGTTTCAAAACAACACTTACATGTAACGACTAACGATGACTTAACGACTCAGTTAAAATGTATATACATGTAGTGTTTTAATATGTATTTATACACTTTTGAAAGACTTCAATACACTTATCAAAATACTTCTACTTAACAAAAATGCTTACAATTACATTCTCGTTCAGTTTCATCAACAATTCTACTCGTATGCACCCGTATTCGTACTCGTACAATACACAGCTTTTAGATGTATGTACTATTGGTATATACACTCCAATTATCAGCTCTTAGCAGCCCATGTGAGTCACCTAACACATGTGGGAACCATCATTTGGCAACTAGCATGAAATATCTCATAAGATTACAAAAATATGAGTAATCATTCATGACTTATTTACATGAAAACAAAATTACATATCCTTTATATCTAATCCATACACCAACGACCAAAAACACCTACAAACACTTTCATTCTTCAATTTTCTTCATCTAATTGAACTCTCTCAAGTTCTATCTTCAAGTTCTAAGTGTTCTTCATAAATTCCAAAAGTTCTAGTTTCATAAAATCAAGAATACTTTCAAGTTTGCTAGCTCACTTCCAATCTTGTAAGGTGATCATCCAACCTCAAGAAATCTTTGTTTCTTACAGTAGGTTATCATTCTAATACAAGGTAATAATCATATTCAAACTTTGGTTCAATTTCTATAACTATAACAATCTTATTTCAAGTGATGATCTTACTTGAACTTGTTTTCGTGTCATGATTTTGCTTCAAGAACTTTGAGCCATCCAAGGATCCATTGAAGCTAGATCCATTTTTCTCTTTTCCAGTAGGTTCATCCAAGGAACTTAAGGTAGTAATGATGTTCATAACATCATTCGATTCATACATATAAAGCTATCTTATTCGAAGGTTTAAACTTGTAATCACTAGAACATAGTTTAGTTAATTCTAAACTTGTTCGCAAACAAAGTTAATCCTTCTAACTTGACTTTTAAAATCAACTAAACACATGTTATATATCTATATGATATGCTAACTTAATGATTTAAAACCTGGAAACACGAAAAACACCGTAAAACCGGATTTACGCCGTCGTAGTAACACCGCGGGCTGTTTTGGGTTAGTTAATTAAAAACTATGTTAAACTTTGATTTAAAAGTTGTTATTCTGGGAAAATGATTTTTATTATGAACATGAAACTATATCCAAAAATTATGGTTAAACTCAAAGTGGAAGTATGTTTTCTAAAATGGTCATCTAGACGTCGTTCTTTCGACTGAAATGACTACCTTTACAAAAACGACTTTTAACTTATTTTTCCGACTATAAACCTATACTTTTTCTGTTTAGATTCATAAAATAGAGTTCAATATGAAACCATAGCAATTTGATTCACTCAAAACGGATTTAAAATGAAGAAGTTATGGGTAAAACAAGATTGGATAATTTTTCTCATTTTAGCTACGTGAAAATTGGTAACAAATCTATTCCAACCATAACTTAATCAACTTGTATTGTATATTATGTAATCTTGAGATACCATAGACACGTATACAATATTTCGACCTATCATGTCGACACATCTATATAAATTTCGGAACAACCATAGACACTCTATATGTGAATGTTGGAGTTAGCTATACAGGGTTGAGGTTGATTCCAAAATATATATAGTTTGAGTTGTGATCAATACTGAGATACGTATACACTGGGTCGTGGATTGATTCAAGATAATATTTATCGATTTATTTCTGTACATCTAACTGTGGACAACTAGTTGTAGGTTACTAACGAGGACAGCTGACTTAATAAACTTAAAACATCAAAATATATTAAAAGTGTTGTAAATATATTTTGAACATACTTTAATATATATATGTATATATTGTTATAGGTTCGTGAATCAACAGTGGCCAAGTCTTACTTCCCGACGAAGTAAAAATCTGTGAAAGTGAGTTATAGTCCCACTTTTAAAATCTAATATTTTTGGGATGAGAATACATGCAGGTTTTATAAATGATTTACAAAATAGACACAAGTACGTGAAACTACATTCTATGGTTGAATTATCGAAATCGAATATGCCCCTTTTTATTAAGTCTGGTAATCTAAGAATTAGGGAACAGACACCCTAATTGACGCGAATCCTAAAGATAGATCTATTGGGCCTAACAAACCCCATCCAAAGTACCGGATGCTTTAGTACTTCGAAATTTATATCATATCCGAAGGGTGTCCCGGAATGATGGGGATATTCTTATATATGCATCTTGTTATTTTCGGTTACCAGGTGTTCACCATATGAATGATTTTTATCTCTATGTATGGGATATGTATTGAAATATGAAATCTTGTGGTCTATTGTTACAATTTGATATATATAGGTTAAACCTATAACTCACCAACATTTTTGTTGACGTTTAAAGCATGTTTATTCTCAGGTGAATATTAAGAGCTTCCGCTGTTGCATACTAAAATAAGGACAAGATTTGGAGTCCATGTTTGTATGATATTGTGTAAAAACTGCATTCAAGAAACTGATTTCGATGTAACATATTTGTATTGTAAACCATTATGTAATGGTCGTGTGTAAACAGGATATTTTAGATTATCATTATTTGATAATCTACGTAAAGCTTTTTAAACCTTTATTTATGAAATAAAGGTTATGGTTTGTTTTAAAAATGAATGCAGTCTTTGAAAAACGTCTCATATAGAGGTCAAAACCTCGCAACGAAATCAATTAATATGAAACGTTTTTAATCAATAAGAACGGGACATTTCAGTTGGTATCCGAGCGTTGGTCTTAGAGAACCAGAAAATTTGCATTAGTGTGTCTTATCGAGTTTGTTAGGATGCATTAGTGAGTCTGGACTTCGACCGTGTTTTCTTTAAAAATGATTGCTTAACATTTTTGTTGGAAACTATATATTTTTAACATATGAATATTATGTGATATATTAATCTCTTAACGTGTTTGATATTATGTGATAGATGTCTACCTCTAGAACAAGTCCCATTGACTCACCTAATAATAATGAAGAGTCAAATGTAAATTGGAATGATTTGTGGACTGATTCACAAGCTCCCGAAGAGGAACCGGAAGAAGAGTCGGAACCGGAAGAAGAATCGGAACCGGAAGAAGAATCGGAACCGGATGAAGAAATAGAACCGGTGGGGGAAATAATAAAACGGTTAAGTAAAAGAAAATCCTCAACCAACCGACCAAAGTTAATTATGGTCAATGGTGTTTCCGCCAAGGAAGCAAAATATTGGGAGGATTACCAATTCTCCGATGAATCGGATTCCGACGAGAATTCCGATGATGTTATAGAAATTACCCCAACTGAATTTAAAAAGGCAAAAGAAAATAATAAGGGAAAGGGCATAAAAATAGAGAAATCTAATTCCAACCCCGATGAACTTTATATGTATCGTCAACCCCCGAAGTCCTTAAGTTGTAACAATGACCCGGGAACCTCTAAACCACCAGGTTTTTCTAAACCAATGTGGACAACGACGGCTCGTATTAGGGGAACATCATATATCCCTAGAAACTTGGCAAAACGAACCAAAACCGAAGAAGAAGAAACGAGCGAGTCGGAATAAGATAGTTGTATTCGTGTGGTGTAATATATGTAATATAGTGTTCTTATGCTTTATGATATATGTAAAAATTGCTTGTATTAATAAGTATTTTTTTTGAAACTAACTCTTGTCTATTTTACAGTTTAAAAACACAAAATGGATAGACAACCCAATATTTTAAGAGACCTACCCGGAGACATGATTGATGAAATCTTGTCTAGAGTCGGCCAGAATTCCTCGGCACAACTATTTAAGGCGAGATCAGTTTGTAAGACATTCGAAGAACGTTCCAAGAATGTCTTGGTTTATAAGAGACTTTCGTTTGAAAGATGGGGGATATCACATTGGGAAACCCATAAGTTACGATGTGTTTACTTTGACGCATATATTGCGGGGAACCCAAATGCTATTTTACGCAACGGGTTAAGAAATTATTTTGACTCAATATATCCGAATATTGGACTTCGTGATTTAGAAAAAGCGGCTAACATGCAACATAAAGAAGCATGTTATGCTTACGGATTAGTAATGTTCGCTTCTCACCAAAGTGAGAACAAGAACATCGGGCTACAACTATTAAACAAAACGTTTCCACAAGTGACGGAGTCGGTAATTGGGGTAAGAAATGAGGTTTTTAGATTATTACGGGACTGTTGGACATTACGTAACCCTCGTCCCTTTGATGACGCTACAACACGCTGTCTTATCAACGGCCATAACGGTTATGTTGCACAAGACCAAGGTTGGGAAGTAGTCCTAGTAAAACCAGAATGCATGACTTGTTTCTGGACGTATGAATTACGTGTCTTTATTGCCTTTGCTGAACGACTTGTGTACTAGCTAGAATTGTCTTCACAACTATCTTGTATCAAAGTTATTGTGTGCTATATTTCATGCTTTATGTAAAATAAGCGGTATTGTAAGTTTGTAAAATATTGTATAAAAGTTTGAACGCGAAATATTATTATAATCAGTTTTTCATATAGAATTGTAGTAGTTGAATTGTATATTAGCTACTAAGTATGAACTTAACGGGTAGGTACTACCCGAATTTAAACTTATAAAACGCTAATATGAAGAAAAAGCTTTTATAAATGAGTTCATATTATGCTACGAAATACTATTAACTACTCTTAATATTCTGTATGATTAACTTGTTCCATTTAACTATTTTGAAGGAAATGGCACCGACTACTCGACACACCGTGAATATGAATGAAGAGGAATTCCGTACTTTTCTAGCTTCAAACATAGCCGCAGTACAGGCTGCGCTACATACCAACAATAACCTTGGATCTAGCAGTACAGGAAATTGTGTAGGATGCACCTACAAAGAATTCACTGCCTGCAAACCTTTGGAATTTGATGGAACCGAAGGACCGATCGGATTGAAACGGTGGACCGAGAAGGTTGAATCGGTGTTTGCCATAAGTAAGTGTACTGAAGAGGACAAAGTGAAGTACGCTACGCATACCTTCACAGGTTCTGCGTTAACATGGTGGAATACCTATCTAGAGCAAGTGGGACAAGATGATGCGTACGCACTACCGTGGTCAGCATTCAAGCACTTGATGAACGAGAAGTACCGTCCCAGAACCGAGGTCAATAAGCTCAAGATAGAACTTAGAGGGTTACGAACCCAAGGATTTGATATTACCACGTACGAAAGACGATTCACAGAATTGTGCCTATTGTGTCCGGGAGCATTCGAAGATGAGGAAGAGAAGATCGACGCGTTTGTGAAAGGATTACCGGAAAGAATCCAAGAAGATATAAGTTCACACGAGCCCGCCTCCATACAACAGGCATGTAGAATGGCTCACAAACTAGTGAACCAGATTGAAGAAAGAATTAAAGAACAGACTGCTGAAGAGACCAATGTGAAGCAAGTCAAAAGAAAGTGGGAGGAAAACGGTGATAAGAATCACCAATACAACAGCAACAGCAATTACAACAATAATCGCAACAATTATCCCAACAATCGCAACATCAATCGCAACTACAACAAACGGCCCAACAACAACAACAACAACAACAACAACAACAGCAACTACAACAATCATCCCAACAACAATAATAACCGCAACAACAACAACAATCAGAAGCAGCTATGCCAAAGGTGTGAAAAGAATCACTCGGGGTTCTGCACCAAATTTTGCAACAAGTGTAAAAGAAATGGTCATAGCGCGGCGAAGTGTGAGGTCTACGGACCAGGGGTTAATAGAACGAAAGGAACAAATGGTGTCGGAACGAGTAATGGCGGAGCAAGTAGTGTCGGAGCAAGTTATGCCAATGTAGTTTGTTATAAATGTGGAAAACCAGGCCACATTATTAGAAATTGCCCGAACCAGGAGAACACGAATGGACAAGGCCGTGGAAGAGTTTTCAATATTAATGCGATAGAGGCACAGGAAGACCCGGAGCTTGTTACGGGTACGTTTCTTATTGACAATAAATCTGCTTACGTTTTATTTGATTCGGGTGCGGATAGAAGCTATATGAGTAGAGATTTTTGTGCTAAATTAAGTTGTCCATTGACGCCTTTGGATAGTAAATTTTTACTCGAATTAGCAAATGGTAAATTAATTTCAGCAGATAATATATGTCGGAATCGAGAAATTAAACTGGTTAGCGAAACATTTAAGATTGATTTGATACCAGTAGAGTTAGGGAGTTTTGATGTGATAATCGGTATGGACTGGTTGAAAGAAGTGAAAGCGGAGATCGTTTGTTACAAAAATGCAATTCGCATTATACGAGAAAAAGGAAAACCCTTAATGGTGTACGGAGAAAAGGGCAACACGAAGCTACATCTTATTAGTAATTTGAAGGCACAAAAACTAATAAGAAAAGGTTGCTATGCTGTTCTAGCACACGTCGAGAAAGTACAAACTGAAGAAAAGAGCATCAATGATGTTCCCATTGCAAAAGAATTTCCCGATGTATTTCCGAAAGAATTACCGGGATTACCCCCACATCGATCTGTTGAATTTCAAATAGATCTTGTACCAGGAGCTGCACCAATAGCTCGTGCTCCTTACAGACTCGCACCCAGCGAGATGAAAGAACTGCAAAGCCAATTACAAGAACTTTTAGAGCGTGGTTTCATTCGACCAAGCACATCACCGTGGGGAGCTCCTGTTTTGTTTGTCAAGAAGAAAGATGGTACATTCAGGTTGTGTATCGACTACCGAGAGTTGAACAAACTTACCATCAAGAACCGCTACCCACTACCGAGAATCGACGACTTATTTGATCAACTACAAGGCTCGTCTGTTTATTCAAAGATTGACTTACGTTCCGGGTATCATCAAATGCGGGTGAAAGAAGATGATATTCCAAAGACTGCTTTCAGAACACGTTACGGTCATTACGAGTTTATGGTCATGCCGTTTGGTTTAACTAATGCACCAGCTGTGTTCATGGACCTTATGAACCGAGTGTGTGGACCATACCTTGACAAGTTTGTCATTGTTTTCATTGATGACATACTTATTTACTCAAAGAATGACCAAGAACACGGTGAACATTTGAGAAAGGTGTTAGAAGTATTGAGGAAGGAAGAATTGTACGCTAAGTTTTCAAAGTGTGCATTTTGGTTGGAAGAAGTTCAATTCCTCGGTCACATAGTGAACAAAGAAGGTATTAAGGTGGATCCGGCAAAGATAGAAACTGTTGAAAAGTGGGAAACCCCGAAAACTCCGAAACACATACGCCAGTTTTTAGGACTAGCTGGTTACTACAGAAGGTTCATCCAAGACTTTTCCAGAATAGCAAAACCCTTGACTGCATTAACGCATAAAGGGAAGAAATTTGAATGGAATGATGAACAAGAGAAAGCGTTTCAGTTATTGAAGAAAAAGCTAACTACGGCACCTATATTGTCATTGCCTGAAGGGAATGATGATTTTGTGATTTATTGTGATGCATCAAAGCAAGGTCTCGGTTGTGTATTAATGCAACGAACGAAGGTGATTGCTTATGCGTCTAGACAATTGAAGATTCACGAACAAAATTATACGACGCATGATTTGGAATTAGGCGCGGTTGTTTTTGCATTAAAGACTTGGAGGCACTACTTATATGGGGTCAAAAGTATTATATATACCGACCACAAAAGTCTTCAACACATATTTAATCAGAAACAACTGAATATGAGGCAGCGTAGGTGGATTGAATTATTGAATGATTACGACTTCGAGATTCGTTACCACCCAGGGAAGGCAAATGTGGTAGCCGATGCCTTGAGCAGGAAGGACAGAGAACCCATTCGAGTAAAATCTATGAATATAATGATTCATAATAACCTTACTACTCAAATAAAGGAGGCGCAACAAGGAGTTTTAAAAGAGGGAAATTTAAAGGATGAAATACCCAAAGGATCGGAGAAGCATCTTAATATTCGGGAAGACGGAACCCGGTATAGGGCTGAAAGGATTTGGGTACCAAAATTTGGAGATATGAGAGAAATGGTACTTAGAGAAGCTCATAAAACCAGATACTCAATACATCCTGGAACGGGGAAGATGTACAAGGATCTCAAGAAACATTTTTGGTGGCCGGGTATGAAAGCCGATGTTGCTAAATACGTAGGAGAATGTTTGACGTGTTCTAAGGTCAAAGCTGAGCATCAGAAACCATCAGGTCTACTTCAACAACCCGAAATCCCGGAATGGAAATGGGAAAACATTACCATGGATTTCATCACTAAATTGCCAAGGACTGCAAGTGGTTTTGATACTATTTGGGTAATAGTTGATCGTCTCACCAAATCAGCACACTTCCTGCCAATAAGAGAAGATGACAAGATGGAGAAGTTAGCACGACTGTATTTGAAGGAAGTCGTCTCCAGACATGGAATACCAATCTCTATTATCTCTGATAGGGATGGCAGATTTATTTCAAGATTCTGGCAGACATTACAGCAAGCATTAGGAACTCGTCTAGACATGAGTACTGCCTATCATCCACAAACTGATGGGCAGAGCGAAAGGACGATACAAACGCTTGAAGACATGCTACGAGCATGTGTTATTGATTTCGGAAACAGTTGGGATCGACATCTATCGTTAGCAGAATTTTCCTACAACAACAGCTACCATTCAAGCATTGAGATGGCGCCGTTTGAAGCACTTTATGGTAGAAAGTGTAGGTCTCCGATTTGTTGGAGTGAAGTGGGGGATAGACAGATTACGGGTCCGGAGATTATACAAGAAACTACCGAGAAGATCATCCAAATTCAACAACGGTTGAAAACCGCCCAAAGTCGACAAAAGAGCTACGCTGACATTAAAAGAAAAGATATAGAATTTGAAATTGGAGATATGGTCATGCTTAAAGTTGCACCTTGGAAAGGCGTTGTTCGATTTGGTAAACGAGGGAAATTAAATCCAAGGTATATTGGACCATTCAAGATTATTGATCGTGTCGGACCAGTAGCTTACAGACTTGAGTTACCTCAACAACTCGCGGCTGTACATAACACTTTCCACGTCTCGAATTTGAAGAAATGTTTTGCTAAAGAAGATCTCACTATTCCGTTAGATGAAATCCAAATCAACGAAAGACTTCAATTCATCGAAGAACCCGTCGAAATAATGGATCATGAGGTTAAAAGACTTAAGCAAAACAAGATACCAATTGTTAAGGTTCGATGGAATGCTCGTAGAGGACCCGAGTTCACCTGGGAGCGTGAAGATCAGATGAAGAAGAAATACCCGCATCTATTTCCAGAAGATTCGTCAACACCTTCAACAGCTTAAAAATTTCGGGACGAAATTTATTTAACGGGTAGGTACTGTAGTGACCCGAACTTTTCCATGTTTATATATATTAATTGAGATTGATATTTACATGATTAAATGTTTCCAACATGTTAAGCAATCAAACTTGTTAAGACTTGATTAATTGAAATATGTTTCATATAGACAATTGACCACCCAAGTTGACCGGTGATTCACGAACGTTAAAACTTGTAAAAAAAACTATATGATGACATATATATGGTTATATATATAGTTAACATGATATTATGATAAGTAAACATATCATTAATTATATTAACAATGAACTACATATGTAAAAACAAGACTACTAACTTAATGATTTTGAAACGAGACATATATGTAACGTTTATCGTTGTAACGACATTTAATGTATATATATCATATTAAGAGATATTCGTACATCATAATATCATGATAATATAATAATTTAAAATCTCTTTTGTTATTATAAACATTGGGTTAACAACATTTAACAAGATCGTTAACCTAAAGGTTTCAAAACAACACTTACATGTAACGACTAACGATGACTTAACGACTCAGTTAAAATGTATATACATGTAGTGTTTTAATATGTATTTATACACTTTTGAAAGACTTCAATACACTTATCAAAATACTTCTACTTAACAAAAATGCTTACAATTACATTCTCGTTCAGTTTCATCAACAATTCTACTCGTATGCACCCGTATTCGTACTCGTACAATACACAGCTTTTAGATGTATGTACTATTGGTATATACACTCCAATTATCAGCTCTTAGCAGCCCATGTGAGTCACCTAACATATGTGGGAACCATCATTTGGCAACTAGCATGAAATATCTCATAAGATTACAAAAATATGAGTAATCATTCATGACTTATTTACATGAAAACAAAATTACATATCCTTTATATCTAATCCATACACCAACGACCAAAAACACCTACAAACACTTTCATTCTTCAATTTTCTTCATCTAATTGAACTCTCTCAAGTTCTATCTTCAAGTTCTAAGTGTTCTTCATAAATTCCAAAAGTTCTAGTTTCATAAAATCAAGAATACTTTCAAGTTTGCTAGCTCACTTCCAATCTTGTAAGGTGATCATCCAACCTCAAGAAATCTTTGTTTCTTACAGTAGGTTATCATTCTAATACAAGGTAATAATCATATTCAAACTTTGGTTCAATTTCTATAACTATAACAATCTTATTTCAAGTGATGATCTTACTTGAACTTGTTTTCGTGTCATGATTTTGCTTCAAGAACTTTGAGCCATCCAAGGATCCATTGAAGCTAGATCCATTTTTCTCTTTTCCAGTAGGTTCATCCAAGGAACTTAAGGTAGTAATGATGTTCATAACATCATTCGATTCATACATATAAAGCTATCTTATTCGAAGGTTTAAACTTGTAATCACTAGAACATAGTTTAGTTAATTCTAAACTTGTTCGCAAACAAAGTTAATCCTTCTAACTTGACTTTTAAAATCAACTAAACACATGTTATATATCTATATGATATGCTAACTTAATGATTTAAAACCTGGAAACACGAAAAACACCGTAAAACCGGATTTACGCCGTCGTAGTAACACCGCGGGCTGTTTTGGGTTAGTTAATTAAAAACTATGTTAAACTTTGATTTAAAAGTTGTTATTCTGGGAAAATGATTTTTATTATGAACATGAAACTATATCCAAAAATTATGGTTAAACTCAAAGTGGAAGTATGTTTTCTAAAATGGTCATCTAGACGTCGTTCTTTCGACTGAAATGACTACCTTTACAAAAACGACTTGTAACTTATTTTTCCGACTATAAACCTATACTTTTTCTGTTTAGATTCATAAAATAGAGTTCAATATGAAACCATAGCAATTTGATTCACTCAAAACGGATTTAAAATGAAGAAGTTATGGGTAAAACAAGATTGGATAATTTTTCTCATTTTAGCTACGTGAAAATTGGTAACAAATCTATTCCAACCATAACTTAATCAACTTGTATTGTATATTATGTAATCTTGAGATACCATAGACACGTATACAATATTTCGACCTATCATGTCGACACATCTATATATATTTCGGAACAACCATAGACACTCTATATGTGAATGTTGGAGTTAGCTATACAGGGTTGAGGTTGATTCCAAAATATATATAGTTTGAGTTGTGATCAATACTGAGATACGTATACACTGGGTCGTGGATTGATTCAAGATAATATTTATCGATTTATTTCTGTACATCTAACTGTGGACAACTAGTTGTAGGTTACTAACGAGGACAGCTGACTTAATAAACTTAAAACATCAAAATATATTAAAAGTGTTGTAAATATATTTTGAACATACTTTAATATATATATGTATATATTGTTATAGGTTCGTGAATCAACAGTGGCCAAGTCTTACTTCCCGACGAAGTAAAAATCTGTGAAAGTGAGTTATAGTCCCACTTTTAAAATCTAATATTTTTGGGATGAGAATACATGCAGGTTTTATAAATGATTTACAAAATAGACACAAGTACGTGAAACTACATTCTATGGTTGAATTATCGAAATCGAATATGCCCCTTTTTATTAAGTCTGGTAATCTAAGAATTAGGGAACAGACACCCTAATTGACGCGAATCCTAAAGATAGATCTATTGGGCCTAACAAACCCCATCCAAAGTACCGGATGCTTTAGTACTTCGAAATTTATATCATATCCGAAGGGTGTCCCGGAATGATGGGGATATTCTTATATATGCATCTTGTTATTGTCGGTTACCAGGTGTTCACCATATGAATGATTTTTATCTCTATGTATGGGATATGTATTGAAATATGAAATCTTGTGGTCTATTGTTACAATTTGATATATATAGGTTAAACCTATAACTCACCAACATTTTTGTTGACGTTTAAAGCATGTTTATTCTCAGGTGAATATTAAGAGCTTCCGCTGTTGCATACTAAAATAAGGACAAGATTTGGAGTCCATGTTTGTATGATATTGTGTAAAAACTGCATTCAAGAAACTGATTTCGATGTAACATATTTGTATTGTAAACCATTATGTAATGGTCGTGTGTAAACAGGATATTTTAGATTATCATTATTTGATAATCTACGTAAAGCTTTTTAAACCTTTATTTATGAAATAAAGGTTATGGTTTGTTTTAAAAATGAATGCAGTCTTTGAAAAACGTCTCATATAGAGGTCAAAACCTCGCAACGAAATCAATTAATATGAAACGTTTTTAATCAATAAGAACGGGACATTTCAGCCGCCAATAACAACAACATGCAAAATGCACCACTTAACCTAAACAACCTATCATTAAGGTCTCTCCGAAAGACAAACTCAACCATACGAACTTTATGGATTGGTTCCGTAATCTTAGGATTGTCCTCAAACTTGAGGATAAAGTGTATGTGTTGGAGGACCCTATTCCCGACCAACCGGATGAGGAAGATCTAGAGGGCATGGCTTATTATGACAAGTATTGCGCCGATTCGGTGCAAGTCGCTTGTCTAATGCTTGGGACTATGATACCCGAACTCCAAAAGGATTTCGAACATCATAGTGCATATGACATGATTACGCAATTGAAGGAGATGTTCCTTCAACAAGCACGTGTCGAGCGCTTCGAAACGGTTCAAGCGCTACATGCATGTCGTATGGATGACACCCAATCCGTCTCCTCTTATGTCCTCAAAATGAAAAGCCTCATTGATCACGCAAACCATCTTAACCTTAACATTTCTAATGAGCTAGCCACCGATCTTATCCTAAACTCCTTGTCAAAGAGGTTTGACCAATTTGTAATTAATTACAATATGAATGGGATGGATAAGACCATTGGTGAACTTCATGGCATGTTAAGGACGGCCGAAACTAGCATGGGTAAAAGGGCTTCACCCGTGCTAATGATCAATGATGGTGGGTCCAAAGGTAATAACACCTCTAAGCCTAAGGCGGCTAAGAGGAAAGGACCCGCCTGATCATATACATAGCATTGTATATGTATATTTTATTTTCTAAAAAACTAAGGACAGAACTACGCGGATTATAAGGCACAGTTATGCCATATTCGCTGAAAATAAATACTGCGGTTAAGTATTCGCTGAAATGCCAATCTGCGGTTTGATCCGCTGACTTTCTGCGGAGAGCCGAGCATCTCGCAGACCGCGGATATCATGGATACTATAAATAGGGAGCTTAGCCTCAAATTTATAGGTTGTTGATTCTCTGCCATTTGCTTAAGCCTTTGTAGATTTCACTTGTGACTTTGCCCAAGGACTTCTTACATTGAGTTAAGGTGAATCATGCTAATCGATAACGAAGACCGGGTCAGGGTGGTTGATCACTTGATAGCTAAAGTGAAAAACGATCATCGGGGCCCAAAATAATCATCGAACATCCTATCCTCCATTATAATCTTATTGCACTCAATCCGTAATTAAGCAACATCATTAATT
The DNA here is from genome assembly GCF_046630445.1 of Rutidosis leptorrhynchoides. Classification (NCBI taxonomy): domain Eukaryota; kingdom Viridiplantae; phylum Streptophyta; class Magnoliopsida; order Asterales; family Asteraceae; genus Rutidosis; species Rutidosis leptorrhynchoides. Next base: position 238,675,465 of record NC_092338.1, on the reverse strand, counting down.
AAGGATTGATCAATTGGCGCCATCCGTGGGACTCGTTTTACAAATTAAACTGAAAATTTTTTGTTTTACGCCGATTAAACAATTAATTCAACGGTTTAATTTCAAATCATGATTTTGTTGTGATGATTTGCAGGTGTTTTTTCCAATACGCAAATTGTTAATCTGCTTAACAATCATGACGTCGAATGCAAAACAAACTAGCGTCTCTGCGAATGCTGATGCATTGCCTGGCGATTCGCAGAATGTTATCGTATTTCCAATGCAAACAGATGCAAGTGTTACTGCGGGAAAATCGGTTCAGGAAACGAATGCTAAAAAATCTAATGCAAACAATGCTAACGATTCGCAGCCTGAAGCTGCCGCTGAAAAAATGATCGCACGCAGAACGTTTTTGCAAAATCGCGAAGAATCAATCGCTGAAGGAAAGCGAGCGAAAATCTTTTCGGGAAAATCCAGTTTACGCACTGAGAAAATTGTTAATACTGCTATTGAGCAAGCCAAAAGAGACGCTAAGCATAATTGTGAATCTCGCATACCGCGCACATACTTATGGCCATTAAGTGGTTCAGGATCACAAAGTGATCGGTTGGTTCTTGAGCACAATGACAGCGATAGTGATAACGCGGATGATCAAATCCACGCGCGCTCCGCACACAAGTCCAGATTGGCGAAAGCGCCAAGGCAGGAAGATGAATTTTCTGATGACTCAGACAGCGCAGAAGAGTTTGTTAAAAATCCATACATCAAGCGAAAGCGACCACCAACACCTTTCCCTCGCTATGGGGAGGAAGGTGAAGCGTCTGAAGCAGCGCGCAGAGAAAACGCCCAAAAATTTTTAGCGGATGCTTTCAGAAGCATTGCGACGAAATCAATGCAGCATAAGTTCGATCAGCCAAATTTTCTGCAAGATATGCTTACCAAATTCTGTGCGGATAACACAGACATTCGCGCAAAAAAGGCAACAGAAATTACCACTGCTGCAGATAAATTTGTCCAGCACATTTCTGACTATCTAATTGTTTCTCCGCCGATTGTGCCGGCGACGTTGGGAGTTTACTCAGGCCTCACTGATCCCTTGGATTTTCTGCAACGCTTTGAGGGCGTCGTAAGCACTTACAACTGGGATGAACCAGTCGCATGTAGAGTGTTTCCTATGGCCTTGCAGGGGTCAGCAAGGGAATGGTTTCACAGCTTGCCATCTCGCAGTATCGTTGGCTTTGTGGATCTGCGAGAAAAGTTTTTGTTGCAGTTTCAAAATTTATTACCGCAGAAAAAGACACATATAGAGTGTCACGATATTAAACAAGGCAACAAGGAGACTCTAAGTGCGCTACTTACGCGGTATATTTATGAGTGCCAGAAAATTCCGCGGTTGAATGAAGATCAGAAAATTTATGGTTTCTTGCATGCTATCAACCCACAGCGACACCCTACGCTTGTGCGGCGATTAAGAAGAGATGTCCCGCAGACATTCGCAAAAGTGCAACAGAAAACTTATGATTATATCCGCGGAGGAGAAGATAGCAGTATTACCCCTGCATGTGGCTGGGGTAGAGATAAAAGTTGGCGAGATGACAATGACTCTTTCAGAGATGGTAACAGCGATAGCTATCGCGGTCCAGGCTTTTCGCGAAAAAATGGTGGCGGCGGATATCAGCGTAATGACAGGTTTCAAGGTCAGAACGATAACAATTCATACGGCCGTAATAACCGCTATTCTACGCGCAAGTGGAATAATGAGTCATTCAATATCATTCAGATGCTAACAAAAACGCCCAAAGAAATCTTACTGCAAGAGCGAGTTGCTAAGTTTTTCCCTGATCCGCAGCCATTGGGAGAAAACAGCAGGCGTGACAGATCAAAGTTTTGTGTCTTTCACGACGATTACGGTCATGATACCAATCGCTGCAGAGATTTAGGGGAATTTATTGCGGAAGCGTATGAACAGGGTAAGTTGGACCATTTGTTGGCGCAGAACTTATCCAGCACTGCGAATGCGATCATTATGCCAGCTGAAGCTAATGGTTCGAGTGCCCCAAACGCGGTTGAGCGGAAAGCTCCTGCGGTGTAAAATTTGGGAGTATGGATGGTAAATAAGAAAGAAAATCAGTGCGGGGTACAAGTGATTAATGTGGTGGAAGTGCACGGTGAAATGTCAGTGCTGCAAATTTCCGCGCAAATTGTTAGCTGGAAATGTCCCTCTATTACATTTCCCTCAGCGCGTTTGAATGCGGATGTTGATAAGCCCGTGGTTATTTCATGTCGTGTTGCTAATACTGGCATTATAATCATGAAGGTACATGTTGACACTGGTAGCAGTGTAGATATCATGTACGAGCAATGTTTTCTCAAGCTGCCCGCACAAATTCAGGCTTTGATGAAACCTACTGCGGTTTCATTGGCTGGTTTTTCGGGAGAATCATCATGGCCTGTTGGCCAATTGGAATTACAAATGGAATTGGTTGATGATAGCGATGAGTCGCTAAGGTGTCAAGCCTTATTGAATTTGTACATTATGCGGAATCAATCCGGTTCAATATGATACTTGGCCGCACAGGTTTGCGTATGTTTGGCGCTATACCATCTACAATACATGGTATGCTAAAGTTTTCTGCTAATAAGGGAATTGGCGCCCTGATTTCTGCGGAAATGGAGCCTTCATGTGCTATGGGTATGACAAGTGCGGATATGTGTGTTGAAGGGCATTCAGTTAACCCTGCTTAGTGCGAAAATGATTAACAAAATACTGTATTGAAATTCCATTAATGCGAGACATGTTATGTTCATGATTTGAATAATGTAATGCGAATTAATAAAGAATAAGGTGGCATTGGCACGCGTAGTGTTTATTTCGCAGAATACAAATACTTATCTTTTTGAAACACTAAGTTAATGTTTGCTCTGCGGATGCTTTAAGTAAGGTGGCATTGTTTTCACTAAACATGACCTGCTTAAAATAATATATCAATACATAACTGTATTGCGAAATATTTTGCAGAAAAGCCAAGTGATGAAATTGCCCACTTATGTTAATAAAAATTGCGAAAGGATAAATTTTCCTAAGTGTTTGATCTTGCCAACACTTAGATGCTTCACAATGCTAGATTTTACCTAAGGATCGTTTTGTCGGACTTAGAAGATTCATAATGTAAAAAGATTGTTTCGCACAAAGTACGCTTTGTTATGTGCACAATAACGAATGCGGAAATTGCAATGGACAAGTCTGAATTATGAATAATTAAAGTAAAAGCGCTATAAAAATAAAAAAGTTGCAACTGCGAACTGCGAAAAAGTAATTAATATTAAACGCGTATGCAACGCGGAATCTTACAACAGACGAAAGTTGTAATTGCGAAAATACATTCAATAAGCAAATTAGTTAAGGAAAAGCTAAAATTCTAATGCTTTGATATCTGCAAATGTAACGCCTTCCCGCTGACTGAGTTCCTCAAGAACAGGTATGTTGATTTTCTCAACCTCTTTCTTTGCCCTCTCAAGTATTTCGCGAGCATCATCGGTGGCGATAATTTCTTTCGCCATGTCAGAGGGAAGAGCTTGCGAAAGATCACCAAGTTGGCATAATAAATCGTGCCACTCGCAGCGAGTGGCGAGCTTTGATGCTTGGGCATATGTTTGAAATTTTTCAGTGACTGGCTCGGAGTCCATCACTTTATCCGCAAATGTCGGTAGATATTTGACTAGCTGTGCGAACTCGTGTTCCGCGACCTCTGCCCTTCTTTTAAGCCCGGCGTTCTCTTCCATCACCTTTTCAAGCCGTGATTCAGCCTTTCGAGCCCTTCTCTCTTGGGCGTTGGCAGCCTTAGTTGCTTTCTCATACTCGTCTGACATCTCAGTAAAACGCTCCATGCTATCGACTGTTAGATAAATTGCATTATAGCAATTATGCAGTCGTTGCCTGGCCGCTGCGGGATAAGACAGTTTGCGGTATTGCTCCCTTGTTTCTGCAGGAACAAATTTATAAAGCTTTTGGTACAGCTTAAACGCCCGATCTGCTGCGGCAGTTTCTTCCGTAGTGGTTTCTCTTTCTTCTTCCTCGTTGAACGCTTCTGCGTCAGATGGAAGAGATAAATCTTCATTCCCGGGTTCATTAAGAACATCTGTAGGGATTCTCCCTCTGATGTTATAAAGCAGTGTAGCTTCAGCGAATGACCCTGGAAGAATAGCTATAAATAGATCAGCAAATATAGCAAGTTCATGCCAATATAAACAATGCTTAAATAAATACTGCAAAATAGCATTTGCTTACTTGCTTCTTGTTCAGAGTGAGTGCGCAGGCATTTCCTGCGTGGAGTGGGAGTCGTATCCGCAACCTTGCGCTTACCGCGGTCCTCACCTCCAATAATAAAGCATGTATTGATGATCGGTTCATCAATAAGAATAATGTTGCCGTCGCCATTTTTTAGGTGACGGGCAGGGCTAATCCTGCTTATATCAGCGGACCTCATGACAAGGTCAAGTGCAACCGCTGAAAAAATAAAAGCGCGTAAAGTTATGCAAAGCAAAAATATTGCGAAAAATGAAAGTACGATTGATACATTGTTTTAAAGTTAAGCGGCATACTGTTTTTTGATTGGTCAACTAAAAGCGCATCATAGTCGCCCCACGGCCATTGAATCGACACTCTGCCAATGTACAGCGGTACATTCGAGTAAGGTCGTAGAAATATACCCGCGTTTTTAAGTATCTTGAGAGTGTCATTCTCAAGATCATCGAGTACAGGCCTCTCATTGACATCGGGATTAAGCTCTATACACCACGTTTTCGGTATTTTGCTATTCACATATGCGGTATCGTTAATATAGAAGAAGGAACTGCGCCAATTCCCAATTGAATCTTTTGGTGAAGTCATTACGCCAAGTTTACTGTGGAAAGAAAACCACCCAACGTCATATAGCACCAGGCTATTGCACATCCGAAAAACGTTTAGCAACGGTGGTTGGCTGATGGCGTTGCAATACATCTCATATAGCACAATCTTGTTAATTGCGTTAGGATGCAACTGCGCCATAGCGATGTTATAATATTCGCAAACGCTGCGAAAAAAAACGGGTAAGGGGAAATCGAAGGTTGCCTTGAGAAATGGCAACCTCGTACACGGATATCATCCCTTTAGGGGGAGTATCGGCTCGCTGCTCTGCCGCAGGCACGGTAGGAACGAATTGGGCAAGTGGTGGGTACCATTCTTGCAAAGTTTGCAGTTTTGCTTCCGTCATGTAGGAAACATATCCTCCGGGAGTGTGCATTGAAGAAGACGATGCCATTTGCAAATAAATTGGATGATAAAATTGAAGAAATTAAAGATTGAAATTGATTAATTGCACGGTACGATTATGATTCAACAAATTTGAATGCGAAATTGGGAAAGAAAAGCGTAAAGTTTTTGTGCGGCGTTGTCTGCTATTTATAATTGGGATTAGGGCGAGCAAGTTGAAAAGGTAATCATTGAATTTTAACGGCTATAATTACTGTGACGCGTAAAACGGTAAAAATCTAGCCGTTAAAATACGCTGATTTGACAGAATAGCGAAAGTTACCGTTGTAATTACGCGTTTCGCCTAATTAAAACAACGGTAATAAATGGACAGTAAAAAATATATAATAAAGTTCGCGAGATATTTTAAAGATGCACTTCTTTATTTTTAGAGTTTATCATGATGCATTTGCTTCGCGAAAATGCATCATAATAAACTGGGGGGACTTGATCATATACATAGCATTGTATATGTATATTTTATTTTCTAAAAAGCTAAGGACAGAACTACGCGGATTATAAGGCACAGTTATGCCATATTCGCTGAAAATAAATACTGCGGTTAAGTATTCGCTGAAATGCCAATCTGCGGTTTGATCCGCTGACTTTCCGCGGAGAGCCGAGCATCTCGCAGACCGCGGATATCACGGATACTATAAATAGGGAGCTTAGCCTCTCATTTATAGGTTGTTGATTCTCTGCCATTTGCTTAAGCCTTTGTAGATTTCACTTGTGACTTTGCCCAAGGACTTCTTACATTGAGTTAAGGTGAATCATGCTAATCGATAACGAAGACCGGGTCAGGGTGGTTGATCACTTGATAGCTAAAGTGAAAAACGATCATCGGGGTCCAAAATAATCATCGAACATCCCATCCTCCATTATAATCTTATTGCACTCAATCCGTAATTAAGCAACATCATTAATTAAGGATTGATCACCGCCCATCAAGGCAAGGGAAAGGGGAAGATGGTTACCCCAACCAAAAACAAGAACAAGAAGCAAAAGGTTGCCGGACAAGCAAACCCCAAGGAAGACCCATGTTTCGGTTGCGGTGAAATGGGTCACTGGAAACGAAACTGCCCGGTCTACCTTAAGGAGTTGAAGGAAAAGAGGGATGCGGGGCAATCCTCAGGTAATATATATATGGTATATATAGAGCTTAGTATTACTTCTTCTAATACATGGGTATTAGACACTGGATGTGGAACTCACATTTGCAATTCATTGCAGGGGTTCAAAAGAAGTAGCAAGCAAACGGGAACATCAAGTCTCTACATGGGTAATGGAGCCAAAGTGCAAGTGAAGGCTCAAGGAGACTTTGTGTTAAAACTTCCAAGTGGTTTGAAACTTATTTTGAATGATGTTTTGTATGCACCCGATTTATGTCGAAACATTATTTCCGTTTCCCATTTGAAACAATATGGTTTTAATCTTAATTTTGTTAATGATGATATCCACGTTTATTTAGATAATGTATTCTATTTCAAGGCTTCGCCTTCAAATGGAATTTATGAATTGGTTCATGATGACACATCATCTAGTAGCTCAATATACCATACTAGCACCAAGAAACTCAAAAGGGATTTGAGTGATTCCTACTTATGGCATTGTCGCCTTGGTCACATAAACAAGAACCAAATGCATACACTTCAAAAGAATGGACTTTTGAAATCAAATGAAATGGATTCGTTTGATGTATGTGAGTCTTGTTTACAAGGCAAGATGACTAAAGCACCTTTCAAAGGAACCTATGAAAGGGCTAAAGACTTATTGGGATTAATGCATTCGGATGTGTGTGGACCCTTTAAGCCCATGACAAGGAATGGTGAAAGATACTTTGTTACCTTCATTGATGACTTTAGTCGTTTCGGATATGTCTACTTATTAAGACACAAGGACGAAACTTTTGAAGCATTCAAAGAATATCAAAACGAAGTACAAAATCAACTCAATAAGACAATTAAGGTACTTCGTACCGATAGAGAAGGTGAATACCTAAGCGATGCTTTCCAAGATCATCTTAGGAGTTGTGGGATTATCTCACAACTTACTCCACCCGAAACACCCCAACTAAATGGAGTTTCCGAAAGGAGGAACCGAACCCTAATGGATATGGTTCGATCTATGATGGCAAGAAGCTCGTTACCTCTATCATTTTGGGGTTATTGTCTAAGCTCCGCGGCCCGTATTTTAAATATGGCCCCAACCAAGAAAGTGGAACGAACTCCTCACGAGATGTGGTTTGGTAAACCTCCTTCTCTTTCATACTTGAAAATATGGGGATGTGAAGCTTACCCAAAGCGCTATAATGCTAATAAGTTGCATGCTCGATCCACGAAGTGTATCTTCATAGGATATCCCAAGGATGATATGGGATACTATTTCTATGATCCGATCGAGCAAAATGTATTTGTTGCTCGAAAGGCGGAATTCCTTGAAGCTAAGTTCCTAATGGAAGGAAATAGTGAAAGGAAGATAGATTTTGAAGAGGTTCAAGATCAAATAGATGATACACAATTGGTTGACCCTAGCACTCAACAAGAAAATGTTGAGAATGATCAAGTGGTTGATCAAAGTACACAAGACGTTCGAAGATCTAGTAGGATTAGTAATCCTCCTGAGAGATATGGTTTTCTCGTGGATGGTTTCTATACGGTGGATTTGGATGAACCCACAAACTACGAAGATGCTTTATCAAGGATTGATAAAGACAAATGGCAGGAAGCCATGAACGCCGAGATGCAATCCATGTATGAAAACTAAGTTTGGGAACTTGTTGTGCAACCTCCTAGCTCTAAGCTAGTTGATTGCAAATGGCTTTTCAAAAAGAAAACCAACATACTGAAATGTCCCGTTCTTATTGATTAAAAACGTTCCATATTAATTGATTTCGTTGCGAGGTTTTGACCTCTATATGAGACGTTTTTCAAAGACTGCATTCATTTTAAAACAAACCATAACCTTTATTTCATCAATAAAGGTTTAAAAAGCTTTACGTAGATTATCAAATAATGATAATCTAAAATATCCTGTTTACACACGACCATTACATAATGGTTTACAATACAAATATGTTACAACAAAATAAGTTTCTTGAATGCAGTTTTTACACAATATCATACAAGCATGGACTCCAAATCTCGTCCTTATTTAAGTATGCGACAGCTGAAGCTCTTAATAATCACCTGAGAATAAACATGCTTAAAACGTCAACAAAAATGTTGGTGAGTTATAGGTTTAACCTATATATATCAAATCATAATAATAGACCACAAGATTTCATATTTCAATACACATCCCATACATAGATATAAAAATCATTCATATGGTGAACACCCGGTAACCGACATTAACAAGATGCATATATAAGAATATCCCCATCATTCCGGGACACCCTTCGGATATGATATAAATTTCGAAGTACTAAAGCATCCGGTACTTTGGATGGGGCTTGTTGGGCCCGATAGATCTATCTTTAGGATTCTCGTCAATTAGGGTGTCTGTTCCCTAATTCTTAGATTACCAGACTTAATAAAAAGGGGCATATTCGATTTCGATAATTCAATCATAGAATGTAGTTTCACGTACTTGTGTCTATTTTGTAAATCATTTATAAAACCTGCATGTATTCTCATCCCAAAAATATTAGATTTTAAAAGTGGGACTATAACTCACTTTCACAGATTTTTACTTCGTCGGGAAGTAAGACTTGGCCACTGGTTGATTCACGAACCTATAACAATATATACATATATATCAAAGTATGTTCAAAATATATTTACAACACTTTTAATATATTTTGATGTTTTAAGTTTATTAAGTCAGCTGTCCTCGTTAGTAACCTACAACTAGTTGTCCACAGTTAGATGTACAGAAATAAATCGATAAATATTATCTTGAATCAATCCACGACCCAGTGTATACGTATCTCAGTATTGATCACAACTCAAACTATATATATTTTGGAATCAACCTCAACCCTGTATAGCTAACTCCAACATTCACATATAGAGTGTCTGTGGTTGTTCCGAAATATATATAGATGTGTCGACATGATAGGTCGAAACATTGTATACGTGTCTATGGTATCTCAAGATTACATAATATACAATACAAGTTGATTAAGTTATGGTTGGAATAGATTTGTTACCAATTTTCACGTAGCTAAAATGAGAAAAATTATCCAATCTTGTTTTACCCATAACTTCTTCATTTTAACTCCGTTTTGAGTGAATCAAATTGCTATGGTTTCATATTGAACTCTATTTTATGAATCTAAACAGAAAAAGTATAGGTTTATAGTCAGAAAAATAAGTTACAAGTCGTTTTTGTAAAGGTAGTCATTTCAGTCGAAAGAACGACGTCTAGATGACCATTTTAGAAAACATACTTCCACTTTGAGTTTAACCATAATTTTTGGATATAGTTTCATGTTCATAATAAAAATCATTTTCTCAGAATAACAACTTTTAAATGAAAGTTTATCATAGTTTTTAATTAACTAACCCAAAACAGCCCGCGGTGTTACTACGACGGCGTAAATCCGGTTTTACGGTGTTTTTCGTGTTTCCAGGTTTTAAATCATTAAGTTAGCATATCATACAGATATAGAACATGTGTTTAGTTGATTTTAAAAGTCAAGTTAGAAGGATTAACTTTTGTTTGCGAACAAGTTTAGAATTAACTAAACTATGTTCTAGTGATTACAAGTTTAAACCTTCGAATAAGATAGCTTTATATGTATGAATCGAATGATGTTATGAATATCATTACTACCTTAATTTCCTTGGATAAACCTACTGGAAAATAGAAAAATGGATCTAGCTTCAATGGATCCTTGGATGGCTCGAAGTTCTTGAAGCAGAATCATGACACGAAAACAAGTTCAAGTAAGATCATCACTTGAAATAAGATTGTTATAGCTATAGAAATTGAACCAAAGTTTGAATATGATTATTACCTTGTATTAGAATGATAACCTACTGTAAGAAACAAAGATTTTTTGAGGTTGGATGATCACCTTACAAGATTGGAAGTGAGCTAGCAAACTTGAAAGTATTCTTGATTTTATGAAACTAGAACTTTTGGAATTTATGAAGAACACTTAGAACTTGAAGATAGAAGTTGAGAGAGATCAATTAGATGAAGAAAATTGAAGAATGAAAGTGTTTGTAGGTGTTTTTGGTCGTTGGTGTATGGATTAGATATAAAGGATATGTTATTTTGTTTTCATGTAAATAAGTCATGAATGATTACTCATATTTTTGTAATTTTATGAGATATTTCATGCTAGTTGCCAAATGATGGTTCCCACATGTGTTAGGTGACTCACATGGGCTGCTAATAGCTGATCATTGGAGTGTATATACCAATAGTACATACATCTAAAAGCTGTGTATTGTACGAGTACGAATACGGGTGCATACGAGTAGAATTGTTGATGAAACTGAACGAGGATGTAATTGTAAGCATTTTTGTTAAGTAGAAGTATTTTGATAAGTGTCTTGAAGTTTTTCAAAAGTGTATGAATACATATTAAAACACTACATGTATATACATTTTAACTGAGTCGTTAAGTCATCGTTAGTCGTTACATGTAAATGTTGTTTTGAAACCTTTAGGTTAACGATCTTGTTAAATGTTGTTAACCCAATGTTTATAATATCAAAAGAGATTTTAAATTATTATATTATCATGATATTATGATGTACGAATATCTCTTAATATGATATATATACATTAAATGTCGTTACAACGATAATCGTTACATATATGTCTCGTTTCAAAATCATTAAGTTAGTAGTCTTGTTTTTACATATGTAGTTCATTGTTAATATAATTAATGATATGTTTACTTATCATAATATCGTGTTAACTACATATATAACCATATATATGTCATCATATAGTTTTTACAAGTTTTAACGTTCGTGAATCACCGGTCAACTTGGGTGGTCAATTGTCTATATGAAACATGTTTCAATTAATCAAGTCTTAACAAGTTTGATTGCTTAACATGTTGGAAACATTTAATCATGTAAATATCAATCTCAATTAATATATATAAACATGGAAAAGTTCGGGTCACTACAGTACCTTCCCGTTAAATAAATTTCGTCCCGAAATTTTAAGCTGTTGAAGGTGTTGACGAATCTTCTGGAAATAGATGCGGGTATTTCTTCTTCATCTGATCTTCATGCTCCCAGGTGAACTCGGGTCCTCTACGAGCATTCCATCGAACCTTAACAATTGGTATCTTGTTTTGCTTAAGTCTTTTAACCTCACGATCCATTATTTCGACGGGTTCTTCGATGAATTGAAGTTTTTCGTTGATTTGGATTTCATCTAACGGAATAGTGAGATCTTCTTTAGCAAAACATTTCTTCAAATTCGAGACGTGGAAAGTGTTATGTACAGCCGCGAGTTGTTGAGGTAACTCAAGTCGGTAAGCTACTGGTCCGACACGATCAATAATCTTGAATGGTCCAATATACCTTGGATTTAATTTCCCTCGTTTACCAAATCGAACAACGCCTTTCCAAGGTGCAACTTTAAGCATGACCATCTCTCCAATTTCAAATTCTATATCTTTTCTTTTAATGTCAGCGTAGCTCTTTTGTCGACTTTGGGCGGTTTTCAACCGTTGTTGAATTTGGATGATATTCTCGGTAGTTTCTTGTATAATCTCCGGACCCGTAATCTGTCTATCCCCCACTTCACTCCAACAAATCGGAGACCTGCACTTTCTACCATAAAGTGCTTCAAACGGCGCCATCTCAATGCTTGAATGGTAGCTGTTGTTGTAGGAAAATTCTGCTAATGGTAAATGTCGATCCCAACTGTTTCCGAAATCAATAACACATGCTCGTAGCATGTCTTCAAGCGTTTGTATCGTCCTTTCACTCTGCCCATCAGTTTGTGGATGATAGGCAGTACTCATGTCTAGACGAGTTCCTAATGCTTGCTGTAATGTCTGCCAGAATCTTGAAATAAATCTGCCATCCCTATCAGAGATAATAGAGATTGGTATTCCATGTCTGGAGATGACTTCCTTCAAATACAGTCGTGCTAACTTCTCCATCTTGTCATCTTCTCTTATTGGCAAGAAGTGTGCTGATTTGGTGAGACGATCAACTATTACCCAAATAGTATCAAAACCACTTGCAGTCCTTGGCAATTTAGTGATGAAATCCATGGTAATGTTTTCCCATTTCCATTCCGGGATTTCGGGTTGTTGAAGTAGACCTGATGGTTTCTGATGCTCAGCTTTGACCTTAGAACACGTCAAACATTCTCCTACGTATTTAGCAACATCGGCTTTCATACCCGGCCACCAAAAATGTTTCTTGAGATCCTTGTACATCTTCCCCGTTCCAGGATGTATTGAGTATCTGGTTTTATGAGCTTCTCTAAGTACCATTTCTCTCATATTTCCAAATTTTGGTACCCAAATCCTTTCAGCCCTATACCGGGTTCCGTCTTCCCGAATATTAAGATGCTTCTCCGATCCTTTGGGTATTTCATCCTTTAAATTTCCCTCTTTTAAAACTCCTTGTTGCGCCTCCTTTATTTGAGTAGTAAGGTTATTATGAATCATTATATTCATAGATTTTACTCGAATGGGTTCTCTGTCCTTCCTCATATTCAGTTGTTTCTGATTAAATATGTGTTGAAGACTTTTGTGGTCGGTATATATAATACTTTTAACCCCATATAAGTAGTGCCTCCAAGTCTTTAATGCAAAAACAACTGCGCCTAATTCCAAATCATGCGTCGTATAATTTTGTTCATGAATCTTCAATTGTCTAGACGCATAAGCAATCACCTTCGTTCGTTGCATTAATACACAACCGAGACCTTGCTTTGATGCGTCACAATAAATCACAAAATCATCATTCCCTTCAGGCAATGACAATATAGGTGCCGTAGTTAGCTTTTTCTTCAATAACTGAAACGCTTTCTCTTGTTCATCATTCCATTCAAATTTCTTCCCTTTATGCGTTAATGCAGTCAAGGGTTTTGCTATTCTGGAAAAGTCTTGGATGAACCTTCTGTAGTAACCAGCTAGTCCTAAAAACTGGCGTATGTGTTTCGGAGTTTTCGGGGTTTCCCACTTTTCAACAGTTTCTATCTTTGCCGGATCCACCTTAATACCTTCTTTGTTCACTATGTGACCGAGGAATTGAACTTCTTCCAACCAAAATGCACACTTTGAAAACTTAGCGTACAATTCTTCCTTCCTCAATACTTCTAACACCTTTCTCAAATGTTCACCGTGTTCTTAGTCATTATTTGAGTAAATAAGTATGTCATCAATGAAAACAATGACAAACTTGTCAAGGTATGGTCCACACACTCGGTTCATAAGGTCCATGAACACAGCTGGTGCATTAGTTAAACCAAATGGCATGACCATAAACTCGTAATGACCGTAACGTGTTCTGAAAGCAGTCTTTGGAATATCATCTTCTTTCACCCGCATTTGATGATACCCGGAACGTAAGTCAATCTTTGAATAAACAGACGAGCCTTGTAGTTGATCAAATAAGTCGTCAATTCTCGGTAGTGGGTAGCGGTTCTTGATGGTAAGTTTGTTCAACTCTCGGTAGTCGATACACAACCTGAATGTACCATCTTTCTGTAGTGACCCGAACTTTTCCATGTTTATATATATTAATTGAGATTGATGTTTACATGATTAAATGTTTCCAACATGTTAAGCAATCAAACTTGTTAAGACTTGATTAATTGAAATAGGTTTCATATAGACAATTGACCACCCAAGTTGACAGGTGATTCACGAACGTTAAAACTTGTAAAAACTATATGATGACATATATATCGATATATATATAGTTAACATGATACTATGATAAGTAAACATATCATTAAGTATATTAACAATGAACTACATATGTAAAAACAAGACTACTAACTTAATGATTTTTAAACGAGACATATATGTAACGATTATCGTTGTAAAGACATTTAATGTATATATATCATATTAAGAGATATTCATACATGATAATATCATGATAATATAATAATTTAAAATCTCATTTGATATTATAAACATTGGGTTAACAACATTTAACAAGATCGTTAACCTAAAGGTTTCAAAACAACACTTACATGTAACGACTAACGATGACTTAACGACTCAGTTAAAATGTATATACATGTAGTGTTTTAATATGTATTTATACACTTTTGAAAGACTTCAATACACTTATCAAAATACTTCTACTTAACAAAAATGCTTACAATTACATCCTCGTTCAGTTTCATCAACAATTCTACTCGTATGCACCCGTATTCGTACTCGTACAATACACAGCTTTTAGATGTATGTACTATTGGTATATACACTCCAATGATCAGCTCTTAGCAGCCCATGTGAGTCACCTAACACATGTGGGAACCATCATTTGGCAACTAGCATGAAATATCTCATAAGATTACAAAAATATGAGTAATCATTCATGACTTATTTACATGAAAACAAAATTACATATCCTTTATATCTAATCCATACACCAACGACCAAAAACACCTACAAACACTTTCATTCTTCAATTTTCTTCATCTAATTGAACTCTCTCAAGTTCTATCTTCAAGTTCTAAGTGTTCTTCATAAATTCCAAAAGTTCTAGTTTCATAAAATCAAGAATACTTTCAAGTTTGCTAGCTCACTTCCAATCTTGTAAGGTGATCATCCAACCTCAAGAAATCTTTGTTTCTTACAGTAGGTTATCATTCTAATACAAGGTAATAATCATATTCAAACTTTGGTTCAATTTCTATAACTATAACAATCTTATTTCAAGTGATGATCTTACTTGAACTTGTTTTCGTGTCATGATTTTGCTTCAAGAACTTTGAGCCATCCAAGGATCCATTGAAGCTAGATCCATTTTTCTCTTTTCCAGTAGGTTCATCCAAGGAACTTAAGGTAGTAATGATGTTCATAACATCATTCGATTCATACATATAAAGCTATCTTATTCGAAGGTTTAAACTTGTAATCACTAGAACATAGTTTAGTTAATTCTAAACTTGTTCGCAAACAAAAGTTAATCCTTCTAACTTGACTTTTAAAATCAACTAAACACATGTTCTATATCTATATGATATGCTAACTTAATGATTTAAAACCTGGAAACACGAAAAACACCGTAAAACCGGATTTACGCCGTCGTAGTAACACCGCGGGCTGTTTTGGGTTAGTTAATTAAAAACTATGATAAACTTTGATTTAAAAGTTGTTATTCTGAGAAAATGATTTTTATTATGAACATGAAACTATATCCAAAAATTATGGTTAAACTCAAAGTGGAAGTATGTTTTCTAAAATGGTCATCTAGACGTCGTTCTTTCGTCGGATTTAAAATGAAGAAGTTATGGGTAAAACAAGATTGGATAATTTTTCTCATTTTAGCTACGTGAAAATTGGTAACAAATCTATTCCAACCATAACTTAATCAACTTGTATTATATATTATGTAATCTTGAGATACCATAGACACGTATACAATGTTTCGACCTATCATGTCGACACATCTATATATATTTCGGAACAACCATAGACACTCTATATGTGAATGTTGGAGTTAGCTATACAGGGTTGAGGTTGATTCCAAAATATGTATAGTTTGAGTTGTGATCAATACTGAGATACGTATACACTGGGTCGTGGATTGATTCAAGATAATATTTATCGATTTATTTCTGTACATCTAACTGTGGACAACTAGTTGTAGGTTACTAACAAGGACAGCTGACTTAATAAACTTAAAACATCAAAATATATTAAAAGTGTTGTAAATATATTTTGAACATACTTTGATATATATGTATATATTGTTATAGGTTCGTGAATCAACCAGTGGCCAAGTTTTACTTCCCGACGAAGTAAAAATCTGTGAAAGTGAGTTATAGTCCCACTTTTAAAATCTAATATTTTTGGGATGAGAATACATGCAGGTTTTATAAATGATTTACAAAATAGACACAAGTACGTGAAACTACATTCTATGGTTGAATTATCGAAATCGAATATGCCCCTTTTTATTAAGTCTGGTAATCTAAGAATTAGGGAACAGACACCCTAATTGACGCGAATCCTAAAGATAGATCTATTGGGCCTAACAAACCCCATCCAAAGTACCGGATGCTTTAGTACTTCGAAATTTATATCATATCCGAAGGGTGTCCCGGAATGATGGGGATATTCTTATATATGCATCTTGTTATTGTCGGTTACCAGGTGTTCACCATATGAATGATTTTTATCTCTATGTATGGGATGTGTATTGAAATATGAAATCTTGTGGTCTATTGTTACGATTTGATATATATAGGTTAAACCTATAACTCACCAACATTTTTGTTGACGTTTTAAGCATGTTTATTCTCAGGTGATTATTAAGAGCTTCCGCTGTCGCATACTTAAATAAGGACAAGATTTGGAGTCCATGCTTGTATGATATTGTGTAAAAACTGCATTCAAGAAACTTATTTTGTTGTAACATATTTGTATTGTAAACCATTATGTAATGGTCGTGTGTAAACAGGATATTTTAGATTATCATTATTTGATAATCTACGTAAAGCTTTTTAAACCTTTATTGATGAAATAAAGGTTATGGTTTGTTTAAAAATGAATGCAGTCTTTGAAAAACGTCTCATATAGAGGTCAAAACCTCGCAACGAAATCAATTAATATGGAACGTTTTTAATCAATAAGAACGGGACATTTCAGTTGGTATCCGAGCGTTGGTCTTAGAGAACCAGAAAATTTGCATTAGTGTGTCTTATCGAGTTTGTTAGGATGCATTAGTGAGTCTGGACTTCGACCGTGTTTTCTTTAAAAATGATTGCTTAACATTTTTGTTGGAAACTATATATTTTTAACATATGAATATTATGTGATATATTAATCTCTTAACGTGTTTGATATTATGTGATAGATGTCTACCTCTAGAACAAGTCCCATTGACTCACCTAATAATAATGAAGAGTCAAATGTAAATTGGAATGATTTGTGGACTGATTCACAAGTTCCCGAAGAGGAACCGGAAGAAGAGTCGGAACCGGAAGAAGAATCGGAACCGGAAGAAGAATCGGAACCGGATGAAGAAATAGAACCGGTGGGGGAAATAATAAAACGGTTAAGTAAAAGAAAATCCTCAACCAACCGACCAAAGTTAATTATGGTCAATGGTGTTTCCGCCAAGGAAGCAAAATATTGGGAGGATTACCAATTCTCCGATGAATCGGATTCCGACGAGAATTCCGATGATGTTATAGAAATTACCCCAACTGAATTTAAAAAGGCAAAAGAAAATAATAAGGGAAAGGGCATAAAAATAGAGAAATCTAATTCCAACCCCGATGAACTTTATATGTATCGTCAACCCCCGAAGTCCTTAAGTTGTAACAATGACCCGGGAACCTCTAAACCACCAGGTTTTTCTAAACCAATGTGGACAACGACGGCTCGTATTAGGGGAACATCATATATCCCTAGAAACTTGGCAAAACGAACCAAAACCGAAGAAGAAGAAACGAGCGAGTCGGAATAAGATAGTTGTATTCGTGTGGTGTAATATATGGAATATAGTTTTCTTATGCTTTATGATATATGTAAAAATTGCTTGTATTAATAAGTATTTTTTTATGAATCTAACTCTTGTCTATTTTACAGTTTAAAAACACAAAATGGATAGACAACCCAATATTTTAAGAGACCTACCCGGAGACATGATTGATGAAATCTTGTCTAGAGTCGGCCAGAATTCTTCGGCACAACTATTTAAGGCGAGATCAGTTTGTAAGACATTCGAAGAACGTTCCAAGAATGTCTTGGTTTATAAGAGACTTTCGTTTGAAAGATGGGGGATATCACATTGGGAAACCCATAAGTTACGATGTGTTTACTTTGACGCATATATTGCGGGGAACCCAAATGCTATTTTACGCAACGGGTTAAGAAATTGTTTTGACTCAATATATCCGAATATTGGACTTCGTGATTTAGAAAAAGCGGCTAACATGCAACATAAAGAAGCATGTTATGCTTACGGATTAGTAATGTTCGCTTCTCACCAAAGTGAGAACAAGAACATCGGGCTACAACTATTAAACAAAACGTTTCCACAAGTGACGGAGTCGGTAATTGGGGTAAGAAATGAGGTTTTTAGATTATTACGGGACTGTTGGACATTACGTAACCCTCGTCCCTTTGATGACGTTACAACACGCTGTCTTATCAACGGCCATAACGGTTATGTTGCACAAGACCAAGGATGGGAAGTAGTCCTAGTAAAACCAGAATGCATGACTTGTTTCTGGACGTATGAATTACGTGTCTTTATTGCCTTTGCTGAACGACTTGTGTACTAGCTAGAATTGTCTTCACAACTATCTTGTATCAAAGTTATTGTGTGCTATATTTCATGCTTTATGTAAAATAAGCGGTATTGTAAGTTTGTAAAATATTGTATAAAAGTTTGAACGCGAAATATTATTATAATCAGTTTTTCATATAGAATTGTAGTAGTTGAATTGTATATTAGCTACTAAGTATGAACTTAACGGGTAGGTACTACCCGAATTTAAACTTATAAAACGCTAATATGAAGAAAAAGCTTTTATAAATTAGTTCATATTATGCTACGAAATACTATTAACTACTCTTAATATTCTGTATGATTAACTTGTTCCATTTAACTATTTTGAAGGAAATGGCACCGACTACTCGACACACCGTGAATATGAATGAAGAGGAATTCCGTACTTTTCTAGCTTCAAACATAGCCGCAGTACAGGCTGCGCTACATACCAACAATAATCTTGGATCTAGCAGTATAGGAAATCGTGTAGGATGCACCTACAAAGAATTCACTGCCTGCAAACCTTTGGAATTTGATGGAACCGAAGGACCGATCGGATTGAAACGGTGGACCGAGAAGGTTGAATCGGTGTTTGCCATAAGTAAGTGTACTGAAGAGGACAAAGTGAAGTACGCTACGCATACCTTCACAGGTTCTGCGTTAACATGGTGGAATACCTATCTAGAGCAAGTGGGACAAGATGATGCGTACGCACTACCGTGGTCAGCATTCAAGCACTTGATGAACGAGAAGTACCGTCCCAGAACCGAGGTCAATAAGCTCAAGACAGAACTTAGAGGGTTACGAACCCAAGGATTTGATATTACCACGTACGAAAGACGATTCACAGAATTGTGCCTATTGTGTCCGGGAGCATTCGAAGATGAGGAAGAGAAGATCGACGCGTTTGTGAAAGGATTACCGGAAAGAATCCAAGAAGATATAAGTTCACACGAGCCCACCTCCATACAACAGGCATGTAGAATGGCTCACAAACTAGTGAACCAGATTGAAGAAAGAATTAAAGAACAGACTGCTGAAGAGGCCAATGTGAAGCAAGTCAAAAGAAAGTGGGAGGAAAACGGTGATAAGAATCACCAATACAACAACAACAGCAATTACAACAATAATCGCAACAATTATCCCAACAATCGCAACATCAATCGCAACTACAACAAACGGCCCAACAACAACAACAACAACAACAACAACAACAATCATCCCAACAACAATAATAACCGCAACAACAACAACAATCAGAAGCAACTATGCCAAAGGTGTGAAAAGAATCACTCGGGGTTCTGCACCAAATTTTGCAACAAGTGTAAAAGAAATGGTCATAGCGCGGCGAAGTGTGAGGTCTACGGACCAGGGGTTAATAGAACGAAAGGAACAAATGGTGTCGGAACGAGTAATGGCGGAGCAAGTAGTGTCGGAGCAAGTTATACCAATGTAGTTTGTTATAAATGTGGAAAACCAGGCCACATTATTAGAAATTGCCCGAACCAGGAGAACACGAATGGACAAGGCTGTGGAAGAGTTTTCAATATTAATGCGGTAGAGGCACAGGAAGACCCGGAGCTTGTTACGGGTACGTTTCTTATTGACAATAAATCTGCTTACGTTTTATTTGATTCGGGTGCGGATAGAAGCTATATGAGTAGAGATTTTTGTGCTAAATTAAGTTGTCCATTGACGCCTTTGGATAGTAAATTTTTACTCGAATTAGCAAATGGTAAATTAATTTCAGCAGATAATATATGTCGGAATCGAGAAATTAAACTGGTTAGCGAAACATTTAAGATTGATTTGATACCAGTAGAGTTAGGGAGTTTTGATGTGATAATCGGTATGGACTGGTTGAAAGAAGTGAAAGCGGAGATCGTTTGTTACAAAAATGCAATTCGCATTATACGAGAAAAAGGAAAACCCTTAATGGTGTACGGAGAAAAGGGCAACACGAAGCTACATCTTATTAGTAATTTGAAGGCACAAAAACTAATAAGAAAAGGTTGCTATGCTGTTCTAGCACACGTCGAGAAAGTACAAACTGAAGAAAAGAGCATCAATGATGTTCCCATTGCAAAAGAATTTCCCGATGTATTTCCGAAAGAATTACCGGGATTACCCCCACATCGATCCGTTGAATTTCAAATAGATATTGTACCAGGAGCTGCACCAATAGCTCGTGCTCCTTACAGACTCGCACCCAGCGAGATGAAAGAACTGCAAAGCCAATTACAAGAACTTTTAGAGCGTGGTTTCATTCGACCAAGCACATCACCGTGGGGAGCTCCTGTTTTGTTTGTCAAGAAGAAAGATGGTACATTCAGGTTGTGTATCGACTACCGAGAGTTGAACAAACTTACCATCAAGAACCGCTACCCACTACCGAGAATCGACGACTTATTTGATCAACTACAAGGCTCGTCTGTTTATTCAAAGATTGACTTACGTTCCGGGTATCATCAAATGCGGGTGAAAGAAGATGATATTCCAAAGACTGCTTTCAGAACACGTTACGGTCATTACGAGTTTATGGTCATGCCGTTTGGTTTAACTAATGCACCAGCTGTGTTCATGGACCTTATGAACCGAGTGTGTGGACCATACCTTGACAAGTTTGTCATTGTTTTCATTGATGACATACTTATTTACTCAAAGAATGACCAAGAACACGGTGAACATTTGAGAAAGGTGTTAGAAGTATTGAGGAAGGAAGAATTGTATGCTAAGTTTTCAAAGTGTGCATTTTGGTTGGAAGAAGTTCAATTCCTCGGTCACATAGTGAACAAAGAAGGTATTAAGGTGGATCCGGCAAAGATAGAAACTGTTGAAAAGTGGGAAACCCCGAAAACTCCGAAACACATACGCCAGTTTTTAGGACTAGCTGGTTACTACAGAAGGTTCATCCAAGACTTTTCCAGAATAGCAAAACCCTTGACTGCATTAACGCATAAAGGGAAGAAATTTGAATGGAATGATGAACAAGAGAAAGCGTTTCAGTTATTGAAGAAAAAGCTAACTACGGCACCTATATTGTCATTGCCTGAAGGGAATGATGATTTTGTGATTTATTGTGACGCATCAAAGCAAGGTCTCGGTTGTGTATTAATGCAACGAACGAAGGTGATTGCTTATGCGTCTAGACAATTGAAGATTCACGAACAAAATTATACGACGCATGATTTGGAATTAGGCGCGGTTGTTTTTGCATTAAAGACTTGGAGGCACTACTTATATGGGGTCAAAAGTATTATATATACCGACCACAAAAGTCTTCAACACATATTTAATCAGAAACAACTGAATATGAGGCAGCGTAGGTGGATTGAATTATTGAATGATTATGACTTTGAGATTCGTTACCACCCGGGGAAGGCAAATGTGGTAGCCGATGCCTTGAGCAGGAAGGACAGAGAACCCATTCGAGTAAAATCTATGAATATAATGATTTATAATAACATTACTACTCAAATAAAGGAGGCGCAACAAGGAGTTTTAAAAGAGGGAAATTTAAAGGATGAAATACCCAAAGGATCGGAGAAGCATCTTAATATTCGAGAAGACGGAACCCGGTATAGGGCTGAAAGGATTTGGGTACCAAAATTTGGAGATAGGAGAGAAATGGTACTTAGAGAAGCTCATAAAACCAGGTACTCAATACATCCTGGAACGGGGAAGATGTACAAGGATCTCAAGAAACATTTTTGGTGGCCGGGTATGAAAGCCGATGTTGCTAAATACGTAGGAGAATGTTTGACGTGTTCTAAGGTCAAAGCTGAGCATCAGAAACCATCAGGTCTACTTCAACAACCCGAAATCCCGGAATGGAAATGGGAAAACATTACCATGGATTTCATCACTAAATTGCCAAGGACTGCAAGTGGTTTTGATACTATTTGGGTAATAGTTGACCGTCTCACCAAATCAGCACACTTCTTGCCAATAAGAGAAGATGACAAGATGGAGAAGTTAGCACGACTGTATTTGAAGGAAGTCATCTCCAGACATGGAATACCAATCTCTATTATCTCTGATAGGGATGGCAGATTTATTTCAAGATTCTGGCAGACATTACAGCAAGCATTAGGAACTCGTCTAGACATGAGTACTACCTATCATCCACAAACTGATGGGCAGAGCGAAAGGACGATACAAACGCTTGAAGACATGCTACGAGCATGTGTTATTGATTTCGGAAACAGTTGGGATCGACATCTACCGTTAGCAGAATTTTCCTACAACAACAGCTACCATTCAAGCATTGAGATGGCGCCGTTTGAAGCACTTTATGGTAGAAAGTGCAGGTCTCCGATTTGTTGGAGTGAAGTGGGGGATAGACAGATTACGGGTCCGGAGATTATACAAGAAACTACCGAGAAGATCATCCAAATTCAACAACGGTTGAAAACCGCCCAAAGTCGACAAAAGAGCTACGCTGACATTAAAAGAAAAGATATAGAATTTGAAATTGGAGAGATGGTCATGCTTAAAGTTTCACCTTGGAAAGGCGTTGTTCGATTTGGTAAACGAGGGAAATTAAATCCAAGGTATATTGGACCATTCAAGATTATTGATCGTGTCGGACCAGTAGCTTACCGACTTGAGTTACCTCAACAACTCGCGGCTGTACATAACACTTTCCACGTCTCGAATTTGAAGAAATGTTTTGCTAAAGAAGATCTCACTATTCCGTTAGATGAAATCCAAATCAACGAAAAACTCCAATTCATCGAAGAACCCGTCGAAATAATGGATCGTGAGGTTAAAAGACTTAAGCAAAACAAGATACCAATTGTTAAGGTTCGATGGAATGCTCGTAGAGGACCCGAGTTCACCTGGGAACGTGAAGATCAGATGAAGAAGAAATACCCGCATCTATTTCCAGAAGATTCGTCAACACCTTCAACAGCTTAAAATTTCGGGACGAAATTTATTTAACGGGTAGGTACTGTAGTGACCCGAACTTTTCCATGTTTATATATATTAATTGAGATTGATGTTTACATGATTAAATGTTTCCAACATGTTAAGCAATCAAACTTGTTAAGACTTGATTAATTGAAATAGGTTTCATATAGACAATTGACCACCCAAGTTGACAGGTGATTCACGAACGTTAAAACTTGTAAAAACTATATGATGACATATATATCGATATATATATAGTTAACATGATACTATGATAAGTAAACATATCATTAAGTATATTAACAATGAACTACATATGTAAAAACAAGACTACTAACTTAATGATTTTTAAACGAGACATATATGTAACGATTATCGTTGTAAAGACATTTAATGTATATATATCATATTAAGAGATATTCATACATGATAATATCATGATAATATAATAATTTAAAATCTCATTTGATATTATAAACATTGGGTTAACAACATTTAACAAGATCGTTAACCTAAAGGTTTCAAAACAACACTTACATGTAACGACTAACGATGACTTAACGACTCAGTTAAAATGTATATACATGTAGTGTTTTAATATGTATTTATACACTTTTGAAAGACTTCAATACACTTATCAAAATACTTCTACTTAACAAAAATGCTTACAATTACATCCTCGTTCAGTTTCATCAACAATTCTACTCGTATGCACCCGTATTCGTACTCGTACAATACACAGCTTTTAGATGTATGTACTATTGGTATATACACTCCAATGATCAGCTCTTAGCAGCCCATGTGAGTCACCTAACACATGTGGGAACCATCATTTGGCAACTAGCATGAAATATCTCATAAGATTACAAAAATATGAGTAATCATTCATGACTTATTTACATGAAAACAAAATTACATATCCTTTATATCTAATCCATACACCAACGACCAAAAACACCTACAAACACTTTCATTCTTCAATTTTCTTCATCTAATTGAACTCTCTCAAGTTCTATCTTCAAGTTCTAAGTGTTCTTCATAAATTCCAAAAGTTCTAGTTTCATAAAATCAAGAATACTTTCAAGTTTGCTAGCTCACTTCCAATCTTGTAAGGTGATCATCCAACCTCAAGAAATCTTTGTTTCTTACAGTAGGTTATCATTCTAATACAAGGTAATAATCATATTCAAACTTTGGTTCAATTTCTATAACTATAACAATCTTATTTCAAGTGATGATCTTACTTGAACTTGTTTTCGTGTCATGATTTTGCTTCAAGAACTTTGAGCCATCCAAGGATCCATTGAAGCTAGATCCATTTTTCTCTTTTCCAGTAGGTTCATCCAAGGAACTTAAGGTAGTAATGATGTTCATAACATCATTCGATTCATACATATAAAGCTATCTTATTCGAAGGTTTAAACTTGTAATCACTAGAACATAGTTTAGTTAATTCTAAACTTGTTCGCAAACAAAAGTTAATCCTTCTAACTTGACTTTTAAAATCAACTAAACACATGTTCTATATCTATATGATATGCTAACTTAATGATTTAAAACCTGGAAACACGAAAAACACCGTAAAACCGGATTTACGCCGTCGTAGTAACACCGCGGGCTGTTTTGGGTTAGTTAATTAAAAACTATGATAAACTTTGATTTAAAAGTTGTTATTCTGAGAAAATGATTTTTATTATGAACATGAAACTATATCCAAAAATTATGGTTAAACTCAAAGTGGAAGTATGTTTTCTAAAATGGTCATCTAGACGTCGTTCTTTCGACTGAAATGACTACCTTTACAAAAACGACTTGTAACTTATTTTTCCGACTAGAAACCTATACTTTTTTGGTTTAGATTCATAAAATAGAGTTCAATATGAAACCATAGCAATTTGATTCACTCAAAACGGATTTAAAATGAAGAAGTTATGGGTAAAACAAGATTGGATAATTTTTCTCATTTTAGCTACGTGAAAATTGGTAACAAATCTATTCCAACCATAACTTAATCAACTTGTATTATATATTATGTAATCTTGAGATACCATAGACACGTATACAATGTTTCGACCTATCATGTCGACACATCTATATATATTTCGGAACAACCATAGACACTCTATATGTGAATGTTGGAGTTAGCTATACAGGGTTGAGGTTGATTCCAAAATATGTATAGTTTGAGTTGTGATCAATACTGAGATACGTATACACTGGGTCGTGGATTGATTCAAGATAATATTTATCGATTTATTTCTGTACATCTAACTGTGGACAACTAGTTGTAGGTTACTAACGAGGACAGCTGACTTAATAAACTTAAAACATCAAAATATATTAAAAGTGTTGTAAATATATTTTGAACATACTTTGATATATATGTATATATTGTTATAGGTTCGTGAATCAACCAGTGGCCAAGTTTTACTTCCCGACGAAGTAAAAATCTGTGAAAGTGAGTTATAGTCCCACTTTTAAAATCTAATATTTTTGGGATGAGAATACATGCAGGTTTTATAAATGATTTACAAAATAGACACAAGTACGTGAAACTACATTCTATGGTTGAATTATCGAAATCGAATATGCCCCTTTTTATTAAGTCTGGTAATCTAAGAATTAGGGAACAGACACCCTAATTGACGCGAATCCTAAAGATAGATCTATTGGGCCTAACAAACCCCATCCAAAGTACCGGATGCTTTAGTACTTCGAAATTTATATCATATCCGAAGGGTGTCCCGGAATGATGGGGATATTCTTATATATGCATCTTGTTATTGTCGGTTACCAGGTGTTCACCATATGAATGATTTTTATCTTTATGTATGGGATGTGTATTGAAATATGAAATCTTGTGGTCTATTGTTACGATTTGATATATATAGGTTAAACCTATAACTCACCAACATTTTTGTTGACGTTTTAAGCATGTTTATTCTCAGGTGATTATTAAGAGCTTCCGCTGTCGCATACTTAAATAAGGACAAGATTTGGAGTCCATGCTTGTATGATATTGTGTAAAAACTGCATTCAAGAAACTTATTTTGTTGTAACATATTTGTATTGTAAACCATTATGTAATGGTCGTGTGTAAACAGGATATTTTAGATTATCATTATTTGATAATCTACGTAAAGCTTTTTAAACCTTTATTGATGAAATAAAGGTTATGGTTTGTTTAAAAATGAATGCAGTCTTTGAAAAACGTCTCATATAGAGGTCAAAACCTCGCAACGAAATCAATTAATATGGAACGTTTTTAATCAATAAGAACGGGACATTTCACTTTCTTCTTGACAAACAAAACAGGAGCTCCCCACGGTGATGTGCTTGGTCGAATGAAACCACGCTCTAAAAGTTCTTGTAATTGGCTTTGCAGTTCTTTCATCTCGCTGGGTGCGAGTCTGTAAGGAGCACGAGCTATTGGTGCAGCTCCTGGTACAAGATCTATTTGAAATTCAACAGATCGATGTGGGGGTAATCCCGGTAATTCTTTCGGAAATACATCGGGAAATTCTTTTGCAATGGAAACATCATTGATGCTCTTTTCTTCAGTTTGTACTTTCTCGACGTGTGCTAGAACAGCATAGCAACCTTTTCTTATTAGTTTTTGTGCCTTCAAATTACTAATAAGATGTACCTTCGTGTTGCCCTTTTCTCCGTACACCATTAAGGGTTTTCCTTTTTCTCGTATAATGCGAATTGCATTTTTGTAACAGATGATCTCTGCTTTCACTTCTTTCAACCAGTCCATACCGATTATCACATCAAAACTCCCTAACTCTACTGGTATCAAATCAATCTTAAATGTTTCGCTAACCAGTTTAATTTCTTGATTCCGACATATATTATCTGCTGAAATTAATTTACCATTTGCTAATTCGAGTAAAAATTTACTATCCAAAGGCGTCAATGGACAACTTAATTTAGCGCAAAAATCTCTACTCATATAGCTTCTATCCGCACCCGAATCAAATAAAACATAAGCAGATTTATTGTCAATAAGAAACGTACCCGTAACAAGCTCCGGGTCTTCCTGTGCCTCTGCCGCGTTAATATTGAAAACTCTTTCGCGGCCTTGTCCATTCGTGTTCTCCTGGTTCGTGTAATTTCTAATAATGTGGCCCGGTTTTCCACATTTATAACAAACTACATTGGCATAACTTGCTCCGACACTACTTGCTCCGCCATTACTCGTTCCGACACCATTTGTTCCTTTCGTTCTATTAACCCCTGGTCCATAGACCTCACACTTCGCCGCGCTATGACCATTTCTTTTACACTTGTTGCAAAATTTGGTGCAGAACCCCGAGTGATACTTTTCACACCTTTGGCATAGCTGCTTCTGATTGTTGTTGTTGTGGTTATTATTGTTGTTGGGATGATTGTTGTAGTTGCTGTTGTTGTTGTTGTTGTTGTTGTTGTTGTTGTTGTTGTTGGGCCGTTTGTTGTAGTTGCGATTGATGTTGCGATTGTTGGGATAATTGTTGCGATTATTGTTGTAATTGCTGTTGTTGTTGTATTGGTGATTCTTATCACCGTTTTCCTCCCACTTTCTTTTGACTTGCTTCACATTGGCCTCTTCAGCAGTCTGTTCTTTAATTCTTTCTTCAATCTGGTTCACTAGTTTGTGAGCCATTCTACATGCCTGTTGTATAGAGGCGGGCTCGTGTGAACTTATATCTTCTTGGATTCTTTCCGGTAATCCTTTCACAAATGCGTCGATCTTCTCTTCCTCATCTTCGAATGCTCCCGGACACAATAGGCACAATTCTGTGAATCGTCTTTCGTACGTGGTAATATCAAATCCTTGGGTTCGTAACCCTCTAAGTTCTGTCTTGAGCTTATTAACCTCGGTTCTGGGACGGTACTTCTCGTTCATCAAGTGCTTGAATGCTGACCACGGTAGTGCGTACGCATCGTCTTGTCCCACTTGCTCTAGATAGGTATTCCACCATGTTAACGCAGAACCTGTGAAGGTATGCATAGCGTACTTCACTTTGTCCTCTTCAGTACACTTACTTATGGCAAACACCGATTCGACCTTCTCGGTCCACCGTTTCAATCCGATCGGTCCTTCGGTTCCATCAAATTCCAAAGGTTTGCAGGCAGTAAATTCTTTGTAGGTGCATCCTACACGATTTCCTGTACTGCTAGATCCAAGGTTATTGTTGGTATGTAGCGCAGCCTGTACTGCGGCTATGTTTGAAGCTAGAAAAGTACGGAATTCCTCTTCATTCATATTCACGGTGTGTCGAGTAGTCGGTGCCATTTCCTTCAAAATAGTCAAATGGAACAAGTTAATCATACAGAATATTAAGAGTAGTTAATAGTATTTCGTAGCATAATATGAACTCATTTATAAAAGCTTTTTCTTCATATTAGCGTTTTATAAGTTTAAATTCGGGTAGTACCTACCCGTTAAGTTCATACTTAGTAGCTAATATACAATTCAACTACTACAATTCTATATGAAAAACTGATTATAATAATATTTCGCGTTCAAACTTTTACACAATATTTTACAAACTTACAATACCGCTTATTTTACATATAGCATGAAAAATAGCACACAATAAATTTGATACAAGATGGTTGTGAAGATAATTCTAGCTAGTACACAAGTCGTTCAGCAAAGGCAATAAATGAAATGTCCCGTTCTTATTGATTAAAAAAGTTCCATATTAATTGATTTCGTTGCGAGGTTTTGACCTCTATATGAGACGTTTTTCAAAGACTGCATTCATTTTTAAAACAAACCATAACCTTTATTTCATAAATAAAGGTTTAAAAAGCTTTACGTAGATTATCAAATAATGATAATCTAAAATATCCTGTTTACACACGACCATTACATAATGGTTTACAATACAAATATGTTACATCGAAATCAGTTTCTTGAATGCAGTTTTTACACAATATCATACAAACATGGACTCCAAATCTTGTCCTTATTTTAGTATGCAACAGCGGAAGCTCTTAATATTCACCTGAGAATAAACATGCTTTAAACGTCAACAAAAATGTTGGTGAGTTATAGGTTTAACCTATATATATCAAATCGTAACAATAGACCACAAGATTTCATATTTCAATACACATCCCATACATAGAGATAAAAATCATTCATATGGTGAACACCTGGTAACCGACAATAACAAGATGCATATATAAGAATATCCCCATCATTCCGGGACACCCTTCGGATATGATATAAATTTCGAAGTACTAAAGCATCCGGTACTTTGGATGGGGTTTGTTAGGCCCAATAGATCTATCTTTAGGATTCGCGTCAATTAGGGTGTCTGTTCCCTAATTCTTAGATTACCAGACTTAATAAAAAGGGGCATATTCGATTTCGATAATTCAACCATAGAATGTAGTTTCACGTACTTGTGTCTATTTTGTAAATCATTTATAAAACCTGCATGTATTCTCATCCCAAAAATATTAGATTTTAAAAGTGGGACTATAACTCACTTTCACAGATTTTTACTTCGTCGGGAAGTAAGACTTGGCCACTGTTGATTCACGAACCTATAACAATATATACATATATATTAAAGTATGTTCAAAATATATTTACAACACTTTTAATATATTTTGATGTTTTAAGTTTATTAAGTCAGCTGTCCTCGTTAGTAACCTATAACTAGTTGTCCACAGTTAGATGTACAGAAATAAATCGATAAATATTATCTTGAATCAATCCACGACCCAGTGTATACGTATCTCAGTATTGATCACAACTCAAACTATATATATTTTGGAATCAACCTCAACCCTGTATAGCTAACTCCAACATTCACATATAGAGTGTCTATGGTTGTTCCGAAATATATATAGATGTGTCGACATGATAGGTCGAAACATTGTATACGTGTCTATGGTATCTCAAGATTACATAATATACAATACAAGTTGATTAAGTTATGGTTGGAATAGATTTGTTACCAATTTTCACGTAGCTAAAATGAGAAAAATTATCCAATCTTGTTTTACCCATAACTTCTTCATTTTAAATCCGTTTTGAGTGAATCAAATTGCTATTGTTTCATATTGAACTCTATTTTATGAATCTAAACAGAAAAAGTATAGGTTTATAGTCGGAAAAATAAGTTACAAGTCGTTTTTGTAAAGGTAGTCATTTCAGTCGAAAGAACGACGTCTAGATGACCATTTTAGAAAACATACTTCCACTTTGAGTTTAACCATAATTTTTGGATATAGTTTCATGTTCATAATAAAAATCATTTTCTCAGAATAACAACTTTTAAATCAAAGTTTATCATAGTTTTTAATTAACTAACCCAAAACAGCCCGCGGTGTTACTACGACGGCGTAAATCCGGTTTTACGGTGTTTTTCGTGTTTCCAGGTTTTAAATCATTAAGTTAGCATATCATATAGATATAGAACATGTGTTTAGTTGATTTTAAAAGTCAAGTTAGAAGGATTAACTTTTGTTTGCGAACAAGTTTAGAATTAACTAAACTATGTTCTAGTGATTACAAGTTTAAACCTTCGAATAAGATAGCTTTATATGTATGAATCGAATGATGTTATGAACATCATTACTACCTTAATTTCCTTGGATAAACCTACTGGAAAAGAGAAAAATGGATCTAGCTTCAATGGATCCTTGGATGGCTCGAAGTTCTTGAAGCAGAATCATGACACGAAAACAAGTTCAAGTAAGATCATCACTTGAAATAAGATTGTTATAGTTATAGAAATTGAACTAAAGTTTGAATATGATTATTACCTTGTATTAGAATGATAACCTACTGTAAGAAACAAAGATTTCTTGAGGTTGGATGATCACCTTACAAGATTGGAAGTGAGCTAGCAAACTTGAAAGTATTCTTGATTTTATGAAACTAGAACTTTTGGAATTTATGAAGAACACTTAGAACTTGAAGATAGAACTTGAGAGAGATCAATTAGATGAAGAAAATTGAAGAATGAAAGTGTTTGTAGGTGTTTTTGGTCGTTGGTGTATGGATTAGATATAAAGGATATGTAATTTTTTTTCATGTAAATAAGTCATGAATGATTACTCATATTTTTGTAATTTTATGAGATATTTCATGCTAGTTGCCAAATGATGGTTCCCACATGTGTTAGATGACTCACATGGGCTGCTAAGAGCTGATCATTGGAGTGTATATACCAATAGTACATACATCTAAAAGCTGTGTATTGTACGAGTACGAATACGGGTGCATACGAGTAGAATTGTTGATGAAACTGAACGAGGATGTAATTGTAAGCATTTTTGTTAAGTAGAAGTATTTTGATAAGTGTATTGAAGTCTTTCGAAAGTGTATAAATACATATTAAAACACTACATGTATATACATTTTAACTGAGTCGTTAAGTCATCGTTAGTCGTTACATGTAAGTGTTGTTTTGAAACCTTTAGGTTAACGATCTTTTTAAATGTTGTTAACCCAATGTTTATAATATCAAATGAGATTTTAAATTATTATATTATCATGATATTATCATGTATGAATATCTCTTAATATGATATATATACATTAAATGTCTTTACAACGATAATCGTTACATATATGTCTCGTTTAAAAATCATTAAGTTAGTAGTCTTGTTTTTACATATGTAGTTCATTGTTAATATACTTTATGATATGTTTTCTTATCATAGTATCATGTTAACTATATATATATATATCCATATATATGTCATCATATAGTTTTTACAAGTTTTAACGTTCGTGAATCACCGATCAACTTGGGTGGTCAATTGTCTATATGAAACATATTTCAATTAATCAAGTCTTAACAAGTTTGATTGCTTAACATGTTGGAAACATTTAATCATGTAAATATCAATCTCAATTAATATATATAAACATGGAAAAGTTCGGGTCACTACAGTACCTACCCGTTAAATAAATTTCGTCCCGAAATTTTAAGCTGTTGAAGGTGTTGACGAATCTTCTGGAAATAGATGCGGGTATTTCTTCTTCATCTGATCTTCACGCTCCCAGGAGAACTCGGGTCCTCTACGAGCATTCCATCGAACCTTAACAATTGGTATCTTGTTTTGCTTAAGTCTTTTAACCTCACGATCCATTATTTCGACGGGTTCTTCGATGAATTGAAGTTTTTCGTTGATTTGGATTTCATCTAACGGAATAGTGAGATCTTCTTTAGCAAAACATTTCTTTAAATTCGAGACGTGGAAAGTGTTATGTACAGCTGCGAGTTGTTGAGGTAACTCTAGTCGGTAAGCTACTGGTCCGACACGATCAATAATCTTGAATGGTCCAATATACCTTGGATTTAATTTCCCTCGTTTACCAAATCGAACAACGCCTTTCCAAGGTGAAACTTTAAGCATGACCATCTCTCCAATTTCAAATTCTATATCTTTTCTTTTAATGTCAGCGTAGCTCTTTTGTCGACTTTGGGCGGTTTTCAACCGTTGTTGAATTTGGATGATCTTCTCGGTAGTTTCTTGTATAATCTCCGGACCCGTAATCTGTCTATCCCCCACTTCACTCCAACAAATCAGAGACCTGCACTTTCTACCATAAAGTGCTTCAAACGGCGCCATCTCAATGCTTGAATGGTAGCTGTTGTTGTAGGAAAATTCTGCTAACGGTAGATGTCGATCCCAACTGTTTCCGAAATCAATAACACATGCTCGTAGCATGTCTTCAAGCGTTTGTATCGTCCTTTCGCTCTGCCCATCAGTTTGTGGATGATAGGCAGTACTCATGTCTAGACGAGTTCCTAATGCTTGCTGTAATGTCTGCCAGAATCTTGAAATAAATCTGCCATCCCTATCAGAGATAATAGAGATTGGTATTCCATGTCTGGAGACGACTTCCTTCAAATACAGTCGTGCTAACTTCTCCATCTTGTCATCTTCTCTTATTGGTAGGAAGTGTGCTGATTTGGTGAGATGATCAACTATTACCCAAATAGTATCAAAACCACTTGCAGTCCTTGGCAATTTAGTAATGAAATCCATGGTAATGTTTTCCCATTTCCATTCCGGGATTTCGGGTTGTTGAAGTAGACCTGATGGTTTCTGATGCTCAGCTTTGACCTTAGAACACGTCAAACATTCTCCTACGTATTTAGCAACATCGGCTTTCATACCCGGCCACCAAAAATGTTTCTTGAGATCCTTGTACATCTTCCCCGTTCCAGGATGTATTGAGTATCTGGTTTTATGAGCTTCTCTAAGTACCATTTCTCTCATATCTCCAAATTTTGGTACCCAAATCCTTTCAGCCCTATACCGGGTTCCGTCTTCCCGAATATTAAGATGCTTCTCCGATCCTTTGGGTATTTCATCCTTTAAATTTCCCTCTTTTAAAACTCCTTGTTGCGCCTCCTTTATTTGAGTAGTAATGTTATTATGAATCATTATATTCATAGATTTTACTCGAATGGGTTCTCTGTCCTTCCTGCTCAAGGCATCGGCTACCACATTTGCCTTCCCCGGGTGGTAACGAATCTCAAAGTCGTAATCATTCAATAATTCAATCCACCTACGCTGCCTCATATTCAGTTGTTTCTGATTAAATATGTGTTGAAGACTTTTGTGGTCGGTATATATAATACTTTTGACCCCATATAAGTAGTGCCTCCAAGTCTTTAATGCAAAAACAACCGCGCCTAATTCCAAATCATGCGTCGTATAATTTTGTTCGTGAATCTTCAATTGTCTAGACGCATAAGCAATCACCTTTGTTCGTTGCATTAATACACAACCGAGACCTTGCTTTGATGCATCACAATAAATCACAAAATCATCATTCCCTTCAGGCAATGACAATATAGATGCCGTAGTTAGCTTTTTCTTCAATAACTGAAACGCTTTCTCTTGTTCATCATTCCATTCAAATTTCTTCCCTTTATGCGTTAATGCAGTCAAGGGTTTTGCTATTCTGGAAAAGTCTTGGATGAACCTTCTGTAGTAACCAGCTAGTCCTAAAAACTGGCGTATGTGTTTCGGAGTTTTCGGGGTTTCCCACTTTTCAACAGTTTCTATCTTTGCCGGATCCACCTTAATACCTTCTTTGTTCACTATGTGACCGAGGAATTGAACTTCTTCCAACCAAAATGCACACTTTGAAAACTTAGCGTACAATTCTTCCTTCCTCAATACTTCTAACACCTTTCTCAAATGTTCACCGTGTTCTTGGTCATTCTTTGAGTAAATAAGTATGTCATCAATGAAAACAATGACAAACTTGTCAAGGTATGGTCCACACACTCGGTTCATAAGGTCCATGAACACAGCTGGTGCATTAGTTAAACCAAACGGCATGACCATAAACTCGTAATGACCGTAACGTGTTCTGAAAGCAGTCTTTGGAATATCATCTTCTTTCACCCGCATTTGATGATACCCGGAACGTAAGTCAATCTTTGAATAAACAGACGAGCCTTGTAGTTGATTAAATAAGTCGTCGATTCTCGGTAGTGGGTAGCGGTTCTTGATGGTAAGTTTGTTCAACTCTCGGTAGTCGATACACAACCTGAATGTACCATCTTTCTTCTTGACAAACAAAACAGGAGCTCCCCACGGTGATGTGCTTGGTCGAATGAAACCACGCTCTAAAAGTTCTTGTAATTGGCTTTGCAGTTCTTTCATCTCGCTGGGTGCGAGTCTGTAAGGAGCACGAGCTATTGGTGCAGCTCCTGGTACAAGATCTATTTGAAATTCAACGGATCGATGTGGGGGTAATCCCGGTAATTCTTTCGGAAATACATCGGGAAATTCTTTTGCAATGGGAACATCATTGATGCTCTTTTCTTCAGTTTGTACTTTCTCGACGTGTGCTAGAACAGCATAGCAACCTTTTCTTATTAGTTTTTGTGCCTTCAAATTACTAATAAGATGTAGCTTCGTGTTGCCCTTTTCTCCGTACACCATTAAGGGTTTTCCTTTTTCTCGTATAATGCGAATTGCATTTTTGTAACAAACGATCTCCGCTTTCACTTCTTTCAACCAGTCCATACCGATTATCACATCAAAACTCCCTAACTCTACTGGTATCAAATCAATCTTAAATGTTTCGCTAACCAGTTTAATTTCTCGATTCCGACATATTATCTGCTGAAATTAATTTACCATTTGCTAATTCGAGTAAAAATTTACTATCCAAAGGCGTCAATGGACAACTTAATTTAGCACAAAAATCTCTACTCATATAGCTTCTATCCGCACCCGAATCAAATAAAACGTAAGCAGATTTATTGTCAATAAGAAACGTACCCGTAACAAGCTCCGGGTCTTCCTGTGCCTCTACCGCATTAATATTGAAAACTCTTCCACGGCCTTGTCCATTCGTGTTCTCCTGGTTCGGGCAATTTCTAATAATGTGGCCTGGTTTTCCACATTTATAACAAACTACATTGGCATAACTTGCTCCGACACTACTTGCTCCGCCATTACTCGTTCCGACACCATTTGTTCCTTTCGTTCTATTAACCCCTGGTCCGTAGACCTCACACTTCGCCGCGCTATGACCATTTCTTTTACACTTGTTGCAAAATTTGGTGCAGAACCCCGAGTGATTCTTTTCACACCTTTGGCATAGCTGCTTCTGATTGTTGTTGTTGTTGCGGTTATTATTGTTGTTGGGATGATTATTATAGTTGCTGTTGTTGTTGTTGTTGTTGTTGGGCCATTTGTTGTAGTTGCGATTGATGTTGCGATTGTTGGGATAATTGTTGCGATTATTGTTGTAATTGCTGTTGTTGTTGTATTGGTGATTCTTATCACCGTTTTCCTCCCACTTTCTTTTGACTTGCTTCACATTGGCCTCTTCAGCAGTCTGTTCTTTAATTCTTTCTTCAATCTGGTTCACTAGTTTGTGAGCCATTCTACATGCCTGTTGTATGGAGGCGGGCTCGTGTGAACTTATATCTTGTTGGATTCTTTCCGGTAATCCTTTCACAAACGCGTCGATCTTCTCTTCCTCATCTTCGAATGCTCCCGGACACAATAGGCACAATTCTGTGAATCGTCTTTCGTACGTGGTAATATCAAATCCTTGGGTTCGTAACCCTCTAAGTTCTGTCTTGAGCTTATTGACCTCGGTTCTGGGACGGTACTTCTCGTTCATCAAGTGCTTGAATGCTGACCACGGTAGTGCGTACGCATCATCTTGTCCCACTTGCTCTAGATAGGTATTCCACCATGTTAACGCAGAACCTGTGAAGGTATGCGTAGCTTACTTCACTTTGTCCTCTTCAGTACACTTACTTATGGCAAACACCGATTCAACCTTCTCGGTCCACCGTTTCAATCCGATCGGTCCTTCGGTTCCATCAAATTCCAAAGGTTTGCAGGCAGTGAATTATTTGTAGGTGCATCCTACACGATTTCCTGTACTGCTAGATCCAAGGTTATTGTTGGTATGTAGCGCAGCCTGTACTGCGGCTATGTTTGAAGCTAGAAAAGTACGGAATTCCTCTTCATTCATATTCACGGTGTGTCGAGTAGTCGGTGCCATTTCCTTCAAAATAGTTAAATGGAACAAGTTAATCATACAGAATATTAAGAGTAGTTAATAGTATTTTGTAGCATAATATGAACTCATTTATAAAAGCTTTTTCTTCATATTAGCGTTTTATAAGTTTAAATTCGGGTAGTACCTACCCGTTAAGTTCATACTTAGTAGCTAATATACAATTCAACTACTACAATTCTATATGAAAAACTGATTATAATAATATTTCGCGTTCAAACTTTTATACAATATTTTACAAACTTACAATACCGCTTATTTTACATAAAGCATGAAATATAGCACACAATAACTTTGATACAAGATAGTTGTGAAGACAATTCTAGCTAGTACACAAGTCGTTCAGCAAAGGCAATAAAGACACGTAATTCATACGTCCAGAAACAAGTCATGCATTTTGGTTTTACTAGGACTACTTCCCATCCTTGGTCTTGTGCAACATAACCGTTATGGCCGTTGATAAGACAGCGTGTTGTAACGTCATCAAAGGGACGAGGGTTACGTAATGTCCAACAGTCCCGTAATAATCTAAAAACCTCATTTCTTACCCCAATTACCGACTCCGTCACTTGTGGAAACGTTTTGTTTAATAGTTGTAGCCCGATGTTCTTGTTCTCACTTTGGTGAGAAGCGAACATTACTAATCCGTAAGCATAACATGCTTCTTTATGTTGCATGTTAGCCGCTTTTTCTAAATCACGAAGTCCAATATTCGGATATATTGAGTCAAAATAATTTCTTAACCCGTTGCGTAAAATAGCATTTGGGTTCCCCGCAATATATGCGTCAAAGTAAACCCATCGTAACTTATGGGTTTCCCAATGTGATATCCCCCATCTTTCAAACGAAAGTCTCTTATAAACCAAGACATTCTTGGAACGTTCTTCGAATGTCTTACAAACTGATCTCGCCTTAAATAGTTGTGCCGAAGAATTCTGGCCGACTCTAGACAAGATTTCATCAATCATGTCTCCGGGTAGGTCTCTTAAAATATTGGGTTGTCTATCCATTTTGTGTTTTTAAACTGTAAAATAGACAAGAGTTAGATTCATAAAAAATACTTATTAATACAAGCAATTTTTACATATATCATAAAGCATAAGAACACTATATTACATATATTACACCACACGAATACAACTATCTTATTCCGACTCGCTCGTTTCTTCTTCTTCAGTTTTGGTTCGTTTTGCCAAGTTTCTAGGGATATATGATGTTCCCCTAATACGAGCCGTCGTTGTCCACATTGGTTTAGAAAAACCTGGTGGTTTAGAGGTTCCCGGGTCATTGTTACAACTTAAGGACTTCGGGGGTTGACGATACATATAAAGTTCATCGGGGTTGGAATTAGATTTCTCTATTTTTATGCCCTTTCCCTTATTATTTTCTTTTGCCTTTTTAAATTCAGTTGGGGTAATTTCTATAACATCATCGGAATTCTCGTCGGAATCCGATTCATCGGAGAATTGGTAATCCTCCCAATATTTTGCTTCCTTGGCGGAAACACCATTGACCATAATTAACTTTGGTCGGTTGGTTGAGGATTTTCTTTTACTTAACCGTTTTATTATTTCCCCCACCGGTTCTATTTCTTCATCCGGTTTCGATTCTTCTTCCGGTTCCGATTCTTCTTCCGGTTCCGACTCTTCTTCCGGTTCCTCTTCGGGAACTTGTGAATCAGTCCACAAATCATTCCAATTTACATTTGACTCTTCATTATTATTAGGTGAGTCAATGGGACTTGTTCTAGAGGTAGACATCTATCACATAATATCAAACACGTTAAGAGATTAATATATCACATAATATTCACATGTTAAAAATATATAGTTTCCAACAAAATTTGTTAAGCAATCATTTTTCAAGTAAACACGGTCAAAGTCCAGACTCACTAATGCATCCTAACAAACTCGATAAGACACACTAATGCAAAATTCTGGTTCTCTAAGACCAACGCTCGGATACCAACTGAAATGTCCCGTTCTTATTGATTAAAAACGTTCCATATTAATTGATTTCGTTGCGAGGTTTTGACCTCTATATGAGACGTTTTTCAAAGACTGCATTCATTTTTAAAACAAACCATAACCTTTATTTCATAAATAAAGGTTTAAAAAGCTTTACGTAGATTATCAAATAATGATAATCTAAAATATCCTGTTTACACACGACCATTACATAATGGTTTACAATACAAATATGTTACATCGAAATCAGTTTCTTGAATGTAGTTTTTACACAATATCATACAAACATGGACTCCAAATCTTGTCCTTATTTTAGTATGCAACAGCGGAAGCTCTTAATATTCACCTGAGAATAAACATGCTTTAAACGTCAACAAAAATGTTGGTGAGTTATAGGTTTAACCTATATATATCAAATCGTAACAATAGACCACAAGATTTCATATTTCAATACACATCCCATACATAGAGATAAAAATCATTCATATGGTGAACACCTGGTAACCGACAATAACAAGATGCATATATAAGAATATCCCCATCATTCCGGGACACCCTTCGGATATGATATAAATTTCGAAGTACTAAAGCATCCGGTACTTTGGATGGGGTTTGTTAGGCCCAATAGATCTATCTTTAGGATTCGCGTCAATTAGGGTGTCTGTTCCCTAATTCTTAGATTACCAGACTTAATAAAAAGGGGCATATTCGATTTCGATAATTCAACCATAGAATGTAGTTTCACGTACTTGTGTCTATTTTGTAAATCATTTATAAAACCTGCATGTATTCTCATCCCAAAAATATTAGATTTTAAAAATGGGACTATAACTCACTTTCACAGATTTTTACTTCGTCGGGAAGTAAGACTTGGCCACTGGTTGATTCACGAACCTATAACAATATATACATATATATCAAAGTATGTTCAAAATATATTTACAACACTTTTAATATATTTTGATGTTTTAAGTTTATTAAGTCAGCTGTCCTCGTTAGTAACCTACAACTAGTTGTCCACAGTTAGATGTACAGAAATAAATCGATAAATATTATCTTGAATCAATCCACGACCCAGTGTATACGTATCTCAGTATTGATCACAACTCAAACTATATATATTTTGGAATCAACCTCAACCCTGTATAGCTAACTCTAACATTCACATATAGAGTGTCTATGGTTGTTCCGAAATATATATAGATGTGTCGACATGATAGGTCGAAACATTGTATACGTGTCTATGGTATCTCAAGATTACATAATATATAATACAAGTTGATTAAGTTATGGTTGGAATAGATTTGTTACCAATTTTCACGTAGCTAAAATGAGAAAAATTATCCAATCTTGTTTTACCCATAACTTCTTCATTTTAAATCCGTTTTGAGTGAATCAAATTGCTATGGTTTCATATTGAACTCTATTTTATGAATCTAAACAAAAAAAGTATAGGTTTCTAGTCGGAAAAATAAGTTACAAGTCGTTTTTGTAAAGGTAGTCATTTCAGTCGAAAGAACGACGTCTAGATGACCATTTTAGAAAACATACTTCCACTTTGAGTTTAACCATAATTTTTGGATATAGTTTCATGTTCATAATAAAAATCATTTTCTCAGAATAACAACTTTTAAATCAAAGTTTATCATAGTTTTTAATTAACTAACCCAAAACAGCCCGCGGTGTTACTACGACGGCGTAAATCCGGTTTTACGGTGTTTTTCGTGTTTCCAGGTTTTAAATCATTAAGTTAGCATATCATATAGATATAGAACATGTGTTTAGTTGATTTTAAAAGTCAAGTTAGAATGATTAACTTTTGTTTGCGAACAAGTTTAGAATTAACTAAACTATGTTCTAGTGATTACAAGTTTAAACCTTCGAATAAGATAGCTTTATATGTATGAATCGAATGATGTTATGAACATCATTACTACCTTAAGTTCCTTGGATGAACCTACTGGAAAAGGGAAAAATGGATCTAGCTTCAATGGATCCTTGGATGGCTCAAAGTTCTTGAAGCAAAATCATGACACGAAAACAAGTTCAAGTAAGATCATCACTTGAAATAAGATTGTTATAGTTATAGAAATTGAACCAAAGTTTGAATATGATTATTACCTTGTATTAGAATGATAACCTACTGTAAGAAACAAAGATTTCTTGAGGTTGGATGATCACCTTACAAGATTGGAAGTGAGCTAGCAAACTTGAAAGTATTCTTGATTTTATGAAACTAGAACTTTTGGAATTTATGAAGAACACTTAGAACTTGAAGATAGAACTTGAGAGAGATCAATTAGATGAAGAAAATTGAAGAATGAAAGTGTTTGTAGGTGTTTTTGGTCGTTGGTGTATGGATTAGATATAAAGGATATGTAATTTTGTTTTCATGTAAATAAGTCATGAATGATTACTCATATTTTTGTAATTTTATGAGATATTTCATGCTAGTTGCCAAATGATGGTTCCCACATGTGTTAGGTGACTCACATGGGCTGCTAAGAGCTGATCATTGGAGTGTATATACCAATAGTACATACATATAAAAGCTGTGTATTGTACGAGTACGAATACGGGTGCATACGAGTAGAATTGTTGATGAAACTGAACGAGGATGTAATTGTAAGCATTTTTGTTAAGTAGAAGTATTTTGATAAGTGTATTGAAGTCTTTCAAAAGTGTATAAATACATATTAAAACACTACATGTATATACATTTTAACTGAGTCGTTAAGTCATCGTTAATCGTTACATGTAAGTGTTGTTTTGAAACCTTTAGGTTAACGATCTTGTTAAATGTTGTTAACCCAATGTTTATAATATCAAATGAGATTTTAAATTATTATATTATCATGATATTATCATGTATGAATATCTCTTAATATGATATATATACATTAAATGTCTTTACAACGATAATCGTTACATATATGTCTCGTTTAAAAATCATTAAGTTAGTAGTCTTGTTTTTACATATGTAGTTCATTGTTAATATACTTTATGATATGTTTTCTTATCATAGTATCATATTAACTATATATATATATATATATCCATATATATGTCATCATATAGTTTTTACAAGTTTTAACGTTCGTGAATCACCGATCAACTTGGGTGGTCAATTGTCTATATGAAACATATTTCAATTAATCAAGTCTTAACAAGTTTGATTGCTTAACATGTTGGAAACATTTAATCATGTAAACATCAATCTCAATTAATATATATAAACATGGAAAAGTTCGGGTCACTACAGTACCTACCCGTTAAATAAATTTCGTCCCGAAATTTTAAGCTGTTGAAGGTGTTGACGAATCTTCTGGAAATAGATGCGGGTATTTCTTCTTCATCTGATCTTCACGCTCCCAGGTGAACTCGGGTCCTCTACGAGCATTCCATCGAACCTTAACAATTGGTATCTTGTTTTGCTTAAGTCTTTTAACCTCACGATCCATTATTTCGACGGGTTCTTCGATGAATTGGAGTTTTTCGTTGATTTGGATTTCATCTAACGGAATAGTGAGATCTTCTTTAGCAAAACATTTCTTCAAATTCGAGACGTGGAAAGTGTTATGTACAGCCGCGAGTTGTTGAGGTAACTCAAGTCGGTAAGCTACTGGTCCGACACGATCAATAATCTTGAATGGTCCAATATACCTTGGATTTAATTTCCCTCGTTTACCAAATCGAACAACGCCTTTCCAAGGTGAAACTTTAAGCATGACCATCTCTCCAATTTCAAATTCTATATCTTTTCTTTTAATGTCAGCGTAGCTCTTTTGTCGACTTTGGGCGGTTTTCAACCGTTGTTGAATTTGGATGATCTTCTCGGTAGTTTCTTGTATAATCTCCGGACCCGTAATCTGTCTATCCCCCACCTCACTCCAACAAATCGGAGACCTGCACTTTCTACCATAAAGTGCTTCAAACGGCGCCATCTCAATGCTTGAATGGTAGCTGTTGTTGTAGGAAAATTCTGCTAACGGTAGATGTCGATCCCAACTGTTTCCGAAATCAATAACACATGCTCGTAGCATGTCTTCAAGCGTTTGTATCGTCCTTTCGCTCTGCCCATCAGTTTGTGGATGATAGGCAGTACTCATGTCTAGACGAGTTCCTAATGCTTGCTGTAATGTCTGCCAGAATCTTGAAATAAATCTGCCATCCCTATCAGAGATAATAGAGATTGGTATTCCATGTCTGGAGACATGAGCAAATGCACAGCGGAACACTTAATTCGTACCTGAGAATAACATGCTTTAAAACGTCAACGTAAAGTTGGTGAGATATATAGGTTTGATGCTAGTAGCGTTATAACTATGGACCACAAGATTTCATATGTAAACATTTTAATAATAATATTCTAAGTGGTTGAGCACTTGGTAACCATACTTAACATTTAATCACGTCGCATATTCCCTTTATTATGAAATCTTACTACACCGTACCAAGTGTAGTCACGAAACGAAGTACTGTGCAACCGTTGAATACTGGTCGTCCAG
This sequence comes from Rutidosis leptorrhynchoides, assembly GCF_046630445.1. Lineage (NCBI taxonomy): Eukaryota > Viridiplantae > Streptophyta > Magnoliopsida > Asterales > Asteraceae > Rutidosis > Rutidosis leptorrhynchoides. Next base: position 238,631,879 of record NC_092338.1, on the reverse strand, counting down.
TCCGGTTGGGGTTGTCAGGCCCGATAGATCTATCAACAGGATTCGCGTTTACAATACCGCTGTAAATAGTAGTTACCAAGCTACAGGGAAGTATGCCAGTGGTACAACTCAACGTAGAATATATTTTTCAGTTACTTGTGTCCATAACGTAAAAGATAAAATACATGTATTCTCATCCCGAAATATTTAGAGTTTAAAAGTGGGACTATATACTCACCATACTGTATTTTGTAGTAAAAATACATATAACACCACTGAACACGTATAAGGTTGGCCTCGGATTCACGAACCTATATTATTTATGTATATTCATTAACACACATAATCGTAATTGAATAAATATATGCGTTATTATTAGTGATATAATTTTTATATCATTAACTTATATATATATATATATATATTTTTTTTATTTTGATAATAATACTTAATACTTGATAATAATAATAATAATAATTTTAACTATTTTAATACTATTAATAATAATAATAATAATAATAAAAAGAATGATCACTACCTTAAAGACTGAAAAGGATAATAAATTGCTCAAGCCGGGACTCGAACCCATGACCTCTCGGTTAACACACAACACCCAAAACCATCAAGCTGCTTCCTACTTTTCTGAAATAACTAGCATCCTTAATCATTTTATCCTAACATTTTACGGCCCAATTTGTAAAAGCTGATATCCAGTAATTGAGTAATGACCCATCTATTAAATTCACACAGCCCGTTGATAAATCTTAATTCAAGACAATTATTTTTTTTTTTTTTTAAAGAAACGGGCAAGTGGCAGCAACAATTACGGTCCATAAAAAAAAATCAATCTCCAGTTGTATTCCATCGAACTGTAGTGACCCGAACTTTTCTATGTTTATATATATTAATTGAGATTGATATTTACATGATTAAATGTTTCCAACATGTTAAGCAATCAAACTTGTTAAGACTTGATTAATTGAAATAGGTTTCATATAGACAATTGACCACCCAAGTTGACCGGTGATTCACGAACGTTAAAACTTGTAAAAACTATATGATGACATATATATGGATATATATATAGTTAACATGATACTATGATAAGTAAACATATCATTAAGTATATTAACAATGAACTACATATGTAAAAACAAGACTACTAACTTAATGATTTTTAAACGAGACATATATGTAACGATTATCGTTGTAAAGACATTTAATGTATATATATATCATATTAAGAGATATTCATACATGATAATATCATGATAATATAATAATTTAAAATCTCATTTGATATTATAAACATTGGGTTAACAACATTTAACAAGATCGTTAACCTAAAGGTTTCAAAACAACACTTACATGTAACGACTAACGATGACTTAACGACTCAGTTAAAATGTATATACATGTAGTGTTTTAATATGTATTTATACACTTTTGAAAGACTTCAATACCCTTATCAAAATACTTCTACTTAACAAAAATGCTTACAATTACATCCTCGTTCAGTTTCATCAACAATTCTACTCGTATGCACCCGTATTCGTACTCGTACAATACACAGCTTTTAGATGTATGTACTATTGGTATATACACTCCAATGATCAGCTCTTAGCAGCCCATGTGAGTCACCTAACACATGTGGGAACCATCATTTGGCAACTAGCATGAAATATCTCATAAAATTACAAAAATATGAGTAATCATTCATGACTTATTTACATGAAAACAAAATTACATATCCTTTATATCTAATCCATACACCAACGACCAAAAACACCTACAAACACTTTCATTCTTCAATTTTCTTCATCTAATTGATCTCTCTCAAGTTCTATCTTCAAGTTCTAAGTGTTCTTCATAAATTCCAAAAGTTCTAGTTTCATAAAATCAAGAATACTTTCAAGTTTGCTAGCTCACTTCCAATCTTGTAAGGTGATCATCCAACCTCAAGAAATCTTTGTTTCTTACAGTAGGTTATCATTCTAATACAAGGTAATAATCATATTCAAACTTTGGTTCAATTTCTATAACTATAACAATCTTATTTCAAGTGATGATCTTACTTGAACTTGTTTTCGTGTCATGATTTTGCTTCAAGAACTTTGAGCCATCCAAGGATCCATTGAAGCTAGATCCATTTTTCTCTTTTCCAGTAGGTTCATCCAAGGAACTTAAGGTAGTAATGATGTTCATAACATCATTCGATTCATACATATAAAGCTATCTTATTCGAAGGTTTAAACTTGTAATCACTAGAACATAGTTTAGTTAATTCTAAACTTGTTCGCAAACAAAAGTTAATCCTTCTAACTTGACTTTTAAAATCAACTAAACACATGTTCTATATCTATATGATATGCTAACTTAATGATTTAAAACCTGTAAACACGAAAAACACCGTAAAACCGGATTTACGCCGTCGTAGTAACACCGCGGGCTGTTTTGGGTTAGTTAATTAAAAACTATGATAAACTTTGATTTAAAAGTTGTTATTCTGAGAAAATGATTTTTATTATGAACATGAAACTATATCCAAAAATTATGGTTAAACTCAAAGTGGAAGTATGTTTTCTAAAATGGTCATCTAGACGTCGTTCTTTCGACTGAAATGACTACCTTTACAAAAACGACTTGTAACTTATTTTTCCGACTAGAAACCTATACTTTTTTTGTTTAGATTCATAAAATAGAGTTCAATATGAAACCATAGCAATTTGATTCACTCAAAACGGATTTAAAATGAAGAAGTTATGGGTAAAACAAGATTGGATAATTTTTCTCATTTTAGCTACGTGAAAATTGGTAACAAATCTATTCCAACCATAACTTAATCAACTTATATTGTATATTATGTAATCTTGAGATACCATAGACACGTATACAATGTTTCGACCTATCATGTCGACACATCTATATATATTTCGGAACAACCATAGACACTCTATATGTGAATGTTGGAGTTAGCTATACAGGGTTGAGGTTGATTCCAAAATATATATAGTTTGAGTTGTGATCAATACTGAGATACGTATACACTGGGTCGTGGATTGATTCAAGATAATATTTATCGATTTATTTCTGTACATCTAACTGTGGACAACTAGTTGTAGGTTACTAACGAGGACAGCTGACTTAATAAACTTAAAACATCAAAATATATTAAAAGTGTTGTAAATATATTTTGAACATACTTTGATATATATGTATATATTGTTATAGGTTCGTGAATCAACCAGTGGCCAAGTCTTACTTCCCGACGAAGTAAAAATCTGTGAAAGTGAGTTATAGTCCCACTTTTAAAATCTAATATTTTTGGGATGAGAATACATGCAGGTTTTATATGATTTACAAAATAGACACAAGTACGTGAAACTACATTCTATGGTTGAATTATCGAAATCGAATATGCCCCTTTTTATTAAGTCTGGTAATCTAAGAATTAGGGAACAGACACCCTAATTGACGCGAATCCTAAAGATAGATCTATTGGGCCTAACAAACCCCATCCAAAGTACCGGATGCTTTAGTACTTCGAAATTTATATCATATCCGAAGGGTGTCCCGGAATGATGGGGATATTCTTATATATGCATCTTGTTATTGTCGGTTACCAGGTGTTCACCATATGAATGATTTTTATCTCTATGTATGGGATGTGTATTGAAATATGAAATCTTGTGGTCTATTGTTAGGATTTGATATATATAGGTTAAACCTATAACTCACCAACATTTTTGTTGACGTTTTAAGCATGTTTATTCTCAGGTGATTATTAAGAGCTTCCGCTGTCGCATACTTAAATAAGGACAAGATTTGGAGTCCATGCTTGTATGATATTGTGTAAAAACTGCATTCAAGAAACTTATTTTGTTGTAACATATTTGTATTGTAAACCATTATGTAATGGTCGTGTGTAAACAGGATATTTTAGATTATCATTATTTGATAATCTACGTAAAGCTTTTTAAACCTTTATTGATGAAATAAAGTTTATGGTTTGTTTAAAAATGAATGCAGTCTTTGAAAAACGTCTCATATAGAGGTCAAAACCTCGCAACGAAATCAATTAATATGGAACGTTTTTAATCAATAAGAACGGGACATTTCAGTTGGTATCAGAGCGTTGGTCTTAGAGAACCAGAAAATTTGCATTAGTGTGTCTTATCGAGTTTGTTAGGATGCATTAGTGAGTCTGGACTTCGACCGTGTTTTCTTTAAAAATGATTGCTTAACATTTTTGTTGGAAACTATATATTTTTAAAATATGAATATTATGTGATATATTAATCTCTTAACGTGTTTGATATTATGTGATAGATGTCTACCTCTAGAACAAGTCCCATTGACTCACCTAATAATAATGAAGAGTCAAATGTAAATTGGAATGATTTGTGGACTGATTCACAAGTTCCCGAAGAGGAACCAGAAGAAGAGTCGGAACCGGAAGAAGAATCGGAACCAGAAGAAGAATCGGAACCGGATGAAGAAATAGAACCGGTGGGGGAAATAATAAAACGGTTAAGTAAAAGAAAATCCTCAACCAACCGACCAAAGTTAATTATGGTCAATGGTGTTTCCGCCAAGGAAGCAAAATATTGGGAGGATTACCAATTCTCCGATGAATCGGATTCCGACGAGAATTCCGATGATGTTATAGAAATTACCCCAACTGAATTTAAAAAGGCAAAAGAAAATAATAAGGGAAAGGGCATAAAAATAGAGAAATCTAATTCCAACCCCGATGAACTTTATATGTATCGTCAACCCCCGAAGTCCTTAAGTTGTAACAATGACCCGGGAACCTCTAAACCATCAGGTTTTTCTAAACCAATGTGGACAACGACGGCTCGTATTAGGGGAACATCATATATCCCTAGAAACTTGGCAAAACGAACCAAAACCGAAGAAGAAGAAACGAGCGAGTCGGAATAAGATAGTTGTATTCGTGTGGTGTAATATATGTAATATAGTGTTCTTATGCTTTATGATATATGTAAAAATTACTTGTATTAATAAGTATTTTTTTATGAATCTAACTCTTGTCTATTTTACAGTTTAAAAACACAAAATGGATAGACAACCCAATATTTTAAGAGACCTACCCGGAGACATGATTGATGAAATCTTGTCTAGAGTCGGCCAGAATTCTTCGGCACAACTATTTAAGGCGAGATCAGTTTGTAAGACATTCGAAGAACGTTCCAAGAATGTCTTGGTTTATAAGAGACTTTCGTTTGAAAGATGGGGGATATCACATTGGGAAACCCATAAGTTACGATGTGTTTACTTTGACGCATATATTGCGGGGAACCCAAATGCTATTTTACGCAACGGGTTAAGAAATTATTTTGACTCAATATATCCGAATATTGGACTTCGTGATTTAGAAAAAGCGGCTAACATGCAACATAAAGAAGCATGTTATGCTTACGGATTAGTAATGTTCGCTTCTCACCAAAGTGAGAACAAGAACATCGGGCTACAACTATTAAACAAAACGTTTCCACAAGTGACGGAGTCAGTAATTGGGGTAAGAAATGAGGTTTTTAGATTATTACGGGACTGTTGGACATTACGTAACCCTCGTCCCTTTGATGACGTTACAACACGCTGTCTTATCAACGGCCATAACGGTTATGTTGCACAAGACCAAGGATGGGAAGTAGTCCTAGTAAAACCAGAATGCATGACTTGTTTCTGGACGTATGAATTACATGTCTTTATTGCCTTTGCTGAACGACTTGTGTACTAGCTAGAATTGTCTTCATAACTATCTTGTATCAAAGTTATTGTGTGCTATATTTCATGCTTTATGTAAAATAAGCGGTATTGTAAGTTTGTAAAATATTGTATAAAAGTTTGAACGCGAAATATTATTATAATCAGTTTTTCATATAGAATTGTAGTAGTTGAATTGTATATTAGCTACTAAGTATGAACTTAACGGGTAGGTACTACCCGAATTTAAACTTATAAAACGCTAATATGAAGAAAAAGCTTTTATAAATGAGTTCATATTATGCTACGAAATACTATTAACTACTCTTAATATTCTGTATGATTAACTTGTTCCATTTAACTATTTTGAAGGAAATGGCACCGACTACTCGACACACCGTGAATATGAATGAAGAGGAATTCCGTACTTTTCTAGCTTCAAACATAGCCGCAGTACAGGCTGCGCTACATACCAACAATAACCTTGGATCTAGCAGTACAGGAAATCGTGTAGGATGCACCTACAAAGAATTCACTGCCTGCAAACCTTTGGAATTTGATGGAACCGAAGGACCGATCGGATTGAAACGGTGGACCGAGAAGGTTGAATCGGTGTTTGCCATAAGTAAGTGTACTGAAGAGGACAAAGTGAAGTACGCTACGCATACCTTCACAGGTTCTGCGTTAACATGGTGGAATACCTATCTAGAGCAAGTGGGACAAGATGATGCGTACGCACTACCGTGGTCAGCATTCAAGCACTTGATGAACGAGAAGTACCGTCCCAGAACCGAGGTCAATAAGCTCAAGACAGAACTTAGAGGGTTACGAACCCAAGGATTTGATATTACCACGTATGAAAGACGATTCACAGAATTGTGCCTATTGTGTCCGGGAGCATTCGAAGATGAGGAAGAGAAGATCGACGCGTTTGTGAAAGGATTACCGGAAAGAATCCAAGAAGATATAAGTTCACACGAGCCCGCCTCCATACAACAGGCATGTAGAATGGCTCACAAACTCGTGAACCAAATTGAAGAAAGAATTAAAGAACAGACTGCTGAAGAGGCCAATGTGAAGCAAGTCAAAAGAAAGTGGGAGGAAAACGGTGATAAGAATCACCAATACAACAACAACAACAATTACAACAATAATCGCAACAATTATCCCAACAATCGCAACATCAATCGCAACTACAACAAACGGCCCAACAACAACAACAACAACAACAACAGCAACTACAACAATCATCCCAACAACAATAATAACCGCAACAACAACAACAATCAGAAGCAGCTATGCCAAAGGTGTGAAAAGAATCACTCGGGGTTCTGCACCAAATTTTGCAACAAGTGTAAAAGAAATGGTCATAGCGCGGCGAAGTGTGAGGTCTACGGACCAGGGGTTAATAGAACGAAAGGAACAAATGGTGTCGGAACGAGTAATGGCGGAGCAAGTAGTGTCGGAGCAAGTTATGCCAATGTAGTTTGTTATAAATGTGGAAAACCAGGCCACATTATTAGAAATTGCCCGAACCAGGAGAACACGAATGGACAAGGCCGTGGAAGAGTTTTCAATATTAATGCGGCAGAGGCACAGGAAGACCCGGAGCTTGTTACGGGTACGTTTCTTATTGACAATAAATCTGCTTACGTTTTATTTGATTCGGGTGCGGATAGAAGCTATATGAGTAGAGATTTTTGTGCTAAATTAAGTTGTCCATTGACGCCTTTGGATAGTAAATTTTTACTCGAATTAGCAAATGGTAAATTAATTTCAGCAGATAATATATGTCGGAATCGAGAAATTAAACTGGTTAGCGAAACATTTAAGATTGATTTGATACCAGTAGAGTTAGGGAGTTTTGATGTGATAATCGGTATGGACTGGTTGAAAGAAGTGAAAGCGGAGATCGTTTGTTACAAAAATGCAATTCGCATTATACGAGAAAAAGGAAAACCCTTAATGGTGTACGGAGAAAAGGGCAACACGAAGCTACATCTTATTAGTAATTTGAAGGCACAAAAACTAATAAGAAAAGGTTGCTATGCTGTTCTAGCACACGTCGAGAAAGTACAAACTGAAGAAAAGAGCATCAATGATGTTCCCATTGCAAAAGAATTTCCCGATGTATTTCCGAAAGAATTACCGGGATTACCCCCACATCGATCCGTTGAATTTCAAATAGATCTTGTACCAGGAGCTGCACCAATAGCTCGTGCTCCTTACAGACTCGCACCCAGCGAGATGAAAGAACTGCAAAGCCAATTACAAGAACTTTTAGAGCGTGGTTTCATTCGACCAAGCACATCACCGTGGGGAGCTCCTGTTTTGTTTGTCAAGAAGAAAGATGGTACATTCAGGTTGTGTATCGACTACCGAGAGTTGAACAAACTTACCATCAAGAACCGCTACCCACTACCGAGAATCGACGACTTATTTGATCAACTACAAGGCTCGTCTGTTTATTCAAAGATTGACTTACGTTCCGGGTATCATCAAATGCGGGTGAAAGAAGATGATATTCCAAAGACTGCTTTCAGAACACGTTACGGTCATTACGAGTTTATGGTCATGCCGTTTGGTTTAACTAATGCACCAGCTGTGTTCATGGACCTTATGAACCGAGTGTGTGGACCATACCTTGACAAGTTTGTCATTGTTTTCATTGATGACATACTTATTTACTCAAAGAATGACCAAGAACACGGTGAACATTTGAGAAAGGTGTTAGAAGTATTGAGGAAGGAAGAATTGTACGCTAAGTTTTCAAAGTGTGCATTTTGGTTGGAAGAAGTTCAATTCCTCGGTCACATAGTGAACAAAGAAGGTATTAAGGTGGATCCGGCAAAGATAGAAACTGTTGAAAAGTGGGAAACCCCGAAAACTCCGAAACACATACGCCAGTTTTTAGGACTAGCTGGTTACTACAGAAGGTTCATCCAAGACTTTTCCAGAATAGCAAAACCCTTGACTGCATTAACGCATAAAGGGAAGAAATTTGAATGGAATGATGAACAAGAGAAAGCGTTTCAGTTATTGAAGAAAAAGCTAACTACGGCACCTATATTGTCATTGCCTGAAGGGAATGATGATTTTGTGATTTATTGTGACGCATCAAAGCAAGGTCTCGGTTGTGTATTAATGCAACGAACGAAGGTGATTGCTTATGCGTCTAGACAATTGAAGATTCACGAACAAAATTATACGACGCATGATTTGGAATTAGGCGCGGTTGTTTTTGCATTAAAGACTTGGAGGCACTACTTATATGGGGTCAAAAGTATTATATATACCGACCACAAAAGTCTTCAACACATATTTAATCAGAAACAACTGAATATGAGGCAGCGTAGGTGGATTGAATTATTGAATGATTACGATTTTGAGATTCGTTACCACCCGGGGAAGGCAAATGTGGTAGCCGATGCCTTGAGCAGGAAGGATAGAGAACCCATTCGAGTAAAATCTATGAATATAATGATTCATAATAACATTACTACTCAAATAAAGGAGGCGCAACAAGGAGTTTTAAAAGAGGGAAATTTAAAGGATGAAATACCCAAAGGATCGGAGAAGCATCTTAATATTCGGGAAGACGGAACCCGGTATAGGGCTGAAAGGATTTGGGTACCAAAATTTGGAGATATGAGAGAAATGGTACTTAGAGAAGCTCATAAAACCAGATACTCAATACATCCTGGAACGGGGAAGATGTACAAGGATCTCAAGAAACATTTTTGGTGGCCGGGTATGAAAGCCGATGTTGCTAAATACGTAGGAGAATGTTTGACGTGTTCTAAGGTCAAAGCTGAGCATCAGAAACCATCAGGTCTACTTCAACAACCCGAAATCCCGGAATGGAAATGGGAAAACATTACCATGGATTTCATCACTAAATTGCCAAGGACTGCAAGTGGTTTTGATACTATTTGGGTAATAGTTGATCGTCTCACCAAATCAGCACACTTCCTACCAATAAGAGAAGATGACAAGATGGAGAAGTTAGCACGACTGTATTTGAAGGAAGTCGTCTCCAGACATGGAATACCAATCTCTATTATCTCTGATAGGGATGGCAGATTTATTTCAAGATTCTGGCAGACATTACAGCAAGCATTAGGAACTCGTCTAGACATGAGTACTGCCTATCATCCACAAACTGATGGGCAGAGCGAAAGGACGATACAAACGCTTGAAGACATGCTACGAGCATGTGTTATTGATTTCGGAAACAGTTGGGATCGACATCTACCGTTAGCAGAATTTTCCTACAACAACAGCTACCATTCAAGCATTGAGATGGCGCCGTTTGAAGCACTTTATGGTAGAAAGTGCAGGTCTCCGATTTGTTGGAGTGAAGTGGGGGATAGACAGATTACGGGTCCGGAGATTATACAAGAAACTACCGAGAAGATCATCCAAATTCAACAACGGTTGAAAACCGCCCAAAGTCGACAAAAGAGCTACGCTGACATTAAAAGAAAAGATATAGAATTTGAAATTGGAGAGATGGTCATGCTTAAAGTTGCACCTTGGAAAGGCGTTGTTCGATTTGGTAAACGAGGGAAATTAAATCCAAGGTATATTGGACCATTCAAGATTATTGATCGTGTCGGACCAGTAGCTTACCGACTAGAGTTACCTCAACAACTCGCGGCTGTACATAACACTTTCCACGTCTCGAATTTAAAGAAATGTTTTGCTAAAGAAGATCTCACTATTCCGTTAGATGAAATCCAAATCAACGAAAAACTTCAATTCATCGAAGAACCCGTCGAAATAATGGATCGTGAGGTTAAAAGACTTAAGCAAAACAAGATACCAATTGTTAAGGTTCGATGGAATGCTCGTAGAGGACCCGAGTTCACCTGGGAGCGTGAAGATCAGATGAAGAAGAAATACCCGCATCTATTTCCAGAAGATTCGTCAACACCTTCAACAGCTTAAAATTTCGGGACGAAATTTATTTAACGGGTAGGTACTGTAGTGACCCGAACTTTTCTATGTTTATATATATTAATTGAGATTGATATTTACATGATTAAATGTTTCCAACATGTTAAGCAATCAAACTTGTTAAGACTTGATTAATTGAAATAGGTTTCATATAGACAATTGACCACCCAAGTTGACCGGTGATTCACGAACGTTAAAACTTGTAAAAACTATATGATGACATATATATGGATATATATATAGTTAACATGATACTATGATAAGTAAACATATCATTAAGTATATTAACAATGAACTACATATGTAAAAACAAGACTACTAACTTAATGATTTTTAAACGAGACATATATGTAACGATTATCGTTGTAAAGACATTTAATGTATATATATATCATATTAAGAGATATTCATACATGATAATATCATGATAATATAATAATTTAAAATCTCATTTGATATTATAAACATTGGGTTAACAACATTTAACAAGATCGTTAACCTAAAGGTTTCAAAACAACACTTACATGTAACGACTAACGATGACTTAACGACTCAGTTAAAATGTATATACATGTAGTGTTTTAATATGTATTTATACACTTTTGAAAGACTTCAATACCCTTATCAAAATACTTCTACTTAACAAAAATGCTTACAATTACATCCTCGTTCAGTTTCATCAACAATTCTACTCGTATGCACCCGTATTCGTACTCGTACAATACACAGCTTTTAGATGTATGTACTATTGGTATATACACTCCAATGATCAGCTCTTAGCAGCCCATGTGAGTCACCTAACACATGTGGGAACCATCATTTGGCAACTAGCATGAAATATCTCATAAAATTACAAAAATATGAGTAATCATTCATGACTTATTTACATGAAAACAAAATTACATATCCTTTATATCTAATCCATACACCAACGACCAAAAACACCTACAAACACTTTCATTCTTCAATTTTCTTCATCTAATTGATCTCTCTCAAGTTCTATCTTCAAGTTCTAAGTGTTCTTCATAAATTCCAAAAGTTCTAGTTTCATAAAATCAAGAATACTTTCAAGTTTGCTAGCTCACTTCCAATCTTGTAAGGTGATCATCCAACCTCAAGAAATCTTTGTTTCTTACAGTAGGTTATCATTCTAATACAAGGTAATAATCATATTCAAACTTTGGTTCAATTTCTATAACTATAACAATCTTATTTCAAGTGATGATCTTACTTGAACTTGTTTTCGTGTCATGATTTTGCTTCAAGAACTTTGAGCCATCCAAGGATCCATTGAAGCTAGATCCATTTTTCTCTTTTCCAGTAGGTTCATCCAAGGAACTTAAGGTAGTAATGATGTTCATAACATCATTCGATTCATACATATAAAGCTATCTTATTCGAAGGTTTAAACTTGTAATCACTAGAACATAGTTTAGTTAATTCTAAACTTGTTCGCAAACAAAAGTTAATCCTTCTAACTTGACTTTTAAAATCAACTAAACACATGTTCTATATCTATATGATATGCTAACTTAATGATTTAAAACCTGTAAACACGAAAAACACCGTAAAACCGGATTTACGCCGTCGTAGTAACACCGCGGGCTGTTTTGGGTTAGTTAATTAAAAACTATGATAAACTTTGATTTAAAAGTTGTTATTCTGAGAAAATGATTTTTATTATGAACATGAAACTATATCCAAAAATTATGGTTAAACTCAAAGTGGAAGTATGTTTTCTAAAATGGTCATCTAGACGTCGTTCTTTCGACTGAAATGACTACCTTTACAAAAACGACTTGTAACTTATTTTTCCGACTAGAAACCTATACTTTTTTTGTTTAGATTCATAAAATAGAGTTCAATATGAAACCATAGCAATTTGATTCACTCAAAACGGATTTAAAATGAAGAAGTTATGGGTAAAACAAGATTGGATAATTTTTCTCATTTTAGCTACGTGAAAATTGGTAACAAATCTATTCCAACCATAACTTAATCAACTTATATTGTATATTATGTAATCTTGAGATACCATAGACACGTATACAATGTTTCGACCTATCATGTCGACACATCTATATATATTTCGGAACAACCATAGACACTCTATATGTGAATGTTGGAGTTAGCTATACAGGGTTGAGGTTGATTCCAAAATATATATAGTTTGAGTTGTGATCAATACTGAGATACGTATACACTGGGTCGTGGATTGATTCAAGATAATATTTATCGATTTATTTCTGTACATCTAACTGTGGACAACTAGTTGTAGGTTACTAACGAGGACAGCTGACTTAATAAACTTAAAACATCAAAATATATTAAAAGTGTTGTAAATATATTTTGAACATACTTTGATATATATGTATATATTGTTATAGGTTCGTGAATCAACCAGTGGCCAAGTCTTACTTCCCGACGAAGTAAAAATCTGTGAAAGTGAGTTATAGTCCCACTTTTAAAATCTAATATTTTTGGGATGAGAATACATGCAGGTTTTATATGATTTACAAAATAGACACAAGTACGTGAAACTACATTCTATGGTTGAATTATCGAAATCGAATATGCCCCTTTTTATTAAGTCTGGTAATCTAAGAATTAGGGAACAGACACCCTAATTGACGCGAATCCTAAAGATAGATCTATTGGGCCTAACAAACCCCATCCAAAGTACCGGATGCTTTAGTACTTCGAAATTTATATCATATCCGAAGGGTGTCCCGGAATGATGGGGATATTCTTATATATGCATCTTGTTATTGTCGGTTACCAGGTGTTCACCATATGAATGATTTTTATCTCTATGTATGGGATGTGTATTGAAATATGAAATCTTGTGGTCTATTGTTAGGATTTGATATATATAGGTTAAACCTATAACTCACCAACATTTTTGTTGACGTTTTAAGCATGTTTATTCTCAGGTGATTATTAAGAGCTTCCGCTGTCGCATACTTAAATAAGGACAAGATTTGGAGTCCATGCTTGTATGATATTGTGTAAAAACTGCATTCAAGAAACTTATTTTGTTGTAACATATTTGTATTGTAAACCATTATGTAATGGTCGTGTGTAAACAGGATATTTTAGATTATCATTATTTGATAATCTACGTAAAGCTTTTTAAACCTTTATTGATGAAATAAAGTTTATGGTTTGTTTAAAAATGAATGCAGTCTTTGAAAAACGTCTCATATAGAGGTCAAAACCTCGCAACGAAATCAATTAATATGGAACGTTTTTAATCAATAAGAACGGGACATTTCACGAACCTCAATCATTATAGACTAATCATAAATCACGAATCAATTCCCTATTCGTATCATCATCTCGTCTTCATTATCAGCTACGCTATTTATCGTCATCATCACCGCCACTCTTGTTTCTGTAACAGACACCCAGGAAGTAGAACAGCGGGCTGTAACAGTGGCATATAAGGGTTTTGAGGTGGTGGTGGTGCACAGTTGGGTAGGGTTTCGAAGAAGATTAGATGAGAGAGAGAGGAGAGAGAGATTGTGGTTTAGTGGTGGAGGTTGTTGGTGATAACCGTTGTAACTTTTGTGATGGGTTTGATGATGTTGATCGAAGACGGTTGTTGTGGTCGATCCGAAACAGAAGAAAACGATTAACAGTCTCGATTAGTAACATGAACCCTAGTAGTAGCAGGTTTGATAAATTGATGTTTTAGTGGTTTATGGTGTTTCACGATGATGATCAAAGTTATAATAGAAACAGAAAAATATATGAAGAAAACATCGAGATCAACAATCAAGTTCGAGCAGAAAATAGAAAGGAAGGAATATGTTGGCGCCTTGAGTTGAAGTGGGTCACGATGGTGCAAGGTGGTGGTTCTGAACCGAAACATAGATATACGAAGGTGATGGTTAGAGTGAAGATGTTGGTTTGGTTATAATCGATCAAGAAATAAAACCGTTAGTGACCAAGGTTGGTTTGGTGGATTCGTTATGTTTGGTGATTCGATGAACGTTTGATCCAAATAGAAAACAAGTAAAGGTGAGTTTATGGTGGTTGAGTGAAGGTAACGGTTTATAGGGTGGAAGATTCGATAGTATTTTAAGGTTGAAGATGAAGAGAGGGAGAGAGAAAAAGATGGTTAATGATAGTGTTCTTTGTGATAATGGGTTCGTTGATTAAGTAAAAGAGATATAGATATGTGGTATATTACTCAGTATAGAATGTGTTATTGAAAGATTATATAACAAGAAGATTCAGTTTCCAATTGTTCTGTATGAAATTCGATGGTATTTGGTTCCAAAACACATAAGAACAAAAGTTTAAAAGTAGATGTGGACAGCTGAACAAATTGTTATTGTTTTGTGATGATATTCGATGCACTGAACAGATTAGAAACATAATTGCCAATCAAATACAGTTTAAAAAGATTTGCAACAGCTTCTATCCCTTATAATTCGTGGTTACATAAATAAATATTAATAATAAATCAATTAATAATAATAATAAATAATAATAATAATAATAATATTAATAATTTATATCAATACAATTAATTATATTAGTAATAATACTAAATAATAATAATATCCAAAATAATAATAATAATAATAATAATATTGAAAGTAGAAGTAATATTATATATATATATATATATTTTTTTTTTATATAACAACTATTTTTATAATTAACTTGAGTATATCTATATTACATATCATTGTTTATTAGTATAACTATATAATATTCATTTATATTGAATATTAAATTTTATACATTTTATATATATATATACAACATATGATATGTACGTATGGCAATGATATAATTATTCAAACTACTAAATATATAAATACATACATAAACATTTTTATTTATAGATAGTGATTCGTGAATCGTCAAGCATGGTCAAAGGGTAACTGATTATCTGAATATAGATTTCAAACTTTCTAGACTCAACAATAGGGTTTTTGCTTATCGTATCGGAAACGTATAGAGATTAGGGTTTAAATTTGGTCGGAAATTTCCGGGTCGTTACAGTACCGACCCGTTAAAGAAATTTCGTCCCCGAAATTTGATAGAGGTTGTCATGGATATAGATAAGAATTTTTTCATGACGAAAATGAGATAATAATGGAGTTTTATCATCATTGGGTAATATAGATATATCGATTCGATCATGTAAGGCGTACGAGTGAAGCTATCACAAAAGTGTGAATTGAGTAAATATGAAATCTTTTTAATGGATGACGTGATTAGGATTGATTTCCAGAATTTAAGGGATCTAAAGAAAATCTTACGTAACAAGATTTGATTCTTCAACGATCAGGATCTTCTTTAATTTAATGCGGCAATCTGTTTTGATTTCTCTGTCGGATATTTCACTATAAATCCACCCTTTCTTTTCCTTATTTCCACACCCCACATCTTCTATCCATTCTCCCTCAATTCATACCTTAAAGTATTCTTTAAAATGCTCCATCCCATTCTAATTCTTGTTATACTTCTAACTTTCATATCTTTCATTCTTCTCTTTCATCTGCCGCCGGAAGAATCTATTCACTTTTATGACTTCCTTGGAATTATAATGTTTCTAATTCTCCCATGTCTTTACGTTGCAGTACGTATTGATATACACGGTCTGAAATTTCTGGGTGATTGTTGGGTTTTATATTTTCCCGTCCTCAAGTCAAGCGAGCATTGATCCGAAATTCGTAGGTATGAAATTTGAAATGAACATCGCTAATGCTCTTAGTTAGAAATGGTAATGACACGATTTTGGTTTTGCCAAATTACTAGAATATCCTGAAAAGATAGAATTTTCAAGATGTATGTTCCTAATATGTTTGGAGATTAAATTGAATGTAAGAGCCGTGTAACATGGCACATAATGACGGTACTGAGAATCATTATGCTTCATTAGAAACTTAACATGACTTACTGTAATATAATGAAGTTGATCAAGTTTCATTATATTATACTAATTCATGCATCAGTTCCCAACACTACTTCAAAACATTCATACTTTAAACTTGAAGATTTCAGAGTTTAGAAACTAACACAGTTTCTTTTATGTTGTAAGGCAGATATTACGGAGTGATAGATGATTTCAAATAAGGATAGTTATGGAAATGTCTCCAGAAATATGGAGAATAAGTATAACGAAAAGGTTTGAAGATATCTTATAATATCTAAGATAAGATAATGATGAAGTATATCATCTGGAAAGGTTTAGAATAAGGAGTAGGGTTCTTACTAACGGCTTCAGCAGGCACTGAATCATTTGGATTCTTTGAAGGCAGGTTCAGTCCTTGTATTTGTTCTTTGTTTCCTTCATGGTTAACTCAATCCATTTTTCAGTATCAAATTTTCTATCGGGCGTTCCTAACACTCCCTTCTTTTTCATCAAACTTTTGGCCATTTAGGCCATCTACAATTTTACTGTTTCCTCTGCATTTAATGCAGCCATATCTGAATCGTCGGTTATCAATCCAAGGTGTTTTTGGGCGAATTGTGTTTTTAGATGGTTAAACGCTGATGATGGAATATAAAAGATTTCCTGGTAACGACAGCGAAAGAATAACGTGTATATATATCGAAACTAACCTTTCTGAGAAGTCGAGATTAACTTGCCGAAGCTGTGACAAAATTAGCTAATTTGAAAAGACATTGCAAAGTTATTTTGGGTAATAATAACACTAAAGAAATTAACACTGCTGCGTGTTAAACGTTGACTCAGTCTTCGAGAGTCTTACAGGAGCATAAGTCTTTTCTTCCGTAGATGAAACGTGGTTGGTTCATCCTCTCGATTGAGGGGTTTTCAAGAATCATGAAAGATTTGAACACGCATTATAATTGTCGAGATACAAATGAGGTTTAAGATGAAATCAAGTGGCAAGCTTGAAGAATTATTTAGTTTCATATGTTATAATCAATATTTTAATTTATTTTTTTAATTGTCCAATGTTGATAGTCCCAATCGATAGTCCACAGTTAACAGTACAATAATTCATATATAATTTAATTTATAATATTCGAATTAATTAATACGTATCGTGACCCGTGTACATGTCTCAGACTCGATCACAACTCAAAGTATATATATTATTTGAGAATCAATGTGAAGACCCGTCCTAATCCATCCGGACGAAGTCCATATCGATTATAAACGATTCACAACAGTTGATTACATCGCGAGATACTTGACCTCTATATGATACATTTTACAAACATTGCATTCGTTTTTGAAAAGACAAACTTTCATTACATCGAAAGTTGACAGGCATGCATACCATTTCATAATATATCCAACTATAATTGACTTGATAATAATCTTGATGAACTCGACGACTCGAATGCAACGTCTTTTGAAATATGCCATGAATGACTCAAGTAATATCTATAAAATGAGCAAATACACAGCGGAAGATTTCTTTCGTACCTGAGAATAAACATGCTTTAAAGTGTCAACCAAAAGGTTGGTGAGTTCATTAGTTTAACTTAAACAATCGTTTCCATCATTTTAATAGACCACAAGATTTCAGATTTCCATTTCTCATAAACATACGTCCCATGCATAGAGACAAAAATATCATTCATATGGATTGAACACCTGGTAACCGACATTAACAATATGCATATATAAGAATATCCCCATCATTCCGGGATCCTCCTTCGGACATGATATAAATTTCGAAGTACTAAAACATCCGGTACTTTGGATGGGGCTTGTTGGGCCCGATAGATCTATCTTTAGGATTCGCGTCAATTAGGGTGTCTGTTCCCTAATTCTTAGATTACCAGACTTAATAAAAAGGGGCATATTCGACTTCGATAATCCAACAATAGAATGTAGTTTCACGTACTTGTGTCAATTTCGTAAAACAGTTATAAAAGTTGCGCATGTATTCTCAGCCCAAAAATATAAAGGGTAAAAAGGCAAATGAAACTCACGATACTGTATTTTGTAGTAAAAATACATATGACGTCATTGAACAATGCAGGGTTGGCCTCGGATTCACGAACCTATATCAATTGTGTATATATTAATACGTATAATGTAAGTTACAAAATTTCATTTATTAATATGTATTATTTATATATTATAGTTTTGTAGAATTTATTCTAACCTTTATTTTAAAACGTATACTTATATTATATTTTAAGTTATATTTTATATATATATATATCGATTTTATGTATATATATCTATAATGATTTACGTTTATATAAATAGTGACATTAATATATTTATATACATATATTTGTGGTTAGTATTGTATTTATGAAATTTTATTAGTTTGTTATGTGAATTATTAATACAATCCTAGTATATACCATAAGTATATATATAGTGTACAAAAGATTTATTTGTTAAAATAATAATTTAGATAATAATGATTTACTAATAATAATAATAATTTTATTAATAATGATAATACTAATAGCAAAAAAAATGAAAATGATAACTGTTAATGATACTAATAATAATAACTCAAAAATAATATTAATACTAATACCATACTTATGTTAATAATAAGGGTTCTAATATTTATAAAATGATAAATGATAATCATAATAATACTAGTAAATATTAATGATGATACTGATAAATATGATATTATTAATTGTAAATGTACTGATGATACTATTATTTATAAACCGGTACAAATTCTAATATTGATGATAATAATATATTTTTATTTCCTTCATAATAATAATAATGATAATCATAATCCTAATGATGATAAAATACTAAAATGATAAGTTTATTACTAATAATAATATTATTAATACCTATCATAATAATAATAGTAATGTCTATAATACTTTCAAATATGATAACAAGTATGATACTAATAATAACAATAACAATAACAATCAAAACAATCACAATAATAATAATAATACTAATAATAATTAATATATAATAACAATAATAAAATTAGAAAAGAAAACTACCTCACATGAAAAGAGTTTCAAAAAAAAAAAAGAAACTACCGTCCTCTGGACTCGATCTCGTGACCACATGCTCACACGCAAACACTCTCGACCATCCCACCAATTCTGATTCTCTGTACTAATATCGAATTTAAATTTTATATATAAACTGTTTTTCTTCTATTCCTCTTCTTCTCCACAAGTCTCATGGATTCAACAAAACATCAATAACCAAAAAAAAAAAAAATCAGGGTTCCTTTTAAAGCTTCAAAACATTACAGAAAAAAAAATAATTTGGGTTCTAAAATAAAATAAAAAAACACTAAAGGCCTACTGCAACGTCGGTTCTTGGAACAAAACAAAAAAAATTGATTTCGTAATAGATAACATTATAGATAATGTTTATAACACGAAATAGTTTTCTAAACATGTATAAAAACTACTGGAATCGTCAATTTGATCAGAAACATATACACGAACGCGAATTTGTCTCAAGAACAATTGTTGACTTTTTTTAAACTAAACTTTGACTTCAAAATTCAAGATCGATATAAAGATTTGAGAGTTGAGATTTTGCAGATAGATTCAAAGAAAGATTTCTAACCTTTCTGCATTTTTAGATTTTGAAACTTTATTCGAAATTGAATTAAGAGAAAAAAAAATTGGAGCGTGCAGAGAAGAAGAAAAAAAAAATATCGCTGTGCTCTTTAATCCCATTGGATTTCCTTTTTATTTGATTTGCAATTATACATAATCATTTTGTAATAATAGAGATCGGTTGATAAAAAATGGAGAAAATGTCAACACATGTTCACGAGTTTGGAGCAGGAAAGAAACAAAAAAAATAATAATAATAGAGATAAAGGATACAGAGGTCAAGCGTATAATATAGATCCCTACTGTTTTTTTAATTAATAATAATAATATATAATAACAATACTATTAATATCTAATAATATTAATAAAATTAATAATAATGATAAATATAATATTAATGATAATAATAATTGTAAAAATGATAATAATAATAATAATAATAATAATAATAATAATACCACACTAATTATGATAATATTAATATTTTATCGATAATAATAATATTAGTAATAATAATCTAATTTATACATCCAATTTCATCTTTATATGATATAAAGTGATATTATGAATACAAATATTGATATTTGACGATACAAATAACATTACTACAACAACTATATTTGTATTTAAATTTAATTTATTAATATCATCTATTATTATGTAATATTTAATAATTATGTAATATGTATTGTAACATATACTGAATATTATATATTTATGCATTTTAATATAAATATATTATAATATTTATTTACATACTAATTATATTATACTTATGTATGTAATTATGAAAAATATAAAT
The DNA here is from genome assembly GCF_046630445.1 of Rutidosis leptorrhynchoides. NCBI lineage: Eukaryota > Viridiplantae > Streptophyta > Magnoliopsida > Asterales > Asteraceae > Rutidosis > Rutidosis leptorrhynchoides. Next base: position 238,610,893 of record NC_092338.1, on the reverse strand, counting down.
GTTTTATATATGTAAGTATTATATATATTTATTAAAATAGTACATTATTTCATCATAGATATATTATAAATTTCTACATATACATAATATAATAATTATGTATAAAATCATATATATATAGTTATATTTATGTATATATGTATACTACCATATATATAAAATCATGTTTTAAATGTTGAGTAGATGATTAATTATGTATATTAAACAATTAACTACAAAGTATAACATTGTACATTTAATATTTTGATAACGTTGGTAAAATATGTTTGAATCATTTATATACAATATACTATATATATTCAAAATGAAAATCTTTAGTTATTAAATGTTATCTTTTATAATAACAAAATTACTTAATAGTTCATTAATACTAATATAATTAGTTTTATATATAATTATTTATATTTACATTCTTAGTTACAATTAAAGGTTCGTGAATCGTCGGAAATAGTTAAAGGTCAAATGTTATCATGAAATAGTTCAAACATAATGAGACTCGGTTTAATAGACTTTGCTTATCGAGTCGAATCATATAAGATTATGTTTAAATTTGGTCGGAAATTCCCGGGTCATCACAGTACCTACCCGTTAAAGAAATTTCGTCCCGAAATTTGAGTGAGGTCGTCATAGCTAACAATAAATATGTTTTCCTGACGAATATGAGTTGATAACTTGAGTTTTATCATCATTGAGTAATATGGATAAAAATAATTCAATTATTCGAAGAGTGCGAATGAAGCTATTCACAAAAGGATGAAATGAGAAACAAAGATTTGTTTTTAACTTTTGACGTAGTCAGGTTTGAATTTAGAAAATAAGGCGCGTCTTAACTTTTGACATTGCCTTGGTTAAATTCCGGAATTTAAGGGATTTAAAGAAAATCTTGAAGATCTATAAAATCTGATTCTTCGGGATTTATGGAAATTAAGATCTCTTTAATTAAATACGGTGATCTGCCCCGATTACTACGTCTGATATTTCCAGTATAAATTAAGCTCTTCCTTTCCATTATTCTCACCATTCTTATACTTTCTTTCTTAGTTCATACATCCAAAAGATTCTGAAAATGATTAATCCAGTTCTGATCCTTGTCCTCATCCTTACTATCGCAACAATCATTCTCCTTTTCCAACTTCCACCAGAGGAATCTGCTTTCTTCTACTTCGCCCTCGGGATTATAATGTTTTTAATTCTCCCGTGTCTTTATGTTGCGATAAACATTGATATACACGGTTTGTAATTTATGTGTTGTTATCGGACTTTATATTCTCCCTTATATTTCAAAGCTCTATGCTTTTGTTTTCTCTTCCCGACTTCAAGTCAAGCGAATAATGGTCCAGAATTTATAGATATAGAGTTTCGAATGATTATAATGTTCTAAGCATGAAGGAACGTGATAGCACGATTTGATTTTCAAATTTATCAACATCACGGAAGATAGAACCATCAAGAATACATTTTCTTGATTTGTTACGGAGTTAAGTAGGATGAAAGAGTTATGTAACATGACACATGATGACGTTATGATCTGTGAATCATCACGTTTCATTTAGAAACTCAGCATGACTTACTGTAATATAATCACGTTGATCAAGTGTCATTATATTATACTAACTCATGCATCAGTTCCCATCATTACTACAATAACATTCATATTTTAAGCTTGAAAATTTACAGAATATAGAAACTAACAGTTTCTATATGATGTAATACTGATAGCACGAAAAGATTAATGATTTCAGATAAGAATAGTTATAAAAATATCTCCAGAAATATGGAGGATATTTATAATGAAAGGTACGATAATATCTCAGAATATCTAAGATCAGAGGATGATAGAAACTATTGTCTGCAAGCGTTTAGAGTAAGGAGCAAGTTATTCACTATAGACTTTAGCAGACATTGAATTATTTGGATTCTTTGAAGTCAAACTTATTCTTTGTGATTTATCCACGGCTTTCTTCATAGTTTCGCATAATCTGCTTTTCGGTACTATATTTTCTATTGAATGTTTCCAATATATTGATACACAGGAAGTACGAAGAGGTATATAATTTCGGACGAGAATATTTATGAAAATATCCTCAGAAATATCAAAGATATTGATGATGATATTTTGGAATTTCTAAGTTCGACGGTTGATGGAGAAAGATTTTCCGCAAGATTTTAACATGACTTCGGAGCAAGATATTCTCTAAAGATTTCAACGGATCCAGAATTACCTGAATCCTTTGAATATAGGATTTGGTCCTTGTATTTGTCCTTGGTCTCCTTCATGGGTAACTCAATCTGTTTTTCAATACCCAATTTTCTATCGAGCGTTCCTAACACTCCTTTCTTTATCATCAAACTTTTGTCCGTTTAGACCATCTACCATTTTTCTGTTTCCTCTGCATTTAATGCTATGATATCTGAATCATCGGTTATTAATCCGAGGTGGTTTAAGGAGAATTGTGTTTTTAGATGATTAAACGCTGATGGTAATATGATGGAATATGAAAGGTTACCTGGTAACAATAAAAGAGCACGCGTATATATAAACGTTATAATAAGGTTGTTTCGTACGAAAAGTCGAAGTTGACTTGTTGGAGTTGTGACAAAATTGGCTAATTTTGAAAAGGGATCGCAAAGTTGTTTTTGTTAATAAATGCCAAAGGATCTGACGCGGCTACGTGTTGAACTTTTACTCAATTGCCGAGAGTTTCTCAGGTGCATAACTATATGCATAAATCTTTCCTTCCGTAGATGAAGTGCGGTTGATTCATCCTATCGATTGAGGTGTTTTCAAGAATCATGAAAGGTTTGAACGCAGAATGTAATAGTGAAGATACAAATGAGGTTTAAGACGAAATCAAGTGGCAAACTTGAAGAATTGTTTAGTTTCATATGTTATATTCAATATTTTAATTCATTTTAATTGTCCAATGTTATTAGTCCACAGTCGATAGTCCACAGTTGACAGTGCAATCATTCATATATAGTTTAATATATAATATTTGAATTAATTAATACGTATCGTGACCCGTGTACATGTCTCAGACTCGATCACAACTCAAAGTATATATATTATTATAGAATCAACCTCAACCCTGTATAGAGAACTCGATCATTACTGCATATAGAGTGTCTATGGTGATTCCAAATAATATATATAGATGTGTCGATATGATATGTCAAAACCTTGTATACGTGTCCCGATATTTAAAGTGCGTAAAATAAATAACAGAAATTAAATGACGATAAATAAAGTGCGTAAAGTAAATAACATAAATTAAATGACAATAAATAAAATTGCGAGAATATAAATTGCGATAAAATAAATTGCGATAAATAAATTGCGATAAATAAAATGTAATACGGAATTAACAGTTAGCTAGGATTTTGTTAGCGTGGTTTCTTAATAAAATTTAATATTGTTAATTAGTCTGTTTCTAATCAATTTTTATTGTGTCCATTATTTCTTCATTATGCCACTTGTTGGATTCTGATAGGTCAAAATTCAAATATGAAATTGAATTTGAATGAAAATAGTTATTCTTTGGTGAACGGATAAGTATCCCGGTGGTTGTAAATAGGATAGTGAATAACTGTTGAATCAGATTCGAAGAATATACAGTGTAACTTATTAATGTGAAATTTAAATATTCCTCGGGTATTACCTACCCGTTAAAATATTTTTATTATTAACAGTTTGTACAAAAGAATTTTTAATTACAATCTTTATGAAAACATATATACATATATATTTTCTTCAGATGTAATCATGAATTTAATGAGTTAACATGATATTAAACTCATTTAGTTTTCAGTTGGAACTAGAATAAATAATCTCTAAAACATTAGAGATTACATAATCACCATGTCGAACGAAGATAACTGATGTAGAATGTCATGTAGAATGATGATTATACTCGAGGTATAGATTGAGATGTTGAGGCATGTGATATTGAAATTTGGGTTGTTGGTGGTACCGTTGGTGCCGGTGATTTGGATGAAGCTGGTACGTTTTGCACCATATTTTCCAAGACTACAACTTATGCGCGAAGTTCGTTAACTTCTTCTATTACACCGGGATGATTGTCGGTTCGGACGAGCGGATGAATGAGGTTTAGAATCTGAGATAGTATATGATCGTGATGAGATACTTTGGAAATGAGAGAGAAAATGGTGTCTCGAACAGGTTCGCCGGTAAACGTTTTAGGTCCATTGTCAAGAGGTGAATTTGGTTAGTGGAAATGATCGCCTTCTTCGCGTTTCCATTGATTAAGTCGACTACGAACCCATCTCCAATTCATTCAGAATAGATGATGGCTAATTGATCGATTCATTCCGGTTACTCTGCTTTCGGAGCTCGAGTGGAAATCCATATCGAAATAGCTGTCGGAATAACTATCGAAATAGCTATCGAAATCAGATGGACTCGAACTGGTTGAGGGATTCATCTCGTACGATCAGATGAAGGATTTTCGATAAGAAATAGATTATAGGATGTAGATTAGTACCCTGCAATACATAATTTACATATGCATATATAATACTAAAATCCCATAAGCTACGGAGGAATCTACGGAAGCTGTCAGGCAAAGGTAACAATAACAGATACGCTAAGATATGAATTTAACTATACACTGTCTATGCAATAAAGGCAGTAAGACGTGTCTTAGACTTTAAGGATGATAAGTAAATAATTTTTCGACACTAAATGATAAGCAAAACTTTTGACATGCAAACACGGTCGAAGTCCAGACTCATTAATGCATTCTAACGACTATCAGTTAGACTCACTAATGCAAGACCTGGTTCGCTAAGACCACCGCTCTGATACCAACTGTGAAGACCCGTCCTAATCCATCCGGACGAAGTCCATATCGATTATAAACGATTCACAACAGTTGATTACATCGCGAGATACTTGACCTCTATATGATACATTTTACAAACATTGCATTCGTTTTTGAAAAGACAAACTTTCATTACATCGAAAGTTGACAGGCATGCATACCATTTCATAATATATCCAACTATAATTGACTTGATAATAATCTTGATGAACTCGACGACTCGAATGCAACGTCTTTTGAAATATGCCATGAATGACTCAAGTAATATCTATAAAATGAGCAAATACACAGCGGAAGATTTCTTTCGTACCTGAGAATAAACATGCTTTAAAGTGTCAACCAAAAGGTTGGTGAGTTCATTAGTTTAACTTAAACAATCGTTTCCATCATTTTAATAGACCACAAGATTTCAGATTTCCATTTCTCATAAACATACGTCCCATGCATAGAGACAAAAATATCATTCATATGGATTGAACACCTGGTAACCGACATTAACAATATGCATATATAAGAATATCCCCATCATTCCGGGATCCTCCTTCGGACATGATATAAATTTCGAAGTACTAAAACATCCGGTACTTTGGATGGGGCTTGTTGGGCCCGATAGATCTATCTTTAGGATTCGCGTCAATTAGGGTGTCTGTTCCCTAATTCTTAGATTACCAGACTTAATAAAAAGGGGCATATTCGACTTCGATAATCCAACAATAGAATGTAGTTTCACGTACTTGTGTCAATTTCGTAAAACAGTTATAAAAGTTGCGCATGTATTCTCAGCCCAAAAATATAAAGGGTAAAAAGGCAAATGAAACTCACGATACTGTATTTTGTAGTAAAAATACATATGACGTCATTGAACAATGCAGGGTTGGCCTCAGATTCACGAACCTATATCAATTGTGTATATATTAATACGTATAATGAAAGTTACAAAATTTCATTTATTAATATGTATTATTTATATATTATAGTTTTGTAGAATTTATTCTAACCTTTATTTTAAAACGTATACTTATATTATATTTTAAGTTATATTTTATATATATATATCGATTTTATGTATATATATCTATAATGATTTACGTTTATATAAATAGTGACATTAATATATTTATATACATATATTTGTGGTTAGTATTGTATTTATGAAATTTTATTAGTTTGTTATGTGAATTATTAATACAATCCTAGTATATACCATAAGTATATATATAGTGTACAAAAGATTTATTTGTTAAAATAATAATTTAGATAATAATGATTTACTAATAATAATAATAATTTTATTAATAATGATAATACTAATAGCAAAAAAAATGAAAATGATAACTGTTAATGATACTAATAATAATAACTCAAAAATAATATTAATACTAATACCATACTTATGTTAATAATAAGGGTTCTAATATTTATAAAATGATAAATGATAATCATAATAATACTAGTAAATATTAATGATGATACTGATAAATATGATATTATTAATTGTAAATGTACTGATGATACTATTATTTATAAACCGGTACAAATTCTAATATTGATGATAATAATATATTTTTATTTCCTTCATAATAATAATAATGATAATCATAATCCTAATGATGATAAAATACTAAAATGATAAGTTTATTACTAATAATAATATTATTAATACCTATCATAATAATAATAGTAATGTCTATAATACTTTCAAATATGATAACAAGTATGATACTAATAATAACAATAACAATAACAATCAAAACAATCACAATAATAATAATAATACTAATAATAATTAATATATAATAACAATAATAAAATTAGAAAAGAAAACTACCTCACATGAAAAGAGTTTCAAAAAAAAAAAAGAAACTACCGTCCTCTGGACTCGATCTCGTGACCACATGCTCACACGCAAACACTCTCGACCATCCCACCAATTCTGATTCTCTGTACTAATATCGAATTTAAATTTTATATATAAACTGTTTTTCTTCTATTCCTCTTCTTCTCCACAAGTCTCATGGATTCAACAAAACATCAATAACAAAAAAAAAAAAAAATCAGGGTTCCTTTTAAAGCTTCAAAACATTACAGAAAAAAAAATAATTTGGGTTCTAAAATAAAATAAAAAAACACTAAAGGCCTACTGCAACGTCGGTTCTTGGAACAAAACAAAAAAAATTGATTTCGTAATAGATAACATTATAGATAATGTTTATAACACGAAATAGTTTTCTAAACATGTATAAAAACTACTGGAATCGTCAATTTGATCAGAAACATATACACGAACGCGAATTTGTCTCAAGAACAATTGTTGACTTTTTTTAAACTAAACTTTGACTTCAAAATTCAAGATCGATATAAAGATTTGAGAGTTGAGATTTTGCAGATAGATTCAAAGAAAGATTTCTAACCTTTCTGCATTTTTAGATTTTGAAACTTTGTTCGAAATTGAATTAAGAGAAAAAAAAATTGGAGCGTGCAGAGAAGAAGAAAAAAAAAATATCGCTGTGCTCTTTAATCCCATTGGATTTCCTTTTTATTTGATTTGCAATTATACATAATCATTTTGTAATAATAGAGATCGGTTGATAAAAAATGGAGAAAATGTCAACACATGTTCACGAGTTTGGAGCAGGAAAGAAACAAAAAAAATAATAATAATAGAGATAAAGGATACAGAGGTCAAGCGTATAATATAGATCCCTACTGTTTTTTTTAATTAATAATAATAATATATAATAACAATACTATTAATATCTAATAATATTAATAAAATTAATAATAATGATAAATATAATATTAATGATAATAATAATTGTAAAAATGATAATAATAATAATAATAATAATAATAATAATACCACACTAATTATGATAATATTAATATTTTATCGATAATAATAATATTAGTAATAATAATCTAATTTATACATCCAATTTCATCTTTATATGATATAAAGTGATATTATGAATACAAATATTGATATTTGACGATACAAATAACATTACTACAACAACTATATTTGTATTTAAATTTAATTTATTAATATCATCTATTATTATGTAATATTTAATAATTATGTAATATGTATTGTAACATATACTGAATATTATATATTTATGCATTTTAATATAAATATATTGATGGATTTCAATACATAAACAAAGTCACAAACCCATTTTGTTACATATAAATTCGTGTGTATATGTATATATAAAGCGGAAGCAATTTCAAGTTTATGCATGTAAAGTTTAACCCTTTAAATTTGAAATCCATTAAAGATCTAGTCTTGAAAATACACTTAAATGTAAATAGAGCTAGTTAGATGTTTATACCTACTCCAAAATGGAGGTGAAGAACTAGGATGAAGAAGATGATGTAGATGAAGAAAACTTCTAACTTGAAGCCTCAAATCTTTGATACCCACAAGCAATAATCAACACCCAAGACTTGGTTAGGATTTTAGACACTTAATTACTTGCAAAAATCAACCAAGAATCCCTTGAAGAAAGGAGAGGAAATTGCAAGTATTATTTTCAAAATGCTAGAGTCAAAGAGTGTGTTAAAGTTGCACCAATGCATGTGTATTAGTCATAATTATATGGAGTAATCAAGGAAGGGTGGTTGGCACCTAGGAGCCTTCAAAAAAATGGCCCCCCACCCCTTCCATTTATTTTATATTTTATTACATATTTATAAAACATACATGCATTTAGTTGTAAGTATTTTATTTTATAAGCCTTTTATAAAATAAAATGCAACACACATATGTTACATACACTTTATATTATTTATAACCTATATAAATAATATACAACATGTAGTAACTTATAATTATCCAAATAATTATATCTAGCATTTATTTTAGAAAACCAATTTCTAAAATTCAAGTGTCGTGTATTTGCTTTAATGATCCGATTGTCAAAACAAATACATAAAGTGTTGATAGCTTGTTATTGGGTATGACCCGACTTGGATCACAACATGTAAGCCACATTAATTTATTATGTCTCTCGGGCACAAGAAAATCCTTCAATCTCCCACTTGCACGAGAAACATAAGGAATTAATGCAAGTGACAGATACCACCTAACGACCGTCCATCACCCCCAACATGTTATGACTTAGTGCCATTCAATAACATCATCCCTTTCGAGTTTCCATTTCGAATATGATTTAGGTGAATCTTTCAATATATCCTTTTGCCCTAGATGTCATGTTAAATCCAAGAGACATAGAATGATCACTCTCTTATAGATTTAACTTTGTCAGGCCTTAGACATCTGACTCTCAACGAATAAGAGGGACAAATTCCATCTTGACTACATACGTCCTAGACATTACACTTCGTACCATACCTGAAACCTCCCTTATGTACTACCATGTTTCAGAATAGCGAAGGAAAGAATCAAGGCACAATATTCGGTGAATATCTGAACCCAATATGTGTCTCAGGTCAGAGGATATAATGATATTCTCCTTTACTCAAGATTACATGTGATCAACCACAAAGGTTCCATATAGTAATCTTGAGAGCGGGTCTTCCAATATTTGTGTCCCACAAATATCTATGAACCTTGGTTGCAACCTTGCCCTACATTCACCATTTGAATGTTAACCAATCCAAGTTCATAATAGTCTAGACCTCACACTTGTTCCCACAAATGTGATCAACTACGGAATTTAGAATAATAATTTATTCATGGATAAAATATGCTAAATTGGAACATGACTCATAATTTAAATTAATACCATAATTATATTAATGAGTTTGAACTAATTCGTTCCGTTACAATACATAAAGTAGATCAATTCCAATCACTAGAATGTCGAAGCCCTAATGCACAAACATGTCCCTCATGTTTTGGCCCATGTAAAAGCTTCGTGAGTGGATCCGCAACATTTTGATCTGTGTGAACTTTGTGAATACATATCTTTCCCTTTTCAACCTCATCCCTAATGTAGTTGAATCTCCGCTCAATGTGACGAGTCTTTTGATGAGCACGAGGTTCCTTGATTTGAGCAATCGCACCCTCGTTGTCACAAAAGATCTCAAGAGGGTCCTGAATGGAAGGGACCACTCCTAAGTCGTCGATGAATTTCTTCATCCATGCAGCTTCCTGAGCTGCCAATGAGGCGGCAATGTACTCCGACTCTGTAGTGGATAACGCAACAACTTCCTGTTTCGCACTCTTCCAAGAGACCGCACCACCATTTAACATGAATACATAACCGGATTGTGACCGAGAGTCATCTCGATCAGTTTGGAAACTCGCGTCCACGTAACCTTTTACAACGAGTTCCTCCTCACCAGACCCATATATTAGAAACATATCCTTAGTCCTTCTAAGGTATTTCAATATACATTTAACCGCAGTCCAATGACTATTTCCTGGGTTATTCTGGTATCTACTTGTCAAGCTTAGAGCGCATGACACATCCGGTCTAGTACATATCATTGCATACATGATAGACCCAATAGCAGATGCGTATGGGACTTTCTTCATTCTCTCTTGTTCATCTTTCGTGGTAGGACACTGAGATGAACTGAGAACGGTTCCTCTTTGAATAGGTACCAAACCTTTCTTAGAGTTTTCCATCTTGAACCTTTTCAAGACCTTATCAATGTATGTACTTTGACTTAAGCCTATCAATCTCTTGGATCTATTCCTATAGATTCCAATCCCCAATATATATTGTGCTTCTCCAAGATCCTTAATGGAGAAGCAACTTTTTAACCAAGTTTTGACCTCTTGCATTGTGGTTATATCATTCCCAAATAATAATACGTCATCCACATATAGCACAAGGAACATTATGGAGCTCCCACTAGCCTTCTTGTATACACAAGCTTCATCACCATTTTTAATAAAGCCAAATTTCTTTGCCTCTTCATTAAAACGATGATTCCACATTCTCGATGCTTGTTTCAACCCATAGATTGATTTCTTTAACTTGCATACTTTTTTAGGATTTTTCGGATCGACAAAACCTTCGGGCTGTGCCATATAGACATCTTCCTCAAGATATCCATTTAGGAAAGCGGTTTTGACATCCATTTGCCAAATTTCGTAATCATAATGAGCAGCGATGGCAAATAATATCCTAATAGACTTTAGCATTGCCACAGGCGAGAAGGTCTCATCATAGTCAACCCCTTGAGTTTGAGTGAAACCCTTTGCTACAAGTCTAGCTTTGTATGTATCCAAGTTTCCATGTATGTCAGTTTTCATCTTGAAAATCCACTTGCAATCAACTAGCTTAGAGCTAGGAGGTTGCTCAACAAGTTCCCAAACTTGGTTTTCATACATGGATTGCATCTCGGCGTTCATGGCTTCCTGCCATTTATCTTTATCTATCCTTGATAAAGCATCTTTGTAGTTTGTCGGTTCATCCAAATCAACCGTATAGCAACCATCCGCGAGAAACCCATATCTCTCGGGAGGATTACTAATCCTACTAGATCTTCGAACGTCTTGTGTACCTTGATCATCCACTTGATCATTTTCAGCATCCTCATGTTGAGTGCTAGTGTCAACCAATTGTGTATCATCGGCTTGATCTTGTACCTCTACAAGATCTATTTTTCTTTCACCATCACCTTCCATAAGGAACTTGGTTTCAAGGAATTCCGCTTTCCGAGCTACAAATACCGTTTGCTCGGATGGATCATAGAAGTAATATCCCATGTCATCTTTGGGATATCCTATGAAGATACACTTTGTGGATCGAGCATGTAGCTTATTTGCTACATAACGCTTAGGATAAGCTTCACATCCCCATACTTTCAAGTATGAAAGAGAAGGAGGTTTTCCAAACCACATCTCATGAGGAGTTCGTTCCACTTTCTTGGTTGGGGCCATATTTAAAATACGAGCCGCGGAGCTTAGACAATAACCCCAAAATGATAGAGGTAACGAGCTTCTAGCCATCATAGATCGAACCATATCCATTAGGGTTCGGTTCCTCCTTTCGGATACTCCATTAAGTTGGGGTGTTCCGGGTGGAGTAAGTTGTGAGATGATCCCACAACTCCTAAGATGATCTTGGAAGGCATCGCTTAGGTATTCACCTCCTCTATCGGTACGAAGTACCTTGATTGTCCTATTGAGTTGATTTTGTACTTCGTTTTGATATTCTTTGAATGCTTTAAACGTTTCGTCCTTGTGTCTTAGTAAATAGACATATCCGAAACGACTAAAGTCATCAATGAAAGTAACAAAGTATCTTTCACCATTCCTAGTTATGGGTTTAAAGGGTCCACATACATCCGAATGTATTAAACCCAATAAATCTTTAGCCCTTTCATGAGTGCCTTTGAAAGGTGCTTTAGTCATCTTGCCTTGTAAACAAGATTCACATACATCAAACGAATCCATTTCATTTGATTTCAAAAGTCCATTCCTTTGAAGTGTATGCATTCGGTTCTTGTTTATATGTCCAAGGCGACAATGCCATAAATAGGAATCACTCAAATCCCTTTTGAGTTTCTTGGTGCTAGTATGGTATATTGAGCTATTAGATGATGCATCATCATGAACCAATTCATAAATTCCATTTGAAGGCGTAGCCTTGAAATAGAATATATCATCTTTAGAAAAATGGATATCATTATCAATAAAATTAACATTGAAACCACATTGTCTTAAGCGAGAAATAGAAATAATGTTTCGACATAAATCCGGTGCATACAAAACATTTTCTAAAATAAGCTCCAATCCACTTGGAAGCTTCAAAACAAATTCTCCTTGAGCTTTAACATGCACCTTTGCACCATTGCCCATATAGAGACTTGATGTTCCCGCTTTATGATCACTTCTTTTGAACCCCTGCAAAGAATTGCAAATATGAGTTCCACATCCCGTGTCTAATACCCATGTATTAGAAGAAGTAATACTAAGCTCTATATATACCATATATATATTACCTGAGGTTTGCCCTGCATCCCTCTTGTCCTTCAACTCTTTAAGATAGACCGGACAGTTTCGTTTCCAATGACCCATCTCACCGCAACCGAAACATGGGTCTTCCTTGGGGTTTGCCTTCTCGGCTACCTTTTGCTTCTTGGCCTTGTTGATGGTTGGGGTAACCATCTTCCCCTTCCCTTTGCCTTGATGGACGGGTCCTTTTCTCTTAGCCACCTTTGGCTTAGAGGTGTTACCTTTAGACCCACCTTGATCGATTGCTAACACGGGTAAAGCTCTTTTACCCATGCTTGTTTCCGCCGTCCTAAGCATACCATGAAGCTCACCTATGCTCTTATCCATCCCATTCATGTTGTAATTAATTACAAATTGATCAAACCTCTTTGATAGGGAGTTAAGGATAAGATCGGTGGCTAACTCATTAGATATGTTAAGGTTGAGACGGTTAGCACGATCGATAAGGCTTTTCATCTTAAGTACATAAGATGAAACCGATTGGGATTCGTCCATACGACAAGCATGAAGCGCCCGAACCGTTTCGAAACGCTCAACACGTGCTTGTTGGAGAAACATCTCCTTCAATTGTGTTATCATGTCGTAAGCGCTATGATGCTCGAAATCCTTTTGGAGTTCGGGTATCATAGTCCCAAGCATTAAGCATGAGACTTGAAGGGAGTCGTGGCAATACTTATCGTAAGAGGCCATTGCCTCCACATCACTCTCATCCGGTTGGTCGGGAATGGGGTCCTCAATCACATACATTTTATCCTCTTGTTTGAGGACAATCCGAAGATTGCGGAACCAATCCATAAAATTTGTATGGTTGAGTTTGTCTTTCTCGAGGAGAGACCGTAACGATAGGTTGTTAAAGTTAAGTGGTGCGTTGTTCATGTTGTTGTTGTTATTAGCGGCCATCTACAAAATTCAACAAAGTTCTTTTAAGTATCGATTTGGATTTAATAAACAATACCCTTTTAATTTGTTTTATTAAATATTAGAATCCAACGGTAAATCAAATTTCGGTTAGGTGACCTTTATCCCGTCATTTGATTTAGCTAGGTAGTCATAATGACAATTGCAATCCTTTTGCAACTTCTAAGTTATGGGATCATGCAATCCTTTTGCATGGCATATTAATCCCATCAACGCCTATTTGTTCCTCATGCTTCGGTGACCCTAAGTTCATGATTCCCAAATCAAGTCGTCCTACTTGTGTAGACATGTAGACTTAACATACAAGTGGTTAGGTGACCTTTATCCCACAAGCATGCAAAGTGTACTTTATTCATATTAGTTCACTCATGACGGTTAGGTGACCTTTATCCCATCATGAGATTCCTAATATGTCTAAGTGTTTCCACAAAAGGATGGCGTTTAACTTGTTTATCTTGTATTAGTAAAGGGATTTTAGGTTTTCTACATTCTAGTTTAGAAAACAAAGTGCTATACACCAACATGCATTTGGTGTGTAGTATGTTTATGAAAAACCCATTTTCATGTGCCTTTTAGTAACCAATTACTAGTTTTAACCATTTCATTACCTTTTTAAATAAACCATTTTATTCAAGTCTAATAACCAATTATTAGTGTCATTTTGTTATGTTTTATTATAACCATTTTATAATGTATTATGCAAGTGTAATCATGTGATGATCTTGTAGCAACCAAACATACAAACATACACAAACATGCATAGCAAAGTGTTCACAATCAAGAGCCATTTTGGTAGACATTTGTTTAGCCAATAAACAAATGTCACCTAAGGGGTTAAACCAAAGTAAGAGATTTTACCAAAATCTCCCACTTAATCTTGTAATCTTCAAAACTTCATCTTGTAATCTTCTTCATGAATCTTCACTTTCATTTTACAAAATCATATCCTAATACAATTTTTCTAGAAAATGAAATAACAACCTATTCTATTTTACAAACCAAAATAGAACAAATTACATACAAAATACAAGATTAATTACAACTTTTACAAACCAAAATTACAAAATAATTACAAGCCATATGAATGAATATTACACCCATGAATAATCACCAAATCAATCAACCAAACAAACACATGGCCTAGGCTCGATTGTGAACAACAACATAACATCAAACATGGCCAAAACTTGAAATCCCAAACCCATTTTTGGGACCAAATATTTCGGCCATCACCATACACCCACCAAAACTCAATATTTTTACATTCTACTTTCATGCATGTTGGTAGATTGTAAAGAAAGTGAGTTTACTAGCCAAAAACAAGAAGCATATTAACAAGACTTTGGCTCTAGATACCATTGATGGATTTCAATACATAAACAAAGTCACAAACCCATTTTGTTACATATAAATTCGTGTGTATATGTATATATAAAGCGGAAGCAATTTCAAGTTTATGCATGTAAAGTTTAACCCTTTAAATTTGAAATCCATTAAAGATCTAGTCTTGAAAATACACTTAAATGTAAATAGAGCTAGTTAGATGTTTATACCTACTCCAAAATGGAGGTGAAGAACTAGGATGAAGAAGATGATGTAGATGAAGAAAACTTCTAACTTGAAGCCTCAAATCTTTGATACCCACAAGCAATAATCAACACCCAAGACTTGGTTAGGATTTTAGACACTTAATTACTTGCAAAAATCAACCAAGAATCCCTTGAAGAAAGGAGAGGAAATTGCAAGTATTATTTTCAAAATGCTAGAGTCAAAGAGTGTGTTAAAGTTGCACCAATGCATGTGTATTAGTCATAATTATATGGAGTAATCAAGGAAGGGTGGTTGGCACCTAGGAGCCTTCAAAAAAATGGCCCCCCACCCCTTCCATTTATTTTATATTTTATTACATATTTATAAAACATACATGCATTTAGTTGTAAGTATTTTATTTTATAAGCCTTTTATAAAATAAAATGCAACACACATATGTTACATACACTTTATATTATTTATAACCTATATAAATAATATACAACATGTAGTAACTTATAATTATCCAAATAATTATATCTAGCATTTATTTTAGAAAACCAATTTCTAAAATTCAAGTGTCGTGTATTTGCTTTAATGATCCGATTGTCAAAACAAATACATAAAGTGTTGATAGCTTGTTATTGGGTATGACCCGACTTGGATCACAACATGTAAGCCACATTAATTTATTATGTCTCTCGGGCACAAGAAAATCCTTCATATATTATAATATTTATTTACATACTAATTATATTATACTTATGTATGTAATTATGAAAAATATAAATGTTTTATATATGTAAGTATTATATATATTTATTAAAATAGTACATTATTTCATCATAGATATATTATAAATTTCTACATATACATAATATAATAATTATGTATAAAATCATATATATATAGTTATATTTATGTATATATGTATACTACCATATATATAAAATCATGTTTTAAATGTTGAGTAGATGATTAATTATGTATATTAAACAATTAACTACAAAGTATAACATTGTACATTTAATATTTTGATAACGTTGGTAAAATATGTTTGAATCATTTATATACAATATACTATATATATTCAAAATGAAAATCTTTAGTTATTAAATGTTATCTTTTATAATAACAAAATTACTTAATAGTTCATTAATACTAATATAATTAGTTTTATATATAATTATTTATATTTACATTCTTAGTTACAATTAAAGGTTCGTGAATCGTCGGAAATAGTTAAAGGTCAAATGTTATCATGAAATAGTTCAAACATAATGAGACTCGGTTTAATAGACTTTGCTTATCGAGTCGAATCATATAAGATTATGTTTAAATTTGGTCGGAAATTCCCGGGTCATCACAATCAACCTCAACCCTGTATAGCTAACTCCCGCATTACTGCATATAGAGTGTCTATGGTTATTCCAAATAATATATATAGATGCGTCGATATGATATGTCAAAACCTTGTATACGTGTCCCGATATTTAAAGTGCGTAAAATAAATAACAGAAATTAAATGACGATAAATTAAATGCGTAAAGTAAATAACAGAAATTAAATGACGATAAATAAAATTGCGATAATTAAATTGCGATAAATAAAATGTAATCAGTTAGCTAGGAACAGTTAGCTGGAACAGTTAGCGTGGATTCTTAACAAAATTTCAATTAGTTAATTCGTTTGTTTCTAACAATTTTTATTTTGTCCAATGTTTTCTTCATTATGCCACTTGTTGGATTCTGATAGGTCAAAATCCAAATATGAAATTTAAATGGAAATGGTTATTTTGTGGTGAATGGATACGTATATCGGTGGTTGTACATAGGATAGTAAATGACCGTTGAATCAGCTTCGAAGAATGTACATTGTAACTTATTAATGTGAAATCTGAATATTCCTCGGGTATTACCTACCCGTTATAATATTTTCACAATTAACACTTTGTACTAAAGAATTTTTAATTACAATCTTTATGAAAGCATATATACATATATATTTTATTCAGATGCAATCATGGATTTAATGAGTTAATATGATATTAACTCATCTGATTTACCGTTAGAACAAGAATATATAATCTCTAAAACATTAGAGGTTACATAATCGCTATGTCGAACTAACATAAATGATATAGAACGTCATGTAGAACGATGATCATACTCTAAATACAGATGGTAATATTGAGGCGTGTGATGTTGATATTCGAGGTACAGATTGTGATGTTGAGAGTTACGGCGCGGTTATGGTTTAGGAATGATAAGGGTACTGTCGACGTCGATGATGGTGGTACTGATTATGTTGCTGGTGCTGCTGCTGGTGGTCGTAACCTTCGCACCAGGTTCTCCAAAGTCGTCACACGAGCTCGAAGTTCGTTAATTTTTGCTAGTACATCGGGATGATTGACAGTTGGAGTAAGCGAATGAACAAGATCCAAAATGTAGGATAGTATATAATCGTGACGAGATACTCGAGAAATAAGAGAGAAAATGGTTTCTCGAACATGTTCGCTGATAAGTAATTCAGGTTCATCGCCAAGAGGACAATTTGGTGGATGGAAGGGATCTTCGATGTGAAATGATTTTCGATTATAGGATGATATTCTAACTTCATAGAATATCTATATATTTAATACTAAAGATTTCATAAACTACAGAGGAACCTACAGCATATGTCAGGCAAGTCTACAGATGCGCCAAGATATGAATTTTGTCTATACACTATCGATGCACTAAATGCAGTAAGACGTGTCTAGACTTATGAATGATAAGCAGAAAATTCCCTAAGGATGATAAGCAGATGATTTCCGACTAGAATGATAAGCAAAACTTTTTGACAGGCAGACACGGTCGAAGTCCAGACTCACTACTGTATCCTAACAACTACTAGTCAGACACACTAATGCAAGGCCTGGTTCACTAAGACCAACGCTCTGATACCATCTGTAGTAACCCGTCCTTATCCCCCTGGACGAAATCAACAACATCTGGTTCCATTGCGATGATCGACTCCAAGTAATGTTCTTAACATGAGCAAATGCACAGCGGAACACTTAATTCGTACCTGAGAATAACATGCTTTAAAACGTCAACGTAAAGTTGGTGAGATATATAGGTTTGATGCTAGTAGCGTTATAACTATGGACCACAAGATTTCATATGTAAACATTTTAATAATAATATTCTAAGTGGTTGAGCACTTGGTAACCATACTTAACATTTAATCACGTCGCATATTCCCTTTATTATGAAATCTTACTACACCGTACCAAGTGTAGTCACGAAACGAAGTACTGTGCAACCGTTGAATACTGGTCGTCCAGTCCGGTTGGGGTTGTCAGGCCCGATAGATCTATCAACAGGATTCGCGTTTACAATACCGCTGTAAATAGTAGTTACCAAGCTACAGGGAAGTATGCCAGTGGTACAACTCAACGTAGAATATATTTTTCAGTTACTTGTGTCCATAACGTAAAAGATAAAATACATGTATTCTCATCCCGAAATATTTAGAGTTTAAAAGTGGGACTATATACTCACCATACTGTATTTTGTAGTAAAAATACATATAACACCACTGAACACGTATAAGGTTGGCCTCGGATTCACGAACCTATATTATTTATGTATATTCATTAACACACATAATCGTAATTGAATAAATATATGCGTTATTATTAGTGATATAATTTTTATATCATTAACTTATATATATATATATATATATTTTTTTATTTTGATAATAATACTTAATACTTGATAATAATAATAATAATAATAATTTTAACTATTTTAATACTATTAATAATAATAATAATAATAATAAAAAGAATGATCACTACCTTAAAGACTGAAAAGGATAATAAATTGCTCAAGCCGGGACTCGAACCCATGACCTCTCGGTTAACACACAACACCCAAAACCATCAAGCTGCTTCCTACTTTTCTGAAATAACTAGCATCCTTAATCATTTTATCCTAACATTTTACGGCCCAATTTGTAAAAGCTGATATCCAGTAATTGAGTAATGACCCATCTATTAAATTCACACAGCCCGTTGATAAATCTTAATTCAAGACAATTATTTTTTTTTTTTTTTTAAAGAAACGGGCAAGTGGCAGCAACAATTACGGTCCATAAAAAAAAATCAATCTCCAGTTGTATTCCATCGAACCTCAATCATTATAGACTAATCATAAATCACGAATCAATTCCCTATTCGTATCATCATCTCGTCTTCATTATCAGCTACGCTATTTATCGTCATCATCACCGCCACTCTTGTTTCTGTAACAGACACCCAGGAAGTAGAACAGCGGGCTGTAACAGTGGCATATAAGGGTTTTGAGGTGGTGGTGGTGCACAGTTGGGTAGGGTTTCGAAGAAGATTAGATGAGAGAGAGAGGAGAGAGAGATTGTGGTTTAGTGGTGGAGGTTGTTGGTGATAACCGTTGTAACTTTTGTGATGGGTTTGATGATGTTGATCGAAGACGGTTGTTGTGGTCGATCCGAAACAGAAGAAAACGATTAACAGTCTCGATTAGTAACATGAACCCTAGTAGTAGCAGGTTTGATAAATTGATGTTTTAGTGGTTTATGGTGTTTCACGATGATGATCAAAGTTATAATAGAAACAGAAAAATATATGAAGAAAACATCGAGATCAACAATCAAGTTCGAGCAGAAAACAGAAAGGAAGGAATATGTTGGCGCCTTGAGTTGAAGTGGGTCACGATGGTGCAAGGTGGTGGTTCTGAACCGAAACATAGATATACGAAGGTGATGGTTAGAGTGAAGATGTTGGTTTGGTTATAATCGATCAAGAAATAAAACCGTTAGTGACCAAGGTTGGTTTGGTGGATTCGTTATGTTTGGTGATTCGATGAACGTTTGATCCAAATAGAAAACAAGTAAAGGTGAGTTTATGGTGGTTGAGTGAAGGTAACGGTTTATAGGGTGGAAGATTCGATAGTATTTTAAGGTTGAAGATGAAGAGAGGGAGAGAGAAAAAGATGGTTAATGATAGTGTTCTTTGTGATAATGGGTTCGTTGATTAAGTAAAAGAGATATAGATATGTGGTATATTACTCAGTATAGAATGTGTTATTGAAAGATTATATAACAAGAAGATTCAGTTTCCAATTGTTCTGTATGAAATTCGATGGTATTTGGTTCCAAAACACATAAGAACAAAAGTTTAAAAGTAGATGTGGACAGCTGAACAAATTGTTATTGTTTTGTGATGATATTCGATGCACTGAACAGATTAGAAACATAATTGCCAATCAAATACAGTTTAAAAAGATTTGCAACAGCTTCTATCCCTTATAATTCGTGGTTACATAAATAAATATTAATAATAAATCAATTAATAATAATAATAAATAATAATAATAATAATAATATTAATAATTTATATCAATACAATTAATTGTATTAGTAATAATACTAAATAATAATAATTTCCAAAATAATAATAATAATAATAATAATATTGAAAGTAGAAGTAATATTATATATATATATATATATATATATATTTTTTTTTATATAACAACTATTTTTATAATTAACTTGAGTATATCTATATTACATATCATTGTTTATTAGTATAACTATATAATATTCATTTATATTGAATATTAAATTTTATACATTTTATATATATATATACAACATATGATATGTACGTATGGCAATGATATAATTATTCAAACTACTAAATATATAAATACATACATAAACATTTTTATTTATAGATAGTGATTCGTGAATCGTCAAGCATGGTCAAAGGGTAACTGATTATCTGAATATAGATTTCAAACTTTCTAGACTCAACAATAGGGTTTTTGCTTATCGTATCGGAAACGTATAGAGATTAGGGTTTAAATTTGGTCGGAAATTTCCGGGTCGTTACACGACTTCCTTCAAATACAGTCGTGCTAACTTCTCCATCTTGTCATCTTCTCTTATTGGTTGGAAGTGTGCTGATTTGGTGAGACGATCAACTATTACCCAAATAGTATCAAAACCACTTGCAGTCCTTGGCAATTTAGTGATGAAATCCATGGTAATGTTTTCCCATTTCCATTCCGGGATTTCGGGTTGTTGAAGTAGACCTGATGGTTTCTGATGCTCAGCTTTGACCTTAGAACACGTCAAACATTCTCCTACGTATTTAGCAACATCGGCTTTCATACCCGGCCACCAAAAATGTTTCTTGAGATCCTTGTACATCTTCCCCGTTCCAGGATGTATTGAGTATCTGGTTTTATGAGCTTCTCTAAGTACCATTTCTCTCATATCTCCAAATTTTGGTACCCAAATCCTTTCAGCCCTATACCGGGTTCCGTCTTCCCGAATATTAAGATGCTTCTCCGATCCTTTGGGTATTTCATCCTTTAAATTTCCCTCTTTTAAAACTCCTTGTTGCGCCTCCTTTATTTGAGTAGTAATGTTATTATGAATCATTATATTCATAGATTTTACTCGAATGGGTTCTCTATCCTTCCTGCTCAAGGCATCGGCTACCACATTTGCCTTCCCCGGGTGGTAACGAATCTCAAAATCGTAATCATTCAATAATTCAATCCACCTACGCTGCCTCATATTCAGTTGTTTCTGATTAAATATGTGTTGAAGACTTTTGTGGTCGGTATATATAATACTTTTGACCCCATATAAGTAGTGCCTCCAAGTCTTTAATGCAAAAACAACCGCGCCTAATTCCAAATCATGCGTCGTATAATTTTGTTCGTGAATCTTCAATTGTCTAGACGCATAAGCAATCACCTTCGTTCGTTGCATTAATACACAACCGAGACCTTGCTTTGATGCGTCACAATAAATCACAAAATCATCATTCCCTTCAGGCAATGACAATATAGGTGACGTAGTTAGCTTTTTCTTCAATAACTGAAACGCTTTCTCTTGTTCATCATTCCATTCAAATTTCTTCCCTTTATGCGTTAATGCAGTCAAGGGTTTTGCTATTCTGGAAAAGTCTTGGATGAACCTTCTGTAGTAACCAGCTAGTCCTAAAAACTGGCGTATGTGTTTCGGAGTTTTCGGGGTTTCCCACTTTTCAACAGTTTCTATCTTTGCCGGATCCACCTTAATACCTTCTTTGTTCACTATGTGACCGAGGAATTGAACTTCTTCCAACCAAAATGCACACTTTGAAAACTTAGCGTACAATTCTTCCTTCCTCAATACTTCTAACACCTTTCTCAAATGTTCACCGTGTTCTTGGTCATTCTTTGAGTAAATAAGTATGTCATCAATGAAAACAATGACAAACTTGTCAAGGTATGGTCCACACACTCGGTTCATAAGGTCCATGAACACAGCTGGTGCATTAGTTAAACCAAACGGCATGACCATAAACTCCTAATGACCGTAACGTGTTCTGAAAGCAGTCTTTGGAATATCATCTTCTTTCACCCGCATTTGATGATACCCGGAACGTAAGTCAATCTTTGAATAAACAGACGAGCCTTGTAGTTGATCAAATAAGTCGTCGATTCTCGGTAGTGGGTAGCGGTTCTTGATGGTAAGTTTGTTCAACTCTCGGTAGTCGATACACAACCTGAATGTACCATCTTTCTTCTTGACAAACAAAACAGGAGCTCCCCACGGTGATGTGCTTGGTCGAATGAAACCACGCTCTAAAAGTTCTTGTAATTGGCTTTGCAGTTCTTTCATCTCGCTGGGTGCGAGTCTGTAAGGAGCACGAGCTATTGGTGCAGCTCCTGGTACAAGATCTATTTGAAATTCAACGGATCGATGTGGGGGTAATCCCGGTAATTCTTTCGGAAATACATCGGGAAATTCTTTTGCAATGGGAACATCATTGATGCTCTTTTCTTCAGTTTGTACTTTCTCGACGTGTGCTAGAACAGCATAGCAACCTTTTCTTATTAGTTTTTGTGCCTTCAAATTACTAATAAGATGTAGCTTCGTGTTGCCCTTTTCTCCGTACACCATTAAGGGTTTTCCTTTTTCTCGTATAATGCGAATTGCATTTTTGTAACAAACGATCTCCGCTTTCACTTCTTTCAACCAGTTCATACCGATTATCACATCAAAACTCCCTAACTCTACTGGTATCAAATCAATCTTAAATGTTTCGCTAACCAGTTTAATTTCTCGATTCCGACATATATTATCTGCTGAAATTAATTTACCATTTGCTAATTCGAGTAAAAATTTACTATCCAAAGGCGTCAATGGACAACTTAATTTAGCACAAAAATCTCTACTCATATAGCTTCTATCCGCACCCGAATCAAATAAAACGTAAGCAGATTTATTGTCAATAAGAAACGTACCCGTAACAAGCTCCGGGTCTTCCTGTGCCTCTACCGCATTAATATTGAAAACTCTTCCACGGCCTTGTCCATTCGTGTTCTCCTGGTTCGGGCAATTTCTAATAATGTGGCCTGGTTTTCCACATTTATAACAAACTACATTGGCATAACTTGCTCCGACACTACTTGCTCCGCCATTACTCGTTCCGACACCATTTGTTCCTTTCGTTCTATTAACCCCTGGTCCGTAGACCTCACACTTCGCCGCGCTATGACCATTTCTTTTACACTTGTTGCAAAATTTGGTGCAGAACCCCGAGTGATTCTTTTCACACCTTTGGCATAGTTGCTTCTGATTGTTGTTGTTGTTGCGGTTATTATTGTTGTTGGGATGATTGTTGTAGTTGCTGTTGTTGTTGTTGTTGTTGTTGTTGTTGTTGGGCCGTTTGTTGTAGTTGCGATTGATGTTGCGATTGTTGGGATAATTGTTGCGATTATTGTTGTAATTGCTGTTGTTGTTGTATTGGTGATTCTTATCACCGTTTTCCTCCCACTTTCTTTTGACTTGCTTCACATTGGCCTCTTCAGCAGTCTGTTCTTTAATTCTTTCTTCAATCTGGTTCACTAGTTTGTGAGCCATTCTACATGCCTGTTGTATGGAGGCGGGCTCGTGTGAACTTATATCTTCTTGGATTCTTTCCGGTAATCCTTTCACAAACGCGTCGATCTTCTCTTCCTCATCTTCGAATGCTCCCGGACACAATAGGCACAATTCTGTGAATCGTCTTTCGTACGTGGTAATATCAAATCCTTGGGTTCGTAACCCTCTAAGTTCTGTCTTGAGCTTATTGACCTCGGTTCTGGGACGGTACTTCTCGTTCATAAAGTGCTTGTATGCTGACCACGGTAGTGCGTACGCATCATCTTGTCCCACTTGCTCTAGATAGGTATTCCACCATGTTAACGCAGAACCTGTGAAGGTATGCGTAGCGTACTTCACTTTGTCCTCTTCAGTACACTTACTTATGGCAAACACCGATTCAACCTTCTCGGTCCACCGTTTCAATCCGATCGGTCCTTCGGTTCCATCAAATTCCAAAGGTTTGCAGGCAGTGAATTCTTTGTAGGTGCATCCTACACGATTTCCTGTACTGCTAGATCCAAGGTTATTGTTGGTATGTAGCGCAGCCTGTACTGCGGCTATGTTTGAAGCTAGAAAAGTACGGAATTCCTCTTCATTCATATTCACGGTGTGTCGAGTAGTCGGTGCCATTTCCTTCAAAATAGTTAAATGGAACAAGTTAATCATACAGAATATTAAGAGTAGTTAATAGTATTTCGTAGCATAATATGAACTCATTTATAAAAGCTTTTTCTTCATATTAGCGTTTTATAAGTTTAAATTCGGGTAGTACCTACCCGTTAAGTTCATACTTAGTAGCTAATATACAATTCAACTACTACAATTCTATATGAAAAACTGATTATAATAATATTTCGCGTTCAAACTTTTATACAATATTTTACAAAATTACAATACCGCTTATTTTACATAAAGCATGAAATATAGCACACAATAACTTTGATACAAGATAGTTGTGAAGACAATTCTAGCTAGTACACAAGTAGTTCAGCAAAGGCAATAAAGACACGTAATTCATACGTCCAGAAACAAGTCATGCATTCTGGTTTTACTAGGACTACTTCCCATCCTTGGTCTTGTGCAACATAACCGTTATGGCCGTTGATAAGACAGCGTGTTGTAACGTCATCAAAGGGACGAGGGTTACGTAATGTCCAACAGTCCCGTAATAATCTAAAAACCTCATTTCTTACCCCAATTACCGACACCGTCACTTGTGGAAACGTTTTGTTTAATAGTTGTAGCCCGATGTTCTTGTTCTCACTTTGGTGAGAAGCGAACATTACTAACCCGTAAGCATAACATGCTTCTTTATGTTGCATGTTAGCCGCTTTTTCTAAATCACGAAGTCCAATATTCGGATATATTGAGTCAAAATAATTTCTTAACCCGTTGCGTAAAATAGCATTTGGGTTCCCCGCAATATATGCGTCAAAGTAAACACATCGTAACTTATGGGTTTCCCAATGTGATATCCCCCATCTTTCAAACGAAAGTCTCTTATAAACCAAGACATTCTTGGAACGTTCTTCGAATGTCTTACAAACTGATCTCGCCTTAAATAATTGTGCCGAAGAATTCTGGCCGACTCTAGACAAGATTTCATCAATCATGTCTCCGGGTAGGTCTCTTAAAATATTGGGTTGTCTATCCATTTTGTGTTTTTAAACTGTAAAATAGACAAGAGTTAGTTTCATAAAAAAATACTTATTAATACAAGCAATTTTTACATATATCATAAAGCATAAGAACACTATATTACATATATTACACCACACGAATACAACTATCTTATTCCGACTCGCTCGTTTCTTCTTCTTCGGTTTTGGTTCGTTTTGCCAAGTTTCTAGGGATATATGATGTTCCCCTAATACGAGCCTTCGTTGTCCACATTGGTTTAGAAAAACCTGGTGGTTTAGAGGTTCCCGGGTCATTGTTACAACTTAAGGACTTCGGGGGTTGACGATACATATAAAGTTCATCGGGGTTGGAATTAGATTTCTCTATTTTTATGCCCTTTCCCTTATTATTTTCTTTTGCCTTTTTAAATTCAGTTGGGGTAATTTCTATAACATCATCGGAATTCTCGTCGGAATCCGATTCATCGGAGAATTGGTAATCCTCCCAATATTTTGCTTCCTTGGCGGAAACACCATTGACCATAATTAACTTTGGTCGGTTGGTTGAGGATTTTCTTTTACTTAACCGTTTTATTATTTCCCCCACCGGTTCTATTTCTTCATCCGGTTCCGATTCTTCTTCCGGTTCCGATTCTTCTTCCGGTTCCGACTCTTCTTCCGGTTCCTCTTCGGGAACTTGTGAATCAGTCCACAAATCATTCCAATTTACATTTGACTCTTCATTATTATTAGGTGAGTCAATGGGACTTGTTCTAGAGGTAGACATCTATCACATAATATCAAACACGTTAAGAGATTAATATATCACATAATATTCATATGTTAAAAATATATAGTTTCCAACAAAAATGTTAAGCAATCATTTTTAAAGAAAACACGGTCGAAGTCCAGACTCACTAATGCATCCTAACAAACTCGATAAGACACACTAATGCAAATTTTCTGGTTCTCTAAGACCAACGCTCGGATACCAACTGAAATGTCCCGTTCTTATTGATTAAAAACGTTCCATATTAATTGATTTCGTTGCGAGGTTTTGACCTCTATATGAGACGTTTTTCAAAGACTGCATTCATTTTTAAAACAAACCATAACCTTTATTTCATAAATAAAGGTTTAAAAAGCTTTACGTAGATTATCAAATAATGATAATCTAAAATATCCTGTTTACACACGACCATTACATAATGGTTTACAATACAAATATGTTACAACAAAATAAGTTTCTTGAATGCAGTTTTTACACAATATCATACAAGCATGGACTCCAAATCTTGTCCTTATTTAAGTATGCGACAGCGGAAGCTCTTAATAATCACCTGAGAATAAACATGCTTAAAACGTCAACAAAAATGTTGGTGAGTTATAGGTTTAACCTATATATATCAAATCGTAACAATAGACCACAAGATTTCATATTTCAATACACATCCCATACATAGAGATAAAAATCATTCATATGGTGAACACCTGGTAACCGACAATAACAAGATGCATATATAAGAATATCCCCATCATTCCGGGACACCCTTCGGATATGATATAAATTTCGAAGTACTAAAGCATCCGGTACTTTGGATGGGGTTTGTTAGGCCCAATAGATCTATCTTTAGGATTCGCGTCAATTAGGGTGTCTGTTCCCTAATTCTTAGATTACCAGACTTAATAAAAAGGGGCATATTCGATTTCGATAATTCAACCATAGAATGTAGTTTCACGTACTTGTGTCTATTTTGTAAATCATTTATAAAACCTGCATGTATTCTCATCCCAAAAATATTAGATTTTAAAAATGGGACTATAACTCACTTTCACAGATTTTTACTTCGTCGGGAAGTAAGACTTGGCCACTGGTTGATTCACGAACCTATAACAATATATACATATATATCAAAGTATGTTCAAAATATATTTACAACACTTTTAATATATTTTGATGTTTTAAGTTTATTAAGTCAGCTGTCCTCGTTAGTAACCTACAACTAGTTGTCCACAGTTAGATGTACAGAAATAAATCGATAAATATTATCTTGAATCAATCCACGACTGAAATGTCCCGTTCTTATTGATTAAAAACGTTCCATATTAATTGATTTCGTTGCGAGGTTTTGACCTCTATATGAGACGTTTTTCAAAGACTGCATTCATTTTTAAAACAAACCATAACCTTTATTTCATAAATAAAGGTTTAAAAAGCTTTACGTAGATTATCAAATAATGATAATCTAAAATATCCTGTTTACACATGACCATTACATAATGGTTTACAATACAAATATGTTACATCGAAATCAGTTTCTTGAATGCAGTTTTTACACAATATCATACAAACATGGACTCCAAATCTTGTCCTTATTTTAGTATGCAACAGCGGAAGCTCTTAATATTCACCTGAGAATAAACATGCTTTAAACGTCAACAAAAATGTTGGTGAGTTATAGGTTTAACCTATATATATCAAATCGTAACAATAGACCACAAGATTTCATATTTCAATACACATCCCATACATAGAGATAAAAATCATTCATATGGTGAACACCTGGTAACCGACAATAACAAGATGCATATATAAGAATATCCCCATCATTCCGGGACACCCTTCGGATATGATATAAATTTCGAAGTACTAAAGCATCCGGTACTTTGGATGGGGTTTGTTAGGCCCAATAGATCTATCTTTAGGATTCGCGTCAATTAGGGTGTCTGTTCCCTAATTCTTAGATTACCAGACTTAATAAAAAGGGGCATATTCGATTTCGATAATTCAACCATAGAATGTAGTTTCACGTACTTGTGTCTATTTTGTAAATCATTTATAAAACCTGCATGTATTCTCATCCCAAAAATATTAGATTTTAAAAGTGGGACTATAACTCACTTTCACAGATTTTTTACTTCGTCGGGAAGTAAGACTTGGCCACTGGTTGATTCACGAACCTATAACAATATATACATATATATCAAAGTATGTTCAAAATATATTTACAACACTTTTAATATATTTTGATGTTTTAAGTTTATTAAGTCAGCTGTCCTCGTTAGTAACCTACAACTAGTTGTCCACAGTTAGATGTACAGAAATAAATCGATAAATATTATCTTGAATCAATCCACGACCCAGTGTATACGTATCTCAGTATTGATCACAACTCAAACTATATATATTTTGGAATCAACCTCAACCCTGTATAGCTAACTCCAACATTCACATATAGAGTGTCTATGGTTGTTCCGAAATATATATAGATGTGTCG
This sequence comes from Rutidosis leptorrhynchoides, assembly GCF_046630445.1. Taxonomy (NCBI): domain Eukaryota; kingdom Viridiplantae; phylum Streptophyta; class Magnoliopsida; order Asterales; family Asteraceae; genus Rutidosis; species Rutidosis leptorrhynchoides. Next base: position 238,581,810 of record NC_092338.1, on the reverse strand, counting down.
ACATGATAGGTCGAAACATTGTATACGTGTCTATGGTATCTCAAGATTACATAATAGATTTGTTATGGTTGGAATAGATTTGTTACCAATTTTCACGTAGCTAAAATGAGAAAAATTATCCAATCTTGTTTTACCCATAACTTCTTCATTTTAAATCCGTTTTAAGTGAATCAAATTGCTATGGTTTCATATTGAACTCTATTTTATGAATCTAAACAAAAAAAAGTATAGGTTTCTAGTCAGAAAAATAAGTTACAAGTCGTTTTTGTAAAGGTAGTCATTTCAGTCGAAAGAACGACGTCTAGATGACCATTTTAGAAAACATACTTCCACTTTGAGTTTAACCATAATTTTTGGATATAGTTTCATGTTCATAATAAAAATCATTTTCTCAGAATAACAACTTTTAAATCAAAGTTTATCATAGTTTTTAATTAACTAACCCAAAACAGCCCGCGGTGTTACTACGACGGCGTAAATCCGGTTTTACGGTGTTTTTCGTGTTTCCGGGTTTTAAATCATTAAGTTAGCATATCATATAGATATAGAACATGTGTTTAGTTGATTTTAAAAGTCAAGTTAGAAGGATTAACTTTTGTTTGCGAACAAGTTTAGAATTAACTAAACTATGTTCTAGTGATTACAAGTTTAAACCTTCGAATAAGATAGCTTTATATGTATGAATCGAATGATGTTATGAACATCATTACTACCTTAAGTTCCTTGGATGAACCTACTGGAAAAGAGAAAAATGGATCTAGCTTCAATGGATCCTTGGATGGCTCAAAGTTCTTGAAGCAAAATCATGACACGAAAACAAGTTCAAGTAAGATCATCACTTGAAATAAGATTGTTATAGTTATAGAAATTGAACCAAAGTTTGAATATGATTATTACCTTGTATTAGAATGATAACCTACTGTAAGAAACAAAGATTTCTTGAGGTTGGATGATCACCTTACAAGATTGGAAGTGAGCTAGCAAACTTGAAAGTATTCTTGATTTTATGAAACTAGAACTTTTGGAATTTATGAAGAACACTTAGAACTTGAAGATAGAACTTGAGAGAGATCAATTAGATGAAGAAAATTGAAGAATGAAAGTGTTTGTAGGTGTTTTTGGTCGTTGGTGTATGGATTAGATATAAAGGATATGTAATTTTGTTTTCATGTAAATAAGTCATGAATGATTACTCATATTTTTGTAATTTTATGAGATATTTCATGCTAGTTGCCAAATGATGGTTCCCACATGTGTTAGGTGACTCACATGGGATGCTAAGAGCTGATCATTGGAGTGTATATACCAATAGTACATACATCTAAAAGCTGTGTATTGTACGAGTACGAATACGGGTGCATACGAGTAGAATTGTTGATGAAACTGAACGAGAATGTAATTGTAAGCATTTTTGTTAAGTAGAAGTATTTTGATAAGTGTATTGAAGTCTTTAAAAAGTGTATAAATACATATTAAAACACTACATGTATATACATTTTAACTGAGTCGTTAAGTCATCGTTAGTCGTTACATGTAAGTGTTGTTTTGAAACCTTTAGGTTAACGATCTTGTTAAATGTTGTTAACCCAATGTTTATAATAACAAAAGAGATTTTAAATTATTATATTATCATGATATTATGATGTACGAATATCTCTTAATATGATATATATACATTAAATGTCGTTACAACGATAAACGTTACATATATGTCTCGTTTCAAAATCATTAAGTTAGTAGTCTTGTTTTTACATATGTAGTTCATTGTTAATATAATTAATGATATGTTTACTTATCATAATATCATGTTAACTATATATATAACCATATATATGTCATCATATAGTTTTTTTTACAAGTTTTAACGTTCGTGAATCACCGGTCAACTTGGGTGGTCAATTGTCTATATGAAACCTATTTCAATTAATCAAGTCTTAACAAGTTTGATTGCTTAACATGTTGGAAACATTTAATCATGTAAATATCAATCTCAATTAATATATATAAACATGGAAAAGTTCGGGTCACTACAGTACCTACCCGTTAAATAAATTTCGTCCCGAAATTTTAAGCTGTTGAAGGTGTTGACGAATCTTCTGGAAATAGATGCGGGTATTTCTTCTTCATCTGATCTTCACGCTCCCAGGTGAACTCGGGTCCTCTACGAGCATTCCATCGAACCTTAACAATTGGTATCTTGTTTTGCTTAAGTCTTTTAACCTCACGATCCATTATTTCGACGGGTTCTTCGATGAATTGAAGTTTTTTGTTGATTTGGATTTCATCTAACGGAATAGTGAGATCTTCTTTAGCAAAACATTTCTTTAAATTCGAGACGTGGAAAGTGTTATGTACAGCCACGAGTTGTTGAGGTAACTCTAGTCGGTAAGCTACTGGTCCGACACGATCAATAATCTTGAATGGTCCAATATACCTTGGATTTAATTTCCCTCGTTTACCAAATCGAACAACGCCTTTCCAAGGTGCAACTTTAAGCATGACCATCTCTCCAATTTCAAATTCTATATCTTTTCTTTTAATGTCAGCGTAGCTCTTTTGTCGACTTTGGGCGGTTTTCAACCGTTGTTGAATTTGAATGATCTTCTCGGTAGTTTCTTGTATAATCTCCGGACCCGTAATCTGTCTATCCCCCACTTCACTCCAACAAATCGGAGACCTGCACTTTCTACCATAAAGTGCTTCAAACGGCGCCATCTCAATGCTTGAATGGTAGCTGTTGTTGTAGGAAAATTCTGCTAACGGTAGATGTCGATCCCAACTGTTTCCGAAATCAATAACACATGCTCGTAGCATGTCTTCAAGCGTTTGTATCGTCCTTTCGCTCTGCCCATCAGTTTGTGGATGATAGGCAGTACTCATGTCTAGACGAGTTCCTAATGCTTGCTGTAATGTCTGCCAGAATCTTGAAATAAATCTGCCATCCCTATCAGAGATAATAGAGATTGGTATTCCATGTCTGGAGACGACTTCCTTCAAATACAGTCGTGCTAACTTCTCCATCTTGTCATCTTCTCTTATTGGTAGGAAGTGTGCTGATTTGGTGAGACGATCAACTATTACCCAAATAGTATCAAAACCACTTGCAGTCCTTGGCAATTTAGTGATGAAATCCATGGTAATGTTTTCCCATTTCCATTCCGGGATTTCGGGTTGTTGAAGTAGACCTGATGGTTTCTGATGCTCAGCTTTGACCTTAGAACACGTCAAACATTCTCCTACGTATTTAGCAACATCGGCTTTCATACCCGGCCACCAAAAATGTTTCTTGAGATCCTTGTACATCTTCCCCGTTCCAGGATGTATTGAGTATCTGGTTTTATGAGCTTCTCTAAGTACCATTTCTCTCATATCTCCAAATTTTGGTACCCAAATCCTTTCAGCCCTATACCGGGTTCCGTCTTCCCGAATATTAAGATGCTTTTCCGATCCTTTGGGTATTTCATCCTTTAAATTTCCCTCTTTTAAAACTCCTTGTTGCGCCTCCTTTATTTGAGTAGTAATGTTATTATGAATCATTATATTCATAGATTTTACTCGAATGGGTTCTCTATCCTTCCTGCTCAAGGCATCGGCTACCACATTTGCCTTCCCCGGGTGGTAACGAATCTCAAAATCGTAATCATTCAATAATTCAATCCACCTACGCTGCCTCATATTCAGTTGTTTCTGATTAAATATGTGTTGAAGACTTTTGTGGTCGGTATATATAATACTTTTGACCCCATATAAGTAGTGCCTCCAAGTCTTTAATGCAAAAACAACCGCGCCTAATTCCAAATCATGCGTCGTATAATTTTGTTCGTGAATCTTCAATTGTCTAGACGCATAAGCAATCACCTTCGTTCGTTGCATTAATACACAACCGAGACCTTGCTTTGATGCATCACAATAAATCACAAAATCATCATTCCCTTCAGGCAATGACAATATAGGTGCCGTAGTTAGCTTTTTCTTCAATAACTGAAACGCTTTCTCTTGTTCATCATTCCATTCAAATTTCTTCCCTTTATGCGTTAATGCAGTCAAGGGTTTTGCTATTCTGGAAAAGTCTTGGATGAACCTTCTGTAGTAACCAGCTAGTCCTAAAAACTGGCGTATGTGTTTCGGAGTTTTCGGGGTTTCCCACTTTTCAACAGTTTCTATCTTTGCCGGATCCACCTTAATACCTTCTTTGTTCACTATGTGACCGAGGAATTGAACTTCTTCCAACCAAAATGTACACTTTGAAAACTTAGCGTACAATTCTTCCTTCCTCAATACTTCTAACACCTTTCTCAAATGTTCACCGTGTTCTTGGTCATTCTTTGAGTAAATAAGTATGTCATCAATGAAAACAATGACAAACTTGTCAAGGTATGGTCCACACACTCGGTTCATAAGGTCCATGAACACAGCTGGTGCATTAGTTAAACCAAACGGCATGACCATAAACTCGTAATGACCGTAACGTGTTCTGAAAGCAGTCTTTGGAATATCATCTTCTTTCACCCGCATTTGATGATACCCGGAACGTAAGTCAATCTTTGAATAAACAGACGAGCCTTGTAGTTGATCAAATAAGTCGTCGATTCTCGGTAGTGGGTATCGGTTCTTGATGGTAAGTTTGTTCAACTCTCGGTAGTCGATACACAACCTGAATGTACCATCTTTCTTCTTGACAAACAAAACAGGAGCTCCCCACGGTGATGTGCTTGGTCGAATGAAACCACGCTCTAAAAGTTCTTGTAATTGGCTTTGCAGTTCTTTCATCTCGCTGGGTGCGAGTCTGTAAGGAGCACGAGCTATTGGTGCAGCTCCTGGTACAAGATCTATTTGAAATTCAACGGATCGATGTGGGGGTAATCCCGGTAATTCTTTCGGAAATACATCGGGAAATTCTTTTGCAATGGGAACATCATTGATGCTCTTTTCTTCAGTTTGTACTTTCTCGACGTGTGCTAGAACAGCATAGCAACCTTTTCTTATTAGTTTTTGTGCCTTCAAATTACTAATAAGATGTAGCTTCGTGTTGCCCTTTTCTCCGTACACCATTAAGGGTTTTCCTTTTTCTCGTATAATGCGAATTGCATTTTTGTAACAAACGATCTCTGCTTTCACTTCTTTCAACCAGTCCATACCGATTATCACATCAAAACTCCCTAACTCTACTGGTATCAAATCAATCTTAAATGTTTCGCTAACCAGTTTAATTTCTCGATTCCGACATATATTATCTGCTGAAATTAATTTACCATTTGCTAATTCGAGTAAAAATTTACTATCCAAAGGCGTCAATGGACAACTTAATTTAGCACAAAAATCTCTACTCATATAGCTTCTATCCGCACCCGAATCAAATAAAACGTAAGCAGATTTATTGTCAATAAGAAACGTACCCGTAACAAGCTCCGGGTCTTCTTGTGCCTCTGCTGCATTAATATTGAAAACTCTTCCGCGGCCTTGTCCATTCGTGTTCTCCTGGTTCGGGCAATTTCTAATGATGTGGCCCGGTTTTCCACATTTATAACAAACTACATTGGCATAACTTGCTCCGACACTACTTGCTCCGCCATTACTCGTTCCGACACCATTTGTTCCTTTCGTTCTATTAACCCCTGGTCCGTAGACCTCACACTTCGCCGCGCTATGACCATTTCTTTTACACTTGTTGCAAAATTTGGTGCAGAACCCCGAGTGATTCTTTTCACACCTTTGGCATAGCTGCTTCTGATTGTTGTTGTTGTTGCGGTTATTATTGTTGTTGGGATGATTGTTGTAGTTGCTGTTGTTGTTGTTGTTGTTGTTGTTGTTGTTGTTGTTGTTGTTGTTGTTGTTGGGCCGTTTGTTGTAGTTGCGATTGATGTTACGATTGTTGGGATAATTGTTGCGATTATTGTTGTAATTGATGTTGTTGTTGTATTGGTGATTCTTATCACCGTTTTCCTCCCACTTTCTTTTGACTTGCTTCACATTGGCCTCTTCAGCAGTCTGTTCTTTAATTCTTTCTTCAATCTGGTTCACTAGTTTGTGAGCCATTCTACATGCCTGTTGTATGGAGGCTGGCTCGTGTGAACTTATATCTTCTTGGATTCTTTCCGGTAATCCTTTCACAAACGCATCGATCTTCTCTTCCTCATCTTCGAACGCTCCCGGACACAATAGGCACAATTCTGTGAATCGTCTTTCATACGTGGTAATATCAAATCCTTGGGTTCGTAACCCTCTAAGTTCTGTCTTGAGCTTATTGACCTCGGTTCTGGGACGGTACTTCTCGTTCATCAAGTGCTTGAATGCTGACCACGGTAGTGCGTACGCATCATCTTGTCCCACTTGCTCTAGATAGGTATTCCACCATGTTAACGCAGAACCTGTGAAGGTATGCGTAGCGTACTTCACTTTGTCCTCTTCAGTACACTTACTTATGGCAAACACCGATTCAACCTTCTCGGTCCACCGTTTCAATCCGATCGGTCCTTCGGTTCCATCAAATTCCAAAGGTTTGCAGGCAGTGAATTCTTTGTAGGTGCATCCTACACGATTTCCTGTACTGCTAGATCCAAGGTTATTGTTGGTATGTAGCGCAGCCTGTACTGCGGCTATGTTTGAAGCTAGAAAAGTACGGAATTCCTCTTCATTCATATTCACGGTGTGTCGAGTAGTCGGTGCCATTTCCTTCAAAATAGTTAAATGGAACAAGTTAATCATACAGAATATTAAGAGTAGTTAATAGTATTTCGTAGCATAATATGAACTCATTTATAAAAGCTTTTTCTTCATATTAGCGTTTTATAAGTTTAAATTCGGGTAGTACCTACCCGTTAAGTTCATACTTAGTAGCTAATATACAATTCAACTACTACAATTCTATATGAAAAACTGATTATAATAATATTTCGCGTTCAAACTTTTATACAATATTTTACAAACTTACAATACCGCTTATTTTACATAAAGCATGAAATATAGCACACAATAACTTTGATACAAGATAGTTGTGAAGACAATTCTAGCTAGTACACAAGTCGTTCAGCAAAGGCAATAAAGACACGTAATTCATACGTCCAGAAACAAGTCATGCATTCTGGTTTTACTAGGACTACTTCCCATCCTTGGTCTTGTGCAACATAACCGTTATGGTCGTTGATAAGACAGCGTGTTGTAACGTCATCAAAGGGACGAGGGTTACGTAATGTCCAACAGTCCCGTAATAATCTAAAAACCTCATTTCTTACCCCAATTATCGACTCCGTCACTTGTGGAAACGTTTTGTTTAATAGTTGTAGCCCGATGTTCTTGTTCTCACTTTGGTGAGAAGCGAACATTACTAATCCGTAAGCATAACATGCTTCTTTATGTTGCATGTTAGCCGCTTTTTCTAAATCACGAAGTCCAATATTCGGATATATTGAGTCAAAATAATTTCTTAACCCGTTGCGTAAAATAGCATTTGGGTTCCCCGCAATATATGCGTCAAAGTAAACACATCGTAACTTATGGGTTTCCCAATGTGATATCCCCCATCTTTCAAACGAAAGTCTCTTATAAACCAAGACATTCTTGGAACGTTCTTCGAATGTCTTACAAACTGATCTCGCATTAAATAGTTGTGCCGAAGAATTCTGGCCGACTCTAGACAAGATTTCATCAATCATGTCTCCGGGTAGGTCTCTTAAAATATTGGGTTGTCTATCCATTTTGTGTTTTTAAACTGTAAAATAGACAAGAGTTAGATTCATAAAAAAAATACTTATTAATACAAGCAATTTTTACATATATCATAAAGCATAAGAACACTATATTCCATATATTACACCACACGAATACAACTATCTTATTCCGACTCGCTAGTTTCTTCTTCTTCGGTTTTGGTTCGTTTTGCCAAGTTTCTAGAGATATATGATGTTCCCCTAATACGAGCCGTCGTTGTCCACATTGGTTTAGAAAAACCTGGTGGTTTAGAGGTTCCCGGGTCATTGTTACAACTTAAGGACTTCGGGGGTTGACGATACATATAAAGTTCATCGGGGTTGGAATTAGATTTCTCTATTTTTATGCCCTTTCCCTTATTATTTTCTTTTGCCTTTTTAAATTCAGTTGGGGTAATTTCTATAACATCATCGGAATTCTCGTCGGAATCCGATTCATCGGAGAATTGGTAATCCTCCCAATATTTTGCTTCCTTGGCGGAAACACCATTGACCATAATTAACCTTGGTCGGTTGGTTGAGGATTTTCTTTTACTTAACCGTTTTATTATTTCCCCCACCGGTTCTATTTCTTCATCCGGTTCCGATTCTTCTTCCGGTTCCGATTCTTCTTCCGGTTCCGACTCTTCTTCCGGTTCCTCTTCGGGAACTTGTGAATCAGTCCACAAATCATTCCAATTTACATTTGACTCTTCATTATTATTAGGTGAGTCAATGGGACTTGTTCTAGAGGTAGACATCTATCACATAATATCAAACGCGTTAAGAGATTAATATATCACATAATATTCACATGTTAAAAATATATAGTTTCCAACAAAATTTGTTAAGCAATCATTTTTCAAGTAAACACGGTCGAAGTCCAGACTCACTAATGCATCCTAACAAACTCGATAAGACACACTAATGCAAAATTCTGGTTCTCTAAGACCAACGCTCGGATACCAACTGAAATGTCCCGTTCTTATTGATTAAAAACGTTCCATATTAATTGATTTCGTTGCGAGGTTTTGACCTCTATATGAGACGTTTTTCAAAGACTGCATTCATTTTTAAAACAAACCATAACCTTTATTTCATAAATAAAGGTTTAAAAAGCTTTACGTAGATTATCAAATAATGATAATCTAAAATATCCTGTTTACACATGACCATTACATAATGGTTTACAATACAAATATGTTACATCGAAATCAGTTTCTTGAATGCAGTTTTTACACAATATCATACAAACATGGACTCCAAATCTTGTCCTTATTTTAGTATGCAACAGCGGAAGCTCTTAATATTCACCTGAGAATAAACATGCTTTAAACGTCAACAAAAATGTTGGTGAGTTATAGGTTTAACCTATATATATCAAATCGTAACAATAGACCACAAGATTTCATATTTCAATACACATCCCATACATAGAGATAAAAATCATTCATATGGTGAACACCTGGTAACCGACAATAACAAGATGCATATATAAGAATATCCCCATCATTCCGGGACACCCTTCGGATATGATATAAATTTCGAAGTACTAAAGCATCCGGTACTTTGGATGGGGTTTGTTAGGCCCAATAGATCTATCTTTAGGATTCGCGTCAATTAGGGTGTCTGTTCCCTAATTCTTAGATTACCAGACTTAATAAAAAGGGGCATATTCGATTTCGATAATTCAACCATAGAATGTAGTTTCACGTACTTGTGTCTATTTTGTAAATCATTTATAAAACCTGCATGTATTCTCATCCCAAAAATATTAGATTTTAAAAGTGGGACTATAACTCACTTTCACAGATTTTTTACTTCGTCGGGAAGTAAGACTTGGCCACTGGTTGATTCACGAACCTATAACAATATATACATATATATCAAAGTATGTTCAAAATATATTTACAACACTTTTAATATATTTTGATGTTTTAAGTTTATTAAGTCAGCTGTCCTCGTTAGTAACCTACAACTAGTTGTCCACAGTTAGATGTACAGAAATAAATCGATAAATATTATCTTGAATCAATCCACGACCCAGTGTATACGTATCTCAGTATTGATCACAACTCAAACTATATATATTTTGGAATCAACCTCAACCCTGTATAGCTAACTCCAACATTCACATATAGAGTGTCTATGGTTGTTCCGAAATATATATAGATGTGTCGACATGATAGGTCGAAACATTGTATACGTGTCTATGGTATCTCAAGATTACATAATAGATTTGTTATGGTTGGAATAGATTTGTTACCAATTTTCACGTAGCTAAAATGAGAAAAATTATCCAATCTTGTTTTACCCATAACTTCTTCATTTTAAATCCGTTTTAAGTGAATCAAATTGCTATGGTTTCATATTGAACTCTATTTTATGAATCTAAACAAAAAAAAGTATAGGTTTCTAGTCGGAAAAATAAGTTACAAGTCGTTTTTGTAAAGGTAGTCATTTCAGTCGAAAGAACGACGTCTAGATGACCATTTTAGAAAACATACTTCCACTTTGAGTTTAACCATAATTTTTGGATATAGTTTCATGTTCATAATAAAAATCATTTTCTCAGAATAACAACTTTTAAATCAAAGTTTATCATAGTTTTTAATTAACTAACCCAAAACAGCCCGCGGTGTTACTACGACGGCGTAAATCCGGTTTTACGGTGTTTTTCGTGTTTCCGGGTTTTAAATCATTAAGTTAGCATATCATATAGATATAGAACATGTGTTTAGTTGATTTTAAAAGTCAAGTTAGAAGGATTAACTTTTGTTTGCGAACAAGTTTAGAATTAACTAAACTATGTTCTAGTGATTACAAGTTTAAACCTTCGAATAAGATAGCTTTATATGTATGAATCGAATGATGTTATGAACATCATTACTACCTTAAGTTCCTTGGATGAACCTACTGGAAAAGAGAAAAATGGATCTAGCTTCAATGGATCCTTGGATGGCTCAAAGTTCTTGAAGCAAAATCATGACACGAAAACAAGTTCAAGTAAGATCATCACTTGAAATAAGATTGTTATAGTTATAGAAATTGAACCAAAGTTTGAATATGATTATTACCTTGTATTAGAATGATAACCTACTGTAAGAAACAAAGATTTCTTGAGGTTGGATGATCACCTTACAAGATTGGAAGTGAGCTAGCAAACTTGAAAGTATTCTTGATTTTATGAAACTAGAACTTTTGGAATTTATGAAGAACACTTAGAACTTGAAGATAGAACTTGAGAGAGATCAATTAGATGAAGAAAATTGAAGAATGAAAGTGTTTGTAGGTGTTTTTGGTCGTTGGTGTATGGATTAGATATAAAGGATATGTAATTTTGTTTTCATGTAAATAAGTCATGAATGATTACTCATATTTTTGTAATTTTATGAGATATTTCATGCTAGTTGCCAAATGATGGTTCCCACATGTGTTAGGTGACTCACATGGGATGCTAAGAGCTGATCATTGGAGTGTATATACCAATAGTACATACATCTAAAAGCTGTGTATTGTACGAGTACGAATACGGGTGCATACGAGTAGAATTGTTGATGAAACTGAACGAGAATGTAATTGTAAGCATTTTTGTTAAGTAGAAGTATTTTGATAAGTGTATTGAAGTCTTTAAAAAGTGTATAAATACATATTAAAACACTACATGTATATACATTTTAACTGAGTCGTTAAGTCATCGTTAGTCGTTACATGTAAGTGTTGTTTTGAAACCTTTAGGTTAACGATCTTGTTAAATGTTGTTAACCCAATGTTTATAATAACAAAAGAGATTTTAAATTATTATATTATCATGATATTATGATGTACGAATATCTCTTAATATGATATATATACATTAAATGTCGTTACAACGATAAACGTTACATATATGTCTCGTTTCAAAATCATTAAGTTAGTAGTCTTGTTTTTACATATGTAGTTCATTGTTAATATAATTAATGATATGTTTACTTATCATAATATCATGTTAACTATATATATAACCATATATATGTCATCATATAGTTTTTTTTACAAGTTTTAACGTTCGTGAATCACCGGTCAACTTGGGTGGTCAATTGTCTATATGAAACCTATTTCAATTAATCAAGTCTTAACAAGTTTGATTGCTTAACATGTTGGAAACATTTAATCATGTAAATATCAATCTCAATTAATATATATAAACATGGAAAAGTTCGGGTCACTACAACGACCCAGTGTATACGTATCTCAGTATTGATCACAACTCAAACTATATATATTTTGGAATCAACCTCAACCCTGTATAGCTAACTCCAACATTCACATATAGAGTGTCTATGGTTGTTCCGAAATATATATAGATGTGTCGACATGATAGGTCGAAACATTGTATACGTGTCTATGGTATCTCAAGATTACATAATATATAATACAAGTTGATTAAGTTATGGTTGGAATAGATTTGTTACCAATTTTCACGTAGCTAAAATGAGAAAAATTATCCAATCTTGTTTTACCCATAACTTCTTCATTTTAAATCCGTTTTGAGTGAATCAAATTGCTATGGTTTCATATTGAACTCTATTTTATGAATCTAAACAAAAAAAGTATAGGTTTCTAGTCGGAAAAATAAGTTACAAGTCGTTTTTGTAAAGGTAGTCATTTCAGTCGAAAGAACGACGTCTAGATGACCATTTTAGAAAACATACTTCCACTTTGAGTTTAACCATAATTTTTGGATATAGTTTCATGTTCATAATAAAAATCATTTTCTCAGAATAACAACTTTTAAATCAAAGTTTATCATAGTTTTTAATTAACTAACCCAAAACAGCCCGCGGTGTTACTACGACGGCGTAAATCCGGTTTTACGGTGTTTTTCGTGTTTCCAGGTTTTAAATCATTAAGTGTTTAGTTGATTTTAAAAGTCAAGTTAGAATGATTAACTTTTGTTTGCGAACAAGTTTAGAATTAACTAAACTATGTTCTAGTGATTACAAGTTTAAACCTTCGAATAAGATAGCTTTATATGTATGAATCGAATGATGTTATGAACATCATTACTACCTTAAGTTCCTTGGATGAACCTACTGGAAAAGGGAAAAATGGATCTAGCTTCAATGGATCCTTGGATGGCTCAAAGTTCTTGAAGCAAAATCATGACACGAAAACAAGTTCAAGTAAGATCATCACTTGAAATAAGATTGTTATAGTTATAGAAATTGAACCAAAGTTTGAATATGATTATTAGCTTGTATTAGAATGATAACCTACTGTAAGAAACAAAGATTTCTTGAGGTTGGATGATCACCTTACAAGATTGGAAGTGAGCTAGCAAACTTGAAAGTATTCTTGATTTTATGAAACTAGAACTTTTGGAATTTATGAAGAACACTTAGAACTTGAAGATAGAACTTGAGAGAGATCAATTAGATGAAGAAAATTGAAGAATGAAAGTGTTTGTAGGTATTTTTGGTCGTTGGTGTATGGATTAGATATAAAGGATATGTAATTTTGTTTTCATGTAAATAAGTCATGAATGATTACTCATATTTTTGTAATTTTATGAGATATTTCATGCTAGTTGCCAAATGATGGTTCCCACATGTGTTAGGTGACTCACATGGGCTGCTAAGAGCTGATCATTGGAGTGTATATACCAATAGTACATACATATAAAAGCTGTGTATTGTACGAGTACGAATACGGGTGCATACGAGTAGAATTGTTGATGAAACTGAACGAGGATGTAATTGTAAGCATTTTTGTTAAGTAGAAGTATTTTGATAAGTGTATTGAAGTCTTTCAAAAGTGTATAAATACATATTAAAACACTACATGTATATACATTTTAACTGAGTCGTTAAGTCATCGTTAATCGTTACATGTAAGTGTTGTTTTGAAACCTTTAGGTTAACGATCTTGTTAAATGTTGTTAACCCAATGTTTATAATATCAAATGAGATTTTAAATTATTATATTATCATGATATTATCATGTATGAATATCTCTTAATATGATATATATACATTAAATGTCTTTACAACGATAATCGTTACATATATGTCTCGTTTAAAAATCATTAAGTTAGTAGTCTTGTTTTTACATATGTAGTTCATTGTTAATATACTTTATGATATGTTTTCTTATCATAGTATCATATTAACTATATATATATATATATCCATATATATGTCATCATATAGTTTTTACAAGTTTTAACGTTCGTGAATCACCGATCAACTTGGGTGGTCAATTGTCTATATGAAACATATTTCAATTAATCAAGTCTTAACAAGTTTGATTGCTTAACATGTTGGAAACATTTAATCATGTAAACATCAATCTCAATTAATATATATAAACATGGAAAAGTTCGGGTCACTACAGACATCTATCACATAATATCAAACACGTTAAGAGATTAATATATCACATAATATTCATATGTTAAAAATATATAGTTTCCAACAAAAATGTTAAGCAATCATTTTTAAAGAAAACACGGTCGAAGTCCAGACTCACTAATGCATCCTAACAAACTCGATAAGACACACTAATGCAAATTTTCTGGTTCTCTAAGACCAACGCTCGGATACGAACTGAAATGTCCCGTTCTTATTGATTAAAAACGTTCCATATTAATTGATTTCGTTGCGAGGTTTTGACCTCTATATGAGACGTTTTTCAAAGAATGCATTCATTTTAAAACAAACCATAACCTTTATTTCATCAATAAAGGTTTAAAAAGCTTTACGTAGATTATCAAATAATGATAATCTAAAATATCCTGTTTACACACGACCATTACATAATGGTTTACAATACAAATATGTTACAACAAAATAAGTTTCTTGAATGCAGTTTTTACACAATATCATACAAGCATGGACTCCAAATCTCGTCCTTATTTAAGTATGCGACAGCTGAAGCTCTTAATAATCACCTGAGAATAAACATGCTTAAAACGTCAACAAAAATGTTGGTGAGTTATAGGTTTAACCTATATATATCAAATCATAATAATAGACCACAAGATTTCATATTTCAATACACATCCCATACATAGAGATAAAAATCATTCATATGGTGAACACCTGGTAACCGACATTAACAAGATGCATATATAAGAATATCCCCATCATTCCGGGACACCCTTCGGATATGATATAAATTTCGAAGTACTAAAGCATCCGGTACTTTGGATGGGGCTTGTTGGGCCCGATAGATCTATCTTTAGGATTCGCGTCAATTAGGGTGTCTGTTCCCTAATTCTTAGATTACCAGACTTAATAAAAAGGGGCATATTCGATTTCGATAATTCAATCATAGAATGTAGTTTCACGTACTTGTGTCTATTTTGTAAATCATTTATAAAACCTGCATGTATTCTCATCCCAAAAATATTAGATTTTAAAAGTGGGACTATAACTCACTTTCACAGATTTTTACTTCGTCGGGAAGTAAGACTTGGCCACTGGTTGATTCACGAACCTATAACAATATATACATATATATCAAAGTATGTTCAAAATATATTTACAACACTTTTAATATATTTTGTTGTTTTAAGTTTATTAAGTCAGCTGTCCTCGTTAGTAACCTACAACTAGTTGTCCACAGTTAGATGTACAGAAATAAATCGATAAATATTATCTTGAATCAATCCACGACCCAGTGTATACGTATCTCAGTATTGATCACAACTCAAACTATATATATTTTGGAATCAACCTCAACCCTGTATAGCTAACTCCAACATTCACATATAGAGTGTCTATGGTTGTTCCGAAATATATATAGATGTGTCGACATGATAGGTCGAAACATTGTATACGTGTCTATGGTATCTCAAGATTACATAATATACAATACAAGTTGATTAAGTTATGGTTGGAATAGATTTGTTACCAATTTTCACGTAGCTAAAATGAGAAAAATTATCCAATCTTGTTTTACCCATAACTTCTTCATTTTAACTCCGTTTTGAGTGAATCAAATTGCTATGGTTTCATATTGAACTCTATTTTATGAATCTAAACAGAAAAAGTATAGGTTTATAGTCAGAAAAATAAGTTACAAGTCGTTTTTGTAAAGGTAGTCATTTCAGTCGAAAGAACGACGTCTAGATGACCATTTTAGAAAACATACTTCCACTTTGAGTTTAACCATAATTTTTGGATATAGTTTCATGTTCATAATAAAAATCATTTTCTCAGAATAACAACTTTTAAATCAAAGTTTATCATAGTTTTTAATTAACTAACCCAAAACAGCCCGCGGTGTTACTACGACGGCGTAAATCCGGTTTTACGGTATTTTTCGTGTTTCCAGGTTTTAAATCATTAAGTTAGCATATCATACAGATATAGAACATGTGTTTAGTTGATTTTAAAAGTCAAGTTAGAAGGATTAACTTTTGTTTGCGAACAAGTTTAGAATTAACTAAACTATGTTCTAGTGATTACAAGTTTAAACCTTCGAATAAGATAGCTTTATATGTATGAATCGAATGATGTTATGAACATCATTACTACCTTAATTTCCTTGGATAAACCTACTGGAAAATAGAAAAATGGATCTAGCTTCAATGGATCCTTGGATGGCTCGAAGTTCTTGAAGCAGAATCATGACACGAAAACAAGTTCAAGTAAGATCATCACTTGAAATAAGATTGTTATAGTTATAGAAATTGAACCAAAGTTTGAATATGATTATTACCTTGTATTAGAATGATAACCTACTTTAAGAAACAAAGATTTTTTGAGGTTGGATGATCACCTTACAAGATTGGAAGTGAGCTAGCAAACTTGAAAGTATTCTTGATTTTATGAAACTAGAACTTTTGGAATTTATGAAGAACACTTAGAACTTGAAGATAGAAGTTGAGAGAGATCAATTAGATGAAGAAAATTGAAGAATGAAAGTGTTTGTAGGTGTTTTTGGTCGTTGGTGTATGGATTAGATATAAAGGATATGTTATTTTGTTTTCATGTAAATAAGTCATGAATGATTACTCATATTTTTGTAATTTTATGAGATATTTCATGCTAGTTGCCAAATGATGGTTCCCACATGTGTTAGGTGACTCACATGGGCTGCTAATAGCTGATCATTGGAGTGTATATACCAATAGTACATACATCTAAAAGCTGTGTATTGTACGAGTACGAATACGGGTGCATACGAGTAGAATTGTTGATGAAACTGAACGAGGATGTAATTGTAAGCATTTTTGTTAAGTAGAAGTATTTTGATAAGTGTCTTGAAGTTTTTCAAAAGTGTATGAATACATATTAAAACACTACATGTATATACATTTTAACTGAGTCGTTAAGTCATCGTTAGTCGTTACATGTAAATGTTGTTTTGAAACCTTTAGGTTAACGATCTTGTTAAATGTTGTTAACCCAATGTTTATAATATCAAAAGAGATTTTAAATTATTATATTATCATGATATTATGATGTACGAATATCTCTTAATATGATATATATACATTAAATGTCGTTACAACGATAATCGTTACATATATGTCTCGTTTCAAAATCATTAAGTTAGTAGTCTTGTTTTTACATATGTAGTTCATTGTTAATATAATTAATGATATGTTTACTTATCATAATATCATGTTAACTACATATATAACCATATATATGTCATCATATAGTTTTTACAAGTTTTAACGTTCGTGAATCACCGGTCAACTTGGGACGTCAATTGTCTATATGAAACATGTTTCAATTAATCAAGTCTTAACAAGTTTGATTGCTTAACATGTTGGAAACATTTAATCATGTAAATATCAATCTCAATTAATATATATAAACATGGAAAAGTTCGGGTCACTACACATACATGGAAACTTGGATACATACAAAGCTAGACTTGTGGCAAAAGGTTTCACTCAAACTCAAGGGGTTGACTATGATGAAACCTTCTCGCTTGTGGCAATGCTAAAGTCTATTAGGATATTATTTGCCATTGCTGCTCATTATGATTATGAAACATGGCAAATGGATGTCAAAACCTCTTTCCTAAATGGATATCTTGAGGAAGATGTCTATATGGTGCAGCCCGAAGGTTTTGTTGATCCAAAACATCCTAAAAAGGTATGCAAGTTAAAGAAATCAATCTACGGATTGAAACAAGCATCTAGAATGTGGAATCATCGTTTTAATGAGGAGGCGAAGAAATTTGGCTTCATTAAAAATGGTGATGAAGCCTGTGTATACAAGAAAGCTAGTGGGAGCTCTGTTATGTTCCTTGTGCTATATGTGGATGATATATTATTATTTGGGAATGATATAACCACAATGCAAGAAGTCAAAACTTGGCTAAAGAGTTGTTTCTCCATTAAGGATCTTGGAGACGCACAATACATATTGGGGATAGGGATCTATAGGAATAGATCCAAGAGATTGATAGGTTTAAGTCAAAGTACATACATTGATAAGGTCTTGAAAAGGTTCAAGATGGAAAACTCTAAGAAAGGTTTGGTACCTATTCAAAGAGGAACCATTCTCAGTTCATCTCAGTGTCCCACCACAAAAGATGAACAAGAGAGGATGAAAAATGTCCCATACGCATCTGCTATTGGGTCTATCATGTATGCAATGATATGTACTAGACCGGATGTGTCATGCGCTCTAAGCTTGACAAGTAGATACCAGAATAACCCAGGGAACAGTCATTGGGTTGCTGTTAAAAGTATATTGAAATACCTTAGGAGAACTAAGGATATGTTTCTAATATATGGGTCTGGTGAGGAGGAACTCGCTGTAAAAGGTTACGTGGACGCGAGCTTCCAAACTGACCGAGATGATTTTCGATCACAATCCGGTTATGTCTTCATGTTAAATGGTGGTGCGGTCTCTTGGAAGAGTTCAAAACAGGATGTTGTTGCGTTATCCACTACAGAGTCGGAGTACATTGCCGCCTCACTGGCAGCTCAGGAAGCTGCATGGATGAAGAAATTCATCGACGACTTAGGAGTGGTCCCTTCCATTCAGGACCCTCTTGAGATCTTTTGTGACAACGAGGGTGCGATTGCTCAAATCAAGGAACCTCGTGCTCATCAAAAGACTCGTCACATTGAGCGGAGATTCAACTACATCAGGGATGAGGTTGAAAAGGGAAAGATATGTATTCACAAGGTTCACACAGATCATAATGTTGCGGATCCACTCACGAAGCTTTTACATGGGCCAAAACATGAGGGACATGTTTGTGCATTAGGGCTTCGATATTCTAGTGATTGGACATGATCTATTTTATGTATTGTAACGGAACGAATTAGTTCAAACTCATTAAAAAAATTATGGTATTAATTTAATTTTGAGTTATGTTCCAATTTTGCATATTTTATCCAAGAATAAACAATTATTCTAAATTCCGTAGTTTATCACATTTGTGGGAACAAGTGTGAGGTCTAGACTATTATGAACTTGGATTGGTTAACATTCAAATGGTGAATGTGGGGCAAGGTTGCAACCAAGGTTCATAGATATTTGTGGGACACAAATATTGGAAGACCCGCTCTCAAGATTTACAGTATGGAGCCTTTGTGGTTGATCACATGTAATCTTGAGTAAAAGAGAATATCATTGTATCCACTGACCTGAGATACATATTGGGTTCAGATATTCACCGAATATCGTGCCTTGAGTCTTTCCTTCGCTATTCTGAAAAGGTAGCTCATAAGGGAGGCTTCAGGTATGGTACGAAGTGTAGTGTCTAGGACGTATGTAGTCAAGATGGAATTTGTCCCTCTTATTCGTTGAGAGTCAGATGTCTAAGGCCTGATAAAGTTAAATCTATAAGAGGGTGATCGCTCTATGCCTCTTGGGTTTAACATGACATCTAGGATAAAAGGATATATTGAAAGATTCACCTAATCATGTTCGAGATGGGAACTCGAAAGGGATGATGTTATTGAATGGCACCAAGCCATAACACATTGGGGGTGATGGACGGTCGTTAGGTGGTATTCGTCACTTGCATTAATTCCTTATGTTTCTCGTGCAAGTGGGAGATTGAAGGTATTTCATATGCCCGGGAGACATAATAAATTAATGTGGCCAATATGTTATGATCCAAGTCGGGTCATACCCAATAACAAGCCGTCAACACTTTTATGTATTTGTTTTAATGAGTGGATCTTTAAAATGAATACTTGACACTTAGACTTTAAAATTGGTTTTCTAAAGATAAAATGCAAGAAATAATTATGTGGATAATTATAAGTGCAAGTTTAATTATTTATATGATTAAACTTATATGTGTGTTATAATTTTATAAAGTGGTTTATAAAATTATATTTAAATGTGAAAGTAACATATTGAACTTTATAAGTGGATTATAAAGATAAAATTATGTGCATGTATTTAAATAAACAAAGAGTGCAAGTTTTATGTTATTAAAAGGAAAAGCAAAAAAAAAAAAGAGAATGATGATGGTGGTGGCGGTTTTGGGGACTCCAAGAGAGCCACCCCATGCTTGCTTTTAGTTAATAACACACTCTACCTACATGCATGCTTACTTGCACTCTCTCACACACACATTTACTAGAATTTTGAAAATCAAAAATCTCTCTTCCTTTTCTCTTCTTGGCCGAAATTTAGGGAGGAAGAACAAGGTGTTCTTCATTTTAATTTTACTTGCATTTGGTGTTTAAATCCTAACCTAGTTTCAAGGGTGTTGATACAAAAGGCTTGTGGGTATACAAAACTTGAGGCTTCAAGTAAGAAGCTTGCTAGTTCATCATCTTCATCATCTTCATCTTCATCCACTTTTACCTCCTAACTTGCAGTAGGTACATCCTAATCTAGCTCTTTTACATTTGTAAGCATATTTTCTTGACTTGATATGGTTTTGGAATTCATGTTTAAAAGGTTAAACTTTATATTAATTTGTTTATATTAATATGCTTCCGCTTTATGTTCAAATCGGTTTTGACATGCACTACATGAAACTTGTTAATATGATGAATTCCAACAGAATGTGATGCAAGTGGTGTTGGCATTGGAGCTGTGCTAGTGCAAGGAAAAAGACCAGTAGCTTATTTCAGTGAAAAGCTAAATGGATCAAAGCTGAATTATAGCACTTATGATAAAGAGTTTTATGCCATCATTCGAGCTGTTGATCATTGGTCGCATTATTTGAAGCCAAGGCAGTTTGTTCTCTTTTCTGATCATGAAGCATTAAAATACATTAATGGGCAGCACAAATTAAATCCAAGGCGTGCAAAATGGGTTGAATTCTTGCAGATGTACTCCTTTGTGTCTAAACACAAGGCTGGTACTTCTAATGTTGTTGCTGATGCTCTTTCAAGAAGATATTCTTTGTTGTCAATTCTGGAAGCTAGAGTTCTTGGATTTTCATTTGTTAAGGAGTTATATGAAGCTGATCCAGACTTTGCTCCTATTTTGAACTGTTCTCCTGCTGAGTCCAAAAGAGATTATGTTGAACAAGATGGTTTTCTATTTAAGGGTAGCAGATTGTGCATCCCAAAAGATTCAATCAGGGAGTTGCTGATTAGAGAAGCACATGGAGGTGGTTTAGTGTAGTGACCTGAACTTTTCCATGTTTATATATATTAATTGAGATTGATATTTACATGATTAAATGTTTCCAACATGTTAAGCAATCAAACTTGTTAAGACTTGATTAATTGAAATAGGTTTCATATAAACAATTGACCACCCAAGTTGACCGGTGATTCACGAACGTTAAAACTTGTAAAAACTATATGATGACATATATATGGATATATATATAGTTAATATGATATTATGATAAGTAAACATATCATTAAGTATATTAACAATGAACTACATATGTAAAAACAAGACTACTAACTTAATGATTTTGAAACGAGACATATATGTAACGATTATCGTTGTAACAACATTTAATGTATATATATTATATTAAGAGATATTCATACATGATAATATCATGATAATATAATAATTTAAAATCTCATTTGATATTATAAACATTGGGTTAACAACATTTAACAAGATCGTTAACCTAAAGGTTTAAAAACAACACTTACATGTAACGACTAACGATGACTTAACGACTCAGTTAAAATGTATATACATGTAGTGTTTTAATATGTATTTATACACTTTTTAAAGACTTCAAGACACTTATCAAAATACTTCTACTTAACAAAAATGCTTACAATTACATCCTCGTTCAGTTTCATCAACAATTCTACTCGTATGCACCCGTATTCGTACTCGTACAATACACAGCTTTTAGATGTATGTACTATTGGTATATACACTCCAATGATCAGCTCTTAGCAGCCCATGTGAGTCACCTAACACATGTGGGAACCATCATTTGGCAACTAGCATGAAATATCTCATAAAATTACAAAAATATGAGTAATCATTCATGACTTATTTACATGAAAACAAAATTACATATCCTTTATATCTAATCCATACACCAACGACCAAAAACACCTACAAACACTTTCATTATTCAATTTTATTCATCTAATTGATCTCTCTCAAGTTCTATCTTCAAGTTCTAAGTGTTCTTCATAAATTCCAAAAGTTCTAGTTTCATAAAATCAAGAATACTTTCAAGTTTGCTAGCTCACTTCCAATCTTGTAAGGTGATCATCCAACCTCAAGAAATCTTTGTTTCTTACAGTAGGTTATCATTCTAATACAAGGTAATAATCATATTCAAACTTTGGTTCAATTTCTATAACTATAACAATCTTATTTCAAGTGATGATCTTACTTGAACTTGTTTTCGTGTCATGATTTTGCTTCAAGAACTTCGAGCCATCCAAGGATCCATTGAAGCTAGATCCATTTTTCTCTTTTCCAGTAGGTTTATCCAAGGAACTTAAGGTAGTAATGATGTTCATAACATCATTCGATTCATACATATAAAGCTATCTTATTCGCAGGTTTAAACTTGTAATCACTAGAACATAGTTTAGTTAATTCTAAACTTGTTCGCAAACAAAAGTTAATCCTTCTAACTTGACTTTTAAAATCAACTAAACACATGTTCTATATCTATATGATATGCTAACTTAATGATTTAAAACCTGGAAACACGAAAAACACCGTAAAACCGGATTTACGCCGTCGTAGTAACACCGCGGGCTGTTTTGGGTTAGTTAATTAAAAACTATGATAAACTTTGATTTAAAAGTTGTTATTCTGAGAAAATGATTTTTATTATGAACATGAAACTATATCCAAAAATTATGGTTAAACTCAAAGTGGAAGTATGTTTTCTAAAATGGTCATCTAGACGTCGTTCTTTCGACTGAAATGACTACCTTTACAAAAACGACTTGTAACTTATTTTTCCGACTATAAACCTATACTTTTTGTGTTTAGATTCATAAAATAGAGTTCAATATGAAACCATAGCAATTTGATTCACTCAAAACGGATTTAAAATGAAGAAGTTATGGGTAAAACAAGATTGGATAATTTTTTTCATTTTAGCTACGTGAAAATTGGTAACAAATCTATTCCAACCATAACTTAATCAACTTGTATTGTATATTATGTAATCTTGAGATACCATAGACACGTATACAATGTTTCGACCTATCATGTCGACACATCTATATATATTTCGGAACAACCATAGACACTCTATATGTGAATGTTGGAGTTAGCTATACAGGGTTGAGGTTGATTCCAAAATATATATAGTCTGAGTTGTGATCAATACTGAGATACGTATACACTGGGTCGTGGATTGATTCAAGATAATATTTATCGATTTATTTCTGTACATCTAACTGTGGACAACTAGTTGTAGGTTACTAACGAGGACATCTGACTTAATAAACTTAAAACATCAAAATATATTAAAAGTGTTGTAAATATATTTTGAACATACTTTGATATATATGTATATATTGTTATAGGTTTGTGAATCAACCAGTGGCCAAGTCTTACTTCCCGACGAAGTAAAAATCTGTGAAAGTGAGTTATAGTCCCACTTTTAAAATCTAATATTTTTGGGATGAGAATACATGCAGGTTTTATAAATGATTTACAAAATAGACACAAGTATGTGAAACTACATTCTATGGTTGAATTATCGAAATCGAATATGCCCCTTTTTATTAAGTCTGGTAATCTAAGAATTAGGGAACAGACACCCTAATTGACGCGAATCCTAAAGATAGATCTATTGGGCCTAACAAACCCCATCCAAAGTACCGGATGCTTTAGTACTTCGAAATTTATATCATATCCGAAGGGTGTCCCGGAATGATGGGGATATTCTTATATATGCATCTTGTTAATGTCGGTTACCAGGTGTTCACCATATGAATGATTTTTATCTCTATGTATGGGATGTGTATTGAAATATGAAATCTTGTGGTCTATTGTTACGATTTGATATATATAGGTTAAACCTATAACTCACCAACATTTTTGTTGACGTTTAAAGCATGTTTATTCTCAGGTGAATATTAAGAGCTTCCGCTGTTGCATACTAAAATAATGACAAGATTTGGAGTCCATGTTTGTATGATATTGTGTAAAAACTGCATTCAAGAAACTGATTTCGATGTAACATATTTGTATTGTAAACCATTATGTAATGGTCGTGTGTAAACAGGATATTTTAGATTATCATTATTTGATAATCTACGTAAAGCTTTTTAAACCTTTATTTATGAAATAAAGGTTATGGTTTGTTTTAAAAATGAATGCAGTCTTTGAAAAACATCTCATATAGAGGTCAAAACCTCGCAACGAAATCAATTAATATGGAACGTTTTTAATCAATAAGAACGGGACATTTCAGTTGGTATCAGAGCGTTGGTCTTAGAGAACCAGAATTTTTCATTAGTGTGTCTTATCGAGTTTGTTAGGATGCATTAGTGAGTCTGGACTTCGACCGTGTTTACTTGAAAAATGATTGCTTAACAAATTTTGTTGGAAACTATATATTTTTAACATGTGAATATTAGGTGATATATTAATCTCTTAACGCGTTTGATATTATGTGATAGATGTCTACCTCTAGAACAAGTCCCATTGACTCACCTAATAATAATGAAGAGTCAAATGTAAATTGGAATGATTCGTGGACTGATTCACAAGTTCCCGAAGAGGAACCGGAAGAAGAGTCAGAACCGGAAGAAGAATCGGAACCGGAAGAAGAATCGGAACCGGATGAAGAAATAGAACCGGTGGGGGAAATAATAAAACGGTTAAGTAAAAGAAAATCCTCAACCAACCGACCAAGGTTAATTATGGTCAATGGTGTTTCCGCCAAGGAAGCAAAATATTGGGAGGATTACCAATTCTCCGATGAATCGGATTCCGACGAGAATTCCGATGATGTTATAGAAATTACCCCAACTGAATTTAAAAAGGCAAAAGAAAATAATAAGGGAAAGGGCATAAAAATAGAGAAATCTAATTCCAACCCCGATGAACTTTATATGTATCGTCAACGCCCGAAGTCCTTAAGTTGTAACAATGACCCGGGAACCTCTAAACCACCAGGTTTTTCTAAACCAATGTGGACAACGACGGCTCGTATTAGGGGAACATCATATATCCCTAGAAACTTGGCAAAACGAACTAAAACCGAAGAAGAAGAAACGAGCGAGTCGGAATAAGATAGTTGTATTCGTGTGGTGTAATATATGTAATATAGTGTTCGTATGCTTTATGATATATGTAAAAATTGCTTGTATTAATAAGTATTTTTTTATGAATCTAACTCTTGTCTATTTTACAGTTTAAAAACACAAAATGGAAAGACAACCCAATATTTTAAGAGACCTACCTGGAGACATGATTGATGAAATATTGTCTAGAGTCGGCCAGAATTCCTCGGCACAACTATTTAAGGCGAGATCAGTTTGTAAGACATTTGAAGAACGTTCCAAGAATGTCTTGGTTTATAAGAGACTTTCGTTTGAAAGATGGGGGATATCACATTGGGAAACCCATAAGTTACGATGTGTTTACTTTGACGCATATATTGCGGGGAACCCAAATGCTATTTTACGCAACGGGTTAAGAAATTATTTTGACTCAATATATCCGAATATTGGACTTCGTGATTTAGAAAAAGCGGCTAACATGCAACATAAAGAAGCATGTTATGCTTACGGATTAGTAATGTTCGCTTCTCACCAAAGTGAGAACAAGAACATCGGGCTACAACTATTAAACAAAACGTTTCCACAAGTGACGGAGTCGGTAATTGGGGTAAGAAATGAGGTTTTTAGATTATTACGGGACTGTTGGACATTACGTAACCCTCGTCCCTTTGACGACGTTACAACACGCTGTCTTATCAACGGCCATAACGGTTATGTTGCACAAGACCAAGGATGGGAAGTAGTCCTAGTAAAACCAGAATGCATGACTTGTTTCTGGACGTATGAATTACGTGTCTTTATTGCCTTTGCTGAACGACTTGTGTACTAGCTAGAATTATCTTCACAACTATCTTGTATCAAAGTTATTGTGTGCTATATTTCATGCTTTATGTAAAATAAGCGGTATTGTAAGTTTGTAAAATATTGTATAAAAGTTTGAACGCGAAATATTATTATAATCAGTTTTTCATATAGAATTGTAGTAGTTGAATTGTATATTAGCTACTAAGTATGAACTTAACGGGTAGGTACTACCCGAATTTAAACTTATAAAACGCTAATATGAAGAAAAAGCTTTTATAAATGAGTTCATATTATGCTACGAAATACTATTAACTACTCTTAATATTCTGTATGATTAACTTGTTCCATTTAACTATTTTGAAGGAAATGGCACCGACTACTCGACACACCGTGAATATGAATGAAGAGGAATTCCGTACTTTTCTAGCTTCAAACATAGCCGCAGTACAGGCTGCGCTACATACCAACAATAACCTTGGATCTAGCAGTACAGGAAATCGTGTAGGATGCACCTACAAAGAATTCACTGCCTGCAAACCTTTGGAATTTGATGGAACCGAAGGACCGATCGGATTGAAACTGAAATGTCCCGTTCTTATTGATTAAAAACGTTCCATATTAATTGATTTCGTTGCGAGGTTTTGACCTCTA
Source organism: Rutidosis leptorrhynchoides (assembly GCF_046630445.1). Lineage (NCBI taxonomy): Eukaryota > Viridiplantae > Streptophyta > Magnoliopsida > Asterales > Asteraceae > Rutidosis > Rutidosis leptorrhynchoides. The sequence goes on along the minus strand of NC_092338.1, from coordinate 238,555,056 downwards.
TATGAGACGTTTTTCAAAGACTGCATTCATTTTTAAAAGAAACCATAACCTTTATTTCATAAATAAAGGTTTAAAAAGCTTTACGTAGATTATCAAATAATGATAATCTAAAATATCCTGTTTACACATGACCATTACATAATGGTTTACAATACAAATATGTTACATCGAAATCAGTTTCTTGAATGCAGTTTTTACACAATATCATACAAACATGGACTCCAAATCTTGTCCTTATTTTAGTATGCAACAGCGGAAGCTCTTAATATTCACCTGAGAATAAACATGCTTTAAACGTCAACAAAAATGTTGGTGAGTTATAGGTTTAACCTATATATATCAAATCGTAACAATAGACCACAAGATTTCATATTTCAATACACATCCCATACATAGAGATAAAAATCATTCATATGGTGAACACCTGGTAACCGACATTAACAAGATGCATATATAAGAATATCCCCATCATTCCGGGACACCCTTCGGATATGATATAAATTTCGAAGTACTAAAGCATCCGGTACTTTGGATGGGGTTTGTTAAGCCCAATAGATCTATCTTTAGGATTCGCGTCAATTAGGGTGTCTGTTCCCTAATTCTTAGATTACCAGACTTAATAAAAAGGGGCATATTCGATTTCGATAATTCAACCATAGAATGTAGTTTCACGTACTTGTGTCTATTTTGTAAATCATTTATAAAACCTGCATGTATTCTCATCCCAAAAATATTAGATTTTAAAAGTGGGACTATAACTCACTTTCACAGATTTTTACTTCGTCGGGAAGTAAGATTTGGCCACTGGTTGATTCACGAACCTATAACAATATATACATATATATCAAAGTATGTTCAAAATATATTTACAACACTTTTAATATATTTTGATGTTTTAAGTTTATTAAGTCAGCTGTCCTCGTTAGTAACCTACAACTAGTTGTCCACAGTTAGATGTACAGAAATAAATCGATAAATATTATCTTGAATCAATCCACGACCCAGTGTATACGTATCTCAGTATTGATCACAACTCAAACTATATATATTTTGGAATCAACCTCAACCCTGTATAGCTAACTCCAACATTCACATATAGAGTGTCTATGGTTGTTCCGAAATATATATAGATGTGTCGACATGATAGGTCGAAACATTGTATACGTGTCTATGGTATCTCAAGATTACATAATATACAATACAAGTTGATTAAGTTATGGTTGGAATAGATTTGTTACCAATTTTCACGTAGCTAAAATGAGAAAAATTATCCAATCTTGTTTTACCCATAACTTCTTCATTTTAAATCCGTTTTGAATGAATCAAATTGCTATGGTTTCATATTGAACTGTATTTTATGAATCTAAACAGAAAAAGTATAGGTTTATAGTCGGAAAAATAAGTTACAAGTCGTTTTTGTAAAGGTAGTCATTTCAGTCGAAAGAACGACGTCTAGATGACCATTTTAGAAAACATACTTCCACTTTGAGTTTAACCATAATTTTTGGATATAGTTTCATGTTCATAATAAAAATCATTTTCTCAGAATAACAACTTTTAAATCAAAGTTTATCATAGTTTTTAATTAACTAACCCAAAACAGCCCGCGGTGTTACTACGACGGCGTAAATCCGGTTTTACGGTGTTTTTCGTGTTTCCAGGTTTTAAATCATTAAGTTAGCATATCATATAGATATAGAACATGTGTTTAGTTAATTTTAAAAGTCAAGTTAGAAGGATTAACTTTTGTTTGCGAACAAGTTTAGAATTAACTAAACTATGTTCTAGTGATTACGAGTTTAAACCTTCGAATAAGATAGTTTTATATATATGAATCGAATGATGTTATGAACATCATTACTACCTCAAGTTTAGTAGGTAAACCTACTGGAAGTGACAAGAAATGATCTAGCTTCAAAGGATCTTGGATGGCTTGAAAGTTCTTGAAGTAGAATCATGACACAAAAACAAGTTCAAGTAAGATTTTTGCTCGAATTAAGATAGTTTATAGTTATAGAAATTGAATCAAAGTTTGAATATGAATATTACCTTGAATAAGAAAGATAACCTACTGTATATAACAAAGGTTTCTTGATCTTAGATGATTACTTGGAATGGATTAGAAAGCTTGGAAGTAAATTAGTAAACTTGAAGGGATTTTTGAAGTATTCTTGAAGTGTTCTTCTTATGATGATTATAGCTTGATTCTTGAAGTGATTTTTGATGAAGATGATGACTAACTACTGGAAAAATACGTTCATAATAGTGTGGGTGTGTTGAGAGAGAATTAGAAAGAGATTTGGAAGTGAAATGGAGTGAATGATGAGTGTTAATTGGTGAGTGGTGAGTGGGGTTAAAAGGAGTTCTAGTTAGTTGACTAGCTCATGGTAGAAGTTAAAATTGATTAGTCATACATGACATAATCAAGAGTGGAATCCCATGCTAGTTCCTATTGGTATATACCCATAGTAAGTACGTTTTGAAGCTGTGTATAATACGGGTAAGAATACGACTAGAATTCTTGATGAAAGAAAAGAATGGGAAAGTAACTGTAACCATTTTCGTTAAGTATGAGTGTTTTGATATATGTCTTGAAGTCTTCCAAAAGTATTTTAATACATCTAAATACACTACATGTATATACATTTTAACGGAGTCGTTAAGTCATCGTTAGTCGTTACATGTAAGTGTTGTTTTGAAACCTTTAAGTTAACGATCTCAATTAATGTTGTTAACCCATTGTTTATTATATCTAATGAGATGTTAAATTATTATATTATCATGATATTATGATATATTAATATATCTTAATATGATATATATACATTTAAATGTCGTTACAACGATAATCGTTACATATATGTCTCGTTTCGAAATCCTTAAGTTAGTAGTCTTGTTTATATGTATATAACTCATTGTTAATATACTTGTGGAGATACTTACTTATCATAATCTCATGTTAACCATATGTATATCCATATATATATCGTTAAGTCGTTTTTACAAGTTTTAACGTTCGTGAATCGCCGGTCAACTTGGGTGGTCAATTGTCTATATGAAACATATTTCAATTAATCAAGTCTTAACAAGTTTGATTGCTTAACATGTTGGAAACATTTAATCATGTAAATATCAATCTCAATTAATATATATAAACATGGAAAAGTTCGGGTCACTACAGTACCTACCCGTTAAATAAATTTCGTCCCGAAATTTTAAGCTGTTGAAGGTGTTGACGAATCTTCTGGAAATAGATGCGGGTATTTCTTCTTCATCTGATCTTCACGCTCCCAGGTGAACTCGGGTCCTCTACGAGCATTCCATCGAACCTTAACAATTGGTATCTTGTTTTGCTTAAGTCTTTTAACCTCACGATCCATTATTTCGACGGGTTCTTCGATGAATTGGAGTTTTTCATTGATTTGGATTTCATCTAACGGAATAGTGAGATCTTCTTTAGCAAAACATTTCTTCAAATTTGAGACGTGGAAAGTGTTATGTACAGCCGCGAGTTGTTGAGGTAACTCAAGTCGGTAAGCTACTGGTCCGACACGATCAATAATCTTGAATGGTCCAATATACCTTGGATTTAATTTCCCTCGTTTACCAAATCGAACAACGCCTTTCCAAGGTGCAACTTTAAGCATGACCATCTCTCCAATTTCAAATTCTATATCTTTTCTTTTAATGTCAGCGTAGCTCTTTTGTCGACTTTGGGCGGTTTTCAACCGTTGTTGAATTTGGATGATCTTCTCAGTAGTTTCTTGTATAATCTCCGGACCCGTAATCTGTCTATCCCCCACTTCACTCCAACAAATCGGAGACCTGCACTTTCTACCGTAAAGTGCTTCAAACGGCGCCATCTCAATGCTTGAATGGTAGCTGTTGTTGTAGGAAAATTCTGCTAACGGTAGATGTCGATCCCAACTGTTTCCGAAATCAATAACACATGCTCGTAGCATGTCTTCAAGCGTTTGTATCGTCCTTTCGCTCTGCCCATCAGTTTGTGGATGATAGGCAGTACTCATGTCTAGACGAGTTCCTAATGCTTGCTGTAATGTCTGCCAGAATCTTGAAATAAATCTGCCATCCCTATCAGAGATAATAGAGATTGGTATTCCATGTCTGGAGACGACTTCCTTCAAATACAGTCGTGCTAACTTCTCCATCTTGTCATCTTCTCTTATTGGCAGAAAGTGTGCTGATTTGGTGAGACGATCAACTATTACCCAAATAGTATCAAAACCGCTTGCAGTCCTTGGCAATTTAGTGATGAAATCCATGGTAATGTTTTCCCATTTCCATTCTGGGATTTCGGGTTGTTGAAGTAGACCTGATGGTTTCTGATGCTCAGCTTTGACCTTAGAACACGTCAAACATTCTCCTACATATTTAGCAACATCGGCTTTTATACCCGGCCACCAAAAATGTTTCTTGAGATCCTTGTACATCTTCCCCGTTCCAGGATGTATTGAGTATCTGGTTTTATGAGCTTCTCTAAGTACCATTTCTCTCATATCTCCAAATCTTGGTACCCAAATCCTTTCAGCCCTATACCGGGTTCCGTCTTCCCGAATATTAAGATGCTTCTCCGATCCTTTGGGTATTTCATCCTTTAAATTTCCTTCTTTTAAAACTCCTTGTTGCGCCTCCTTTATTTGAGTAGTAAGGTTATTATGAATCATTATATTCATAGATTTTACTCGAATGGGTTCTCTGTCCTTCCTGCTCAAGGCATCGGCTACCACATTTGCCTTTCCCGGGTGGTAACGAATCTCAAAGTCGTAATCATTCAATAATTCAATCCACCTACGCTGCCTCATATTCAGTTGTTTCTGATTAAATATGTGTTGAAGACTTTTGTGGTCGGTATATATAATACTTTTGACCCCATATAAGTAGTGCCTCCAAGTCTTTAATGCAAAAACAACCGCGCCTAATTCCAAATCATGCGTCGTATAATTTTGTTCGTGAATCTTCAATTGTCTAGACGCATAAGCAATCACCTTCGTTCGTTGCATTAATACACAACCGAGACCTTGCTTTGATGCGTCACAATAAATCACAAAATCATCATTCCCTTCAGGCAATGACAATATAGGTGCCGTAGTTAGCTTTTTCTTCAATAACTGAAACGCTTTCTCTTGTTCATCATTCCATTCAAATTTCTTCCCTTTATGCGTTAATGCAGTCAAGGGTTTTGCTATTCTGGAAAAGTCTTGGATGAACCTTCTGTAGTAACCAGCTAGTCCTAAAAACTGGCGTATGTGTTTCGGAGTTTTCGGGGTTTCCCACTTTTCAACAGTTTCTATCTTTGCCGGATCCACCTTAATACCTTCTTTGTTCACTATGTGACCGAGGAATTGAACTTCTTCCAACCAAAATGCACACTTTGAAAACTTAGCGTACAATTCTTCCTTCCTCAATACTTCTAACACCTTTCTCAAATGTTCACCGTGTTCTTGGTCATTCTTTGAGTAAATAAGTATGTCATCAATGAAAACAATGACAAACTTGTCAAGGTATGGTCCACACACTCGGTTCATAAGGTCCATGAACACAGCTGGTGCATTAGTTAAACCAAACGGCATGACCATAAACTCGTAATGACCGTAACGTGTTCTGAAAGCAGTCTTTGGAATATCATCTTCTTTCACCCGCATTTGATGATACCCGGAACGTAAGTCAATCTTTGAATAAACAGACGAGCCTTGTAGTTGATCAAATAAGTCGTCGATTCTCGGTAGTGGGTAGCGGTTCTTGATGGTAAGTTTGTTCAACTCTCGGTAGTCGATACACAACCTGAATGTACCATCTTTCTTCTTGACAAACAAAACAGGAGCTCCCCACGATGATGTGCTTGGTCGAATGAAACCACGCTCTAAAAGTTCTTGTAATTGGCTTTGCAGTTCTTTCATCTCGCTGGGTGCGAGTCTGTAAGGAGCACGAGCTATTGGTGCAGCTCCTGGTACAAGATCTATTTGAAATTCAACGGATCGCTGTGGGGGTAATCCCGGTAATTCTTTCGGAAATACATCGGGAAATTCTTTTGCAATGGGAACATCATTGATGCTCTTTTCTTCAGTTTGTACTTTCTCGACGTGTGCTAGAACAGCATAGCAACCTTTTCTTATTAGTTTTTGTGCCTTCAAATTACTAATAAGATGTAGCTTCGTGTTGCCCTTTTCTCCGTACACCATTAAGGGTTTTCCTTTTTCTCGTATAATGCGAATTGCATTTTTGTAACAAACGATCTCCGCTTTCACTTCTTTCAACCAGTCCATACCGATTATCACATCAAAACTCCCTAACTCTACTGGTATCAAATCAATCTTAAATGTTTCGCTAACCAGTTTAATTTCTCGATTCCGACATATATTATCTGCTGAAATTAATTTACCATTTGCTAATTCGAGTAAAAATTTACTATCCAAAGGCGTCAATGGACAACTTAATTTAGCACAAAAATCTCTACTCATATAGCTTCTATCCGCACCCGAATCAAATAAAACGTAAGCAGATTTATTGTCAATAAGAAACGTACCCGTAACAAGCTCCGGGTCTTCCTGTGCCTCTGCCGCATTAATATTGAAAACTCTTCCACGGCCTTGTCCATTCGTGTTCTCCTGGTTCGGGCAATTTCTAATAATGTGGCCTGGTTTTCCACATTTATAACAAACTACATTGGCATAACTTGCTCCGACACTACTTGCTCCGCCACCACTCGTTCCGACACCATTTGTTCCTTTCGTTCTATTAACCCCTGGTCCGTAGACCTCACACTTCGCCGCGCTATGACCATTTCTTTTACACTTGTTGCAAAATTTGGTGCAGAACCCCGAGTGATTCTTTTCACACCTTTGGCATAGCTGCTTCTGATTGTTGTTGTTGTTGCGGTTATTATTGTTATTGGGATGATTGTTGTAGTTGCTGTTGTTGTTGTTGTTGTTGTTGTTGTTGGGCCGTTTGTTGTAGTTGCGATTGATGTTGCGATTGTTGGGATAATTGTTGCGATTATTGTTGTAATTACTGTTGTTGTTGTATTGGTGATTCTTATCACCGTTTTCCTCCCACTTTCTTTTGACTTGCTTCACATTGGCCTCTTCAGCAGTCTGTTCTTTAATTCTTTCTTCAATCTGGTTCACTAGTTTGTGAGCCATTCTACATGCCTGTTGTATGGAGGCGGGCTCGTGTGAACTTATATCTTCTTGGATTCTTTCCGGTAATCCTTTCACAAACGCGTCGATCTTCTCTTCCTCATCTTCGAATGCTCCCGGACACAATAGGCACAATTCTGTGAATCGTCTTTCGTACGTGGTAATATCAAATCCTTGGGTTCGTAACCCTCTAAGTTCTGTCTTGAGCTTATTGACCTCGGTTCTGGGACGGTACTTCTCGTTCATCAAGTGCTTGAATGCTGACCACGGTAGTGCGTACGCATCGTCTTGTCCCACTTGCTCTAGATAGGTATTCCACCATGTTAACGCAGAACCTGTAAAGGTATGCGTAGCGTACTTCACTTTGTCCTCTTCAGTACACTTACTTATGGCAAACACCGATTCGACCTTCTCGGTCCACCGTTTCAATCCGATCGGTCCTTCGGTTCCATCAAATTCCAAAGGTTTGCAGGCAGTGAATTCTTTGTAGGTGCATCCTACACGATTTCCTGTACTGCCAGATCCAAGGTTATTGTTGGTATATAGCGCAGCCTGTACTGCGGCTATGTTTGAAGCTAGAAAAGTACGGAATTCCTCTTCATTCATATTCACGGTGTGTCGAGTAGTCGGTGCCATTTCCTTCAAAATAGTCAAATGGAACAAGTTAATCATACAGAATATTAAGAGTAGTTAATAGTATTTCGTAGCATAATATGAACTCATTTATAAAAGCTTTTTCTTCATATTAGCGTTTTATAAGTTTAAATTCGGGTAGTACCTACCCGTTAAGTTCATACTTAGTAGCTAATATACAATTCAACTACTACAATTCTATATGAAAAACTGATTATAATAATATTTCGCGTTCAAACTTTTACACAATATTTTACAAACTTACAATACCGCTTATTTTACATATAGCATGAAATATAGCACACAATAAATTTGATACAAGATGGTTGTGAAGATAATTCTAGCTAGTACACAAGTCGTTCAGCAAAGGCAATAAAGACACGTAATTCATACGTCCAGAAACAAGTCATGCATTCTGGTTTTACTAGGATTACTTCCCATCCTTGGTCTTGTGGAACATAACCGTTATGGCCGTTGATAAGACAGCGTGTTGTAACGTCGTCAAAGGGACGAGGGTTACGTAATGACCAACAGTCTCGTAATAACCTAAAAACCTCATTTCTTACCCCAATTACCGACTCCGTCACTTGAGGGAACGTTTTGTTTAATAGTTGTAGCCCGATGTTCTTGTTCTCACTTTGGTGAGAAGCGAACATTACTAACCCGTAAGCATAACATGCTTCTTTATGTTGCATGTTAGCCGCTTTTTCTAAATCACGAAGTCCTATATTTGGATATACTGAGTCAAAATAATTTCTTAACCCGTTGCGTAAAATAGCATTTGGGTTCCCCGCAATATATGCGTCAAAGTAAACACATCGTAACTTATGGATTTCCCAATGTGATATCCCCCATCTTCCGAACGAAAGCCTTTTATAAACCAAATCATTCTTGGAACGTTCTTCGAATGTCTTACAAACTGATCTCGCCTTAAATAGTTGTGCCGAGGAATTCTGACCGACTCTAGACAAGATTTCATCAATCATGTCTCCGGGTAGGTCTCTTAAAATATTGGGTTGTGTATCCATTTTGTGTTTTTATACTGTAAAATAGACAAGAGTTAGATTCATAAAAAAAATACTTATTAATACAAGCAATTTTTTTACATATATCATAAAGCATAAGCACACTATATTACATATATTACACCACACGAATACAACTATCTTATTCCGACTCGCTTGTTTCTTCTTCTTCGGTTTTGGTTCGTTTTGCCAAGTTTCTAGGGATATATGATGTTCCCCTAATACGAGCCGTAATTTTCCACATTGGTTTAGAAAAACCTGGTGGTTTAGAGGTTCCCGGGTCATTGTTACAACTTAAGGACTTCGGGGGTTGACGATACATATAAAGTTCATCGGGGTTGGAATTAGATTTCTCTATTTTTATGCCCTTTCCCTTATTATTTTCTTTTGCCTTTTTAAATTCAGTTGGGGTAATTTCTATAACATCATCGGAATTCTCATCGGAATCCGATTCATCGGAGAATTGGTAATCCTCCCAATATTTTGCTTCCTTGGCGGAAACACCATTGACCATAATTAACTTTGGTCGGTTGGTTGAGGATTTTCTTTTACTTAACCGTTTTATTATTTCCCCCACCGGTTCTATTTCTTCATCCGGTTCCGATTCTTCTTCCGGTTCCGATTCTTCTTCCGGTTCCGACTCTTCTTCCGGTTCCTCTTCGGGAACTTGTGAATCAGTCCACGAATCATTCCAATTTACATTTGACTCTTCATTATTATTAGGTGAGTCAATGGGACTTGTTCTAGAGGTAGACATCTATCACATAATATCAAACACGTTAAGAGATTAATATATCACATAATATTCATATGTTAAAAATATATAGTTTCCAACAAAAATGTTAAGCAATCATTTTTAAAGAAAACACGGTCGAAGTCCAGACTCACTAATGCATCCTAACAAACTCGATAAGACACACTAATGAAAAATTCTGGTTCTCTAAGACCAACGCTCGGATACCAACTGAAATGTCCCGTTCTTATTGATTAAAAACGTTCCATATTAATTGATTTCGTTGCGAGGTTTTGACCTCTATATGAGACGTTTTTCAAAGACTGCATTCATTTTTAAAAGAAACCATAACCTTTATTTCATAAATAAAGGTTTAAAAAGCTTTACGTAGATTATCAAATAATGATAATCTAAAATATCCTGTTTACACATGACCATTACATAATGGTTTACAATACAAATATGTTACATCGAAATCAGTTTCTTGAATGCAGTTTTTACACAATATCATACAAACATGGACTCCAAATCTTGTCCTTATTTTAGTATGCAACAGCGGAAGCTCTTAATATTCACCTGAGAATAAACATGCTTTAAACGTCAACAAAAATGTTGGTGAGTTATAGGTTTAACCTATATATATCAAATCGTAACAATAGACCACAAGATTTCATATTTCAATACACATCCCATACATAGAGATAAAAATCATTCATATGGTGAACACCTGGTAACCGACATTAACAAGATGCATATATAAGAATATCCCCATCATTCCGGGACACCCTTCGGATATGATATAAATTTCGAAGTACTAAAGCATCCGGTACTTTGGATGGGGTTTGTTAAGCCCAATAGATCTATCTTTAGGATTCGCGTCAATTAGGGTGTCTGTTCCCTAATTCTTAGATTACCAGACTTAATAAAAAGGGGCATATTCGATTTCGATAATTCAACCATAGAATGTAGTTTCACGTACTTGTGTCTATTTTGTAAATCATTTATAAAACCTGCATGTATTCTCATCCCAAAAATATTAGATTTTAAAAGTGGGACTATAACTCACTTTCACAGATTTTTACTTCGTCGGGAAGTAAGATTTGGCCACTGGTTGATTCACGAACCTATAACAATATATACATATATATCAAAGTATGTTCAAAATATATTTACAACACTTTTAATATATTTTGATGTTTTAAGTTTATTAAGTCAGCTGTCCTCGTTAGTAACCTACAACTAGTTGTCCACAGTTAGATGTACAGAAATAAATCGATAAATATTATCTTGAATCAATCCACGACCCAGTGTATACGTATCTCAGTATTGATCACAACTCAAACTATATATATTTTGGAATCAACCTCAACCCTGTATAGCTAACTCCAACATTCACATATAGAGTGTCTATGGTTGTTCCGAAATATATATAGATGTGTCGACATGATAGGTCGAAACATTGTATACGTGTCTATGGTATCTCAAGATTACATAATATACAATACAAGTTGATTAAGTTATGGTTGGAATAGATTTGTTACCAATTTTCACGTAGCTAAAATGAGAAAAATTATCCAATCTTGTTTTACCCATAACTTCTTCATTTTAAATCCGTTTTGAATGAATCAAATTGCTATGGTTTCATATTGAACTGTATTTTATGAATCTAAACAGAAAAAGTATAGGTTTATAGTCGGAAAAATAAGTTACAAGTCGTTTTTGTAAAGGTAGTCATTTCAGTCGAAAGAACGACGTCTAGATGACCATTTTAGAAAACATACTTCCACTTTGAGTTTAACCATAATTTTTGGATATAGTTTCATGTTCATAATAAAAATCATTTTCTCAGAATAACAACTTTTAAATCAAAGTTTATCATAGTTTTTAATTAACTAACCCAAAACAGCCCGCGGTGTTACTACGACGGCGTAAATCCGGTTTTACGGTGTTTTTCGTGTTTCCAGGTTTTAAATCATTAAGTTAGCATATCATATAGATATAGAACATGTGTTTAGTTAATTTTAAAAGTCAAGTTAGAAGGATTAACTTTTGTTTGCGAACAAGTTTAGAATTAACTAAACTATGTTCTAGTGATTACGAGTTTAAACCTTCGAATACGATAGTTTTATATATATGAATCGAATGATGTTATGAACATCATTACTACCTCAAGTTTAGTAGGTAAACCTACTGGAAGTGACAAGAAATGATCTAGCTTCAAAGGATCTTGGATGGCTTGAAAGTTCTTGAAGTAGAATCATGACACAAAAACAAGTTCAAGTAAGATTTTTGCTCGAATTAAGATAGTTTATAGTTATAGAAATTGAATCAAAGTTTGAATATGAATATTACCTTGAATAAGAAAGATAACCTACTGTATATAACAAAGGTTTCTTGATCTTAGATGATTACTTGGAATGGATTAGAAAGCTTGGAAGTAAATTAGTAAACTTGAAGGGATTTTTGAAGTATTCTTGAAGTGTTCTTCTTATGATGATTATAGCTTGATTCTTGAAGTGATTTTTGATGAAGATGATGACTAACTACTGGAAAAATACGTTCATAATAGTGTGGGTGTGTTGAGAGAGAATTAGAAAGAGATTTGGAAGTGAAATGGAGTGAATGATGAGTGTTAATTGGTGAGTGGTGAGTGGGGTTAAAAGGAGTTCTAGTTAGTTGACTAGCTCATGGTAGAAGTTAAAATTGATTAGTCATACATGACATAATCAAGAGTGGAATCCCATGCTAGTTCCTATTGGTATATACCCATAGTAAGTACGTTTTGAAGCTGTGTATAATACGGGTAAGAATACGACTAGAATTCTTGATGAAAGAAAAGAATGGGAAAGTAACTGTAACCATTTTCGTTAAGTATGAGTGTTTTGATATATGTCTTGAAGTCTTCCAAAAGTATTTTAATACATCTAAATACACTACATGTATATACATTTTAACGGAGTCGTTAAGTCATCGTTAGTCGTTACATGTAAGTGTTGTTTTGAAACCTTTAAGTTAACGATCTCAATTAATGTTGTTAACCCATTGTTTATTATATCTAATGAGATGTTAAATTATTATATTATCATGATATTATGATATATTAATATATCTTAATATGATATATATACATTTAAATGTCGTTACAACGATAATCGTTACATATATGTCTCGTTTCGAAATCCTTAAGTTAGTAGTCTTGTTTATATGTATATAACTCATTGTTAATATACTTGTGGAGATACTTACTTATCATAATCTCATGTTAACCATATGTATATCCATATATATATCGTTAAGTCGTTTTTACAAGTTTTAACGTTCGTGAATCGCCGGTCAACTTGGGTGGTCAATTGTCTATATGAAACATATTTCAATTAATCAAGTCTTAACAAGTTTGATTGCTTAACATGTTGGAAACATTTAATCATGTAAATATCAATCTCAATTAATATATATAAACATGGAAAAGTTCGGGTCACTACAGAAACGGTGGACCGAGAAGGTTGAATCGGTGTTTGCCATAAGTAAGTGTACTGAAGAGGACAAAGTGAAGTACGCTACGCATACCTTCACAGGTTCTGCGTTAACATGGTGGAATACCTATCTAGAGCAAGTGGGACAAGACGATGCGTACGCACTACCGTGGTCAGTATTCAAGCACTTGATGTGAAATGTCCCGTTCTTATTGATTAAAAACGTTCCATATTAATTGATTTCGTTGCGAGGTTTTGACCTCTATATGAGACGTTTTTCAAAGACTGCATTCATTTTAAAACAAACCATAACCTTTATTTCATCAATAAAGGTTTAAAAAGCTTTACGTAGATTATCAAATAATGATAATCTAAAATATCCTGTTTACACACGACCATTACATAATGGTTTACAATACAAATATGTTACAACAAAATAAGTTTCTTGAATGCAGTTTTTACACAATATCATACAAGCATGGACTCCAAATCTCGTCCTTATTTAAGTATGCGACAGCGGAAGCTCTTAGTATTCACCTGAGAATAAACATGCTTTAAACGTCAACAAAAATGTTGGTGAGTTATAGTCCCACTTTTAAAATCTAATATTTTTGGGATGAGAATACATGCAGGTTTTATAAATGATTTACAAAATAGACACAAGTACGTGAAACTACATTCTATGGTTGAATTATCGAAATCGAATATGCCCCTTTTTATTAAGTCTGGTAATCTAAGAATTAGGGAACAGACACCCTAATTGACGCGAATCCTAAAGATAGATCTATTGGGCCTAACAAACCCCATCCAAAGTACCGGATGCTTTAGTACTTCGAAATTTATATCATATCCGAAGGGTGTCCCGGAATGATGGGGATATTCTTATATATGCATCTTGTTAATGTCGGTTACCAGGTGTTCACCATATGAATGATTTTTATCTCTATGTATGGGCAACTGAAATGTCCCGTTCTTATTGATTAAAAACGTTCCATATTAATTGATTTCGTTGCGAGGTTTTGACCTCTATATGAGACGTTTTTCAAAGACTGCATTCATTTTAAAACAAACCATAACCTTTATTTCATCAATAAAGGTTTAAAAAGCTTTACGTAGATTATCAAATAATGATAATCTAAAATATCCTGTTTACACACGACCATTACATAATGGTTTACAATACAAATATGTTACAACAAAATAAGTTTCTTGAATGCAGTTTTTACACAATATCATACAAGCATGGACTCCAAATCTCGTCCTTATTTAAGTATGCGACAGCGGAAGCTCTTAGTATTCACCTGAGAATAAACATGCTTTAAACGTCAACAAAAATGTTGGTGAGTTATAGGTTTAACCTATATATATCAAATCGTAACAATAGACCACAAGATTTCATATTTCAATACACATCCCATACATAGAGATAAAAATCATTCATATGGTGAACACCTGGTAACCGACATTAACAAGATGCATATATAAGAATATCCCCATCATTCCGGGACACCCTTCGGATATGATATAAATTTCGAAGTACTAAAGCATCCGGTACTTTGGATGGGGTTTGTTAGGCCCAATAGATCTATCTTTAGGATTCGCGTCAATTAGGGTGTCTGTTCCCTAATTCTTAGATTACCAGACTTAATAAAAAGGGGCATATTCGATTTCGATAATTCAACCATAGAATGTAGTTTCACGTACTTGTGTCTATTTTGTAAATCATTTATAAAACCTGCATGTATTCTCATCCCAAAAATATTAGATTTTAAAAGTGGGACTATAACTCACTTTCACAGATTTTTACTTCGTCGGGAAGTAAGACTTGGCCACTGTTGATTCACGAACCTATAACAATATATACATATATATTAAAGTATGTTCAAAATATATTTACAACACTTTTAATATATTTTGATGTTTTAAGTTTATTAAGTCAGTTGTCCTCGTTAGTAACCTATAACTAGTTGTCCACAGTTAGATGTACAGAAATAAATCAATAAATATTATCTTGAATCAATCCACGACCCAGTGTATACGTATCTCAGTATTGATCACAACTCAAACTATATATATTTTGGAATCAACCTCAACCCTGTATAGCTAACTCCAACATTCACATATAGAGTGTCTATGGTTGTTCCGAAATATATATAGATGTGTCGACATGATAGGTCGAAACATTGTATACGTGTCTATGGTATCTCAAGATTACATAATATACAATACAAGTTGATTAAGTTATGGTTGGAATAGATTTGTTACCAATTTTCACGTAGCTAAAATGAGAAAAATTATCCAATCTTGTTTTACCCATAACTTCTTCATTTTAAATCCGTTTTGAGTGAATCAAATTGCTATGGTTTCATATTGAACTCTATTTTATGAATCTAAATAGAAAAAGTATAGGTTTATAGTCGAAAAAATAAGTTACAAGTCGTTTTTGTAAAGGTAGTCATTTCAGTCGAAAGAACGACGTCTAGATGAGCATTTTAGAAAACATACTTCCACTTTGAGTTTAACCATAATTTTTGGATATAGTTTCATGTTCATAATAAAACTCATTTTCTCAGAATAACAACTTTTAAATCAAAGTTTATCATAGTTTTTAATTAACTAACCCAAAACAGCCCGCGTTGTTACTACGACGGCGTAAATCCGGTTTTACGGTGTTTTTTCGTGTTTCCAGGTTTTAAATCATTAAGTTAGCATATCATATAGATATAGAACATGTGTTTAGTTGATTTTAAAAGTCAAGTTAGAAGGATTAACTTTTGTTTGCGAACAAGTTTAGAATTAACTAAACTATGTTCTAGTGATTACAAGTTTAAACCTTCGAATAAGATAGCTTTATATGTATGAATCGAATGATGTTATGAACATCATTACTACCTTAAGTTCCTTGTATAAACCTACTGGAAAAGAGAAAAATAGATCTAGCTTCAACGGATCCTTGGATGGCTCGAAGTTCTTGAAGCAGAATCATGACACGAAAACAAGTTCAAGTAAGATCATCACTTGAAATAAGATTGTTATAGTTATAGAAATTGAACCAAAGTTTGAATATGATTATTACCTTGTATTAGAATGATAACCTACTGTAAGAAACAAAGATTTCTTGAGGTTGGATGATCACCTTACAAGATTGGAAGTGAGCTAGCAAACTTGAAAGTATTCTTGATTTTATGAAACTAGAACTTTTGGAATTTATGAAGAACACTTAGAACTTGAAGATAGAACTTGAGAGAGATCAATTAGATGAAGAAAATTGAAGAATGAAAGTGTTTGTAGGTGTTTTTGGTCGTTGGTGTATGGATTAGATATAAAGGATATGTAATTTTGTTTTCATGTAAATAAGTCATGAATGATTACTCAATTTTTTGTAATTTTATGAGATATTTCATGCTAGTTGCCAAATGATGGTTCCCACATGTTTTAGGTGACTCACATGGGCTGCTAAGAGCTGATCATTGGAGTGTATATACCAATAGTACATACATCTAAAAGCTGTGTATTGTACGAGTACGAATACGGGTGCATACGAGTAGAATTGTTGATGAAACTGAACGAGGATGTAATTGTAAGCATTTTTGTTAAGTAGAAGTATTTTGATAAGTGTATTGAAGTCTTTCAAAAGTGTATAAATACATATTAAAACACTACATGTATATACATTTTAACTGAGTCGTTAAGTCATCGTTAGTCGTTACATGTAAGTGTTGTTTTGAAACCTTTAGGTTAACGATCTTGTTAAATGTTGTTAACTCAATGTTTATAATATCAAATGAGATTTTAAATTATTATATTATCATGATATTATCATGTATGAATATCTCTTAATATGATATATATACATTAAATGTCTTTACAACGATAATCGTTACATATATGTCTCGTTTAAAAATCATTAAGTTAGTAGTCTTGTTTTTACATATGTAGTTCATTGTTAATATACTTTATGATATGTTTTCTTATCATAGTATCATGTTAACTATATATATATATCCATATATATGTCATCATATAGTTTTTACAAGTTTTAACGTTCGTGAATCACCGATCAACTTGGGTTGTCAATTGTCTATATGAAACATATTTCAATTAATCAAGTCTTAACAAGTTTGATTGCTTAATATGTTGGAAACATTTAATCATGTAAATATCAATCTCAATTAATATATATAAAAATGGAAAAGTTCGGGTCACTACAGTACCTACCCGTTAAATAAATTTCGTCCCGAAATTTTAAGCTGTTGAAGGTGTTGACGAATCTTCTGGAAAGAGATGCGGGTATTTCTTCTTCATCTGATCTTCACGCTCCCAGGTGAACTCGGGTCCTCTACGTGCATTCCATCGAACCTTAACAATTGGTATCTTGTTTTGCTTAAGTCTTTTAACCTCACGATCCATTATTTCGACGGGTTCTTCGATGAATTGAAGTTTTTCGTTGATTTGGATTTCATCTAACGGAATAGTGAGATCTTCTTTGGCAAAACATTTCTTCAAATTCGAGACGTGGAAAGTGTTATGTACAGCCGCGAGTTGTTGAGGTAACTCAAGTCGGTAAGCTACTGGTCCGACACGATCAATAATCTTGAATGGTCCAATATACCTTGGATTTAATTTCCCTCGTTTACCAAATCGAACAACGCCTTTCCAAGGTGCAACTTTAAGCATGACCATCTCTCCAATTTCAAATTCTATATCTTTTCTTTTAATGTCAGCGTAGCTCTTTTGTCGACTTTGGGCGGTTTTCAACCGTTGTTGAATTTGGATGATCTTCTCGGTAGTTTCTTGTATAATCTCCGGACCCGTAATCTGTCTATCCCCCACTTCACTCCAACAAATCGGAGACCTGCACTTTCTACCATAAAGTGCTTCAAACGGCGCCATCTCAATGCTTGAATGGTAGCTGTTTTTGTAGGAAAATTCTGCTAACGGTAGATGTCGATCCCAACTGTTTCCGAAATCAATAACACATGCTCGTAGCATGTCTTCAAGCGTTTGTATCGTCCTTTCGCTCTGCCCATCAGTTTGTGGATGATAGGCAGTACTCATGTCTAGACGAGTTCCTAATGCTTGCTGTAATGTGTGCCAGAATCTTGAAATAAATCTGCCATCCCTATCAGAGATAATAGAGATTGGTATTCCATGTCTGGAGATGACTTCCTTCAAATACAGTCGTGCTAACTTCTCCATCTTGTCATCTTCTCTTATTGGCAGGAAGTGTGCTGATTTGGTGAGACGATCAACTATTACCCAAATAGTATCAAAACCACTTGCAGTCCTTGGCAATTTAGTGATGAAATCCATGGTAATATTTTCCCATTTCCATTCCGGGATTTCGGGTTGTTGAAGTAGACCTGATGGTTTCTGATGCTCAGCTTTGACCTTAGAACACGTCAAACATTCTCCTACGTATTTAGCAACATCGGCTTTCATACCCGGCCACCAAAAATGTTTCTTGAGATCCTTGTACATCTTCCCCGTTCCAGGATGTATTGAGTATCTGGTTTTATGAGCTTCTCTAAGTACCATTTCTCTCATATCTCCAAATTTTGGTACCCAAATTCTTTCAGCCCTATACCGGGTTCCGTCTTCCCGAATATTAAGATGCTTCTCCGATCCTTTGGGTATTTCATCCTTTAAATTTCCCTCTTTTAAAACTCCTTGTTGCGCCTCCTTTATTTGAGTAGTAAGGTTATTATGAATCATTATATTCATAGATTTTACTCGAATGGGTTCTCTGTCCTTCCTGCTCAAGGCATCGGCTACCACATTTGCCTTCCCCGGGTGGTAACGAATCTCAAAGTCGTAATCATTCAATAATTCAATCCACCTACGCTGCCTCATATTCAGTTGTTTCTGATTAAATATGTGTTGAAGACTTTTGTGGTCGGTATATATAATACTTTTGACCCCATATAAGTAGTGCCTCCAAGTCTTTAATGCAAAAACAACCGCGCCTAATTCCAAATCATGCGTTGTATAATTTTGTTCGTGAATCTTCAATTGTCTAGACGCATAAGCAATCACCTTCGTTCGTTGCATTAATACACAACCGAGACCTTGCTTTGATGCGTCACAATAAATCACAAAATCATCATTCCCTTCAGGCAATGACAATATAGGTGCCGTAGTTAGCTTTTTCTTCAATAACTGAAACGCTTTCTCTTGTTCATCATTCCATTCAAATTTCTTCCCTTTATGCGTTAATGCAGTCAAGGGTTTTGCTATTCTGGAAAAGTCTTGGATGAACCTTCTGTAGTAACCAGCTAGTCCTAAAAACTGGCGTATGTGTTTCGGAGTTTTCGGGGTTTCCCACTTTTCAACAGTTTCTATCTTTGCTGGATCCACCTTAATACCTTCTTTGTTCACTATGTGACCGAGGAATTGAACTTCTTCCAACCAAAATGCACACTTTGAAAACTTAGCGTACAATTCTTCCTTCCTCAATACTTCTAACACCTTTCTCAAATGTTCACCGTGTTCTTGGTCATTCTTTGAGTAAATAAGTATGTCATCAATGAAAACAATGACAAACTTGTCAAGGTATGGTCCACACACTCGGTTCATAAGGTCCATGAACACAGCTGGTGCATTAGTTAAACCAAACGGCATGACCATAAACTCGTAATGACCGTAGCGTGTTCTGAAAGCAGTCTTTGGAATATCATCTTCTTTCACCCGCATTTGATGATACCCGGAACGTAAGTCAATCTTTGAATAAACAGACGAGCCTTGTAGTTGATCAAATAAGTCGTCGATTCTTGGTAGTGGGTAGCGATTCTTGATGGTAAGTTTGTTCAACTCTCGGTAGTCGATACACAACCTGAATGTACCATCTTTCTTCTTGACAAACAAAACAGGAGCTCCCCACGGTGATGTGCTTGGTCGAATGAAACCACGCTCTAAAAGTTCTTGTAATTGGCTTTGCAGTTCTTTCATCTCGCTGGGTGCGAGTCTGTAAGGAGCACGAGCTATTGGTGCAGCTCCTGGTACAAGATCTATTTGAAATTCAACGGATCGATGTGGGGGTAATCCCGGTAATTCTTTCGGAAATACATCGGGAAATTCTTTTGCAATGGGAACATCATTGATGCTCTTTTCTTCAGTTTGTACTTTCTCGACGTGTGCTAGAACAGCATAGCAACCTTTTCTTATTAGTTTTTGTGCCTTCAAATTACTAATAAGATGTAGCTTCGTGTTGCCCTTTTCTCCGTACACCATTAAGGGTTTTCCTTTTTCTCGTATAATGCGAATTGCATTTTTGTAACAAACGATCTCCGCTTTCACTTCTTTCAACCAGTCCATACCGATTATTAAATATTACGTTTTTCAAAGACTGCATTCATTTTAAAACAAACCATAACCTTTATTTCATCAATAAAGGTTTAAAAAGCTTTACGTAGATTATCAAATAATGATAATCTAAAATATCCTGTTTACACACGACCATTACATAATGGTTTACAATACAAATATGTTACAACAAAATAAGTTTCTTGAATGCAGTTTTTACACAATATCATACAAGCATGGACTCCAAATCTCGTCCTTATTTAAGTATGCGACAGCGGAAGCTCTTAGTATTCACCTGAGAATAAACATGCTTTAAACGTCAACAAAAATGTTGGTGAGTTATAGGTTTAACCTATATATATCAAATCGTAACAATAGACCACAAGATTTCATATTTCAATACACATCCCATACATAGAGATAAAAATCATTCATATGGTGAACACCTGGTAACCGACATTAACAAGATGCATATATAAGAATATCCCCATCATTCCGGGACACCCTTCGGATATGATATAAATTTCGAAGTACTAAAGCATCCGGTACTTTGGATGGGGTTTGTTAGGCCCAATAGATCTATCTTTAGGATTCGCGTCAATTAGGGTGTCTGTTCCCTAATTCTTAGATTACCAGACTTAATAAAAAGGGGCATATTCGATTTCGATAATTCAACCATAGAATGTAGTTTCACGTACTTGTGTCTATTTTGTAAATCATTTATAAAACCTGCATGTATTCTCATCCCAAAAATATTAGATTTTAAAAGTGGGACTATAACTCACTTTCACAGATTTTTACTTCGTCGGGAAGTAAGACTTGGCCACTGTTGATTCACGAACCTATAACAATATATACATATATATTAAAGTATGTTCAAAATATATTTACAACACTTTTAATATATTTTGATGTTTTAAGTTTATTAAGTCAGTTGTCCTCGTTAGTAACCTATAACTAGTTGTCCACAGTTAGATGTACAGAAATAAATCAATAAATATTATCTTGAATCAATCCACGACCCAGTGTATACGTATCTCAGTATTGATCACAACTCAAACTATATATATTTTGGAATCAACCTCAACCCTGTATAGCTAACTCCAACATTCACATATAGAGTGTCTATGGTTGTTCCGAAATATATATAGATGTGTCGACATGATAGGTCGAAACATTGTATACGTGTCTATGGTATCTCAAGATTACATAATATACAATACAAGTTGATTAAGTTATGGTTGGAATAGATTTGTTACCAATTTTCACGTAGCTAAAATGAGAAAAATTATCCAATCTTGTTTTACCCATAACTTCTTCATTTTAAATCCGTTTTGAGTGAATCAAATTGCTATGGTTTCATATTGAACTCTATTTTATGAATCTAAATAGAAAAAGTATAGGTTTATAGTCGAAAAAATAAGTTACAAGTCGTTTTTGTAAAGGTAGTCATTTCAGTCGAAAGAACGACGTCTAGATGAGCATTTTAGAAAACATACTTCCACTTTGAGTTTAACCATAATTTTTGGATATAGTTTCATGTTCATAATAAAACTCATTTTCTCAGAATAACAACTTTTAAATCAAAGTTTATCATAGTTTTTAATTAACTAACCCAAAACAGCCCGCGTTGTTACTACGACGGCGTAAATCCGGTTTTACGGTGTTTTTCGTGTTTCCAGGTTTTAAATCATTAAGTTAGCATATCATATAGATATAGAACATGTGTTTAGTTGATTTTAAAAGTCAAGTTAGAAGGATTAACTTTTGTTTGCGAACAAGTTTAGAATTAACTAAACTATGTTCTAGTGATTACAAGTTTAAACCTTCGAATAAGATAGCTTTATATGTATGAATCGAATGATGTTATGAACATCATTACTACCTTAAGTTCCTTGTATAAACCTACTGGAAAAGAGAAAAATAGATCTAGCTTCAACGGATCCTTGGATGGCTCGAAGTTCTTGAAGCAGAATCATGACACGAAAACAAGTTCAAGTAAGATCATCACTTGAAATAAGATTGTTATAGTTATAGAAATTGAACCAAAGTTTGAATATGATTATTACCTTGTATTAGAATGATAACCTACTGTAAGAAACAAAGATTTCTTGAGGTTGGATGATCACCTTACAAGATTGGAAGTGAGCTAGCAAACTTGAAAGTATTCTTGATTTTATGAAACTAGAACTTTTGGAATTTATGAAGAACACTTAGAACTTGAAGATAGAACTTGAGAGAGATCAATTAGATGAAGAAAATTGAAGAATGAAAGTGTTTGTAGGTGTTTTTGGTCGTTGGTGTATGGATTAGATATAAAGGATATGTAATTTTGTTTTCATGTAAATAAGTCATGAATGATTACTCAATTTTTTGTAATTTTATGAGATATTTCATGCTAGTTGCCAAATGATGGTTCCCACATGTTTTAGGTGACTCACATGGGCTGCTAAGAGCTGATCATTGGAGTGTATATACCAATAGTACATACATCTAAAAGCTGTGTATTGTACGAGTACGAATACGGGTGCATACGAGTAGAATTGTTGATGAAACTGAACGAGGATGTAATTGTAAGCATTTTTGTTAAGTAGAAGTATTTTGATAAGTGTATTGAAGTCTTTCAAAAGTGTATAAATACATATTAAAACACTACATGTATATACATTTTAACTGAGTCGTTAAGTCATCGTTAGTCGTTACATGTAAGTGTTGTTTTGAAACCTTTAGGTTAACGATCTTGTTAAATGTTGTTAACTCAATGTTTATAATATCAAATGAGATTTTAAATTATTATATTATCATGATATTATCATGTATGAATATCTCTTAATATGATATATATACATTAAATGTCTTTACAACGATAATCGTTACATATATGTCTCGTTTAAAAATCATTAAGTTAGTAGTCTTGTTTTTACATATGTAGTTCATTGTTAATATACTTTATGATATGTTTTCTTATCATAGTATCATGTTAACTATATATATATATCCATATATATGTCATCATATAGTTTTTACAAGTTTTAACGTTCGTGAATCACCGATCAACTTGGGTTGTCAATTGTCTATATGAAACATATTTCAATTAATCAAGTCTTAACAAGTTTGATTGCTTAATATGTTGGAAACATTTAATCATGTAAATATCAATCTCAATTAATATATATAAAAATGGAAAAGTTCGGGTCACTACAGTACCTACCCGTTAAATAAATTTCGTCCCGAAATTTTAAGCTGTTGAAGGTGTTGACGAATCTTCTGGAAAGAGATGCGGGTATTTCTTCTTCATCTGATCTTCACGCTCCCAGGTGAACTCGGGTCCTCTACGTGCATTCCATCGAACCTTAACAATTGGTATCTTGTTTTGCTTAAGTCTTTTAACCTCACGATCCATTATTTCGACGGGTTCTTCGATGAATTGAAGTTTTTCGTTGATTTGGATTTCATCTAACGGAATAGTGAGATCTTCTTTGGCAAAACATTTCTTCAAATTCGAGACGTGGAAAGTGTTATGTACAGCCGCGAGTTGTTGAGGTAACTCAAGTCGGTAAGCTACTGGTCCGACACGATCAATAATCTTGAATGGTCCAATATACCTTGGATTTAATTTCCCTCGTTTACCAAATCGAACAACGCCTTTCCAAGGTGCAACTTTAAGCATGACCATCTCTCCAATTTCAAATTCTATATCTTTTCTTTTAATGTCAGCGTAGCTCTTTTGTCGACTTTGGGCGGTTTTCAACCGTTGTTGAATTTGGATGATCTTCTCGGTAGTTTCTTGTATAATCTCCGGACCCGTAATCTGTCTATCCCCCACTTCACTCCAACAAATCGGAGACCTGCACTTTCTACCATAAAGTGCTTCAAACGGCGCCATCTCAATGCTTGAATGGTAGCTGTTGTTGTAGGAAAATTCTGCTAACGGTAGATGTCGATCCCAACTGTTTCCGAAATCAATAACACATGCTCGTAGCATGTCTTCAAGCGTTTGTATCGTCCTTTCGCTCTGCCCATCAGTTTGTGGATGATAGGCAGTACTCATGTCTAGACGAGTTCCTAATGCTTGCTGTAATGTCTGCCAGAATCTTGAAATAAATCTGCCATCCCTATCAGAGATAATAGAGATTGGTATTCCATGTCTGGAGATGACTTCCTTCAAATACAGTCGTGCTAACTTCTCCATCTTGTCATCTTCTCTTATTGGCAGGAAGTGTGCTGATTTGGTGAGACGATTAACTATTACCCAAATAGTATCAAAACCACTTGCAGTCCTTGGCAATTTAGTGATGAAATCCATGGTAATGTTTTCCCATTTCCATTCCGGGATTTCGGGTTGTTGAAGTAGACCTGATGGTTTCTGATGCTCAGCTTTGACCTTAGAACACGTCAAACATTCTCCTACGTATTTAGCAACATCGGCTTTCATACCCGGCCACCAAAAATGTTTCTTGAGATCCTTGTACATCTTCCCCGTTCCAGGATGTATTGAGTATCTGGTTTTATGAGCTTCTCTAAGTACCATTTCTCTCATATCTCCAAATTTTGGTACCCAAATTCTTTCAGCCCTATACCGGGTTCCGTCTTCCCGAATATTAAGATGCTTCTCCGATCCTTTGGGTATTTCATCCTTTAAATTTCCCTCTTTTAAAACTCCTTGTTGCGCCTCCTTTATTTGAGTAGTAAGGTTATTATGAATCATTATATTCATAGATTTTACTCGAATGGGTTCTCTGTCCTTCCTGCTCAAGGCATCGGCTACCACATTTGCCTTCCCCGGGTGGTAACGAATCTCAAAGTCGTAATCATTCAATAATTCAATCCACCTACGCTGCCTCATATTCAGTTGTTTCTGATTAAATATGTGTTGAAGACTTTTGTGGTCGGTATATATAATACTTTTGACCCCATATAAGTAGTGCCTCCAAGTCTTTAATGCAAAAACAACCGCGCCTAATTCCAAATCATGCGTTGTATAATTTTGTTCGTGAATCTTCAATTGTCTAGACGCATAAGCAATCACCTTCATTCGTTGCATTAATACACAACCGAGACCTTGCTTTGATGCGTCACAATAAATCACAAAATCATCATTCCCTTCAGGCAATGACAATATAGGTGCCGTAGTTAGCTTTTTCTTCAATAACTGAAACGCTTTCTCTTGTTCATCATTCCATTCAAATTTCTTCCCTTTATGCGTTAATGCAGTCAAGGGTTTTGCTATTCTGGAAAAGTCTTGGATGAACCTTCTGTAGTAACCAGCTAGTCCTAAAAACTGGCGTATGTGTTTCGGAGTTTTCGGGGTTTCCCACTTTTCAACAGTTTCTATCTTTGCTGGATCCACCTTAATACCTTCTTTGTTCACTATGTGACCGAGGAATTGAACTTCTTCCAACCAAAATGCACACTTTGAAAACTTAGCGTACAATTCTTCCTTCCTCAATACTTCTAACACCTTTCTCAAATGTTCACCGTGTTCTTGGTCATTCTTTGAGTAAATAAGTATGTCATCAATGAAAACAATGACAAACTTGTCAAGGTATGGTCCACACACTCGGTTCATAAGGTCCATGAACACAGCTGGTGCATTAGTTAAACCAAACGGCATGACCATAAACTCGTAATGACCGTAGCGTGTTCTGAAAGCAGTCTTTGGAATATCATCTTCTTTCACCCGCATTTGATGATACCCGGAACGTAAGTCAATCTTTGAATAAACAGACGAGCCTTGTAGTTGATCAAATAAGTCGTCGATTCTTGGTAGTGGGTAGCGATTCTTGATGGTAAGTTTGTTCAACTCTCGGTAGTCGATACACAACCTGAATGTACCATCTTTCTTCTTGACAAACAAAACAGGAGCTCCCCACGGTGATGTGCTTGGTCGAATGAAACCACGCTCTAAAAGTTCTTGTAATTGGCTTTGCAGTTCTTTCATCTCGCTGGGTGCGAGTCTGTAAGGAGCACGAGCTATTGGTGCAGCTCCTGGTACAAGATCTATTTGAAATTCAACGGATCGATGTGGGGGTAATCCCGGTAATTCTTTCGGAAATACATCGGGAAATTCTTTTGCAATGGGAACATCATTGATGCTCTTTTCTTCAGTTTGTACTTTCTCGACGTGTGCTAGAACAGCATAGCAACCTTTTCTTATTAGTTTTTGTGCCTTCAAATTACTAATAAGATGTAGCTTCGTGTTGCCCTTTTCTCCGTACACCATTAAGGGTTTTCCTTTTTCTCGTATAATGCGAATTGCATTTTTGTAACAAACGATCTCCGCTTTCACTTCTTTCAACCAGTCCATACCGATTATCACATCAAAACTCCCTAACTCTACTGGTATCAAATCAATCTTAAATGTTTCGCTAACCAGTTTAATTTCTCGATTCCGACATATATTATCTGCTGAAATTAATTTACCATTTGCTAATTCGAGTAAAAATTTACTATCCAAAGGCGTCAATGGACAACTTAATTTAGCACAAAAATCTCTACTCATATAGCTTCTATCCGCACCCGAATCAAATAAAACGTAAGCAGATTTATTGTCAATAAGAAACGTACCCGTAACAAGCTCCGGGTCTTCCTGTGCCTCTATCGCATTAATATTGAAAACTCTTCCACGGCCTTGTCCATTCGTGTTCTCCTGGTTCGGGCAATTTCTAATAATGTGGCCTGGTTTTCCACATTTATAACAAACTACATTGGCATAACTTGCTCCGACACTACTTGCTCCGCCATTACTCGTTCCGACACCATTTGTTCCTTTCGTTCTATTAGCCCCTGGTCCGTAGACCTCACACTTCGCCGCGCTATGACCATTTCTTTTACACTTGTTGCAAAATTTGGTGCAGAACCCCGAGTGATTCTTTTCACACCTTTGGCATAGCTGCTTCTGATTGTTGTTGTTGTTGCGGTTATTATTGTTGTTGGGATGATTGTTGTAGTTGCTGTTGTTGTTGTTGTTGTTGTTGTTGTTGTTGTTGTTGGGCCGTTTGTTGTAGTTGCGATTGATGTTGCGATTGTTGGGATAATTGTTGCGATTATTGTTGTAATTACTGTTGTTGTTGTATTGGTGATTCTTATCACCGTTTTCCTCCCACTTTCTTTTGACTTGCTTCACATTGGCCTCTTCAGCAGTCTGTTCTTTAATTCTTTCTTCAATCTGGTTCACTAGTTTGTGAGCCATTCTACATGCCTGTTGTATGGAGGCGGGCTCGTGTGAACTTATATCTTCTTGGATTCTTTCCGGTAATCCTTTCACAAACGCGTCGATCTTCTCTTCCTCATCTTCGAATGCTCCCGGACACAATAGGCACAATTCTGTGAATCGTCTTTCGTACGTGGTAATATCAAATCCTTGGGTTCGTAACCCTCTAAGTTCTGTCTTGAGCTTATTGACCTCGGTTCTGGGACGGTACTTCTCGTTCATCAAGTGCTTGAATGCTGACCACGGTAGTGCGTACGCATCGTCTTGTCCCACCTGCTCTAGATAGGTATTCCACCATGTTAACGCAGAACCTGTGAAGGTATGCGTAGCATACTTCACTTTGTCCTCTTCAGTACACTTACTTATGGCAAACACCGATTCGACCTTCTCGGTCCACCGTTTCAATCCGATCGGTCCTTCGGTTCCATCAAATTCCAAAGGTTTGCAGGCAGTGAATTCTTTGTAGGTGCATCCTACACGATTTCCTGTACTGCTAGATCCAAGGTTATTGTTGGTATGTAGCGCAGCCTGTACTGCGGCTATGTTTGAAGCTAGAAAAGTACGGAATTCCTCTTCATTCATATTCACGGTGTGTCGAGTAGTCGGTGCCATTTCCTTCAAAATAGTTAAATGGAACAAGTTAATCATACAGAATATTAAGAGTAGTTAATAGTATTTCGTAGCATAATATGAACTCATTTATAAAAGCTTTTTCTTCATATTAGCGTTTTATAAGTTTAAATTCGGGTAGTACCTACCCGTTAAGTTCATACTTAGTAGCTAATATACAATTCAACTACTACAATTCTATATGAAAAACTGATTGTAATAATATTTCGCGTTCAAACTTTTATACAATATTTTACAAACTTACAATACCGCTTATTTTACATAAAGCATGAAATATAGCACACAATAACTTTGATACAAGATAGTTGTGAAGACAATTCTAGCTAGTACACAAGTCGTTCGGCAAAGGCAATAAAGACACGTAATTCATACGTCCAGAAACAAGTCATGCATTCTGGTTTTACTAGGACTACTTCCCATCCTTGGTCTTGTGCAACATAACCGTTATGGCCGTTGATAAGACAGCGTGTTGTAACGTCATCAAAGGGACGAGGGTTACGTAATGTCCAACAATCCCGTAATAATCTAAAAACCTCATTTCTTACCCCAATTACCGACTCCGTCACTTGTGGGAACGTTTTGTTTAATAGTTGTAGCCCGATGTTCTTGTTCTCACTTTGGTGAGAAGCGAACATTACTAATCCATAAGCATAACATGCTTCTTTATGTTGCATGTTAGCCGCTTTTTCTAAATCACGAAGTCCAATATTCGGATATATTGAGTCAAAATAATTTCTTAACCCGTTGCGTAAAATAGCATTTGGGTTCCCCGAAATATATGCGTCAAAGTAAACACATCGTAACTTATGGGTTTCCCAATGTGATATCCCCCATCTTTCAAACGAAAGTCTCTTATAAACCAAGACATTCTTGGAACGTTCTTCGAATGTCTTACAAACTGATCTCGCCTTAAATAGTTGTGCCGAAGAATTCTGACCGACTCTAGACAAGATTTCATCAATCATGTCTCCGGGTAGGTCTCTTAAAATATTGGGTTGTCTATCCATTTTGTGTTTTTATACTGTAAAATAGACAAGAGTTAGATTCATAAAAAAAAATACTTATTAATACAAGCAATTTTTACATATATCATAAAGCATAAGCACACTATATTACATATATTACACCACACGAATACAACTATCTTATTCCGACTCGCTTGTTTCTTCTTCTTCGGTTTTGGTTCGTTTTGCCAAGTTTCTAGGGATATATGATGTTCCCCTAATACGAGCCGTAATTTTCCACATTGGTTTAGAAAAACCTGGTGGTTTAGAGGTTCCCGGGTCATTGTTACAACTTAAGGACTTCGGGGGTTGACGATACATATAAAGTTCATCGGGGTTGGAATTAGATTTCTCTATTTTTATGCCCTTTCCCTTATTATTTTCTTTTGCCTTTTTAAATTCAGTTGGGGTAATTTCTATAACATCATCGGAATTCTCGTCGGAATCCGATTCATCGGAGAATTGGTAATCCTCCCAATATTTTGCTTCCTTGGCGGAAACACCATTGACCATAATTAACTTTGGTCGGTTGGTTGAGGATTTTCTTTTACTTAACCGTTTTATTATTTCCCCCACCGGTTCTATTTCTTCATCCGGTTCCGATTCTTCTTCCGGTTCCGATTCTTCTTCCGGTTCCGACTCTTCTTCCGGTTCCTCTTCGGGAACTTGTGAATCAGTCCACAAATCATTCCAATTTACATTTGACTCTTCATTATTATTAGGTGAGTCAATGGGACTTGTTCTAGAGGTAGACATCTATCACATAATATCAAACACGTTAAGAGATTAATATATCACATAATATTCATATGTTAAAAATATATAGTTTCCAACAAAAATGTTAAGCAATCATTTTTAAAGAAAACACGGTCGAAGTCCAGACTCACTAATGCATCCTAACAAACTCGATAAGACACACTAATGCAAATTTTCTGGTTCTCTAAGACCAACGCTCTGATACCAACTGAAATGTCCCGTTCTTATTGATTAAAAACGTTCCATATTAATTGATTTCGTTGCGATGTTTTGACCTCTATATGAGACGTTTTTCAAAGACTGCATTCATTTTAAAACAAACCATAACCTTTATTTCATCAATAAAGGTTTAAAAAGCTTTACGTAGATTATCAAATAATGATAATCTAAAATATCCTGTTTACACACGACCATTACATAATGGTTTACAATACAAATATGTTACAACAAAATAAGTTTCTTGAATGCAGTTTTTACACAATATCATACAAGCATGGACTCCAAATCTCGTCCTTATTTAAGTATGCGACAGCGGAAGCTCTTAGTATTCACCTGAGAATAAACATGCTTTAAACGTCAACAAAAATGTTGGTGAGTTATAGTCCCACTTTTAAAATCTAATATTTTTGGGATGAGAATACATGCAGGTTTTATAAATGATTTACAAAATAGACACAAGTACGTGAAACTACATTCTATGGTTGAATTATCGAAATCGAATATGCCCCTTTTTATTAAGTCTGGTAATCTAAGAATTAGGGAACAGACACCCTAATTGACGCGAATCCTAAAGATAGATCTATTGGGCCTAACAAACCCCATCCAAAGTACCGGATGCTTTAGTACTTAATTTCCTTGTATAAACCTACTGGAAAAGAGAAAAATAGATCTAGCTTCAACGGATCCTTGGATGGCTCGAAGTTCTTGAAGCAGAATCATGACACGAAAACAAGTTCAAGTAAGATCATCACTTGAAATAAGATTGTTATAGTTATAGAAATTGAACCAAAGTTTGAATATGATTATTACCTTGTATTAATAACATCATGTTTTGACTAATATATCATATTTCATTCGACCAAGCACATCACCGTGGGGAGCTCCTGTTTTGTTTGTCAAGAAGAAAGATGGTACATTCAGGTTGTGTATCGACTACCGAGAGTTGAACAAACTTACCATCAAGAATCGCTACCCACTACCAAGAATCGACGACTTATTTGATCAACTACAAGGCTCGTCTGTTTATTCAAAGATTGACTTACGTTCCGGGTATCATCAAATGCGGGTGAAAGAAGATGATATTCCAAAGACTGCTTTCAGAACACGCTACGGTCATTACGAGTTTATGGTCATGCCGTTTGGTTTAACTAATGCACCAGCTGTGTTCATGGACCTTATGAACCGAGTGTGTGGACCATACCTTGACAAGTTTGTCATTGTTTTCATTGATGACATACTTATTTACTCAAAGAATGACCAAGAACACGGTGAACATTTGAGAAAGGTGTTAGAAGTATTGAGGAAGGAAGAATTGTACGCTAAGTTTTCAAAGTGTGCATTTTGGTTGGAAGAAGTTCAATTCCTCGGTCACATAGTGAACAAAGAAGGTATTAAGGTGGATCCAGCAAAGATAGAAACTGTTGAAAAGTGGGAAACCCCGAAAACTCCGAAACACATACGCCAGTTTTTAGGACTAGCTGGTTACTACAGAAGGTTCATCCAAGACTTTTCCAGAATAGCAAAACCCTTGACTGCATTAACGCATAAAGGGAAGAAATTTGAATGGAATGATGAACAAGAGAAAGCGTTTCAGTTATTGAAGAAAAAGCTAACTACGGCACCTATATTGTCATTGCCTGAAGGGAATGATGATTTTGTGATTTATTGTGACGCATCAAAGCAAGGTCTCGGTTGTGTATTAATGCAACGAACGAAGGTGATTGCTTATGCGTCTAGACAATTGAAGATTCACGAACAAAATTATACAACGCATGATTTGGAATTAGGCGCGGTTGTTTTTGCATTAAAGACTTGGAGGCACTACTTATATGGGGTCAAAAGTATTATATATACCGACCACAAAAGTCTTCAACACATATTTAATCAGAAACAACTGAATATGAGGCAGCGTAGGTGGATTGAATTATTGAATGATTACGACTTTGAGATTCGTTACCACCCGGGGAAGGCAAATGTGGTAGCCGATGCCTTGAGCAGGAAGGACAGAGAACCCATTCGAGTAAAATCTATGAATATAATGATTCATAATAACCTTACTACTCAAATAAAGGAGGCGCAACAAGGAGTTTTAAAAGAGGGAAATTTCTCATATAGAGGTCAAAACCTCGCAACGAAATCAATTAATATGGAACGTTTTTAATCAATAAGAACGGGACATTTCAGTTGAATAATAATAAATAATTATTGTTATATATAATTATTCACCTCTAGAACAAGTCCCATTGACTCACCTAATAATAATGAAGAGTCAAATGTAAATTGGAATGATTTGTGGACTGATTCACAAGTTCCCGAAGAGGAACCGGAAGAAGAGTCAGAACCGGAAGAAGAATCGGAACCGGAAGAAGAATCGGAACCGGATGAAGAAATAGAACCGGTGGGGGAAATAATAAAACGGTTAAGTAAAAGAAAATCCTCAACCAACCGACCAAAGTTAATTATGGTCAATGGTGTTTCCGCCAAGGAAGCAAAATATTGGGAGGATTACCAATTCTCCGATGAATCGGATTCCGACGAGAATTCCGATGATGTTATAGAAATTACCCCAACTGAATTTAAAAAGGCAAAAGAAAATAATAAGGGAAAGGGCATAAAAATAGAGAAATCTAATTCCAACCCCGATGAACTTTATATGTATCGTCAACCCCCGAAGTCCTTAAGTTGTAACAATGACCCGGGAACCTCTAAACCACCAGGTTTTTCTAAACCAATGTGGAAAATTACGGCTCGTATTAGGGGAACATCATATATCCCTAGAAACTTGGCAAAACGAACCAAAACCGAAGAAGAAGAAACAAGCGAGTCGGAATAAGATAGTTGTATTCGTGTGGTGTAATATATGTAATATAGTGTGCTTATGCTTTATGATATATGTAAAAATTGCTTGTATTAATAAGTATTTTTTTTTATGAATCTAACTCTTGTCTATTTTACAGTATAAAAACACAAAATGGATAGACAACGCAATATTTTAAGAGACCTACCCGGAGACATGATTGATGAAATCTTGTCTAGAGTCGGTCAGAATTCTTCGGCACAACTATTTAAGGCGAGATCAGTTTGTAAGACATTCGAAGAACGTTCCAAGAATGTCTTGGTTTATAAGAGACTTTCGTTTGAAAGATGGGGGATATCACATTGGGAAACCCATAAGTTACGATGTGTTTACTTTGACGCATATATTTCGGGGAACCCAAATGCTATTTTACGCAACGGGTTAAGAAATTATTTTGACTCAATATATCCGAATATTGGACTTCGTGATTTAGAAAAAGCGGCTAACATGCAACATAAAGAAGCATGTTATGCTTATGGATTAGTAATGTTCGCTTCTCACCAAAGTGAGAACAAGAACATCGGGCTACAACTATTAAACAAAATGTTCCCACAAGTGACGGAGTCGGTAATTGGGGTAAGAAATGAGGTTTTTAGATTATTACGGGACTGTTGGACATTACGTAACCCTCGTCCCTTTGATGACGTTACAACACGCTGTCTTATCAACGGCCATAACGGTTATGTTGCACAAGACCAAGGATGGGAAGTAGTCCTAGTAAAACCAGAATGCATGACTTGTTTCTGGACGTATGAATTACGTGTCTTTATTGCCTTTGCCGAACGACTTGTGTACTAGCTAGAATTGTCTTCACAACTATCTTGTATCAAAGTTATTGTGTGCTATATTTCATGCTTTATGTAAAATAAGCGGTATTGTAAGTTTGTAAAATATTGTATAAAAGTTTGAACGCGAAATATTATTACAATCAGTTTTTCATATAGAATTGTAGTAGTTGAATTGTATATTAGCTACTAAGTATGAACTTAACGGGTAGGTACTACCCGAATTTAAACTTATAAAACGCTAATATGAAGAAAAAGCTTTTATAAATGAGTTCATATTATGCTACGAAATACTATTAACTACTCTTAATATTCTGTATGATTAACTTGTTCCATTTAACTATTTTGAAGGAAATGGCACCGACTACTCGACACACCGTGAATATGAATGAAGAGGAATTCCGTACTTTTCTAGCTTCAAACATAGCCGCAGTACAGGCTGCGCTACATACCAACAATAACCTTGGATCTAGCAGTACAGGAAATCGTGTAGGATGCACCTACAAAGAATTCACTGCCTGCAAACCTTTGGAATTTGATGGAACCGAAGGACCGATCGGATTGAAACGGTGGACCGAGAAGGTCGAATCGGTGTTTGCCATAAGTAAGTGTACTGAAGAGGACAAAGTGAAGTATGCTACGCATACCTTCACAGGTTCTGCGTTAACATGGTGGAATACCTATCTAGAGCAGGTGGGACAAGACGATGCGTACGCACTACCGTGGTCAGCATTCAAGCACTTGATGAACGAGAAGTACCGTCCCAGAACCGAGGTCAATAAGCTCAAGACAGAACTTAGAGGGTTACGAACCCAAGGATTTGATATTACCACGTACGAAAGACGATTCACAGAATTGTGCCTATTGTGTCCGGGAGCATTCGAAGATGAGGAAGAGAAGATCGACGCGTTTGTGAAAGGATTACCGGAAAGAATCCAAGAAGATATAAGTTCACACGAGCCCGCCTCCATACAACAGGCATGTAGAATGGCTCACAAACTAGTGAACCAGATTGAAGAAAGAATTAAAGAACAGACTGCTGAAGAGGCCAATGTGAAGCAAGTCAAAAGAAAGTGGGAGGAAAACGGTGATAAGAATCACCAATACAACAACAACAGTAATTACAACAATAATCGCAACAATTATCCCAACAATCGCAACATCAATCGCAACTACAACAAACGGCCCAACAACAACAACAACAACAACAACAACAACAACAACAACAACAGCAACTACAACAATCATCCCAACAACAATAATAACCGCAACAACAACAACAATCAGAAGCAGCTATGCCAAAGGTGTGAAAAGAATCACTCGGGGTTCTGCACCAAATTTTGCAACAAGTGTAAAAGAAATGGTCATAGCGCGGCGAAGTGTGAGGTCTACGGACCAGGGGCTAATAGAACGAAAGGAACAAATGGTGTCGGAACGAGTAATGGCGGAGCAAGTAGTGTCGGAGCAAGTTATGCCAATGTAGTTTGTTATAAATGTGGAAAACCAGGCCACATTATTAGAAATTGCCCGAACCAGGAGAACACGAATGGACAAGGCCGTGGAAGAGTTTTCAATATTAATGCGAT
Source organism: Rutidosis leptorrhynchoides (assembly GCF_046630445.1). Lineage (NCBI taxonomy): Eukaryota > Viridiplantae > Streptophyta > Magnoliopsida > Asterales > Asteraceae > Rutidosis > Rutidosis leptorrhynchoides. The sequence continues at coordinate 238,519,683 of NC_092338.1, read as the reverse complement.
AGAGGCACAGGAACACCCGGAGCTTGTTACGGGTACGTTTCTTATTGACAATAAATCTGCTTACGTTTTATTTGATTCGGGTGCGGATAGAAGCTATATGAGTAGAGATTTTTGTGCTAAATTAAGTTGTCCATTGACGCCTTTGGATAGTAAATTTTTACTCGAATTAGCAAATGGTAAATTAATTTCAGCAGATAATATATGTCGGAATCGAGAAATTAAACTGGTTAGCGAAACATTTAAGATTGATTTGATACCAGTAGAGTTAGGGAGTTTTGATGTGATAATCGGTATGGACTGGTTGAAAGAAGTGAAAGCGGAGATCGTTTGTTACAAAAATGCAATTCGCATTATACGAGAAAAAGGAAAACCCTTAATGGTGTACGGAGAAAAGGGCAACACGAAGCTACATCTTATTAGTAATTTGAAGGCACAAAAACTAATAAGAAAAGGTTGCTATGCTGTTCTAGCACACGTCGAGAAAGTACAAACTGAAGAAAAGAGCATCAATGATGTTCCCATTGCAAAAGAATTTCCCGATGTATTTCCGAAAGAATTACCGGGATTACCCCCACATCGATCCGTTGAATTTCAAATAGATCTTGTACCAGGAGCTGCACCAATAGCTCGTGCTCCTTACAGACTCGCACCCAGCGAGATGAAAGAACTGCAAAGCCAATTACAAGAACTTTTAGAGCGTGGTTTCATTCGACCAAGCACATCACCGTGGGGAGCTCCTGTTTTGTTTGTCAAGAAGAAAGATGGTACATTCAGGTTGTGTATCGACTACCGAGAGTTGAACAAACTTACCATCAAGAATCGCTACCCACTACCAAGAATCGACGACTTATTTGATCAACTACAAGGCTCGTCTGTTTATTCAAAGATTGACTTACGTTCCGGGTATCATCAAATGCGGGTGAAAGAAGATGATATTCCAAAGACTGCTTTCAGAACACGCTACGGTCATTACGAGTTTATGGTCATGCCGTTTGGTTTAACTAATGCACCAGCTGTGTTCATGGACCTTATGAACCGAGTGTGTGGACCATACCTTGACAAGTTTGTCATTGTTTTCATTGATGACATACTTATTTACTCAAAGAATGACCAAGAACACGGTGAACATTTGAGAAAGGTGTTAGAAGTATTGAGGAAGGAAGAATTGTACGCTAAGTTTTCAAAGTGTGCATTTTGGTTGGAAGAAGTTCAATTCCTCGGTCACATAGTGAACAAAGAAGGTATTAAGGTGGATCCAGCAAAGATAGAAACTGTTGAAAAGTGGGAAACCCCGAAAACTCCGAAACACATACGCCAGTTTTTAGGACTAGCTGGTTACTACAGAAGGTTCATCCAAGACTTTTCCAGAATAGCAAAACCCTTGACTGCATTAACGCATAAAGGGAAGAAATTTGAATGGAATGATGAACAAGAGAAAGCGTTTCAGTTATTGAAGAAAAAGCTAACTACGGCACCTATATTGTCATTGCCTGAAGGGAATGATGATTTTGTGATTTATTGTGACGCATCAAAGCAAGGTCTCGGTTGTGTATTAATGCAACGAACGAAGGTGATTGCTTATGCGTCTAGACAATTGAAGATTCACGAACAAAATTATACAACGCATGATTTGGAATTAGGCGCGGTTGTTTTTGCATTAAAGACTTGGAGGCACTACTTATATGGGGTCAAAAGTATTATATATACCGACCACAAAAGTCTTCAACACATATTTAATCAGAAACAACTGAATATGAGGCAGCGTAGGTGGATTGAATTATTGAATGATTACGACTTTGAGATTCGTTACCACCCGGGGAAGGCAAATGTGGTAGCCGATGCCTTGAGCAGGAAGGACAGAGAACCCATTCGAGTAAAATCTATGAATATAATGATTCATAATAACCTTACTACTCAAATAAAGGAGGCGCAACAAGGAGTTTTAAAAGAGGGAAATTTAAAGGATGAAATACCCAAAGGATCGGAGAAGCATCTTAATATTCGGGAAGACGGAACCCGGTATAGGGCTGAAAGAATTTGGGTACCAAAATTTGGAGATATGAGAGAAATGGTACTTAGAGAAGCTCATAAAACCAGATACTCAATACATCCTGGAACGGGGAAGATGTACAAGGATCTCAAGAAACATTTTTGGTGGCCGGGTATGAAAGCCGATGTTGCTAAATACGTAGGAGAATGTTTGACGTGTTCTAAGGTCAAAGCTGAGCATCAGAAACCATCAGGTCTACTTCAACAACCCGAAATCCCGGAATGGAAATGGGAAAACATTACCATGGATTTCATCACTAAATTGCCAAGGACTGCAAGTGGTTTTGATACTATTTGGGTAATAGTTGATCGTCTCACCAAATCAGCACACTTCCTGCCAATAAGAGAAGATGACAAGATGGAGAAGTTAGCACGACTGTATTTGAAGGAAGTCATCTCCAGACATGGAATACCAATCTCTATTATCTCTGATAGGGATGGCAGATTTATTTCAAGATTCTGGCAGACATTACAGCAAGCATTAGGAACTCGTCTAGACATGAGTACTGCCTATCATCCACAAACTGATGGGCAGAGCGAAAGGACGATACAAACGCTTGAAGACATGCTACGAGCATGTGTTATTGATTTCGGAAACAGTTGGGATCGACATCTACCGTTAGCAGAATTTTCCTACAACAACAGCTACCATTCAAGCATTGAGATGGCGCCGTTTGAAGCACTTTATGGTAGAAAGTGCAGGTCTCCGATTTGTTGGAGTGAAGTGGGGGATAGACAGATTACGGGTCCGGAGATTATACAAGAAACTACCGAGAAGATCATCCAAATTCAACAACGGTTGAAAACCGCCCAAAGTCGACAAAAGAGCTACGCTGACATTAAAAGAAAAGATATAGAATTTGAAATTGGAGAGATGGTCATGCTTAAAGTTGCACCTTGGAAAGGCGTTGTTCGATTTGGTAAACGAGGGAAATTAAATCCAAGGTATATTGGACCATTCAAGATTATTGATCGTGTCGGACCAGTAGCTTACCGACTTGAGTTACCTCAACAACTCGCGGCTGTACATAACACTTTCCACGTCTCGAATTTGAAGAAATGTTTTGCCAAAGAAGATCTCACTATTCCGTTAGATGAAATCCAAATCAACGAAAAACTTCAATTCATCGAAGAACCCGTCGAAATAATGGATCGTGAGGTTAAAAGACTTAAGCAAAACAAGATACCAATTGTTAAGGTTCGATGGAATGCACGTAGAGGACCCGAGTTCACCTGGGAGCGTGAAGATCAGATGAAGAAGAAATACCCGCATCTCTTTCCAGAAGATTCGTCAACACCTTCAACAGCTTAAAATTTCGGGACGAAATTTATTTAACGGGTAGGTACTGTAGTGACCCGAACTTTTCCATTTTTATATATATTAATTGAGATTGATATTTACATGATTAAATGTTTCCAACATATTAAGCAATCAAACTTGTTAAGACTTGATTAATTGAAATATGTTTCATATAGACAATTGACAACCCAAGTTGATCGGTGATTCACGAACGTTAAAACTTGTAAAAACTATATGATGACATATATATGGATATATATATATAGTTAACATGATACTATGATAAGAAAACATATCATAAAGTATATTAACAATGAACTACATATGTAAAAACAAGACTACTAACTTAATGATTTTTAAACGAGACATATATGTAACGATTATCGTTGTAAAGACATTTAATGTATATATATCATATTAAGAGATATTCATACATGATAATATCATGATAATATAATAATTTAAAATCTCATTTGATATTATAAACATTGAGTTAACAACATTTAACAAGATCGTTAACCTAAAGGTTTCAAAACAACACTTACATGTAACGACTAACGATGACTTAACGACTCAGTTAAAATGTATATACATGTAGTGTTTTAATATGTATTTATACACTTTTGAAAGACTTCAATACACTTATCAAAATACTTCTACTTAACAAAAATGCTTACAATTACATCCTCGTTCAGTTTCATCAACAATTCTACTCGTATGCACCTGTATTCGTACTCGTACAATACACAGCTTTTAGATGTATGTACTATTGGTATATACACTCCAATGATCAGCTCTTAGCAGCCCATGTGAGTCACCTAAAACATGTGGGAACCATCATTTGGCAACTAGCATGAAATATCTCATAAAATTACAAAAAATTGAGTAATCATTCATGACTTATTTACATGAAAACAAAATTACATATCCTTTATATCTAATCCATACACCAACGACCAAAAACACCTACAAACACTTTCATTCTTCAATTTTCTTCATCTAATTGATCTCTCTCAAGTTCTATCTTCAAGTTCTAAGTGTTCTTCATAAATTCCAAAAGTTCTAGTTTCATAAAATCAAGAATACTTTCAAGTTTGCTAGCTCACTTCCAATCTTGTAAGGTGATCATCCAACCTCAAGAAATCTTTGTTTCTTACAGTAGGTTATCATTCTAATACAAGGTAATAATCATATTCAAACTTTGGTTCAATTTCTATAACTATAACAATCTTATTTCAAGTGATGATCTTACTTGAACTTGTTTTCGTGTCATGATTCTGCTTCAAGAACTTCGAGCCATCCAAGGATCCGTTGAAGCTAGATCTATTTTTCTCTTTTCCAGTAGGTTTATACAAGGAACTTAAGGTAGTAATGATGTTCATAACATCATTCGATTCATACATATAAAGCTATCTTATTCGAAGGTTTAAACTTGTAATCACTAGAACATAGTTTAGTTAATTCTAAACTTGTTCGCAAACAAAAGTTAATCCTTCTAACTTGACTTTTAAAATCAACTAAACACATGTTCTATATCTATATGATATGCTAACTTAATGATTTAAAACCTGGAAACACGAAAAACACCGTAAAACCGGATTTACGCCGTCGTAGTAACAACGCGGGCTGTTTTGGGTTAGTTAATTAAAAACTATGATAAACTTTGATTTAAAAGTTGTTATTCTGAGAAAATGAGTTTTATTATGAACATGAAACTATATCCAAAAATTATGGTTAAACTCAAAGTGGAAGTATGTTTTCTAAAATGCTCATCTAGACGTCGTTCTTTCGACTGAAATGACTACCTTTACAAAAACGACTTGTAACTTATTTTTTCGACTATAAACCTATACTTTTTCTATTTAGATTCATAAAATAGAGTTCAATATGAAACCATAGCAATTTGATTCACTCAAAACGGATTTAAAATGAAGAAGTTATGGGTAAAACAAGATTGGATAATTTTTCTCATTTTAGCTACGTGAAAATTGGTAACAAATCTATTCCAACCATAACTTAATCAACTTGTATTGTATATTATGTAATCTTGAGATACCATAGACACGTATACAATGTTTCGACCTATCATGTCGACACATCTATATATATTTCGGAACAACCATAGACACTCTATATGTGAATGTTGGAGTTAGCTATACAGGGTTGAGGTTGATTCCAAAATATATATAGTTTGAGTTGTGATCAATACTGAGATACGTATACACTGGGTCGTGGATTGATTCAAGATAATATTTATTGATTTATTTCTGTACATCTAACTTTGGACAACTAGTTATAGGTTACTAACGAGGACAACTGACTTAATAAACTTAAAACATCAAAATATATTAAAAGTGTTGTAAATATATTTTGAACATACTTTAATATATATGTATATATTGTTATAGGTTCGTGAATCTGTAGTGACCCGAACTTTTCCATGTTTATATATATTAATTGAGATTGATGTTTACATGATTAAATGTTTCCAACATGTTAAGCAATCAAACTTGTTAAGACTTGATTAATTGAAATAGGTTTCATATAGACAATTGACCACCTAAGTTGACCGGTGATTCACGAACGTTAAAACTTGTAAAAAACTATATGATGACATATATATGGTTATATATATAGTTAACATGATATTATGATAAGTAAACATATCATTAATTATATTAACAATGAACTACATATGTAAAAACAAGACTACTAACTTAATGATTTTGAAACGAGACACATATGTAACGTTTATCGTTGTAACGACATTTAATGTATATATATCATATTAAGAGATATTCGTACATCATAATATCATGATAATATAATAATTTAAAATCTCTTTTGTTATTATAAACATTGGGTTAACAACATTTAACAAGATCGTTAACCTAAAGGTTTCAAAACAACACTTACATGTAACGACTAACGATGACTTAACGACTCAGTTAAAATGTATATACATGTAGTGTTTTAATATGTATTTATACACTTTTGAAAGACTTCAATACACTTATCAAAATACTTCTACTTAACAAAAATGCTTACAATTACATTCTCGTTCAGTTTCATCAACAATTCTACTCGTATGCACCCGTATTCGTACTCGTACAATACACAGCTTTTAGATGTATGTACTATTGGTATATACACTCCAATGATCAGCTCTTAGCAGCCCATGTGAGTCACCTAACACATGTGGGAACCATCATTTGGCAACTAGCATGAAATATCTCATAAGATTACAAAAATATGAGTAATCATTCATGACTTATTTACATGAAAACAAAATTACATATCCTTTATATCTAATCCATACACCAACGACCAAAAACACCTACAAACACTTTCATTCTTCAATTTTCTTCATCTAATTGAACTCTCTCAAGTTCTATCTTCAAGTTCTAAGTGTTCTTCATAAATTTCAAAAGTTCTAGTTTCATAAAATCAAGAATACTTTCAAGATTGCTAGCTCACTTCCAATCTTGTAAGGTGATCATCCAACCTCAAGAAATCTTTGTTTCTTACAGTAGGTTATCATTCTAATACAAGGTAATAATCATATTCAAACTTTAGTTCAATTTCTATAACTATAACAATCTTATTTCAAGTGATGATCTTACTTGAACTTGTTTTCGTGTCATGATTTTGCTTCAAGAACTTTGAGCCATCCAAGGATCCATTGAAGCTAGATCCATTTTTCTCTTTTCCAGTAGGTTCATCCAAGGAACTTAAGGTAGTAATGATGTTCATAACATCATTCGATTCATACATATAAAGCTATCTTATTCGAAGGTTTAAACTTGTAATCACTAGAACATAGTTTAGTTAATTCTAAACTTGTTCGCAAACAAAAGTTAATCCTTCTAACTTGACTTTTAAAATCAACTAAACACATGTTCTATATCTATATGATATGCTAACTTAATGATTTAAAACCTGGAAACACGAAAAACACCGTAAAACCGGATTTACGCCGTCGTAGTAACACCGCGGGCTGTTTTGGGTTAGTTAATTAAAAACTATGATAAACTTTGATTTAAAAGTTGTTATTCTGAGAAAATGATTTTTATTATGAACATGAAACTATATCCAAAAATTATGGTTAAACTCAAAGTGGAAGTATGTTTTCTAAATGGTCATCTAGACGTCGTTCTTTCGACTGAAATGACTACCTTTACAAAAACGACTTGTAACTTATTTTTTCGACTATAAACCTATACCTTTTCTGTTTAGATTCATAAAATAGAGTTCAATATGAAACCATAGCAATTTGATTCACTCAAAACGGATTTAAAATGAAGAAGTTATGGGTAAAACAAGATTGGATAATTTTTCTCATTTTAGCTACGTGAAAATTGGTAACAAATCTATTCCAACCATAACTTAATCAACTTGTATTGTATATTATGTAATCTTGAGATACCATAGACACGTATACAATGTTTCGACCTATCATGTCGACACATCTATATATATTTCGGAACAACCATAGACACTCTATATGTGAATGTTGGAGTTAGCTATACAGGGTTGAGGTTGATTCCAAAATATATATAGTTTGAGTTGTGATCAATACTGAGATACGTATACACTGGGTCGTGGATTGATTCAAGATAATATTTATCGATTTATTTCTGTACATCTAACTGTGGACAACTAGTTGTAGGTTACTAACGAGGACAGCTGACTTAATAAACTTAAAACATCAAAATATATTAAAAGTGTTGTAAATATATTTTGAACATACTTTGATATATATGTATATATTGTTATAGGTTCGTGAATCAACCAGTGGCCAAGTCTTACTTCCCGACGAAGTAAAAATCTGTGAAAGTGAGTTATAGTCCCACTTTTAAAATCTAATATTTTTGGGATGAGAATACATGCAGGTTTTATAAATGATTTACAAAATAGACACAAGTACGTGAAACTACATTCTATGGTTGAATTATCGAAATCGAATATGCCCCTTTTTATTAAGTCTGGTAATCTAAGAATTAGGGAACAGACACCCTAATTGACGCGAATCCTAAAGATAGATCTATTGGGCCTAACAAACCCCATCCAAAGTACCGGATGCTTTAGTACTTCGAAATTTATATCATATCCGAAGGGTGTCCCGGAATGATGGGGATATTCTTATATATGCATCTTGTTATTGTCGGTTACCAGGTGTTCACCATATGAATGATTTTTATCTCTATGTATGGGATGCGTATTGAAATATGAAATCTTGTGGTCTATTATTATGATTTGATATATATATAGGTTAAACCTATAACTCACCAACATTTTTGTTGACGTTTTAAGCATGTTTATTCTCAGGTGATTATTAAGAGCTTCCGCTGTCGCATACTTAAATAAGGACGAGATTTGGAGTCCATGCTTGTATGATATTGTGTAAAAACTGCATTCAAGAAACTTATTTTGTTGTAACATATTTGTATTGTAAACCATTATGTAATGGTCGTGTGTAAACAGGATATTTTAGATTATCATTATTTGATAATCTACTTAAAGCTTTTTAAACCTTTATTGATGAAATAAAGGTTATGGTTTGTTTTAAAATGAATGCAGTCTTTGAAAAACGTCTCATATAGAGGTCAAAACCTCGCAACGAAATCAATTAATATGGAACGTTTTTAATCAATAAGAACGGGACATTTCAGTTGGTATCCGAGCGTTGGTCTTAGAGAACCAGAAAATTTGCATTAGTGTGTCTTATCGAGTTTGTTAGGATGCATTAGTGAGTCTGGACTTCGACCGTGTTTTCTTTAAAAATGATTGCTTAACATTTTTGTTGGAAACTATATATTTTTAACATATGAATATTATGTGATATATTAATCTCTTAACGTGTTTGATATTATGTGATAGATGTCTACCTCTAGAACAAGTCCCATTGACTCACCTAATAATAATGAAGAGTCAAATGTAAATTGGAATGATTTGTGGACTGATTCACAAGTTCCCGAAGAGGAACCGGAAGAAGAGTCGGAACCGGAAGAAGAATCGGAACCGGAAGAAGAATCGGAACCGGATGAAGAAATAGAACCGGTGGGGGAAATAATAAAACGGTTAAGTAAAAGAAAATCCTCAACCAACCGACCAAAGTTAATTATGGTCAATGGTGTTTCCGCCAAGGAAGCAAAATATTGGGAGGATTACCAATTCTCCGATGAATCGGATTCCGACGAGAATTCCGATGATGTTATAGAAATTACCCCAACTGAATTTAAAAAGGCAAAAGAAAATAATAAGGGAAAGGGCATAAAAATAGAGAAATCTAATTCCAACCCCGATGAACTTTATATGTATCGTCAACCCCCGAAGTCCTTAAGTTGTAACAATGACCCGGGAACCTCTAAACCACCAGGTTTTTCTAAACCAATGTGGACAACGACGGCTCGTATTAGGGGAACATCATATATCCCTAGAAACTTGGCAAAACGAACCAAAAACCGAAGAAGAAGAAACGAGCGAGTCGGAATAAGATAGTTGTATTCGTGTGGTGTAATATATGGAATATAGTGTTCTTATGCTTTATGATATATGTAAAAATTGCATGTATTAATAAGTATTTTTTTTATGAATCTAACTCTTGTCTATTTTACAGTTTAAAAACACAAAATGGATAGACAACCCAATATTTTAAGAGACCTACCCGGAGACATGATTGATGAAATCTTGTCTAGAGTCGGCCAGAATTCTTCGGCACAACTATTTAAGGCGAGATCAGTTTGTAAGACATTCGAAGAACGTTCCAAGAATGTCTTGGTTTATAAGAGACTTTCGTTTGAAAGATGGGGGATATCACATTGGGAAACCCATAAGTTACGATGTGTTTACTTTGACGCATATATTGCGGGGAACCCAAATGCTATTTTACGCAACGGGTTAAGAAATTATTTTGACTCAATATATCCGAATATTGGACTTCGTGATTTAGAAAAAGCGGCTAACATGCAACATAAAGAAGCATGTTATGCTTACGGATTAGTAATGTTCGCTTCTCACCAAAGTGAGAACAAGAACATCGGGCTACAACTATTAAACAAAACGTTTCCACAAGTGACGGAGTCGGTAATTGGGGTAAGAAATGAGGTTTTTAGATTATTACGGGACTGTTGGACATTACGTAACCCTCGTCCCTTTGATGACGTTACAACACGCTGTCTTATCAACGGCCATAACGGTTATGTTGCACAAGACCAAGGATGGGAAGTAGTCCTAGTAAAACCAGAATGCATGACTTGTTTCTGGACGTATGAATTACGTGTCTTTATTGCCTTTGCTGAACGACTTGTGTACTAGCTAGAATTGTCTTCACAACTATCTTGTATCAAAGTTATTGTGTGCTATATTTCATGCTTTATGTAAAATAAGCGGTATTGTAAGTTTGTAAAATATTGTATAAAAGTTTGAACGCGAAATATTATTATAATCAGTTTTTCATATAGAATTGTAGTAGTTGAATTGTATATTAGCTACTAAGTATGAACTTAACGGGTAGGTACTACCCGAATTTAAACTTATAAAACGCTAATATGAAGAAAAAGCTTTTATAAATGAGTTCATATTATGCTACGAAATACTATTAACTACTCTTAATATTCTGTATGATTAACTTGTTCCATTTAACTATTTTGAAGGAAATGGCACCGACTACTCGACACACCGTGAATATGAATGAAGAGGAATTCCGTACTTTTCTAGCTTCAAACATAGCCGCAGTACAGGCTGCGCTACATACCAACAATAACCTTGGATCTAGCAGTACAGGAAATCGTGTAGGATGCACCTACAAAGAATTCACTGCCTGCAAACCTTTGGAATTTGATGGAACCGAAGGACCGATCGGATTGAAACGGTGGACCGAGAAGGTTGAATCGGTGTTTGCCATAAGTAAGTGTACTGAAGAGGACAAAGTGAAGTACGCTACGCATACCTTCACAGGTTCTGCGTTAACATGGTGGAATACCTATCTAGAGCAAGTGGGACAAGATGATGCGTACGCACTACCGTGGTCAGCATTCAAGCACTTGATGAACGAGAAGTACCGTCCCAGAACCGAGGTCAATAAGCTCAAGACAGAACTTAGAGGGTTACGAACCCAAGGATTTGATATTACCACGTACGAAAGACGATTCACAGAATTGTGCCTATTGTGTCCGGGAGCATTCGAAGATGAGGAAGAGAAGATCGACGCGTTTGTGAAAGGATTACCGGAAAGAATCCAAGAAGATATAAGTTCACACGAGCCCGCCTCCATACAACAGGCATGTAGAATGGCTCACAAACTAGTGAACCAGATTGAAGAAAGAATTAAAGAACAGACTGCTGAAGAGGCCAATGTGAAGCAAGTCAAAAGAAAGTGGGAGGAAAACGGTGATAAGAATCACCAATACAACAACAACAGCAATTACAACAATAATCGCAACAATTATTCCAACAATCGCAACATCAATCGCAACTACAACAAACGGCCCAACAACAACAACAACAACAACAACAGCAACTACAACAATCATCCCAACAACAATAATAACCGCAACAACAACAACAATCAGAAGCAACTATGCCAAAGGTGTGAAAAGAATCACTCGGGGTTCTGTACCAAATTTTGCAACAAGTGTAAAAGAAATGGTCATAGCGCGGCGAAGTGTGAGGTCTACGGACCAGGGGTTAATAGAACGAAAGGAACAAATGGTGTCGGAACGAGTAATGGCGGAGCAAGTAGTGTCGGAGCAAGTTATGCCAATGTAGTTTGTTATAAATGTGGAAAACCAGGCCACATTATTAGAAATTGCCCGAACCAGGAGAACACGAATGGACAAGGCCGTGGAAGAGTTTTCAATATTAATGCGGTAGAGGCACAGGAAGACCCGGAGCTTGTTACGGGTACGTTTCTTATTGACAATAAATCTGCTTACGTTTTATTTGATTCGGGTGCGGATAGAAGCTATATGAGTAGAGATTTTTGTGCTAAATTAAGTTGTCCATTGACACCTTTGGATAGTAAATTTTTACTCGAATTAGCAAATGGTAAATTAATTTCAGCAGATAATATATGTCGGAATCGAGAAATTAAACTGGTTAGCGAAACATTTAAGATTGATTTGATACCAGTAGAGTTAGGGAGTTTTGATGTGATAATCGGTATGGACTGGTTGAAAGAAGTGAAAGCGGAGATTGTTTGTTACAAAAATGCAATTCGCATTATACGAGAAAAAGGAAAACCCTTAATGGTGTACGGAGAAAAGGGCAACACGAACCTACATCTTATTAGTAATTTGAAGGCACAAAAACTAATAAGAAAAGGTTGCTATTGAAATGTCCCGTTCTTATTGATTAAAAACGTTCCATATTAATTGATTTCGTTGCGAGGTTTTGACCTCTATATGAGACGTTTTTCAAAGACTGCATTCATTTTTAAACAAACCATAACCTTTATTTCATCAATAAAGGTTTAAAAAGCTTTACGTAGATTATCAAATAATGATAATCTAAAATATCCTGTTTACACACGACCATTACATAATGGTTTACAATACAAATATGTTACAACAAAATAAGTTTCTTGAATGCAGTTTTTACACAATATCATACAAGCATGGACTCCAAATCTTGTCCTTATTTAAGTATGCGACAGCGGAAGCTCTTAATAATCACCTGAGAATAAACATGCTTAAAACGTCAACAAAAATGTTGGTGAGTTATAGGTTTAACCTATATATATCAAATCATAACAATAGACCACAAGATTTCATATTTCAATACACATCCCATACATAGAGATAAAAATCATTCATATGGTGAACACCTGGTAACCGACAATAACAAGATGCATATATAAGAATATCCCCATCATTCCGGGACACCCTTCGGATATGATATAAATTTCGAAGTACTAAAGCATCCGGTACTTTGGATGGGGTTTGTTAGGCCCAATAGATCTATCTTTAGGATTCGCGTCAATTAGGGTGTCTGTTCCCTAATTCTTAGATTACCAGACTTAATAAAAAGGGGCATATTCGATTTCTATAATTCAACCATAGAATGTAGTTTCACGTACTTGTGTCTATTTTGTAAATCATTTATAAAACCTGCATGTATTCTCATCCCAAAAATATTAGATTTTAAAAGTGGGACTATAACTCACTTTCACAGATTTTTACTTCGTCGGGAAGTAAGACTTGGCCACTGGTTGATTCACGAACCTATAACAATATATACATATATATCAAAGTATGTTCAAAATATATTTACAACACTTTTAATATATTTTGATGTTTTAAGTTTATTAAGTCAGCTGTCCTCGTTAGTAACCTACAACTAGTTGTCCACAGTTAGATGTACAGAAATAAATCGATAAATATTATCTTGAATCAATCCACGACCCAGTGTATACGTATCTCAGTATTGATCACAACTCAAACTATATATATTTTGGAATCAACCTCAACCCTGTATAGCTAACTCCAACATTCACATATAGAGTGTCTATGGTTGTTCCGAAATATATATAGATGTGTCGACATGATAGGTCGAAACATTGTATACGTGTCTATGGTATCTCAAGATTACATAATATATAATACAAGTTGATTAAGTTATGGTTGGAATAGATTTGTTACCAATTTTCACGTAGCTAAAATGAGAAAAATTATCCAATCTTGTTTTACCCATAACTTCTTCATTTTAAATCCGTTTTGAGTGAATCAAATTGCTATGGTTTCATATTGAACTCTATTTTATGAATCTAAACAAAAAAATATAGGTTTCTAGTCGGAAAAATAAGTTACAAGTCGTTTTTGTAAAGATAGTCATTTCAGTCGAAAGAACGACGTCTAGATGACCATTTTAGAAAACATACTTCCACTTTGAGTTTAACCATAATTTTTGGATATAGTTTCATGTTCATAATAAAAATCATTTTCTCAGAATAACAACTTTTAAATCAAAGTTTATCATAGTTTTTAATTAACTAACCCAAAACAGCCCGCGGTGTTACTACGACGGCGTAAATCCGGTTTTACGGTGTTTTTCGTGTTTCCAGGTTTTAAATCATTAAGTTAGCATATCATATAGATATAGAACATGTGTTTAGTTGATTTTAAAAGTCAAGTTAGAAGGATTAACTTTTGTTTGCGAACAAGTTTAGAATTAACTAAACTATGTTCTAGTGATTACAAGTTTAAACCTTCGAATAAGATAGCTTTATATGTATGAATCGAATGATGTTATGAACATCATTACTACCTTAAGTTCCTTGGATGAACCTACTGGAAAATAGAAAAATGGATCTAGCTTCAATGGATCCTTGGATGGCTCAAAGTTCTTGAAGCAAAATCATGACACGAAAACAAGTTCAAGTAAGATCATCACTTGAAATAAGATTGTTATAGTTATAGAAATTGAACCAAAGTTTGAATATGATTATTACCTTGTATTAGAATGATAACCTACTGTAAGAAACAAAGATTTCTTGAGGTTGGATGATCACCTTACAAGATTGGAAGTGAGCTAGCAAACTTGAAAGTATTCTTGATTTTATGAAACTAGAACTTTTGGAATTTATGAAGAACACTTAGAAATTGAAGATAGAACTTGAGAGAGTTCAATTAGATGAAGAAAATTGAAGAATGAAAGTGTTTGTAGGTGTTTTTGGTCGTTGGTGTATGGATTGGATATAAAGGATATGTAATTTTGTTTTCATGTAAATAAGTCATGAATGATTACTCATATTTTTGTAATCTTATGAGATATTTCATGCTAGTTGCCAAATGATGGTTCCCACATGTGTTAGGTGACTCACATGGGCTGCTAAGAGCTGATCATTGGAGTGTATATACCAATAGTACATACATCTAAAAGCTGTGTATTGTACGAGTACGAATACGGGTGCATACGAGTAGAATTGTTGATGAAACTGAACGAGGATGTAATTGTAAGAATTTTTGTTAAGTAGAAGTATTTTGATAAGTGTATTGAAGTCTTTCAAAAGTGTATAAATACATATTAAAACACTACATGTATATACATTTTAACTGAGTCGTTAAGTCATCGTTAGTCGTTACATGTAAGTGTTGTTTTGAAACCTTTAGGTTAACGATCTTGTTAAATGTTGTTAACCCAATGTTTATAATATCAAATGAGATTTTAAATTATTATATTATCATGATATTATCATGTATGAATATCTCTTAATATGATATATATACATTAAATGTCTTTACAACGATAATCGTTACATATATGTCTCATTTAAAAATCATTAAGTTAGTAGTCTTGTTTTTACATATGTAGTTCATTGTTAATATACTTAATGATATGTTTACTTATCATAGTATCATGTTAACTATATATATATCCATATATATGTCATCATATAGTTTTTACAAGTTTTAACGTTCGTGAATCACCGGTCAACTTGGGTGGTCAATTGTCTATATGAAACATATTTCAATTAATCAAGTCTTAACAAGTTTGATTGCTTAACATGTTGGAAACATTTAATCATGTAAATATCAATCTCAATTAATATATATAAACATGGAAAAGTTCGGGTCACTACAGTACCTACCCGTTAAATAAATTTCGTCCCGAAATTTTAAGCTGTTGAAGGTGTTGACGAATCTTCTGGAAATAGATGCGGGTATTTCTTCTTCATCTGATCTTCACCCTCCCAGGTGAACTCGGGTCCTCTACTAGCATTCCATTGAACCTTAACAATTGGTATCTTGTTTTGCTTAAGTCTTTTAACCTCACGATCCATTATTTCGACGGGTTCTTCGATGAATTGAAGTTTTTCGTTGATTTGGATTTCATCTAACGGAATAGTGAGATCTTCTTTAGAAAAACATTTCTTTAAATTCGAGACGTGGAAAGTGTTATGTACAGCCGCGAGTTGTTGAGGTAACTCTAGTCGGTAAGCTACTGGTCCGACACGATCAATAATCTTGAATGGTCCAATATACCTTGGATTTAATTTCCCTCGTTTACCAAATCGAACAACGCCTTTCCAAGGTGCAACTTTAAGCATGACCATCTCTCCAATTTCAAATTCTATATCTTTTCTTTTAATGTCAGCGTAGCTCTTTTGTCGACTTTGGGCGGTTTTCAACCGTTGTTGAATTTGGATGATCTTCTCGGTAGTTTCTTGTATAATCTCCGGACCCGTAATCTGTCTATCCCCCACTTCACTCCAACAAATCGGAGACCTGCACTTTCTACCATAAAGTGCTTCAAACGGCGCCATCTCAATGCTTGAATGGTAGCTGTTGTTGTAGGAAAATTCTGCTAACGGTAGATGTCGATCCCAACTGTTTCCGAAATCAATAACACATGCTCGTAGCATGTCTTCAAGCGTTTGTATCGTCCTTTCGCTCTGCCCATCAGTTTGTGGATGATAGGCAGTACTCATGTCTAGACGAGTTCCTAATGCTTGCTGTAATGTCTGCCAGAATCTTGAAATAAATCTGCCATCCCTATCAGAGATAATAGAGATTGGTATTCCATGTCTGGAGACGACTTCCTTCAAATACAGTCGTGCTAACTTCTCCATCTTGTCATCTTCTCTTATTGGTAGGAAGTGTGCTGATTTGGTGAGACGATCAACTATTACCCAAATAGTATCAAAACCACTTGCAGTCCTTGGCAATTTAGTGATGAAATCCATGGTAATGTTTTCCCATTTCCATTCCGGGATTTCGGGTTGTTGAAGTAGACCTGATGGTTTCTGATGCTCAGCTTTGACCTTAGAACACGTCAAACATTCTCCTACGTATTTAGCAACATCGGCTTTCATACCCGGCCACCAAAAATGTTTCTTGAGATCCTTGTACATCTTCCCCGTTCCAGGATGTATTGAGTATCTGGTTTTATGAGCTTCTCTAAGTACCATTTCTCTCATATCTCCAAATTTTGGTACCCAAATCCTTTCAGCCCTATACCGGGTTCCGTCTTCCCGAATATTAAGATGCTTCTCCGATCCTTTGGGTATTTCATCCTTTAAATTTCCCTCTTTTAAAACTCCTTGTTGCGCCTCCTTTATTTGAGTAGTAATGTTATTATGAATCATTATATTCATAGATTTTACTCGAATGGGTTCTCTATCCTTCCTGCTCAAGGCATCGGCTACCACATTTGCCTTCCCCGGGTGGTAACGAATCTCAAAGTCGTAATCATTCAATAATTCAATCCACCTACGCTGCCTCATATTCAGTTGTTTCTGATTAAATATGTGTTGAAGACTTTTGTGGTCGGTATATATAATACTTTTGACCCCATATAAGTAGTGCCTCCAAGTCTTTAATGCAAAAACAACCGCGCCTAATTCCAAATCATGCGTCGTATAATTTTGTTCGTGAATCTTCAATTGTCTAGACGCATAAGCAATCACCTTCGTTCGTTGCATTAATACACAACCGAGACCTTGCTTTGATGCATCACAATAAATCACAAAATCATCATTCCCTTCAGGCAATGACAATATAGGTGCCGTAGTTAGCTTTTTCTTCAATAACTGAAACGCTTTCTCTTGTTCATCATTCCATTCAAATTTCTTCCCTTTATGCGTTAATGCAGTCAAGGGTTTTGCTATTCTGGAAAAGTCTTGGATGAACCTTCTGTAGTAACCAGCTAGTCCTAAAAACTGGCGTATGTGTTTCGGAGTTTTCGGGGTTTCCCACTTTTCAACAGTTTCTATCTTTGCCGGATCCACCTTAATACCTTCTTTGTTCACTATGTGACCGAGGAATTGAACTTCTTCCAACCAAAATGCACACTTTGAAAACTTAGCGTACAATTCTTCCTTCCTCAATACTTCTAACATCTTTCTCAAATGTTCACCGTGTTCTTGGTCATTCTTTGAGTAAATAAGTATGTCATCAATGAAAACAATGACAAACTTGTCAAGGTATGGTCCACACACTCGGTTCATAAGGTCCATGAACACAGCTGATGCATTAGTTAAACCAAACGGCATGACCATAAACTCGTAATGACCGTAACGTGTTCTGAAAGCAGTCTTTGGAATATCATCTTCTTTCACCCGCATTTGATGATACCCGGAACGTAAGTCAATCTTTGAATAAACAGACGAGCCTTGTAGTTGATCAAATACGTCGTCGATTCTCGGTAGTGGGTAGCGGTTCTTGATGGTAAGTTTGTTCAACTCTCGGTAGTCGATACACAACCTGAATGTACCATCTTTCTTCTTGACAAACAAAACAGGAGCTCCCCACGGTGATGTGCTTGGTCGAATGAAACCATGCTCTAAAAGTTCTTGTAATTGGCTTTGCAGTTCTTTCATCTCGCTGGGTGCGAGTCTGTAAGGAGCACGAGCTATTGGTGCAGCTCCTGGTACAAGATCTATTTGAAATTCAACGGATCGATGTGGGGGTAATCCCGGTAATTCTTTCGGAAATACATCGGGAAATTCTTTTGCAATGGGAACATCATTGATGCTCTTTTCTTCAGTTTGTACTTTCTCGACGTGTGCTAGAACAGCATAGCAACCTTTTCTTATTAGTTTTTGTGCCTTCAAATTACTAATAAGATGTAGCTTCGTGTTGCCCTTTTCTCCGTACACCATTAAGGGTTTTCCTTTTTCTCGTATAATGCGAATTGCATTTTTGTAACAAACGATCTCCGCTTTCACTTCTTTCAACCAGTCCATACCGATTATCACATCAAAACTCCCTAACTCTACTGGTATCAAATCAATCTTAAATGTTTCGCTAACCAGTTTAATTTCTCGATTCCGACATATATTATCTGCTGAAATTAATTTACCATTTGCTAATTCGAGTAAAAATTTACTATCCAAAGGCGTCAATGGACAACTTAATTTAGCACAAAAATCTCTACTCATATAGCTTCTATCCGCACCCGAATCAAATAAAACGTAAGCAGATTTATTGTCAATAAGAAACGTACCCGTAACAAGCTCCGGGTCTTCCTGTGCCTCTACCGCATTAATATTGAAAACTCTTCCACGGCCTTGTCCATTCGTGTTCTCCTGGTTCGGGCAATTTCTAATAATGTGGCCTGGTTTTCCACATTTATAACAAACTACATTGGCATAACTTGCTCCGACACTACTTGCTCCGCCATTACTCGTTCCGACACCATTTGTTCCTTTCGTTCTATTAACCCCTGGTCCGTAGACCTCACACTTCGCCGCGCTATGACCATTTCTTTTACACTTGTTGCAAAATTTGGTGCAGAACCCCGAGTGATTCTTTTCACACCTTTGGCATAGCTGCTTCTGATTGTTGTTGTTGCGGTTATTATTGTTGTTGGGATGATTGTTGTAGTTGCTGTTGTTGTTGTTGTTGTTGTTGTTGTTGGGCCGTTTGTTGTAGTTGCGATTGATGTTGCGATTGTTGGGATAATTGTTGCGATTATTGTTGTAATTGCTGTTGTTGTTGTATTGGTGAGTCTTATCACCGTTTTCCTCCCACTTTCTTTTGACTTGCTTCACATTGGCCTCTTCAGCAGTCTGTTCTTTAATTCTTTCTTCAATCTGGTTCACTAGTTTGTGAGCCATTCTACATGCCTGTTGTATGGAGGCGGGCTCGTGTGAACTTATATCTTCTTGGATTCTTTCCGGTAATCCTTTCACAAACGCGTCGATCTTCTCTTCCTCATCTTCGAATGCTCCCGGACACAATAGGCACAATTCTGTGAATCGTCTTTCGTACGTGGTAATATCAAATCCTTGGGTTCGTAACCCTCTAAGTTCTGTCTTGAGCTTATTGACCTCGGTTCTGGGACGGTACTTCTCGTTCATCAAGTGCTTGAATGCTGACCACGGTAGTGCGTACGCATCATCTTGTCCCACTTGCTCTAGATAGGTATTCCACCATGTTAACGCAGAACCTGTGAAGGTATGCGTAGCGTACTTCACTTTGTCCTCTTCAGTACACTTACTTATGGCAAACACCGATTCAACCTTCTCGGTCCACCGTTTCAATCCGATCGGTCCTTCGGTTCCATCAAATTCCAAAGGTTTGCAGGCAGTGAATTCTTTGTAGGTGCATCCTACACGATTTCCTGTACTGCTAGATCCAAGGTTATTGTTGGTATGTAGCGCAGCCTGTACTGCGGCTATGTTTGAAGCTAGAAAAGTACGGAATTCCTCTTCATTCATATTCACGGTGTGTCGAGTAGTCGGTGCCATTTCCTTCAAAATAGTTAAATGGAACAAGTTAATCATACAGAATATTAAGAGTAGTTAATAGTATTTCGTAGCATAATATGAACTCATTTATAAAAGCTTTTTCTTCATATTAGCGTTTTATAAGTTTAAATTCGGGTAGTACCTACCCGTTAAGTTCATACTTAGTAGCTAATATACAATTCAACTACTACAATTCTATATGAAAAACTGATTGTAATAATATTTGGCGTTCAAACTTTTATACAATATTTTACAAACTTACAATACCGCTTATTTTACATAAAGCATGAAATATAGCACACAATAACTTTGAAACAAGATAGTTGTGAAGACAATTCTAGCTAGTACACAAGTCGTTCGGCAAAGGCAATAAAGACACGTAATTCATACGTCCAGAAACAAGTCATGCATTCTGGTTTTACTAGGACTACTTCCCATCCTTGGTCTTGTGCAACATAACCGTTATGGCCGTTGATAAGACAGCGTGTTGTAACGTCATCAAAGGGACGAGGGTTACGTAATGTCCAACAGTCCCGTAATAATCTAAAAACCTCATTTCTTACCCCAATTACCGACTCCGTCACTTGTGGAAACGTTTTGTTTAATAGTTGTAGCCCGATGTTCTTGTTCTCACTTTGGTGAGAAGCGAACATTACTAATCCGTAAGCATAACATGCTTCTTTATGTTGCATGTTAGCCGCTTTTTCTAAATCACGAAGTCCAATATTCGGATATATTGAGTCAAAATAATTTCTTAACCCGTTGCGTAAAATAGCATTTGGGTTCCCCGCAATATATGCGTCAAAGTAAACACATCGTAACTTATGGGTTTCCCAATGTGATATCCCCCATCTTTCAAACGAAAGTCTCTTATAAACCAAGACATTCTTGGAACGTTCTTCGAATGTCTTACAAACTGATCTCGCCTTAAATAGTTGTGCCGAAGAATTCTGGCCGACTCTAGACAAGATTTCATCAATCATGTCTCCGGGTAGGTCTCTTAAAATATTGGGTTGTCTATCCATTTTGTGTTTTTAAACTGTAAAATAGACAAGAGTTAGTTTCATAAAAAAAATACTTATTAATACAAGCAATTTTTACATATATCATAAAGCATAAGAACACTATATTACATATATTACACCACACGAATACAACTATCTTATTCCGACTCGCTCGTTTCTTCTTCTTCGGTTTTGGTTCGTTTTGCCAAGTTTCTAGGGATATATGATGTTCCCCTAATACGAGCCGTCGTTGTCCACATTGGTTTAGAAAAACCTGGTGGTTTAGAGGTTCCCGGGTCATTGTTACAACTTAAGGACTTCGGGGGTTGACGATACATATAAAGTTCATCGGGGTTGGAATTAGATTTCTCTATTTTTATGCCCTTTCCCTTATTATTTTCTTTTGCCTTTTTAAATTCAGTTGGGGTAATTTCTATAACATCATCGAAATTCTCGTCGGAATCCGATTCATCGGAGAATTGGTAATCCTCCCAATATTTTGCTTCCTTGGCGGAAACACCATTGACCATAATTAACTTTGGTCGGTTGGTTGAGGATTTTCTTTTACTTAACCGTTTTATTATTTCCCCCACCGGTTCTATTTCTTCATCCGGTTCCGATTCTTCTTCCGGTTCCGATTCTTCTTCCGGTTCCGACTCTTCTTCCGGTTCCTCTTCGGGAACTTGTGAATCAGTCCACAAATCATTCCAATTTACATTTGACTCTTCATTATTATTAGGTGAGTCAATGGGACTTGTTCTAGAGGTAGACATCTATCACATAATATCAAACACCTTAAGAGATTAATATATCACATAATATTCATATGTTAAAAATATATAGTTTCCAACAAAAATGTTAAGCAATCATTTTTAAAGAAAACACGGTCGAAGTCCAGACTCACTAATGCATCCTAACAAACTCGATAAGACACACTAATGCAAATTTTCTGGTTCTCTAAGACTAACGCTCGGATACCAACTGAAATGTCCCGTTCTTATTGATTAAAAACGTTCCATATTAATTGATTTCGTTGCGAGGTTTTGACCTCTATATGAGACGTTTTTCAAAGACTGCATTCATTTTTAAACAAACCATAACCTTTATTTCATCAATAAAGGTTTAAAAAGCTTTACGTAGATTATCAAATAATGATAATCTAAAATATCCTGTTTACACACGACCATTACATAATGGTTTACAATACAAATATGTTACAACAAAATAAGTTTCTTGAATGCAGTTTTTACACAATATCATACAAGCATGGACTCCAAATCTTGTCCTTATTTAAGTATGCGACAGCGGAAGCTCTTAATAATCACCTGAGAATAAACATGCTTAAAACGTCAACAAAAATGTTGGTGAGTTATAGGTTTAACCTATATATATCAAATCATAACAATAGACCACAAGATTTCATATTTCAATACACATCCCATACATAGAGATAAAAATCATTCATATGGTGAACACCTGGTAACCGACAATAACAAGATGCATATATAAGAATATCCCCATCATTCCGGGACACCCTTCGGATATGATATAAATTTCGAAGTACTAAAGCATCCGGTACTTTGGATGGGGTTTGTTAGGCCCAATAGATCTATCTTTAGGATTCGCGTCAATTAGGGTGTCTGTTCCCTAATTCTTAGATTACCAGACTTAATAAAAAGGGGCATATTCGATTTCTATAATTCAACCATAGAATGTAGTTTCACGTACTTGTGTCTATTTTGTAAATCATTTATAAAACCTGCATGTATTCTCATCCCAAAAATATTAGATTTTAAAAGTGGGACTATAACTCACTTTCACAGATTTTTACTTCGTCGGGAAGTAAGACTTGGCCACTGGTTGATTCACGAACCTATAACAATATATACATATATATCAAAGTATGTTCAAAATATATTTACAACACTTTTAATATATTTTGATGTTTTAAGTTTATTAAGTCAGCTGTCCTCGTTAGTAACCTACAACTAGTTGTCCACAGTTAGATGTACAGAAATAAATCGATAAATATTATCTTGAATCAATCCACGACCCAGTGTATACGTATCTCAGTATTGATCACAACTCAAACTATATATATTTTGGAATCAACCTCAACCCTGTATAGCTAACTCCAACATTCACATATAGAGTGTCTATGGTTGTTCCGAAATATATATAGATGTGTCGACATGATAGGTCGAAACATTGTATACGTGTCTATGGTATCTCAAGATTACATAATATATAATACAAGTTGATTAAGTTATGGTTGGAATAGATTTGTTACCAATTTTCACGTAGCTAAAATGAGAAAAATTATCCAATCTTGTTTTACCCATAACTTCTTCATTTTAAATCCGTTTTGAGTGAATCAAATTGCTATGGTTTCATATTGAACTCTATTTTATGAATCTAAACAAAAAAATATAGGTTTCTAGTCGGAAAAATAAGTTACAAGTCGTTTTTGTAAAGATAGTCATTTCAGTCGAAAGAACGACGTCTAGATGACCATTTTAGAAAACATACTTCCACTTTGAGTTTAACCATAATTTTTGGATATAGTTTCATGTTCATAATAAAAATCATTTTCTCAGAATAACAACTTTTAAATCAAAGTTTATCATAGTTTTTAATTAACTAACCCAAAACAGCCCGCGGTGTTACTACGACGGCGTAAATCCGGTTTTACGGTGTTTTTCGTGTTTCCAGGTTTTAAATCATTAAGTTAGCATATCATATAGATATAGAACATGTGTTTAGTTGATTTTAAAAGTCAAGTTAGAAGGATTAACTTTTGTTTGCGAACAAGTTTAGAATTAACTAAACTATGTTCTAGTGATTACAAGTTTAAACCTTCGAATAAGATAGCTTTATATGTATGAATCGAATGATGTTATGAACATCATTACTACCTTAAGTTCCTTGGATGAACCTACTGGAAAAGAGAAAAATGGATCTAGCTTCAATGGATCCTTGGATGGCTCAAAGTTCTTGAAGCAAAATCATGACACGAAAACAAGTTCAAGTAAGATCATCACTTGAAATAAGATTGTTATAGTTATAGAAATTGAACCAAAGTTTGAATATGATTATTACCTTGTATTAGAATGATAACCTACTGTAAGAAACAAAGATTTCTTGAGGTTGGATGATCACCTTACAAGATTGGAAGTGAGCTAGCAAACTTGAAAGTATTCTTGATTTTATGAAACTAGAACTTTTGGAATTTATGAAGAACACTTAGAAATTGAAGATAGAACTTGAGAGAGTTCAATTAGATGAAGAAAATTGAAGAATGAAAGTGTTTGTAGGTGTTTTTGGTCGTTGGTGTATGGATTGGATATAAAGGATATGTAATTTTGTTTTCATGTAAATAAGTCATGAATGATTACTCATATTTTTGTAATCTTATGAGATATTTCATGCTAGTTGCCAAATGATGGTTCCCACATGTGTTAGGTGACTCACATGGGCTGCTAAGAGCTGATCATTGGAGTGTATATACCAATAGTACATACATCTAAAAGCTGTGTATTGTACGAGTACGAATACGGGTGCATACGAGTAGAATTGTTGATGAAACTGAACGAGGATGTAATTGTAAGAATTTTTGTTAAGTAGAAGTATTTTGATAAGTGTATTGAAGTCTTTCAAAAGTGTATAAATACATATTAAAACACTACATGTATATACATTTTAACTGAGTCGTTAAGTCATCGTTAGTCGTTACATGTAAGTGTTGTTTTGAAACCTTTAGGTT
This sequence comes from Rutidosis leptorrhynchoides, assembly GCF_046630445.1. Classification (NCBI taxonomy): domain Eukaryota; kingdom Viridiplantae; phylum Streptophyta; class Magnoliopsida; order Asterales; family Asteraceae; genus Rutidosis; species Rutidosis leptorrhynchoides. The sequence continues at coordinate 238,494,376 of NC_092338.1, read as the reverse complement.
AACGATCTTGTTAAATGTTGTTAACCCAATGTTTATAATATCAAATGAGATTTTAAATTATTATATTATCATGATATTATCATGTATGAATATCTCTTAATATGATATATATACATTAAATGTCTTTACAACGATAATCGTTACATATATGTCTCATTTAAAAATCATTAAGTTAGTAGTCTTGTTTTTACATATGTAGTTCATTGTTAATATACTTAATGATATGTTTACTTATCATAGTATCATGTTAACTATATATATATCCATATATATGTCATCATATAGTTTTTACAAGTTTTAACGTTCGTGAATCACCGGTCAACTTGGGTGGTCAATTGTCTATATGAAACATATTTCAATTAATCAAGTCTTAACAAGTTTGATTGCTTAACATGTTGGAAACATTTAATCATGTAAATATCAATCTCAATTAATATATATAAACATGGAAAAGTTCGGGTCACTACAGCTATGCTGTTCTAGCACACGTCGAGAAAGTACAAACTGAAGAAAAGAGCATCAATGATGTTCCCATTGCAAAAGAATTTCCCGATGTATTTCCGAAAGAATTACCGGGATTACCCCCACATCGATCCGTTGAATTTCAAATAGATCTTGTACCAGGAGCTGCACCAATAGCTCGTGCTCCTTACAGACTCGCACCCAGCGAGATGAAAGAACTGCAAAGCCAATTACAAGAACTTTTAGAGCGTGGTTTCATTCGACCAAGCACATCACCGTGGGGAGCTCCTGTTTTGTTTGTCAAGAAGAAAGATGGTACATTCAGGTTGTGTATCGACTACCGAGAGTTGAACAAACTTACCATCAAGAACCGCTACCCACTACCGAGAATCGACGACTTATTTGATCAACTACAAGGCTCGTCTGTTTATTCAAAGATTGACTTACGTTCCGGGTATCATCAAATGCGGGTGAAAGAAGATGATATTCCAAAGACTGCTTTCAGAACACGTTACGGTCATTACGAGTTTATGGTCATGCCGTTTGGTTTAACTAATGCACCAGCTGTGTTCATGGACCTTATGAACCGAGTGTGTGGACCATACCTTGACAAGTTTGTCATTGTTTTCATTGATGACATACTTATTTACTCAAAGAATGACCAAGAACACGGTGAACATTTGAGAAAGGTGTTAGAAGTATTGAGGAAGGAAGAATTGTACGCTAAGTTTTCAAAGTGTGCATTTTGGTTGGAAGAAGTTCAATTCCTCGGTCACATAGTGAACAAAGAAGGTATTAAGGTGGATCCGGCAAAGATAGAAACTGTTGAAAAGTGGGAAACCCCGAAAACTCCGAAACACATACGCCAGTTTTTAGGACTAGCTGGTTACTACAGAAGGTTCATCCAAGACTTTTCCAGAATAGCAAAACCCTTGACTGCATTAACGCATAAAGGGAAGAAATTTGAATGGAATGATGAACAAGAGAAAGCGTTTCAGTTATTGAAGAAAAAGCTAACTACGGCACCTATATTGTCATTGCCTGAAGGGAATGATGATTTTGTGATTTATTGTGACGCATCAAAGCAAGGTCTCGGTTGTGTATTAATGCAACGAACGAAGGTGATTGCTTATGCGTCTAGACAATTGAAGATTCACGAACAAAATTATACGACGCATGATTTGGAATTAGGCGCGGTTGTTTTTGCATTAAAGACTTGGAGGCACTACTTATATGGGGTCAAAAGTATTATATATACCGACCACAAAAGTCTTCAACACATATTTAATCAGAAACAACTGAATATGAGGCAGCGTAGGTGGATTGAATTATTGAATGATTACGACTTTGAGATTCGTTACCACCCGGGGAAGGCAAATGTGGTAGCCGATGCCTTGAGCAGGAAGGACAGAGAACCCATTCGAGTAAAATCTATGAATATAATGATTCATAATAACATTACTACTCAAATAAAGGAGGCGCAACAAGGAGTTTTAAAAGAGGGAAATTTAAAGGATGAAATACCCAAAGGATCGGAGAAGCATCTTAATATTCGGGAAGACGGAACCCGGTATAGGGCTGAAAGGATTTGGGTACCAAAATTTGGAGATATGAGAGAAATGGTACTTAGAGAAGCTCATAAAACCAGATACTCAATACATCCTGGAACGGGGAAGATGTACAAGGATCTCAAGAAACATTTTTGGTGGCCGGGTATGAAAGCCGATGTTGCTAAATACGTAGGAGAATGTTTGACGTGTTCTAAAGTCAAAGCTGAGCATCAGAAACCATCAGGTCTACTTCAACAACCCGAAATCCCAGAATGGAAATGGGAAAACATTACCATGGATTTCATCACTAAATTGCCAAGGACTGCAAGTGGTTTTGATACTATTTAGGTAATAGTTGATCGTCTCACCAAATCAGCACACTTCCTACCAATAAGAGAAGATGACAAGATGGAGAAGTTAGCACGACTGTATTTGAAGGAAGTCGTCTCCAGACATGGAATACCAATCTCTATTATCTCTGATAGGGATGGCAGATTTATTTCAAGATTCTGGCAGACATTACAGCAAGCATTAGGAACTCGTCTAGACATGAGTACTGCCTATCATCCACAAACTGATGGGCAGAGCGAAAGGACGATACAAACGCTTGAAGATATGCTACGAGCATGTGTTATTGATTTCGGAAACAGTTGGGATCGACATCTACCGTTAGCAGAATTTTCCTACAACAACAGCTACCATTCAAGCATTGAGATGGCGCCGTTTGAAGCACTTTATGGTAGAAAGTGCAGGTCTCCGATTTGTTGGAGTGAAGTGGGGGATAGACAGATTACGGGTCCGGAGATTATACAAGAAACTACCGAGAAGATCATCCAAATTCAACAACGGTTGAAAACCGCCCAAAGTCGACAAAAGAGCTACGCTGACATTAAAAGAAAAGATATAGAATTTGAAATTGGAGAGATGGTCATGCTTAAAGTTGCACCTTGGAAAGGCGTTGTTCGATTTGGTAAACGAGGGAAATTAAATCCAAGGTATATTGGACCATTCAAGATTATTGATCGTGTCGGACCAGTAGCTTACCGACTTGAGTTACCTCAACAACTCGCGGCTGTACATAACACTTTCCACGTCTCGAATTTGAAGAAATGTTTTGCTAAAGAAGATCTCACTATTCCGTTAGATGAAATCCAAATCAACGAAAAACTTCAATTCATCGAAGAACCCGTCGAAATAATGGATCGTGAGGTTAAAAGACTTAAGCAAAACAAGATACCAATTGTTAAGGTTCGATGGAATGCTCGTAGAGGACCCGAGTTCACCTGGGAGCGTGAAGATCAGATGAAGAAGAAATACCCGCATCTATTTCCAGAAGATTCGTCAACACCTTCAACAGCTTAAAATTTCGGGACGAAATTTATTTAACGGGTAGGTACTGTAGTGACCCGAACTTTTCCATGTTTATATATATTAATTGAGATTGATGTTTACATGATTAAATGTTTCCAACATGTTAAGCAATCAAACTTGTTAAGACTTGATTAATTGAAATAGGTTTCATATAGACAATTGACCACCTAAGTTGACCGGTGATTCACGAACGTTAAAACTTGTAAAAAACTATATGATGACATATATATGGTTATATATATAGTTAACATGATATTATGATAAGTAAACATATCATTAATTATATTAACAATGAACTACATATGTAAAAACAAGACTACTAACTTAATGATTTTGAAACGAGACATATATGTAACGTTTATCGTTGTAACGACATTTAATGTATATATATCATATTAAGAGATATTCGTACATCATAATATCATGATAATATAATAATTTAAAATCTCTTTTGTTATTATAAACATTGGGTTAACAACATTTAACAAGATCGTTAACCTAAAGGTTTCAAAACAACACTTACATGTAACGACTAACGATGACTTAACGACTCAGTTAAAATGTATATACATGTAGTGTTTTAATATGTATTTATACACTTTTGAAAGACTTCAATACACTTATCAAAATACTTCTACTTAACAAAAATGCATACAATTACATTCTCGTTCAGTTTCATCAACAATTCTACTCGTATGCACCCGTATTCGTACTCGTACAATACACAGCTTTTAGATGTATGTACTATTGGTATATACACTCCAATGATCAGCTCTTAGCAGCCCATGTGAGTCACCTAACACATGTGGGAACCATCATTTGGCAACTAGCATGAAATATCTCATAAGATTACAAAAATATGAGTAATCATTCATGACTTATTTACATGAAAACAAAATTACATATCCTTTATATCTAATCCATACACCAACGACCAAAAACACCTACAAACACTTTCATTCTTCAATTTTCTTCATCTAATTGAACTCTCTCAAGTTCTATCTTCAAGTTCTAAGTGTTCTTCATAAATTTCAAAAGTTCTAGTTTCATAAAATCAAGAATACTTTCAAGATTGCTAGCTCACTTCCAATCTTGTAAGGTGATCATCCAACCTCAAGAAATCTTTGTTTCTTACAGTAGGTTATCATTCTAATACAAGGTAATAATCATATTCAAACTTTAGTTCAATTTCTATAACTATAACAATCTTATTTCAAGTGATGATCTTACTTGAACTTGTTTTCGTGTCATGATTTTGCTTCAAGAACTTTGAGCCATCCAAGGATCCATTGAAGCTAGATCCATTTTTCTCTTTTCCAGTAGGTTCATCCAAGGAACTTAAGGTAGTAATGATGTTCATAACATCATTCGATTCATACATATAAAGCTATCTTATTCGAAGGTTTAAACTTGTAATCACTAGAACATAGTTTAGTTAATTCTAAACTTGTTCGCAAACAAAAGTTAATCCTTCTAACTTGACTTTTAAAATCAACTAAACACATGTTCTATATCTATATGATATGCTAACTTAATGATTTAAAACCTGGAAACACGAAAAACACCGTAAAACCGGATTTACGCCGTCGTAGTAACACCGCGGGCTGTTTTGGGTTAGTTAATTAAAAACTATGATAAACTTTGATTTAAAAGTTGTTATTCTGAGAAAATGATTTTTATTATGAACATGAAACTATATCCAAAAATTATGGTTAAACTCAAAGTGGAAGTATGTTTTCTAAATGGTCATCTAGACGTCGTTCTTTCGACTGAAATGACTACCTTTACAAAAACGACTTGTAACTTATTTTTTCGACTATAAACCTATACCTTTTCTGTTTAGATTCATAAAATAGAGTTCAATATGAAACCATAGCAATTTGATTCACTCAAAACGGATTTAAAATGAAGAAGTTATGGGTAAAACAAGATTGGATAATTTTTCTCATTTTAGCTACGTGAAAATTGGTAACAAATCTATTCCAACCATAACTTAATCAACTTGTATTGTATATTATGTAATCTTGAGATACCATAGACACGTATACAATGTTTCGACCTATCATGTCGACACATCTATATATATTTCGGAACAACCATAGACACTCTATATGTGAATGTTGGAGTTAGCTATACAGGGTTGAGGTTGATTCCAAAATATATATAGTTTGAGTTGTGATCAATACTGAGATACGTATACACTGGGTCGTGGATTGATTCAAGATAATATTTATCGATTTATTTCTGTACATCTAACTGTGGACAACTAGTTGTAGGTTACTAACGAGGACAGCTGACTTAATAAACTTAAAACATCAAAATATATTAAAAGTGTTGTAAATATATTTTGAACATACTTTGATATATATGTATATATTGTTATAGGTTCGTGAATCAACCAGTGGCCAAGTCTTACTTCCCGACGAAGTAAAAATCTGTGAAAGTGAGTTATAGTCCCACTTTTAAAATCTAATATTTTTGGGATGAGAATACATGCAGGTTTTATAAATGATTTACAAAATAGACACAAGTACGTGAAACTACATTCTATGGTTGAATTATCGAAATCGAATATGCCCCTTTTTATTAAGTCTGGTAATCTAAGAATTAGGGAACAGACACCCTAATTGACGCGAATCCTAAAGATAGATCTATTGGGCCTAACAAACCCCATCCAAAGTACCGGATGCTTTAGTACTTCGAAATTTATATCATATCCGAAGGGTGTCCCGGAATGATGGGGATATTCTTATATATGCATCTTGTTATTGTCGGTTACCAGGTGTTCACCATATGAATGATTTTTATCTCTATGTATGGGATGTGTATTGAAATATGAAATCTTGTGGTCTATTATTATGATTTGATATATATATAGGTTAAACCTATAACTCACCAACATTTTTGTTGACGTTTTAAGCATGTTTATTCTCAGGTGATTATTAAGAGCTTCCGCTGTCGCATACTTAAATAAGGACGAGATTTGGAGTCCATGCTTGTATGATATTGTGTAAAAACTGCATTCAAGAAACTTATTTTGTTGTAACATATTTGTATTGTAAACCATTATGTAATGGTCGTGTGTAAACAGGATATTTTAGATTATCATTATTTGATAATCTACTTAAAGCTTTTTAAACCTTTATTGATGAAATAAAGGTTATGGTTTGTTTTAAAATGAATGCAGTCTTTGAAAAACGTCTCATATAGAGGTCAAAACCTCGCAACGAAATCAATTAATATGGAACGTTTTTAATCAATAAGAACGGGACATTTCAGAATCAACAGTGGCCAAGTCTTACTTCCCGACGAAGTAAAAATCTGTGAAAGTGAGTTATAGTCCCACTTTTAAAATCTAATATTTTTGGGATGAGAATACATGCAGGTTTTATAAATGATTTACAAAATAGACACAAGTACGTGAAACTACATTCTATGGTTGAATTATCGAAATCGAATATGCCCCTTTTTATTAAGTCTGGTAATCTAAGAATTAGGGAACAGACACCCTAATTGACGCGAATCCTAAAGATAGATCTATTGGGCCTAACAAACCCCATCCAAAGTACCGGATGCTTTAGTACTTCGAAATTTATATCATATCCGAAGGGTGTCCCGGAATGATGGGGATATTCTTATATATGCATCTTGTTAATGTCGGTTACCAGGTGTTCACCATATGAATGATTTTTATCTCTATGTATGGGATGTGTATTGAAATATGAAATCTTGTGGTCTATTGTTACGATTTGATATATATAGGTTAAACCTATAACTCACCAACATTTTTGTTGACGTTTAAAGCATGTTTATTCTCAGGTGAATACTAAGAGCTTCCGCTGTCGCATACTTAAATAAGGACGAGATTTGGAGTCCATGCTTGTATGATATTGTGTAAAAACTGCATTCAAGAAACTTATTTTGTTGTAACATATTTGTATTGTAAACCATTATGTAATGGTCGTGTGTAAACAGGATATTTTAGATTATCATTATTTGATAATCTACGTAAAGCTTTTTAAACCTTTATTGATGAAATAAAGGTTATGGTTTGTTTTAAAATGAATGCAGTCTTTGAAAAACGTCTCATATAGAGGTCAAAACCTCGCAACGAAATCAATTAATATGGAACGTTTTTAATCAATAAGAACGGGACATTTCATGATGAACGAGAAGTACCGTCCCAGAACCGAGGTCAATAAGCTCAAGACAGAACTTAGAGGGTTACGAACCCAAGGATTTGATATTACCACGTACGAAAGACGATTCACAGAATTGTGCCTATTGTGTCCGGGAGCATTCGAAGATGAGGAAGAGAAGATCGACGCGTTTGTGAAAGGATTACCGGAAAGAATCCAAGAAGATATAAGTTCACACGAGCACGCCTCCATACAACAGGCATGTAGAATGGCTCACAAACTCGTGAACCAAATTGAAGAAAGAATTAAAGAACAGACTGCTGAAGAGGCCAATGTGAAGCAAGTCAAAAGAAAGTGGGAGGAAAACGGTGATAAGAATCACCAATACAACAACAACAGCAATTACAACAATAATCGCAACAATTATCCCAACAATCGCAACATCAATCGCAACTACAACAAATGGCCCAACAACAACAACAATAACAACAGCAACTACAACAATCATCCCAACAACAATAATAACCGCAACAACAACAACAATCAGAAGCAGCTATGCCAAAGGTGTGAAAAGAATCACTCAGGGTTCTGCACCAAATTTTGCAACAAGTGTAAAAGAAATGGTCATAGCGCGGCGAAGTGTGAGGTCTACGGTCCAGGGGTTAATAGAACGAAAGGAACAAATGGTGTCGGAACGAGTAATGGCGGAGCAAGTAGTGTCGGAGCAAGTTATGCCAATGTAGTTTGTTATAAATGTGGAAAACTGGGCCACATTATTAGAAATTGCACGAACTAGGAGAACACGAATGGACAAGGCCGCGGAAGAGTTTTCAATATTAATGCGGCAGAGGCACAGGAAGACCCGGTACGTTTCTTATTGACAATAAATCTGCTTACGTTTTATTTGATTCGGGTGCGGATAGAAGCTATATGAGTAGAGATTTTTGTGCTAAATTAAGTTGTCCATTGACGCCTTTGGATAGTAAATTTTTACTCGAATTAGCAAATGGTAAATTAATTTCAGCAGATAATATATGTCGGAATCGAGAAATTAAACTGGTTAGCGATACATTTAAGATTGATTTGATACCAGTAGAGTTAGGGAGTTTTGATGTGATAATCGGTATGGACTGGTTGAAAGAAGTGAAAGCGGAGATCGTTTGTTACAAAAATGCAATTCGCATTATACGAGAAAAAGGAAAACCCTTAATGGTGTACGGAGAAAAGGGCAACACGAAGCTACATCTTATTAGTAATTTGAAGGCACAAAAACTAATAAGAAAAGGTTGCTATGCTGTTCTAGCACACGTCGAGAAAGTACAAACTGAAGAAAAGAGCATCAATGATGTTCCCGTCGCAAAAGAATTTCCTGATGTATTTCCGAAAGAATTACCGGGATTACCCCCACATCGATCCGTTGAATTTCAAATAGATCTTGTACCAGGAGCTGCACCAATAGCTCGTGCTCCTTACAGACTCGCACCCAGCGAGATGAAAGAAATACAAAGCCAATTACAAGAACTTTTAGAGCGTGGTTTCATTCGACCAAGCACATCACCGTGGGGAGCTCCTTTTTTGTTTGTCAAGAAGAAAGATGGTACATTCAGGTTGTGTATCGACTACCGAGAGTTGAACAAACTTACCATCAAGAACCGCTACCGACTACCGAGAATCGATGACTTATTTGATCAACTACAAGGCTCGTCTGTTTATTCAAAGATTGACTTACGTTCCGGGTATCATCAAATGCGGGTGAAAGAAGATGATATTCCAAAGACTGCTTTCAGAACACGTTACGGTCATTACGAGTTTATGGTCATGCCATTTGGTTTAACTAATGCACCAGCTGTGTTCATGGACCTTATGAACCGAGTGTGTGGACCATACCTTGACAAGTTTGTCATTGTTTTCATTGATGACATACTTATTTACTCAAAGAATGACCAAGAACACGGTGAACATTTGAGAAAGGTGTTAGAAGTATTGAGGAAGGAAGAATTATACGCTAAGTTTTCAAAGTGTGCATTTTGGTTGGAAGAAGTTCAATTCCTCGGTCACATAGTGAACAAAGAAGGTATTAAGGTGGATCCGGCAAAGATAGAAACTGTTGAAAAGTGGGAAACCCCGAAAACTCCGAAACACATACGCCAGTTTTTAGGACTAGCTGGTTACTACAGAAGGTTCATCCAAGACTTTTCCAGAATAGCAAAACCCTTGACTGCATTAACGCATAAAGGGAAGAAATTTGAATGGAAGGATGAACAAGAGAAAGCGTTTCAGTTATTGAAGAAAAAGCTAACTACGGCACCTATATTGTCATTGCCTGAAGGGAATGATGATTTTTTGATTTATTGTGACGCATCAAAGCAAGGTCTCGGTTGTGTATTAATGCAACGAACGAAGGTGATTGCTTATGCATCTAGACAATTGAAGATTCACGAGCAAAATTATACGACGCATGATTTGGAATTAGGCGCGGTTGTTTTTGCATTAAAGACTTGGAGGCACTACTTATATGGGGTCAAAAGTATTATATATACTGACCACAAAAGTCTTCAACACATATTTAATCAGAAACAACTGAATATGAGGCAGCGTAGGTGGATTGAATTATTGAATGATTACGACTTTGAGATTCGTTACCACCCGGGGAAGGCAAATGTGGTAGCCGATGCCTTGAGCAGGAAGGACAGAGAACCCATTCGAGTAAAATCTATGAATATAATGATTCATAATAACCTTACTACTCAAATAAAGGAGGCGCAACAAGGAGTTTTAAAAGAGGGAAATTTAAAGGATGAAATACCCAAAGGATCGGAGAAGCATCTTAATATTCGGGAAGACGGAACCCGGTATAGGGCTGAAAGGATTTGGGTACCAAAATTTGGAGATATGAGAGAAATGGTACTTAGAGAAGCTCATAAAACCAGATACTCAATACATCCTGGAACGGGGAAGATGTACAAGGATCTCAAGAAACATTTTTGGTGGCCGGGTGTGAAAGCCGATGTTGCTAAATACGTAGGAGAATGTTTGACGTGTTCTAAGGTCAAAGCTGAGCATCAGAAACCATCAGGTCTACTTCAACAACCCGAAATCCCGGAATGGAAATGGGAAAACATTACCATGGATTTCATCACTAAATTGCCAAGGACTGCAAGTGGTTTTGATACTATTTGGGTAATAGTTGATCGTCTCACCAAATCCGCACACTTCCTACCAATAAGAGAAGATGACAAGATGGAGAAGTTAGCACGACTGTATTTGAAGGAAGTCGTCTCCAGACATGGAATACCAATCTCTATTATCTCTGATAGGGATGGCAGATTTATTTCAAGATTCTGGCAGACATTACAGCAAGCATTAGGAACTCGTCTAGACATGAGTACTGCCTATCATCCACAAACTGATGGGCAGAGCGAAAGGACGATACAAACGCTTGAAGATATGCTACGAGCATGTGTTATTGATTTCGGAAACAGTTGGGATCGACATCTACCATTAGCAGAATTTTCCTACAACAACAGCTACCATTCAAGCATTGAGATGGCGCCGTTTGAAGCACTTTATGGTAGAAAGTGTAGGTCTCCGATTTGTTGGAGTGAAGTGGGGGATAGACAGATTACGGGTCCAGAGATTATACAAGAAACTACCGAGAAGATCATCCAAATTCAACAACGGTTGAAAACCGCCCAAAGTCGACAAAAGAGCTACGCTGACATTAAAAGAAAAGATATAGAATTTGAAATTGGAGAGATGGTCATGCTTAAAGTTGCACCTTGGAAAGGCATTGTTCGATTTGGTAAACGAGGGAAATTAAATCCAAGGTATATTGGACCATTCAAGATTATTGATCGTGTCGGACCAGTAGCTTACCGACTTGAGTTACCTCAACAACTCGCGGCTGTACATAACACTTTCCACGTCTCGAATTTGAAGAAATGTTTTGCTAAAGAAGATCTCACTATTCTGTTAGATGAAATCCAAATCAACGAAAAACTTCAATTCATCGAAGAACCCGTCGAAATAATGGATCGTGAGGTTAAAAGACTTAAGCAAAACAAGATACCAATTGTTAAGGTTCGATGGAATGCTCGTTGAGGACCCGAGTTCACCTGGGAGCGTGAAGATCAGATGAAGAAGAAATACCCGCATCTATTTCCAGAAGATTCGTCAACACCTTCAACAGCTTAAAATTTCGGGACGAAATTTAATTAACGGGTAGGTACTGTAGTGACCTGAACTTTTCCATGTTTATATATATTAATTGAGATTGATATTTACATGATTAAATGTTTCCAACATGTTAAGCAATCAAACTTGTTAAGACTTGATTAATTGAAATAGGTTTCATATAAACAATTGACCACCCAAGTTGACCGGTGATTTACGAACGTTAAAACTTGTAAAAACTATATGATGACATATATATGGATATATATATAGTTAATATGATATTATGATAAGTAAACATATCATTAAGTATATTAACAATGAACTACATATGTAAAAACAAGACTACTAACTTAATGATTTTGAAACGAGACATATATGTAACGATTATCGTTGTAACAACATTTAATGTATATATATTATATTAAGAGATATTCATACATGATAATATCATGATAATATAATAATTTAAAATCTCATTTGATATTATAAACATTGGGTTAACAACATTTAACAAGATCGTTAACCTAAAGGTTTAAAAACAACACTTACATGTAACGACTAACGATGACTTAACGACTCAGTTAAAATGTATATACATGTAGTGTTTTAATATGTATTTATACACTTTTGAAAGACTTCAAGACACTTATCAAAATACTTCTACTTAACAAAAATGCTTACAATTACATCCTCGTTCAGTTTCATCAACAATTCTACTCGTATGCACCCGTATTCGTACTCGTACAATACACAGCTTTTAGATGTATGTACTATTGGTATATACACTCCAATGATCAGCTCTTAGCAGCCCATGTGAGTCACCTAACACATGTGGGAACCATCATTTGGCAACTAGCATGAAATATCTCATAAAATTACAAAAATATGAGTAATCATTCATGACTTATTTACATGAAAACAAAATTACATATCCTTTATATCTAATCCATACACCAACGACCAAAAACACCTACAAACACTTTCATTATTCAATTTTATTCATCTAATTGATCTCTCTCAAGTTCTATCTTCAAGTTCTAAGTGTTCTTCATAAATTCCAAAAGTTCTAGTTTCATAAAATCAAGAATACTTTCAAGTTTGCTAGCTCACTTCCAATCTTGTAAGGTGATCATCCAACCTCAAGAAATCTTTGTTTCTTACAGTAGGTTATCATTCTAATACAAGGTAATAATCATATTCAAACTTTGGTTCAATTTCTATAACTATAACAATCTTATTTCAAGTGATGATCTTACTTGAACTTGTTTTCGTGTCATGATTTTGCTTCAAGAACTTCGAGCCATCCAAGGATCCATTGAAGCTAGATCCATTTTTCTCTTTTCCAGTAGGTTTATCCAAGGAACTTAAGGTAGTAATGATGTTCATAACATCATTCGATTCATACATATAAAGCTATCTTATTCGCAGGTTTAAACTTGTAATCACTAGAACATAGTTTAGTTAATTCTAAACTTGTTCGCAAACAAAAGTTAATCCTTCTAACTTGACTTTTAAAATCAACTAAACACATGTTCTATATCTATATGATATGCTAACTTAATGATTTAAAACCTGGAAACACGAAAAACACCGTAAAACCGGATTTACGCCGTCGTAGTAACACCGCGGGCTGTTTTGGGTTAGTTAATTAAAAACTATGATAAACTTTGATTTAAAAGTTGTTATTCTGAGAAAATGATTTTTATTATGAACATGAAACTATATCCAAAAATTATGGTTAAACTCAAAGTGGAAGTATGTTTTCTAAAATGGTCATCTAGACGTCGTTCTTTCGACTGAAATGACTACCTTTACAAAAACGACTTGTAACTTATTTTTCCGACTATAAACCTATACTTTTTCTGTTTAGATTCATAAAATAGAGTTCAATATGAAACCATAGCAATTTGATTCACTTAAAACGGATTTAAAATGAAGAAGTTATGGGTAAAACAAGATTGGATAATTTTTCTCATTTTAGCTACGTGAAAATTGGTAACAAATCTATTCCAACCATAACTTAATCAAATTGTATTGTATATTATGTAATCTTGAGATACCATAGACACGTATAAAATGTTTCGACCTATCATGTCGACACATCTATATATATTTCGGAACAACCATAGACACTCTATATGTGAATGTTGGAGTTAGCTATACAGGGTTGAGGTTGATTCCAAAATATATATAGTTTGAGTTGTGATCAATACTGAGATACGTATACACTGGGTCGTGGATTGATTCAAGATAATATTTATCGATTTATTTCTGTACATCTAACTGTGGACAACTAGTTGTAGGTTACTAACGAGGACAGCTGACTTAATAAACTTAAAACATCAAAATATATTAAAAGTGTTGTAAATATATTTTGAACATACTTTGATATATATGTATATATTGTTATAGGTTTGTGAATCAACCAGTGGCCAAGTCTTACTTCCCGACGAAGTAAAAATCTGTGAAAGTGAGTTATAGTCCCACTTTTAAAATCTAATATTTTTGGGATGAGAATACATGCAGGTTTTATAAATGATTTACAAAATAGACACAAGTACGTGAAACTACATTCTATGGTTGAATTATCGAAATCGAATATGCCCCTTTTTATTAAGTCTGGTAATCTAAGAATTAGGGAACAGACACCCTAATTGACGCGAATCCTAAAGATAGATCTATTGGGCCTAACAAACCCCATCCAAAGTACCGGATGCTTTAGTACTTCGAAATTTATATCATATCCGAAGGGTGTCCCGGAATGATGGGGATATTCTTATATATGCATCTTGTTAATGTCGGTTACCAGGTGTTCACCATATGAATGATTTTTATCTCTATGTATGGGATGTGTATTGAAATATGAAATCTTGTGGTCTATTGTTACGATTTGATATATATAGGTTAAACCTATAACTCACCAACATTTTTGTTGACGTTTAAAGCATGTTTATTCTCAGGTGAATATTAAGAGCTTCCGCTGTTGCATACTAAAATAAGGACAAGATTTGGAGTCCATGTTTGTATGATATTGTGTAAAAACTGCATTCAAGAAACTGATTTCGATGTAACATATTTGTATTGTAAACCATTATGTAATGGTCGTGTGTAAACAGGATATTTTAGATTATCATTATTTGATAATCTACGTAAAGCTTTTTAAACCTTTATTTATGAAATAAAGGTTATGGTTTGTTTTAAAAATGAATGCAGTCTTTGAAAAATGTCTCATATAGAGGTCAAAACCTCGCAACGAAATCAATTAATATGGAACGTTTTTAATCAATAAGAACGGGACATTTCATTTAGCTGGTCATTTTGGGATTAACAAGACATTGGATATCCTATGTGAACACTTCTACTGGCCATGTATGGATAAAGATGTCAAAGCTGTGATTAATCATTGTGCTACCTGTTGTCAAGCTAAGTCAACTTTTTACAAGGGTTTATATACTCCTCTTCCTGTTCCCAACCAGCCATGGGAAGATTTGAGCATGGATTTCATTGTTGCTTTACCAAGGACTCAGCGAGGCAAAGATTCTATTATGGTTGTTGTTGACCGGTTTTCAAAGATGGCTCATTTCATAGCCTGCAACAAAACCAATGATGCTACTGTTGTTGCTACTTTATTCTTCAAAGAAATTGTTCGTCTTCATGGAGTTCCCAAAACCATTGTGTCTGATCGAGATACAAAGTTCTTAAGCTATTTTTGGAAGACATTATGGAAGCTGCTTGGAACAAAGCTTTTATTCAGCACTTCTCACCATCCCCAAACTGATGGTCAAACTGAAGTTACCAATAGAACTGTGGGAATGTTGCTAAGGGCACTTGTGAAGAAAAGTTTGAAGGAGTGGGATTTTGTGATGACCCGGGAATTTTCGACCAAATTTAAACATAATCTTATATGATTCGACTCGATAAGCAAAGTCTATTAAACCGAGTCTCATTATGTTTGAACTATTTCATGATAACATTTGACCTTTAACTATTTCCGACGATTCACGAACCTTTAATTGTAACTAAGAATGTAAATATAAATAATTATATATAAAACTAATTATATTAGTATTAATGAACTATTAAGTAATTTTGTTATTATAAAAGATAACATTTAATAACTAAAGATTTTCATTTTGAATATATATAGTATATTGTATATAAATGATTCAAACATATTTTACCAACGTTATCAAAATATTAAATGTACAATGTTATACTTTGTAGTTAATTGTTTAATATACATAATTAATCATCTACTCAACATTTAAAACATGATTTTATATATATGGTAGTATACATATATACATAAATATAACTATATATATATGATTTTATACATAATTATTATATTATGTATATGTAGAAATTTATAATATATCTATGATGAAATAATGTACTATTTTAATAAATATATATAATACTTACATATATAAAACATTTATATTTTTCATAATTACATACATAAGTATAATATAATTAGTATGTAAATAAATATTATAATATATTTATATTAAAATGCATAAATATATAATATTCAGTATATGTTACAATACATATTACATAATTATTAAATATTACATAATAATAGATGATATTAATAAATTAAATTTAAATACAAATATAGTTGTTGTAGTAATGTTATTTGTATCGTCAAATATCAATATTTGTATTCATAATATCACTTTATATCATATAAAGATGAAATTGGATGTATAAATTAGATTATTATTACTAATATTATTATTATCGATAAAATATTAATATTATCATAATTAGTATGGTATTATTATTATTATTATTATTATTATTATCATTTTTACAATTATTATTATCATTAATATTATATTTATCATTATTATTAATTTTATTAATATTATTAGATATTAATAGTATTGTTATTATATATTATTATTAATTATTATTAATTAAAAAAAAAACAGTAGGGATCTATATTATACGCTTGACCTCTGTATCCTTTATCTCTATTATTATTATTTTTTTTGTTTCTTTCCTGCTCCTAACTCGTGAACCTGTGTTGACATTTTCTCCATTTTTTATCAACCGATCTCTATTATTACAACATGATTATGTATAATTGCAAATCAAATAAAAAGGAAATCCAATGGGATTAAAGAGCACAGCGATATTAATTTTTTTTCTTCTTCTCTGCACGCTCCAATTTTTTTTTCTCTTAATTCAATTTCGAATAAAGTTTCAAAATCTAAAAATGCAGAAAGGTTAGAAATCTTTCTTTGAATCTATCTGCAAAATCTCAACTCTCAAATCTTTATATCGATCTTGAATTTTGAAGTCAAAGTTTAGTTTAAAAAAAGTCAACAATTGTTCTTGAGACAAATTCGCGTTCGTGTATATGTTTCTGATCAAATTGACGATTCCAGTAGTTTTTATACATGTTTAGAAAACTATTTCGTGTTATAAACATTATCTATAATGTTATCTATTACGAAATCAATATTTTTTGTTTTGTTCCAAGAACCGACGCTGCAGTAGGCCTTTAGTATTTTTTTTTTTTTTTTTAGAACCCAAATTATTATTTTTTCTATAATGTTTTGAAGCTTTAAAGGGAACCCCGATTTTTTTTTTTTTTTTTTTTGTTTGGGTTATTGATGTTTTGTTGAATCCATGAGACTTGTGGAGAAGAAGAGGAATAGAAGAAAAACAGTTTATATATAAAATTTAAATTCGATATTAGTACAGAGAATCAGAATTGGTGGGATGGTCGAGAGTGTTTGCGTGTGAGCATGTGGTCACGAGATCGAGTCCAGAGGACGGTAGTTTCTTTTTTTTTTGAAACTCTTTTCATGTGAGGTAGTTTTCTTTTCTAATTTTATTATTGTTATTATATATTAATTATTATTAGTATTATTATTATTATTGTGATTGTTTTGATTGTTATTGTTATTGTTATTATTAGTATCATACTTGTTATCATATTTGAAAGTATTATAGACATTACTATTATTATTATGATAGGTATTAATAATATTATTATTAGTAATAAACTTATCATTTTAGTATTTTATCATCATTAGGATTATGATTATGATTATGATTATTATTATTATGAAGGAAATAAAAATATATTATTATCATCAATATTAGAATTTGTACCGGTTTATAAATAATAGTATCATCAGTACATTTACAATTAATAATATCATATTTATCAGTATCATCATTAATATTTACTAGTATTATTATGATTATCATTTATCATTTTATAAATATTAGAACCCTTATTATTAACATAAGTATGGTATTAGTATTAATATTATTTTAGAGTTATTATTATTAGTATCATTAACAGTTATCATTTTCATTTTTTTTGCTATTAGTATTATCATTATTAATAAAATTATTATTATTATTAGTAAATTATTATTATCTAAATTATTATTTTAACAAATAAATCTTTTGTACACTATATATATACACTTATGGTATATACTAGGATTGTATTAATAATTCA
The DNA here is from genome assembly GCF_046630445.1 of Rutidosis leptorrhynchoides. NCBI lineage: Eukaryota > Viridiplantae > Streptophyta > Magnoliopsida > Asterales > Asteraceae > Rutidosis > Rutidosis leptorrhynchoides. The sequence continues at coordinate 238,476,188 of NC_092338.1, read as the reverse complement.
CATAACAAACTAATAAAATTTCATAAATACAATACTAACCACAAATATATGTATATAAATATATTAATGTCACTATTTATATAAACGTAAATCATTATAGATATATATACATAAAATCGATATATATATATAAAATATAACTTAAAATATAATATAAGTATACGTTTTAAAATAAAGGTTAGAATAAATTCTACAAAACTATAATATATAAATAATACATATTAATAAATGAAATTTTGTAACTTACATTATACGTATTAATATATACACAATTGATATAGGTTCGTGAATCCGAGGCCAACCCTGCATTGTTCAATGACGTCATATGTATTTTTACTACAAAATACAGTATCGTGAGTTTCATTTGCCTTTTTACCCTTTATATTTTTGGGCTGAGAATACATGCGCAACTTTTATAACTGTTTTACGAAATTGACACAAGTACGTGAAACTACATTCTATGGTTGGATTATCGAAGTCGAATATGCCCCTTTTTATTAAGTCTGGTAATCTAAGAATTAGGGAACAGACACCCTAATTGACGCGAATCCTAAAGATAGATCTATCGGGCCCAACAAGCCCCATCCAAAGTACCGGATGTTTTAGTACTTCGAAATTTATATCATGTCCGAAGGAGGATCCCGGAATGATGGGGATATTCTTATATATGCATATTGTTAATGTCGGTTACCAGGTGTTCAATCCATATGAATGATATTTTTGTCTCTATGCATGGGACGTATGTTTATGAGAAATGGAAATCTGAAATCTTGTGGTCTATTAAAATGATGGAAACGATTGTTTAAGTTAAACTAATGAACTCACCAACCTTTTGGTTGACACTTTAAAGCATGTTTATTCTCAGGTACGAAAGAAATCTTCCGCTGTGTATTTGCTCATTTTATAGATATTACTTGGAGTCATTCATGGCATATTTCAAAAGACGTTGCATTCGAGTCGTCGAGTTCATCAAGATTATTATCAAGTCAATTATAGTTGGATATATTATGAAATGGTATGCATGCCTGTCAACTTTCGATGTAATGAAAGTTTGTCTTTTCAAAAACGAATGCAATGTTTGTAAAATGTATCATATAGAGGTCAAGTACCTCGCGATGTAATCAACTGTTGTGAATCGTTTATAATCGATATGGACTTCGTCCGGATGGATTAGGACGGGTCTTCACAGATTTGAAGCTTGCTCAAGCTGAATTTGCTTTTAACAGAGCACCTAATTACTCCACAGGAAAATCACCATTTGAAATCTGCTATGGTGCAAATCCACTCACACCCATTGATCTGATTCCTTTTGCAATTGAGCCTAAGGTAAGTGTTGATGCAGTAGCAAAGGCCAAAGAAATTGATGCGTGATTATGACTTTAAAAACGCAGTTTAGAACAAGCTTTCTTCACCCACCAGACCTGAAACTAAACACCCAATTGGTAACAGTAACAGCCCCAAAACAGAGTATAAAACTCTGAAATAACAACACAAGGATAGAGAATCTAAACCCTTAATTGATAAAGATACCACCACAATTAGAGATCTAGAAACACTCCAAATCTTCAACTACAGCTGATAAAGATTCCACCACAACTATAATATCAGATATGAAGATTTGGATTTCACCACAATGTTTGATAAAGTAACACCACAAACACTGATAAAGAAACCACTCTTAGCCACCGGAATCAAAGATTCGTAAAGACACAGAGATTTTGTAAATAGATAAGCTCTATCAAACTTTTCATTCAATCATCAACCAACTTTTTACAATTACAAGAGCTCTCTATTTATAGTAGAAGCTTAACAGCTATTTTCTAAATAAGACAAAAACATAAAAAGGAAATGGAGACAAAAAGGACAAACAATTACAAATTAGCCAATAAGAATAAAGGACACAATCTGCAAAAAGCCTGCCATTTGTTAGTGCTCCTTCCCATGATAAAAGCATCCAATGATAAATGGGAGTCTTCCTTGGTCAGCTAACATTCTTCTAGAACAGCCACACACGTGTTAAGCACATGACCTGACCGGTTTATTGAAAAGCATGAGTAAACTTTGAATTGTATCAGCAAGTTGGCCATTCAGACAGAAAATAGCATCGCGTGCTGGTTGTACTAGAGTTTCGTGTGCTGATTGAACTAAAATTCTTTAGCTGGTTGAACTAGCTGGTTCGCCTAAGCATAACTTTGCTGGTTCGATTTGCTGGTTACCCGGCTGAGTGAATTAAAGCTTTACTGGCTGAACTAAACTCATTTGCTGGTCCGGCTAGCTGGTTCTTCTTCGTTGCTGGCTTGCCTTCAACTATCAACAACTTTATTCATGAAAACATAACTACTTCAGTTTAAGGACTGAAGTAGGGTCACCCCTGAGCTTCTTGAACCAGCTCCAAAAACACTTAGATGATACGAAATAGATGGCAACACGACCATTGCTTGGCCTGATTCGGGTGTAACATCTTTTGAGCTCGAGCTGGCTGTGTTGCTAGTTACATTGCCCAGCTCACCCGCATCATCCTCCCCCTCTAAAAAGGAACTTGACCTCTAGTTCTCGAGGTTGTCATCTTCCAAGTAGGGCATCAAATCACCAACATTAAAAGTGCTAGACACAGCAGTATCACCAGGCAGCTCGATCTTGTAAGCATTATCACCAACTTTTTCCAACACTTTAAATGGACCCTCAGCTCTTGGCATCAGCTTGTTCTTCCTTTTTGTTGTGAACCTTTCCTTCCTTAGATGAATCCAAACAAGATCACCAGGAACAAAAGTGGGCTGCTTTCTGTGCTGGTTAGCTTTAGCCTTGTATTGCTGGTTGGTCTTCTCAATTTTGGCCCTCACTTGCTCATACAGCTTCTTCATTTCTTTGGCCTTTGCTACTGCATCAACACTTACCTTAGGCTCAATTGCAAAAGGAATCAGATCAATGGGTGTGAGTGGATTTGCACCATAGCAGATTTCAAATGGTGACTTTCCTGTGGAGTAATTAGGTGCTCTGTTAAAAGCAAATTCAGCTTGAGCAAGCTTCAAATCCCACTCCTTCAAACTTTTCTTCACAAGTGCCCTTAGCAACATTCCCACAGTTCTATTGGTAACTTCAGTTTGACCATCAGTTTGGGGATGGTGAGAAGTGCTGAATAAAAGCTTTGTTCCAAGCAGCTTCCATAATGTCTTCCAAAAATAGCTTAAGAACTTTGTATCTCGATCAGACACAATAGTTTTGGGAACTCCATGAAGACGAACAATTTCTTTGAAGAATAAAATAGCAACAACAGTAGCATCATTGGTTTTGTTGCAGGCTATGAAATGAGCCATCTTTGAAAACCTGTCAACAACAACCATAATAGAATCTTTGCCTCGCTGAGTTCTTGGTAAAGCAACAATGAAATCCATGCTCAAATCTTCCCATGGCTGGTTGGGAATAGGAAGAGGAGTATATAAACCCTTGTGAAAAGTTGACTTAGCTTGACAGCAGGTAGCACAACGATTAATCACAGCTTTGACATCTTTATCCATACATGGCCAGTAGAAGTGTTCACTTAGGATATCCAATGTCTTGTTAATCCCAAAATGACCAGCTAAACCACCTCCATGTGCTTCTCTAATCAGCAACTCCCTGATTGAATCTTTTGAGATGCATAATCTGCTGCCCTTGAATAGAAAACCATCTTGCTCAATATAATCTCTTTTGGACTCAGCAGGAGAACAGTTCAAAATAGGAGCAAAGTCTGGATCAGCTTCATATAACTCCTTAACAAATGAAAATCCAAGAACTCTAGCTTCTAGAATTGACAACAAAGAATATCTTCTTGAAAGGGCATCAGCAACAACATTAGAAGTACCAGCCTTGTGTTTAGACAAAAAGGAGTACATCTGCAAGAATTCAACCCATTTTGCATGCCTTGGATTTAATTTGTGCTGCCCATTAATGTATTTTAATGCTTCATGATTAGAAAAGAGAACAAACTGCCTTGGCTTCAAATAATGTGACCAATGATCAACAGCTCGAATGATGGCATAAAACTCTTTATCATAAGTGCTATAATTCAGCTTTGACCCATTTAGCTTTTCACTGAAATAAGCTACTGGTCTTTTTCCTTTCACTAGCACAGCTCCAATGCCAACACCACTTGCATCACATTCAAGTTCAAACAACATATCAAAATTAGGCAAAGCAAGTATAGGTGCTGAACTTAGCTTCTCTTTCAATGATTCAAATGCTGATTGGGCAGAACTAGACCATTCAAATACCCCTTTCTTCATACAATCAGTAATTGGAGCAACAATTGTGGAGAAGTCTTTGATAAATCTTCTATAGAATGAAGCTAAACCATGAAAACTTCTGACTTCAGTGATGGTAGAAGGACTAGGCCATGATCTGATCGCTTCCACCTTAGATGGATCCATTGAAATGCCTTCTTCAGAAACTACATATCCAAGAAACACTACTTTGCTGACAAAGAAATCACACTTCTCCAGCTTTGCATATAACTGATTCTGCCTTAATAGCTCAAATACTTTCCTCAGATGATCCAAGTGTTCTTCTTTAGTTTTTGAGTACACTAGGATGTCATCAAAGTAAACAACCACAAACTGACCAATAAGTGGCCTGAGCACTTCATTCATAAGCCTCATGAATGTGCTGGGTGCATTAGACAACCCAAAAGGCATAACCAACCACTCGAATAATCCACCTTTGATCTTGAAAGCTGTCTTCCATTCATCTCCTTCTTTCATTCGAATTTGATGATACCCACTTCTAAGATCAACTTTGGAAAACACACAAGAACCATGCAGCTCATCTAGCATATCATCTAATCTAGGTATGGGATACCTATACTTGATGGTGATGTTGTTAATAGCTCGGCTGTCTACACACATTCTCATAGAACCATCTTTCTTTGGAACCAGCAAAGCTGGTACTGAACAAGGACTCATGATGGTTCTAACATATCCCTTGGCAACCAACTCATTAACTTGCTTTTCTAATTCTTTTGCTTCATGAGGGGAACATCGATAAGCTGCTTTATTAGGAAGAACAGATCCAGGTACAAGATCAATTTGATGTTCAATACCCCTGATTGGTGGTAACCCAGTAGGTAACTCAGTAGGAAACACATCAGTAAATTCGGATAACAATGGCTTTACCCTAGCTGGTATTTCATCATGATGGTTCAACTCATCACTTTCAACCATCAGCAATAAATAAGCACCAGTACCACCCTTTAACTCAGTATCAACTTCAGCTTGAGTCATAAATAAAGCTTTATCATTCTTAACAGTAGGATCAGCCCTAGGTATTTCACTAGGCTTTAAAGAAGTGAGGGTGATCTTCTTTCCATTCACATACATTGAATAAGTATTTTGGTGTCCATTATGATAGACATACTTATCAAATAACCAAGGTCTACCAAGCAGCAAATGACAAGCATCCATAGGAATAACATCACAAGTAATCTCATCCTGATAAACAGTACCAATAGAAAATGGAACAGTAACTTGGCGAGTAACCTTTACCTCACTGCCTTGGTTAAGCCATTGAAGTTTGTATGGATGAGGATGCTTCTTTGTAACCAGCTCAAGCTTTTCCACCATGTGAGCAGATGCTGCGTTTGCACAGCTGCCTCCATCAACAATCAGGCTGCACACTTTACCCTTGACTGTGCATCTTGAATGAAAGATGTTTTCTCGCTGGCTCTTATCTTCAATAGTCTCAGCTGAGTGCATTACTCTTTGAACCACTAAAAACTCTCCAATATCAGCAGCAACAAACTCTTCACTATCAGACTCATCATATGCTGGTTCAGTTTCAAAACCCCCTTCCAAATCTTCAATCTCCTTTAGTGTAAGAGTATGCTGGTTAGGACATTGAGCTTGAAAATGCCCAAATCCATGGCACTTGAAGCATTTCCTTCTATCATCTTTAGGACCAGCTACAACCTGCTCTTTGCCTTTAGATACTTTGGATGCTGCCTCGTTATGCCTAGGCAGCATAGATATCGACCCTTCATAGGCAGCACAGCTGGCTTGGAATAAGACTTAAAATTAATTTTCTTTTTTGCTTGTTTCTCTACTTGAATAGCCAGCTTGCAAGCACTCTCAAAAGTCCATAGAGGCTGCATTTCAACTTGATCAGCAATAGAAGCATTTAAGCCCCCAACGAATCTTGCTATAGTGTGTTCTTCAGCTTCTTTAACATTTGTACGAATCTTGAGCTGCTCAAACTCTCTGATGTAATCAACAACATTCATGCTGCCTTGCTTGAGTGTATTCATCTGGATATACAGCTCTTTCTTGTAAGCTTGAGGAACAAACCTCTTTTGCATACACTCTTTTAACTTGGACCAGGTTTTGATTGTTTTCTTCCCTTCATATTGCCTTTCTTTTTTTAGATTATCATACCACATTGAAGCATACTTCTTTAATCTGATTACAGCAACTTTAAAGGCCTTTTTATCATCGTAGCCTTTAACCTCCATAATTCTATCCATGGCCTGAACCCATTCAAAGTAATCTTCAGGATTAGAGGATCCTTCAAAATCAGGTGGGTCTATCTTGATATCTTTCAAATCATCAGCCTTTTTCCTATGCCTTCTTCTTCTTTGTGAAGAAGCATGAGATCCATCAGTAGATTGGCTACCATCCTCAGATTCAGTACTAGAAGACACAATAGTTGTATCTCCATTTTCAGATCTAATTCTATTTCTTCTTGGAACACCATCTTCCAACAAGTTAACCATTCTTTCCATCTGATGTTGTAGAGCTTCAATAGCTCTATCTCTTCTAAGATTATGAGCTTCTTCAAGAGTCATATTCCTTGGAATATCAGCCATTTCAAATATCAGATCTGAAATAGACCTTTAGCAACAAATAGAAACCCAGATCTGAAATAAAGCTTAACAGCTCTAAAACAGAGTATGAACTGAAACAACAATAAAAATGATAAGAAAGCTTCGATTTGAACAACCTAGGCTCTGATACCACTTTGATGCATGATTATGACTTTAAAAACGCAGTTTAGAACAAGCTTTCTTCACCCAACAGACCTGAAACTAAACACCCAATTGGTAACAGTAACAGCCCCAAAACAGAGTATAAAACTCTGAAATAACAACACAAGGATAGAGAATCTAAACCCTTAATTGATAAAGATACCACCACAATTAGAGATCTAGAAACACTCCAAATCTTCAACTACAGCTGATAAAGATTCCACCACAACTATAATATCAGATATGAAGATTTGGATTTCACCACAATGTTTGATAAAGTAACACCACAAACACTGATAAAGAAACCACTCTTAGCCACCGGAATCAAAGATTCGTAAAGACACAGAGATTTTGTAAATAGATAAGCTCTATCAAACTTTTCATTCAATCATCAACCAACTTTTTACAATTACAAGAGCTCTCTATTTATAGTAGAAGCTTAACAGCTATTTTCTAAATAAGACAAAAACATAAAAAGGAAATGGAGACAAAAAGGACAAACAATTACAAATTAGCCAATAAGAATAAAGGACACAATCTGCAAAAAGCCTGCCATTTGTTAGTGCTCCTTCCCATGATAAAAGCATCCAATGATAAATGGGAGTCTTCCTTGGTCAGCTAACATTCTTCTAGAACAGCCACACACGTGTTAAGCACATGACCTGACCGGTTTATTGAAAAGCATGAGTAAACTTTGAATTGTATCAGCAAGTTGGCCATTCAGACAGAAAATAGCATCGCGTGCTGGTTGTACTAGAGTTTCGTGTGCTGATTGAACTAAAATTCTTTAGCTGGTTGAACTAGCTGGTTCGCCTAAGCATAACTTTGCTGGTTCGATTTGCTGGTTACCCGGCTGAGTGAATTAAAGCTTTACTGGCTGAACTAAACTCATTTGCTGGTCCGGCTAGCTGGTTCTTCTTCGTTGCTGGCTTGCCTTCAACTATCAACAACTTTATTCATGAAAACATAACTACTTCAGTTTAAGGACTGAAGTAGGGTCACCCCTGAGCTTCTTGAACCAGCTCCAAAAACACTTAGATGATACGAAATAGATGGCAACACGACCATTGCTTGGCCTGATTCGGGTGTAACATCTTTTGAGCTCGAGCTGGCTGTGTTGCTAGTTACATTGCCCAGCGCACCCGCATCAGAAATGAAGAAGCTGTATGAGCAAGTGAGGGCCAAAATTGAGAAGACCAACCAGCAATACAAGGCTAAAGCTAACCCGTACAGAAAGCAGCCCACTTTTGTTCCTGGTGATCTTGTTTGGATTCATCTAAGGAAGGAAAGGTTCCCAGCAAAAAGGAAGAACAAGCTGATGCCAAGAGCTGAGGGTCCATTTAAAGTGTTGGAAAAAGTTGGTGATAATGCTTACAAGGTCGAGCTGCCTGGTGATACTGCTGTGTCTAGCACTTTTAATGTTGGTGATTTGATGCCCTACTTGGAAGATGACAACCTCGAGAACTTGAGGTCAAGTTCCTTTTAAGAGAGGGAGGATGATGCGGGTGTGCTGGGCAATGTAACCAGCAACACAGCCAGCTCGAGCTCAAAAGATGTTACACCCGAATCAGGCCAAGCAATGGTCGTGTTGCCATCTATTTCGTATCATCTAAGTGTTTTTGGAGCTGCTTCAAGAAGCTCAGGGGTGACCCTACTTCAGTCCTTAAACTGAAGTAGTTATGTTTTCATGAATAAAGTTTTTGATAGTTGAAGGCAAGCCAGCAACGAAGAAGAACCAGCTAGCCGGACCAGCAAATGAGCTTAGTTCAGCCAGTAAAGCTTTAATTCACTCAGCCGGGTAACCAGCAAAGTTATACTCAGACGAGCCAGCTAGTTCAACCAGCTGACGAATTTTAAGTTCAACCAGCACACGAAACTTAGTTCAACCAGCAGGCGACGCTATTTTCTTTCTAAAGGGCCAACTTGCTGATACAATTCAAAGTTTACTTATGCTTTTCAATAAACCGGTCAGGTCATGTGCTTAACACGTGTGTGGCTGTTCTAGAAGAATGTTAGCTGTCCAAGGAAGATTCCCATTTATCATTGGATGCTTTTATCATGGGAAGGAGCACTAACAAATGGCAGGCTTTTTGCAGATTGTGTCCTTTATTCTTATTGGCTAATTTGTAATTGTTTGTCCTTTTTTGTCTCCATTTCCTTTTTATGTTTTTGTCTTATTTAGAAAATAGCTGTTAAGCTTCTAATATAAATAGAGAGCTCTTGTAATTGTAAAACTTGGTTGATGATTGAATGAAAAGTTTGATAGAGCTTATCTATTTACAAAATCTCTGTGTCTTTACGAATCTTTGATTCCGATGGCTAAGAGTGGTTTCTTTATCAGTGTTTGTGGTGTTACTTTATCAAACATTGTGGTGAAATCCAAATCTTCATATCTGATATTATAGTTGTGGTGGAATCTGTAGTGACCCGAACTTTTCCATGTTTATATATATATATATTAAATGAAATTTTTATTTACATGATTAAGTGTTTCCAACATGTTAAGCAATCAAACTTGTTAAGACTTGATTAATTGAAATAGGTTTCATATAGACAATTTGTAGTGACCCGAACTTTTCCATGTTTATATATATTAATTGAGATTGATGTTTACATGATTAAATGTTTCCAACATGTTAAGCAATCAAACTTGTTAAGACTTGATTAATTGAAATAGGTTTCATATAGACAATTGACCACCCAAGTTGACTGGTGATTCACGAACGTTAAAACTTGTAAAAAAACTATATGATGACATATATATGGTTATATATATAGTTAACATGATATTATGATAAGTAAACATATCATTAATTATATTAACAATGAACTACATATGTAAAAACAAGACTACTAACTTAATGATTTTGAAACGAGACATATATGTAACGTTTATCGTTGTAACGATATTTAATGTATATATATCATATTAAGAGATATTCGTACATCATAATATCATGATAATATAATAATTTAAAATCTCTTTTGTTATTATAAACATTGGGTTAACAACATTTAACAAGATCGTTAACCTAAAGGTTTCAAAACAACACTTACATGTAACGACTAACGATGACTTAACGACTCAGTTAAAATGTATATACATGTAGTGTTTTAATATGTATTTATACACTTTTGAAAGACTTCAATACACTTATCAAAATACTTCTACTTAACAAAAATGCTTACAATTACATTCTCGTTCAGTTTCATCAACAATTCTACTCGTATGCACCCGTATTCGTACTCGTACAATACACAGCTTTTAGATGTATGTACTATTGGTATATACACTCCAATGATCAGCTCTTAGCAGCCCATGTGAGTCACCTAACACATGTGGGAACCATCATTTGACAACTAGCATGAAATATCTCATAAGATTACAAAAATATGAGTAATCATTCATGACTTATTTACATGAAAACAAAATTACATATCCTTTATATCTAATCCATACACCAACGACCAAAAACACCTACAAACACTTTCATTCTTCAATTTTCTTCATCTAATTGAACTCTCTCAAGTTCTATCTTCAAGTTCTAAGTGTTCTTCATAAATTCCAAAAGTTCTAGTTTCATAAAATCAAGAATACTTTCAAGTTTGCTAGCTCACTTCCAATCTTGTAAGGTGATCATCCAACCTCAAGAAATCTTTGTTTCTTACAGTAGGTTATCATTCTAATACAAGGTAATAATCATATTCAAACTTTGGTTCAATTTCTATAACTATAACAATCTTATTTCAAGTGATGATCTTACTTGAACTTGTTTTCGTGTCATGATTTTGCTTCAAGAACTTTGAGCCATCCAAGGATCCATTGAAGCTAGATCCATTTTTCTCTTTTCCAGTAGGTTCATCCAAGGAACTTAAGGTAGTAATGATGTTCATAACATCATTCGATTCATACATATAAAGCTATCTTATTCGAAGGTTTAAACTTGTAATCACTAGAACATAGTTTAGTTAATTCTAAACTTGTTCGCAAACAAAAGTTAATCCTTCTAACTTGACTTTTAAAATCAACTAAACACATGTTCTATATCTATATGATATGCTAACTTAATGATTTAAAACCCGGAAACACGAAAAACACCGTAAAACCGGATTTACGCCGTCGTAGTAACACCGCGGGCTGTTTTGGGTTAGTTAATTAAAAACTATGATAAACTTTGATTTAAAAGTTTTTATTCTGAGAAAATGATTTTTATTATGAACATGAAACTATATCCAAAAATTATGGTTAAACTCAAAGTGGAAGTATGTTTTCTAAAATGGTCATCTAGACGTCGTTCTTTCGACTGAAATGACTACCTTTACAAAAACGACTTGTAACTTATTTTTCCGACAAGAAACCTATACTTTTTTTGTTTAGATTCATAAAATAGAGTTCAATATGAAACCATAGCAATTTGATTCACTCAAAACGGATTTAAAATGAAGAAGTTATGGGTAAAACAAGATTGGATAATTTTTCTCATTTTAGCTACGTGAAAATTGGTAACAAATCTATTCCAACCATAACTTAATCAACTTATATTATATATTATGTAATCTTGAGATACCATAGACACGTATACAATGTTTCGACCTATCATGTCGACACATCTATATATATTTCGGAACAACCATAGACACTCTATATGTGAATGTTGGAGTTAGCTATACAGGGTTGAGGTTGATTCCAAAATATATATAGTTTGAGTTGTGATCAATACTGAGATACGTATACACTGGGTCGTGGATTGATTCAAGATAATATTTATCGATTTATTTCTGTACATCTAACTGTGGACAACTAGTTGTAGGTTACTAACGAGGACAGCTGACTTAATAAACTTAAAACATCAAAATATATTAAAAGTGTTGTAAATATATTTTGAACATACTTTGATATATATGTATATGTTGTTATAGGTTTGTGAATCAACCAGTGGCCAAGTCTTACTTCCCGACGAAGTAAAAATCTGTGAAAGTGAGTTATAGTCCCACTTTTAAAATCTAATATTTTTGGGATGAGAATACATGCAGGTTTTATAAATGATTTACAAAATAGACACAAGTACGTGAAACTACATTCTATGGTTGAATTATCGAAATCGAATATGCCCCTTTTTTATTAAGTCTGGTAATCTAAGAATTAGGGAACAGACACCCTAATTGACGCGAATCCTAAAGATAGATCTATTGGGCCTAACAAACCCCATCCAAAGTACCGGATGCTTTAGTACTTCGAAATTTATATCATATCCGAAGGGTGTCCCGGAATGATGGGGATATTCTTATATATGCATCTTGTTATTGTCGGTTACCAGGTGTTCACCATATGAATGATTTTTATCTCTATGTATGGGATGTGTATTGAAATATGAAATCTTGTGGTCTATTGTTACGATTTGATATATATAGGTTAAACCTATAACTCACCAACATTTTTGTTGACGTTTTAAGCATGTTTATTCTCAGGTGATTATTAAGAGCTTCTGCTGTCGCATACTTAAATAAGCAAAGATTTGGAGTCCATGCTTGTATGATATTGTGTAAAAACTGCATTCAAGAAACTTATTTTGTTGTAACATATTTGTATTGTAAACCATTATGTAATGGTCGTGTGTAAACAGGATATTTTAGATTATCACTATTTGATAATCTACGTAAAGCTTTTTAAACCTTTATTGATGAAATAAAGGTTATGGTTTGTTTAAAAATGAATGCAGTCTTTGAAAAACGTCTCATATAGAGGTCAAAACCTCGCAACGAAATCAATTAATATGGAACATTTTTAATCAATAAGAACGGGACATTTCAGTTGGTATCCGAGCGTTGGTCTTAGAGAACCAGAAAGTTTGCATTAGTGTGTCTTATCGAGTTTGTTAGGATGCATTAGTGAGTCTGGACTTCGACCGTGTTTTCTTTAAAAATGATTGCTTAACATTTTTGTTGAAAACTATATATTTTTAACATATGAATATTATGTGATATATTAATCTCTTAACGTGTTTGATATTATGTGATAGATGTCTACCTCTAGAACAAGTCCCATTGACTCACCTAATAATAATGAAGAGTCAAATGTAAATTGGAATGATTTGTGGACTGATTCACAAGTTCCCGAAGAGGAACCGGAAGAAGAGTCGGAATCGGAAGAAGAATCGGAACCGGAAGAAGAATCGGAACCGGATGAAGAAATAGAACCGGTGGGGGAAATAATAAAACGGTTAAGTAAAAGAAAATCCTCAACCAACCGACCAAAGTTAATTATGGTCAATGGTGTTTCCGCCAAGGAAGCAAAATATTGGGAGGATTACCAATTCTCCGATGAATCGGATTCCGACGAGAATTCCGATGATGTTATAGAAATTACCCCAACTGAATTTAAAAAGGCAAAAGAAAATAATAAGGGAAAGGGCATAAAAATAGAGAAATCTAATTCCAACCCCGATGAACTTTATATGTATCGTCAACCCCCGAAGTCCTTAAGTTGTAACAATGACCCGGGAACCTCTAAACCACCAGGTTTTTCTAAACCAATGTGGACAACGACGGCTCGTATTAGGGGAACATCATATATCCCTAGAAACTTGGCAAAACGAACCAAAACCGAAGAAGAAGAAACGAGCGAGTCGGAATAAGATAGTTGTATTCGTGTGGTGTAATATATGGAATATAGTGTTCTTATGCTTTATGATATATGTAAAAATTGCTTGTATTAATAAGTATTTTTTTTTATGAATCTAACTCTTGTCTATTTTACAGTTTAAAAACACAAAATGGATAGACAACCCAATATTTTAAGAGACCTACCCGGAGACATGATTGATGAAATCTTGTCTAGAGTCGGCCAGAATTCTTCGGCACAACTATTTAAGGCGAGATCAGTTTGTAAGACATTCGAAGAACGTTCCAAGAATGTCTTGGTTTATAAGAGACTTTCGTTTGAAAGATGGGGGATATCACATTGGGAAACCCATAAGTTACGATGTGTTTACTTTGACGCATATATTGCGGGGAACCCAAATGCTATTTTACGCAACGGGTTAAGAAATTATTTTGACTCAATATATCCGAATATTGGACTTCGTGATTTAGAAAAAGCGGCTAACATGCAACATAAAGAAGCATGTTATGCTTACGGATTAGTAATGTTCGCTTCTCACCAAAGTGAGAACAAGAACATCGGGCTACAACTATTAAACAAAACGTTTCCACAAGTGACGGAGTCGGTAATTGGGGTAAGAAATGAGGTTTTTAGATTATTACGGGACTGTTGGACATTACGTAACCCTCGTCCCTTTGATGACGTTACAACACGCTGTCTTATCAACGGCCATAACGGTTATGTTGCACAAGACCAAGGATGGGAAGTAGTCCTAGTAAAACCAGAATGCATGACTTGTTTCTGGACGTATGAATTACGTGTCTTTATTGCCTTTGCTGAACGACTTGTGTACTAGCTAGAATTGTCTTCACAACTATCTTGTATCAAAGTTATTGTGTGCTATATTTCATGCTTTATGTAAAATAAGCGGTATTGTAAGTTTGTAAAATATTGTATAAAAGTTTGAACGCGAAATATTATTATAATCAGTTTTTCATATAGAATTGTAGTAGTTGAATTGTATATTAGCTACTAAGTATGAACTTAACGGGTAGGTACTACCCGAATTTAAACTTATAAAACGCTAATATGAAGAAAAAGCTTTTATAAATGAGTTCATATTATGCTACGAAATACTATTAACTACTCTTAATATTCTGTATGATTAACTTGTTCCATTTAACTATTTTGAAGGAAATGGCACCGACTACTCGACACACCGTGAATATGAATGAAGAGGAATTCCGTACTTTTCTAGCTTCAAACATAGCCGCAGTACAGGCTGCGCTACATACCAACAATAACCTTGGATCTAGCAGTACAGGAAATCGTGTAGGATGCACCTACAAAGAATTCACTGCCTGCAAACCTTTGGAATTTGATGGAACCGAAGGACCGATCGGATTGAAACGGTGGACCGAGAAGGTTGAATCGGTGTTTGCCATAAGTAAGTGTACTGAAGAGGACAAAGTGAAGTACGCTACGCATACCTTCACAGGTTCTGCGTTAACATGGTGGAATACCTATCTAGAGCAAGTGGGACAAGATGATGCGTACGCACTACCGTGGTCAGCATTCAAGCACTTGATGAACGAGAAGTACCGTCCCAGAACCGAGGTCAATAAGCTCAAGACAGAACTTAGAGGGTTACGAACCCAAGGATTTGATATTACCACGTACGAAAGACGATTCACAGAATTGTGCCTATTGTGTCCGGGAGCATTCGAAGATGAGGAAGAGAAGATCGACGCGTTTGTGAAAGGATTACCGGAAAGACTCCAAGAAGATATAAGTTCACACGAGCCCGCCTCCATACAACAGGCATGTAGAATGGCTCACAAACTAGTGAACCAGATTGAAGAAAGAATTAAAGAACAGACTGCTGAAGAGGCCAATGTGAAGCAAGTCAAAAGAAAGTGGGAGGAAAACGGTGATAAGAATCACCAATACAATAACAACAGCAATTACAACAATAATCGCAACAATTATCCCAACAATCGCAACATCAATCGCAACTACAACAAACGGCCCAACAACAACAACAACAACAACAACAACAGCAACTACAACAATCATCCCAACAACAATAATAACCGCAACAACAACAACAATCAGAAGCAACTATGCCAAAGGTGTGAAAAGAATCACTCGGGGTTCTGCACCAAATTTTGCAACAAGTGTAAAAGAAATGGTCATAGCGAGGCGAAGTGTGAGGTCTACGGACCAGGGGTTAATAGAACGAAAGGAACAAATGGTGTCGGAACGAGTAATGGCGGAGCAAGTAGTGTCGGAGCAAGTTATGCCAATGTAGTTTGTTATAAATGTGGAAAACCAGGCCACATTATTAGAAATTGCCCGAACCAGGAGAACACGAATGGACAAGGCCGTGGAAGAGTTTTCAATATTAATGCGGTAGAGGCACAGGAAGACCCGGAGCTTGTTACGGGTACGTTTCTTATTGACAATAAATCTGCTTACGTTTTATTTGATTCGGGTGCGGATAGAAGCTATATGAGTAGAGATTTTTGTGCTAAATTAAGTTGTCCATTGACGCCTTTGGATAGTAAATTTTTACTCGAATTAGCAAATGGTAAATTAATTTCAGCAGATAATATATGTCGGAATCGAGAAATTAAACTGGTTAGCGAAACATTTAAGATTGATTTGATACCAGTAGAGTTAGGGAGTTTTGATGTGATAATCGGTATGGACTGGTTGAAAGAAGTGAAAGCGGAGATCGTTTGTTACAAAAATGCAATTCGCATTATACGAGAAAAAGGAAAACCCTTAATGGTGTACGGAGAAAAGGGCAACACGAAGCTACATCTTATTAGTAATTTGAAGGCACAAAAACTAATAAGAAAAGGTTGCTATGCTGTTCTAGCACACGTCGAGAAAGTACAAACTGAAGAAAAGAGCATCAATGATGTTCCCATTGCAAAAGAATTTCCCGATGTATTTCCGAAAGAATTACCGGGATTACCCCCACATCGATCCGTTGAATTTCAAATAGATCTTGTACCAGGAGCTGCACCAATAGCTCGTGCTCCTTACAGACTCGCACCCAGCGAGATGAAAGAACTGCAAAGCCAATTACAAGAACTTTTAGAGCGTGGTTTCATTCGACCAAGCACATCACCGTGGGGAGCTCCTGTTTTGTTTGTCAAGAAGAAAGATGGTACATTCAGGTTGTGTATCGACTACCGAGAGTTGAACAAACTTACCATCAAGAACCGCTACCCACTACCGAGAATCGACGACTTATTTGATCAACTACAAGGCTCGTCTGTTTATTCAAAGATTGACTTACGTTCCGGGTATCATCAAATGCGGGTGAAAGAAGATGATATTCCAAAGACTGCTTTCAGAACACGTTACGGTCATTACGAGTTTATGGTCATGCCGTTTGGTTTAACTAATGCACCAGCTGTGTTCATGGACCTTATGAACCGAGTGTGTGGACCATACCTTGACAAGTTTGTCATTGTTTTCATTGATGACATACTTATTTACTCAAAGAATGACCAAGAACACGGTGAACATTTGAGAAAGGTGTTAGAAGTATTGAGGAAGGAAGAATTGTACGCTAAGTTTTCAAAGTGTGCATTTTGGTTGGAAGAAGTTCAATTCCTCGGTCACCTAGTGAACAAAGAAGGTATTAAGGTGGATCCGGCAAAGATAGAAACTGTTGAAAAGTGGGAAACCCCGAAAACTCCGAAACACATACGCCAGTTTTTAGGACTAGCTGGTTACTACAGAAGGTTCATCCAAGACTTTTCCAGAATAGCAAAACCCTTGACTGCATTAACGCATAAAGGGAAGAAATTTGAATGGAATGATGAACAAGAGAAAGCGTTTCAGTTATTGAAGAAAAAGCTAACTACGGCACCTATATTGTCATTGCCTGAAGGGAATGATGATTTTGTGATTTATTGTGACGCATCAAAGCAAGGTCTCGGTTGTGTATTAATGCAACGAACGAAGGTGATTGCTTATGCGTCTAGACAATTGAAGATTCACGAACAAAATTATACGACGCATGATTTGGAATTAGGCGCGGTTGTTTTTGCATTAAAGACTTGGAGGCACTACTTATATGGGGTCAAAAGTATTATATATACCGACCACAAAAGTCTTCAACACATATTTAATCAGAAACAACTGAATATGAGGCAGCGTAGGTGGATTGAATTATTGAATGATTACGATTTTGAGATTCGTTACCACCCGGGGAAGGCAAATGTGGTAGCCGATGCCTTGAGCAGGAAGGATAGAGAACCCATTCGAGTAAAATCTATGAATATAATGATTCATAATAACATTACTACTCAAATAAAGGAGGCGCAACAAGGAGTTTTAAAAGAGGGAAATTTAAAGGATGAAATACCCAAAGGATCGGAGAAGCATCTTAATATTCGGGAAGACGGAACCCGGTATAGGGCTGAAAGGATTTGGGTACCAAAATTTGGAGATATGAGAGAAATGGTACTTAGAGAAGCTCATAAAACCAGATACTCAATACATCCTGGAACGGGGAAGATGTACAAGGATCTCAAGAAACATTTTTGGTGGCCGGGTATGAAAGCCGATGTTGCTAAATACGTAGGAGAATGTTTGACGTGTTCTAAGGTCAAAGCTGAGCATCAGAAACCATCAGGTCTACTTCAACAACCCGAAATCCCGGAATGGAAATGGGAAAACATTCCATGGATTTCATCACTAAATTGCCAAGGACTGCAAGTGGTTTTGATACTATTTGGGTAATAGTTGATCGTCTCACCAAATCAGCACACTTCCTACCAATAAGAGAAGATGACAAGATGGAGAAGTTAGCACGACTGTATTTGAAGGAAGTCGTCTCCAGACATGGAATACCAATCTCTATTATCTCTGATAGGGATGGCAGATTTATTTCAAGATTCTGGCAGACATTACAGCAAGCATTAGGAACTCGTCTAGACATGAGTACTGCCTATCATCCACAAACTAATGGGCAGAGCGAAAGGACGATACAAACGCTTGAAGACATGCTACGAGCATGTGTTATTGATTTCGGAAACAGTTGGGATCGACATCTACCGTTAGCAGAATTTTCCTACAACAACAGCTACCATTCAAGCATTGAGATGGCGCCGTTTGAAGCACTTTATGGTAGAAAGTGCAGGTCTCCGATTTGTTGGAGTGAGGTGGGGGATAGACAGATTACGGGTCCAGAGATTATACAAGAAACTACCGAGAAGATCATCCAAATTCAACAACGGTTGAAAACCGCCCAAAGTCGACAAAAGAGCTACGCTGACATTAAAAGAAAAGATATAGAATTTGAAATTGGAGAGATGGTCATGCTTAAAGTTTCACCTTGGAAAGGCGTTGTTCGATTTGGTAAACGAGGGAAATTAAATCCAAGGTATATTGGACCATTCAAGATTATTGATCGTGTCGGACCAGTAGCTTACCGACTTGAGTTACCTCAACAACTCGCGGCTGTACATAACACTTTCCACGTCTCGAATTTGAAGAAATGTTTTGGTAAAGAAGATCTCACTATTCCGTTAGATGAAATCCAAATCAACGAAAAACTCCAATTCATCGAAGAACCCGTCGAAATAATGGATCGTGAGGTTAAAAGACTTAAGAAAAACAAGATACCAATTGTTAAGGTTCGATGGAATGCTCGTAGAGGACCCGAGTTCACCTGGGAGCGTGAAGATCAGATGAAGAAGAAATACCCGCATCTATTTCCAGAAGATTCGTCAACACCTTCAACAGCTTAAAATTTCGGGACGAAATTTATTTAACGGGTAGGTACTGTAGTGACCCGAACTTTTCCATGTTTATATATATTAATTGAGATTGATGTTTACATGATTAAATGTTTCCAACATGTTAAGCAATCAAACTTGTTAAGACTTGATTAATTGAAATAGGTTTCATATAGACAATTGACCACCCAAGTTGACTGGTGATTCACGAACGTTAAAACTTGTAAAAAAACTATATGATGACATATATATGGTTATATATATAGTTAACATGATATTATGATAAGTAAACATATCATTAATTATATTAACAATGAACTACATATGTAAAAACAAGACTACTAACTTAATGATTTTGAAACGAGACATATATGTAACGTTTATCGTTGTAACGATATTTAATGTATATATATCATATTAAGAGATATTCGTACATCATAATATCATGATAATATAATAATTTAAAATCTCTTTTGTTATTATAAACATTGGGTTAACAACATTTAACAAGATCGTTAACCTAAAGGTTTCAAAACAACACTTACATGTAACGACTAACGATGACTTAACGACTCAGTTAAAATGTATATACATGTAGTGTTTTAATATGTATTTATACACTTTTGAAAGACTTCAATACACTTATCAAAATACTTCTACTTAACAAAAATGCTTACAATTACATTCTCGTTCAGTTTCATCAACAATTCTACTCGTATGCACCCGTATTCGTACTCGTACAATACACAGCTTTTAGATGTATGTACTATTGGTATATACACTCCAATGATCAGCTCTTAGCAGCCCATGTGAGTCACCTAACACATGTGGGAACCATCATTTGGCAACTAGCATGAAATATCTCATAAGATTACAAAAATATGAGTAATCATTCATGACTTATTTACATGAAAACAAAATTACATATCCTTTATATCTAATCCATACACCAACGACCAAAAACACCTACAAACACTTTCATTCTTCAATTTTCTTCATCTAATTGAACTCTCTCAAGTTCTATCTTCAAGTTCTAAGTGTTCTTCATAAATTCCAAAAGTTCTAGTTTCATAAAATCAAGAATACTTTCAAGTTTGCTAGCTCACTTCCAATCTTGTAAGGTGATCATCCAACCTCAAGAAATCTTTGTTTCTTACAGTAGGTTATCATTCTAATACAAGGTAATAATCATATTCAAACTTTGGTTCAATTTCTATAACTATAACAATCTTATTTCAAGTGATGATCTTACTTGAACTTGTTTTCGTGTCATGATTTTGCTTCAAGAACTTTGTGCCATCCAAGGATCCATTGAAGCTAGATCCATTTTTCTCTTTTCCAGTAGGTTCATCCAAGGAACTTAAGGTAGTAATGATGTTCATAACATCATTCGATTCATACATATAAAGCTATCTTATTCGAAGGTTTAAACTTGTAATCACTAGAACATAGTTTAGTTAATTCTAAACTTGTTCGCAAACAAAAGTTAATCCTTCTAACTTGACTTTTAAAATCAACTAAACACATGTTCTATATCTATATGATATGCTAACTTAATGATTTAAAACCTGGAAACACGAAAAACACCGTAAAACCGGATTTACGCCGTCGTAGTAACACCGCGGGCTGTTTTGGGTTAGTTAATTAAAAACTATGATAAACTTTGATTTAAAAGTTTTTATTCTGAGAAAATGATTTTTATTATGAACATGAAACTATATCCAAAAATTATGGTTAAACTCAAAGTGGAAGTATGTTTTCTAAAATGGTCATCTAGACGTCGTTCTTTCGACTGAAATGACTACCTTTACAAAAACGACTTGTAACTTATTTTTCCAACTAGAAACCTATACTTTTTTTGTTTAGATTCATAAAATAGAGTTCAATATGAAACCATAGCAATTTGATTCACTCAAAACGGATTTAAAATGAAGAAGTTATGGGTAAAACAAGATTGGATAATTTTTCTCATTTTAGCTACGTGAAAATTGGTAACAAATCTATTCCAACCATAACTTAATCAACTTATATTATATATTATGTAATCTTGAGATACCATAGACACGTATACAATGTTTCGACCTATCATGTCGACACATCTATATATATTTCGGAACAACCATAGACACTCTATATGTGAATGTTGGAGTTAGCTATACAGGGTTGAGGTTGATTCCAAAATATATATAGTTTGAGTTGTGATCAATACTGAGATACGTATACACTGGGTCGTGGATTGATTCAAGATAATATTTATCGATTTATTTCTGTACATCTAACTGTGGACAACTAGTTGTAGGTTACTAACGAGGACAGCTGACTTAATAAACTTAAAACATCAAAATATATTAAAAGTGTTGTAAATATATTTTGAACATACTTTGATATATATGTATATATTGTTATAGGTTTGTGAATCAACCAGTGGCCAAGTCTTACTTCCCGACGAAGTAAAAATCTGTGAAAGTGAGTTATAGTCCCACTTTTAAAATCTAATATTTTTGGGATGAGAATACATGCAGGTTTTATAAATGATTTACAAAATAGACACAAGTACGTGAAACTACATTCTATGGTTGAATTATCGAAATCGAATATGCCCCTTTTTTATTAAGTCTGGTAATCTAAGAATTAGGGAACAGACACCCTAATTGACGCGAATCCTAAAGATAGATCTATTGGGCCTAACAAACCCCATCCAAAGTACCGGATGCTTTAGTACTTCGAAATTTATATCATATCCGAAGGGTGTCCCGGAATGATGGGGATATTCTTATATATGCATCTTGTTATTGTCGGTTACCAGGTGTTCACCATATGAATGATTTTTATCTCTATGTATGGGATGTGTATTGAAATATGAAATCTTGTGGTCTATTGTTACGATTTGATATATATAGGTTAAACCTATAACTCACCAACATTTTTGTTGACGTTTTAAGCATGTTTATTCTCAGGTGATTATTAAGAGCTTCTGCTGTCGCATACTTAAATAAGGACAAGATTTGGAGTCCATGCTTGTATGATATTGTGTAAAAACTGCATTCAAGAAACTTATTTTGTTGTAACATATTTGTATTGTAAACCATTATGTAATGGTCGTGTGTAAACAGGATATTTTAGATTATCACTATTTGATAATCTACGTAAAGCTTTTTAAACCTTTATTGATGAAATAAAGGTTATGGTTTGTTTAAAAATGAATGCAGTCTTTGAAAAACGTCTCATATAGAGGTCAAAACCTCGCAACGAAATCAATTAATATGGAACGTTTTTAATCAATAAGAACGGGACATTTCACAATTGACCACCCAAGTTGACCGGTGATTCACGAACGTTAAAACTTGTAAAAACTATACGATGACATATATATGGTTATATATTTAGTTAACATGATTTTATTATAAGTATGTATCTCATTAGGTATTTTAACAATGAGTTATATACATAAAAATGAGACTATTAATTTAAGAAACTCGAAAACGATATATATAATGATTATCGTTATAACAACATCTTACTAGGTACATATGAATCATATTAAGATATTGATACACTTGGTTAATTATGTTAAATGATAAGTAAATATATTATTAAGTGTATTAACAATGAAATACATATGTAAAAATAAGACTACTAACTTAATGATTTCGAAACGAGACATATATGTAACGATTATCGTTGTAACGACATTTAACTGTATATATATATCATACTAAGATATATTATATATCATAATATCATGATAATATAACAATTTAAAATCTCATTTGTTATAATAAACAATGGGTTAACAACAATCAACAAGATCGTTAACCTAAAGGTTTCAAAACAACATTTACATGTAACGACTAACGATGACTTAACGACTCAGTTAAAATGTATATACATGTAGTGTTTTAATATGTATTCATACACTTTTGAAAGGCTTCAAGACACTTATCAAAATACTTCTACTTAACAAAAATGCTTACAATTACATCCTCGTTCAGTTTCATCAACAATTCTACTCGTATGCACCCGTATTCGTACTCGTACAATACACAGCTTTTAGATGTATGTACTATTGGTATATACACTCCAATGATCAGCTCTTAGCAGCCCATGTGAGTCACCTAACACATGTGGGAACCATCATTTGGCAACTAGCATGAAATATCTCATAAAATTACAAAAATATGAGTAATCATTCATGACTTATTTACATGAAAATAAAATTACATATCCTTTATATCTAATCCATACACCAACGACCAAAAACACCTACAAACACTTTCATTCTTCAATTTTCTTCATCTAATTGATCTCTCTCAAGTTCTATCTTCAAGTTCTAAGTGTTCTTCATAAATTCCAAAAGTTCTAGTTTCATAAAATTAAGAATACTTCCAAGATTGCAAGTTTACTTCCAAGTTTTCTAAATCCATTCCAAGTAATCATACAAGATCAAGAAACCTTTGTTACTTACAGTAGGTTATCTTTCTAATACAAGGTAATAATCATATTCAAACTTTAATTCAATTTCTATAACTATAACAATCTTATTTCGAGTGGAAATCTTACTTGAAATTGTTTTCGTGTCATGATTCTGCTTCAAGAACTTTCAAGCCATCCAAGGATCCTTTGAAGCTAGATCTATTTTTCTCATTTCCAGTAGGTTTATCCAAGGAACTTGAGGTAGTAATGATGTTCGTAACATCATTCGATTCATACATATAAAGCTATCTTATTCGAAGGTTTAAACTTGTAATCACTAGAACATAGTTTAGTTAATTCTAAACTTGTTCGCAAATAAAAGTTAATCCTTCTAACTTGACTTTTAAAATCAACTAAACACATGTTCTATATCTATATGATATGCTAACTTAAAGAGTTAAAATCTGGAAACACGAAAAACACCGTAAAACCGGATTTACGCCGCCGTAGTAACACCGCGGGCTGTTTTGGGTTAGTTAATTAAAAACTATGATAAACTTCGATTTAAAAGTTTTTATTCTGGGAAAATGATTTTTATTATGAACATGAAACTATATCCAAAAATTATGGTTAAACTCAAAGTGGAAGTATGTTTTCTAAAATGGTCATCTAGACGTCGTTCTTTCGACTGAAATGACTACCTTTACAAAAATGACTTGTAACTTATTTTTCCGACAATAAACCTATACTTTTTCTGTTTAGATTCATAAAATATAGTTCAATATGAAACCATAGCAATTTGATTCACTCAAAACGGATTTAAAATGAAGAAGTTATGGGTAAAACAAGATTGGATAATTTTTCTCATTTTAGCTACGTGAAAATTGGTAACAAATCTATTCCAACCATAACTTAATCAACTTGTATTGTATATTATGTAATCTTGAGATACCATAGACACGTATACAATGTTTCAACCTATCATTTCGACACATCTATATATATTTCGGAACAACCATAGACACTCTATATGTGAATGTTGGAGTTAGCTATACAGGGTTGAGGTTGATTCCAAAATATATATAGTTTGAGTTGTGATCAATACTGAGATACGTATACACTGGGTCGTGGATTGATTCAAGATAATATTTATCGATTTATTTCTGTACATCTAACTGTGGACAACTAGTTGTAGGTTACTAACGATGACAGCTGACTTAATAAACTTAAAACATCAAAATATATTAAAAGTGTTGTAAATATATTTTGAACATACTTTGATATATATGTATATATTGTTATAGGTTCGTGAATCAACCAGTGGCCAAGTCTTACTTCCCGACGAAGTAAAAATCTGTGAAAGTGAGTTATAGTCCCACTTTTAAAATCTAATATTTTTGGGATGAGAATACATGCACGTTTTATAAATGATTTACAAAATAGACACAAGTACGTGAAACTACATTCTATGGTTGAATTATCGAAATCGAATATGCCCCTTTTTATTAAGTCTGGTAATCTAAGAATTAGGGAACAGACACCCTAATTGACGCGAATCCTAAAGATAGATCTATTGGGCCTAACAAACCCCATCCAAAGTACCAGATGCTTTAGTACTTCGAAATTTATATCATATTCGAAGGGTGTCCCGGAATGATGGGGATATTCTTATATATGCATCTTGTTAATGTCGGTTACCAGGTCTTCACCATATGAATGATTTTTATCTCTATGTATGGGATGTGTATTGAAATATGAAATCTTGTGGCCTATTATTATGATTTGATATATATAGGTTAAACCTATAACTCACCAACATTTTTGTTGACGTTTTAAGCATGTTTATTCTCAGGTGATTATTAAGAGCTTCCGCTGTCGCATACTTAAATAAGGACGAGATTTGGAGTCCATGCTTGTATGATATTGTATAAAAACTGCATTCAAGAAACTTATTTTGTTGTAACATATTTGTATTGTAAACCATTATGTAATGGTTGTATGTAAACAGGATATTTTAGATTATCATTATTTGATAATCTACGTAAAGCTTTTTAAACCTTTATTGATGAAATAAAGGTTATGGTTTGTTTTAAAATGGATGCAGTCTTTGAAAAACGTCTCATATAGAGGTCAAAACCTCGCAACGAAATCAATTAATATGGAACGTTTTTAATCAATAAGAACGGGACATTTCAGTTGGTATCCGAGCGTTGGTCTTAGAGAACCAGAATTTTGCATTAGTGTGTCTTATCAAGTTTGTTAGGATGCATTAGTGAGTCTGGACTTCGACCGTGTTTACTTGAAAAATGATTGCTTAACAAATTTTGTTGGAAACTATATATTTTTAACATGTGAATATTATGTGATATATTAATCTCTTAACTCGTTTGATATTATGTGATAGATGTCTACCTCTAGAACAAGTCCCATTGACTCACCTAATAATAATGAAGAGTCAAATGTAAATTGGAATGATTCGTGGACTGATTCACAAGTTCCCGAAGAGGAACTGGAAGAAGAGTCAGAACCGGAAGAAGAATCGGAACCGGAAGAAGAATCGGAACCGGATGAAGAAATAGAACCGGTGGGGAAATAATAAAACGGTTAAGTAAAAGAAAATCCTCAACCAACCGACCAAGGTTAATTATGGTCAATGGTGTTTCCGTCAAGGAAGCAAAATATTGGGAGGATTACCAATTCTCCGATGAATCGGATTCCGACGAGAATTCCGATGATGTTATAGAAATTACCCCAACTGAATTTAAAAAGGCAAAAGAAAATAATAAGGGAAAGGGCATAAAAATAGAGAAATCTAATTCCAACCCCGATGAACTTTATATGTATCGTCAACCCCCGAAGTCCTTAAGTTGTAACAATGACCCGGGAACCTCTAAACCACCAGGTTTTTCTAAACCAATGTGGAAAACGACGGCTCGTATTAGGGGAACATCATATATCCCTAGAAACTTGGCAAAACGAACCAAAACCGAAGAAGAAGAAACAAGCGAGTCAGAATAAGATAGTTGTATTCGTGTGGTGTAATATATGTAATATAGTGTGCTTATGCTTTATGATATATGTAAAAATTGCTTGTATTAATAAGTATTTTTTTTATGAATCTAACTCTTGTCTATTTTACAGTATAAAAACACAAAATGGATAGACAACCCAATATTTTAAGAGACCTACCCGGAGACATGATTGATGAAATCTTGTCTAGAGTCGGTCAGAATTCTTCGGCACAACTATTTAAGGCGAGATCAGTTTGTAAGACATTCGAAGAACGTTCCAAGAATGCCTTGGTTTATAAAAGGCTTTCGTTCGAAAGATGGGGATATCACATTGGGAAATCCATAAGTTACGATGTGTTTGCTTTGACGCATATATTGCGGGGAACCCAAATGCTATTTTACGCAATGGGTTAAGAAATTATTTTGACTCAATATATCCGAATATTGGACTTCGTGATTTAGAAAAAGCGGCTAACATGCAACATAAAGAAGCATGTTATGCTTACGGATTAGTAATGTTCGCTTCTCACCAAAGTGAGAACAAGAACATCGGGCTACAACTATTAAACAAAACGTTCCCACAAGTGACGGAGTCGGTAATTGGGGTAAGAAATGAGGTTTTTAGATTGTTACGGGACTGTTGGACATTACGTAACCCTCGTCCCTTTGACGACGTTACAACACGCTGTCTTATCAACGGCCATAACGGTTATGTTCCACAAGACCAAGGATGGGAAGTAATCCTAGTAAAACCAGAATGCATGACTTGTTTCTGGAAGTATGAATTACGTGTCTTTATCGCCTTTGCTGAACGACTTGTGTACTAGCTAGAATTATCTTCACAACCATCTTGTATCAAATTTATTGTGTGCTATATTTCATGCTATATGTAAAATAAGCGGTATTGTAAGTTTGTAAAATATTGTGTAAAAGTTTGAACGCGAAATATTATTATAATCAGTTTTTCATATAGAATTGTAGTAGTTGAATTGTATATTAGCTACTAAGTATGAACTTAACGGGTAGGTACTACCCGAATTTAAACTTATAAAACGCTAATATGAAGAAAAAGCTTTTATAAATGAGTTCATATTATGCTACGAAATACTATTAACTACTCTTAATATTCTGTATGATTAACTTGTTCCATTTGACTATTTTGAAGGAAATGGCACCGACTACTCGACACACCGTGAATATGAATGAAGAGGAATTCCGTACTTTTCTCGCTTCAAACATAGCCGCAGTACAGGCTGCGCTACATACCAACAATAACCTTGGATCTAGCAGTACAGGAAATCGTGTAGGATGCACCTACAAAGAATTCACTGCCTGCAAACCTTTGGAATTTGATGGAACTGAAGGACCGATCGGATTGAAACGGTGGACCGAGAAGGTCGAATCGGTGTTTGCCATAAGTAAGTGTACTGAAGAGGACAAAGTGAAGTACGCTACGCATACCTTCACAGGTTCTGCGTTAACATGGTGGAATACCTATCTAGAGTAAGTGGGACAAGACGATGCGTACGCACTACCGTGGTCAGCATTCAAGCACTTGATGAACGAGAAGTACCATCCCAGAACCGAGGTCAATAAGCTCAAGACAGAACTTAGAGGGTTACGAACCCAAGGATTTGATATTACCACGTACGAAAGACGATTCACAGAATTGTGTCTATTGTGTCCGGGAGCATTCGAAGATGAGGAACAGAAGATCGACGCGTTTGTGAAAGGATTACCGGAAAGAATCCAAGAAGATATAAGTTCACACGAGCCCGCCTCCATACAACAGGCATGTAGAATGGCTCACAAACTAGTGAACCAGATTGAAGAAAGAATTAAAGAACAGACTGCTGAAGAGGCAAATGTGAAGCAAGTCAAAAGAAAGTGGGAGGAAAACGGTGATAAGAATCACCAATACAACCACAACAGCAATTACAACAATAATCGCAACAATTATCCCAACAATCGCAACATCAATCGCAACTACAACAAACGGCCCAACAACAACAACAACAACAACAACAGCAACTACAACAATCATCCCAATAACAATAATAACCGCAACAACAACAACAACAATCAGAAGCAGCTATGCCAAAGGTGTGAAAAGTATCACTCGGGGTTCTGCACCAAATTTTGCAACAAGTGTAAAAGAAATGGTCATAGCGCGGCGAAGTGTGAGGTCTACGGACCATGGGTTAATAGAACAAAAGGAACAAATGGTGTCGGAACGAGTAATGGCGGAGCAAGTAATGTCGGAGCAAGTTATGCCAATGTAGTTTGTTATAAATGTCCACATTATTAGAAATTTCCCGAACCAGGAGAACACGAATGGATAAGACCGTGGAAGAGTTTTCAATATTAATGCGGCAGAGGCACAGGAAGACCCGGAGCTTGTTACGGGTACGTTTCTTATTGACAATAAATCTGCTTACGTTTTATTTGATTCGGGTGCGGATAGAAGCTATATGAGTAGAGATTTTTGTGCTAAATTAAGTTGTCCATTGACGACTTTGGATAATAAATTTTTACTCGAATTAGCAAATGGTAAATTAATTTCAGCAGATAATATATGCCGGAATCGAGAAATTAAACTGGGTAGCGAAATATTTAAGATTGATTTGATACCAGTAGAGTTAGGGAGTTTTGATGTAATAGTTGGCATGGACTGGCTGAAGAAGGTGAAAGCAGAGATCGTATGTTATAAAAATGCAATTCGCATTGTACGAGAAGAAGGAGAACCCTTAATGGTGTACGGAGAAAAGGGCAACATGAAGCTACATCTTATTAGTAATTTGAAGGCACAAAAACTAATAAGAAAAGGTTGCTATGCTGTTCTAGCACACGTCGAGAAAGTACAAACTGAAGAAAAGAGCATCAATGATGTTCCCGTCGCAAAAGAATTTCCCGATGTATTTTCGAAAGAATTACCGGGACTACCTCCACATCGATCTGTTGAATTTCAAATAGATCTTGTACCAGGAGCTGCACCAATAGCTCGTGCTCCTTACAGACTCGCACCCAGTGAGATGAAAGAACTGCAAAGCCAATTACAAGAACTTTTAGAGCGCGGTTTCATTCGACCAAGCACATCACCTTGGGGAGCTCCTGTTTTGTTTGTCAAGAAGAAAGATGGTACATTCAGGTTGTGTATCGACTACCGAGAGTTGAACAAACTTACCATCAAGAACCGCTACCCACAACCGAGAATCGACGACTTATTTGATCAACTACAAGGCTCGTCTGTTTATTCAAAGATTGACTTACGTTCCGGGTATCATCAAATGCGGGTGAAAGAAGATGATATTCCAAAGACTGCTTTCAAAACACGTTACGGTCATTACGAGTTTATGGTCATGCCGTTTGGTTTAACTAATGCACCAGCTGTGTTCATGGACCTTATGAACCGAGTGTGTGGACCATACCTTGTCAAGTTTGTCATTGTTTTCATTGATGACATACTTATTTACTCAAAGAATGACCAAGAACACGGTGAACATTTGAGAAAGGTGTTAGAAGTATTGAGGAAGGAAGAATTGTATGCTAAGTTTTCAAAGTGTGCATTTTGGTTGGAAGAAGTTCAATTCCTCGGTCACATAGTGAACAAAAAAGGTATTAAGGTGGATCCGGCAAAGATAGAAACTGTTGAAAAGTGGGAATCCCCAAAAACTCCGAAACATATACGCCAGTTTTTAGGACTAGCTGGTTACTACAGAAGGTTCATCCAAGACTTTTCCAGAATAGCAAAACCCTTGACTGCATTAACGCATAAAGGGAAGAAATTTGAATGGAAGGATGAACAAGAGAAAGCGTTTCAGTTATTGAAGAAAAAGCTAACTACGGCACCTATATTGTCATTGCCTGAAGGGAATGATGATTTTGTGATTTATTGTGATGCATCAAAGCAAGGTCTCGGTTGTGTATTAATGCAACGAATGAAGGTGATTGCTTATGCGTCTAGACAATTGAAGATTCACGAACAAAATTATACTACGCATGATTTGGAATTAGGCGCGGTTTTTTTGCATTAAAGACTTGGAGGCACTACTTATATGGGGGCAAAAGTATTAAATATACCGACCACAAAAGTCTTCAGCACATATTTAATCAGAAACAACTGAATATGAGGCAGCGTAGGTGGATTGAATTATTGAATGATTACGACTTTGAGATTCGTTACCACCCGGGGAAGTCAAATGTGGTAGCCGATGCCTTGAGCAGGAAGGAAAGAGAACCCATTCGAGTAAAATCTATGAATATAATGATTCATAATAACCTTACTACTCAAATAAAGGAGGCGCAACAAGGAGTTTTAAAAGAGGGAAATTTAAAGGATGAAATACCCAAAGGATCGGAGAAGCATCTTAATATTCGAGAAGACGGAACCCGGTATAGGGCTGAAAGGATTTGGGTACCAAAATTTGGAGATATGAGAGAAATGGTACTTAGAGAAGCTCATAAAACCAGATACTCAATACATCCTGGAACGGGGAAGATGTATGAAATGTCCCGTTTTTATTGATTAAAAACGTTCCATATTAATTGATTTCGTTGCGAGGTTTTGACCTCTATATGAGACGTTTTTCAAAGACTGCATTCATTTTTAAAACAAACCATAACCTTTATTTCATAAATAAAGGTTTAAAAAGCTTTACGTAGATTATCAAATAATGATAATCTAAAATATCCTGTTTACACACGACCATTACATAATGGTTTACAATACAAATATGTTACATCGAAATCAGTTTCTTGAATGCAGTTTTTACACAATATCATACAAACATGGACTCCAAATCTTGTCCTTATTTTAGTATGCAACAGCGGAAGCTCTTAATATTCACCTGAGAATAAACATGCTTTAAACGTCAACAAAAATGTTGGTGAGTTATAGGTTTAACCTATATATATCAAATCGTAACAATAGACCACAAGATTTCATATTTCAATACACATCCCATACATAGAGATAAAAATCATTCATATGGTGAACACCTGGTAACCGACATTAACAAGATGCATATATAAGAATATCCCCATCATTCCGGGACACCTTTCGGATATGATATAAATTTCGAAGTACTAAAGCATCCGGTACTTTGGATGGGGTTTGTTAGGCCCAATAGATCTATCTTTAGGATTCGCGTCAATTAGGGTGTCTGTTCCCTAATTCTTAGATTACCAGACTTAATAAAAAGGGGCATATTCGATTTCGATAATTCAACCATAGAATGTAGTTTCACGTACTTGTGTCTATTTTGTAAATCATTTATAAAACCTGCATGTATTCTCATCCCAAAATATTAGATTTTAAAAGTGGGACTATAACTCACTTTCACAGATTTTTACTTCGTCGAGAAGTAAGACTTGGCCACTGTTGATTCACGAACCTATAACAATATATACATATATATTAAAGTATGTTCAAAATATATTTACAACACTTTTAATATATTTTGATGTTTTAAGTTTATTAAGTCAGCTGTCCTCGTTAGTAACCTACAACTAGTTGTCCACAGTTAGATGTACAGAAATAAATCGATAAATATTATCTTGAATCAATCCACGACCCAGTGTATACGTATCTCAGTATTGATCACAACTCAAACTATATATATTTTGGAATCAACCTCAACCCTGTATAGCTAACTCCAACATTCACATATAGAGTGTCTATGGTTGTTCCGAAATATATATAGATGTGTCGACATGATAGGTCGAAACATTGTATACGTGTCTATGGTATCTCAAGATTACATAATATACAATACAAGTTGATTAAGTTATGGTTGGAATAGATTTGTTACCAATTTTCACGTAGCTAAAATGAGAAAAATTATCCAATCTTGTTTTACCCATAACTTCTTCATTTTAAATCCGTTTTGAGTGAATCAAATTGCTATGGTTTCATATTGAACTCTATTTTATGAATCTAAACAGAAAAAGTATAGGTTTATAGTCGGAAAAATAAGTTACAAGTCGTTTTTGTAAAGGTAGTCATTTCAGTCGAAAGAACGACGTCTAGATGACCATTTTAGAAAACATACTTCCACTTTGAGTTTAACCATAATTTTTGGATATAGTTTCATGTTCATAATAAAAATCATTTTCTCAGAATAACAACTTTTAAATCAAATTTTATCATAGTTTTTAATTAACTAACCCAAAACAGCCCGCGGTGTTACTACGACGGCGTAAATCCGGTTTTACGGTGTTTTTTCGTGTTTCCAGGTTTTAAATCATTAAGTTAGCATATCATATAGATATAGAACATGTGTTTAGTTAATTTTAAAAGTCAAGTTAGAAGGATTAACTTTTGTTTGCGAACAAGTTTAGAATTAACTAAACTATGTTCTAGTGATTACGAGTTTAAACCTTCGAATAAGATAGTTTTATATATATGAATCGAATGATGTTATGAACATCATTACTACCTTAAGTTTAGTAGGTAAACCTACTGGAAGTGACAAGAAATGATCTAGCTTCAAAGGATCTTGGATGGCTTGAAAGTTCTTGAAGACGATCATGACACAAAAACAAGTTCAAGTAAGATTTTTACTCGAATTAAGATAGTTTATAGTTATAGAAATTGAATCAAAGTTTGAATATGAATATTACCTTGAATAAGAAAGATAACCTACTGTATATAACAAAGGTTTCTTGATCTTAGATGATTACTTGGAATGGATTAGAAAGCTTGGAAGTAAATTAGTAAACTTGAAGGGATTTTTGAAGTGTTCTTGAAGTGTTCTTCCTATGATGATTATAGCTTGATGCTTGAAGTGATTTTTGATGAAGATGATGATTAACTACTGGAAAAATACGTTCATAATAGTGTGTGTGTGTGTGTTGAGAGAGAATTAGAAAGAGAATTGGAAGTGAAATGGAGTGAATGATGAGTGGTAATTGGTGAGTGGTGAGTGGGGTTAAAAGGAGTTCTAGTTAGTTGACTAGCTCATGGTAGAAGTTAAAATTGATTAGTCATACAAGACATAATCAAGAGTGGAATCCCATGCTAGTTCCTATTGGTATATACCCATAGTAAGTACGTTTTGAAGCTGTGTATAATACGGGTAAGAATACGACTAGAATTCTTGATGCAAGAAAAGAATGGGAAAGTAACTGTAACCATTTTAGTTAAGTATGAGTGTTTTGATATATGTCTTGAAGTCTTCCAAAAGTATTTTAATACATCTAAATACACTACATGTATATACATTTTAACTGAGTCGTTAAGTCATCGTTAGTCATTACATGTAAGTGTTGTTTTGAAACCTTTAAGTTAACGATCTCAATTAATGTTGTTAATGAAGGTTTTCCGTATGCCCGAGAGACATATTAAACTAATGTGGCTAACATGTTATGATCCAAGTCGGGTCATACCCAATAACAGGCTTACCGACACCTTATATGTATTTAATCTTGACGATTGAATCGTTAAATAAATACGCGACACTTGGACTTTTGAAAATGGGTTTTCAAAATGATATCACTTGAGATAAATTATTTGGATAATTTATATACATTAAGGATTTAATTATTTATAGGTTTAAATAATTGTATTGTGTTATATTTTATAAATGATTTATAAAATATGTAAGCAACTTAACAATGCATGGGTTATTTATTTTGTTAATAAAAATTGCAAATTATGTTATTATACTTCCTTGTTGGACGTTTTTTTTTTGCTTACCCAAGGAACAACCCATGCTTGTCCATGTTGCTTTTAAGAACACACTTCCCCAATGTACATGCAAGACTCTAATACCAAGCAATTTGACTCAAGTATGACATACAAAACATATTAAAAGAGAAACAAAATTCTGGTTTTTTTTTTTTACTGTTGGCCGAACCCTTTTTAGGGAGTATCACATGCACTAAATATTAATAAGAGTAACAAAATTCTGGTTTGGGTCTCACACTGTTGGCCGAACCCCTTTTGGGATATAACATGCAATACATATTAAAAAGGGCAACCAAAAAATTCCTTTTTGGTACTACTGCTGGCCGAACCTTTTTAAAGGAAAAAGAAGTTTTTTTTAGCTTGGTAATCTTGCTCATTCAAGTGTCATAAAGCCTAACAAATTAAGGGTGGTGTTGGTGTAAAAAAGGTTGGGGTATTACTTGCTTGATGTTTCAAGTTAGAAGCTTTCAATCCATCATCTTCTTCATCATTTCTGCTGTCAAATTCAGCCCTCTACTATCTTAGAGGAGGTATACACACTCTCTTCTAATCTTGTTTTATTTGTAAGCATGATTTCAAGACTTAATATTAACTATATGGAATTCAACTAAAATGGTTATGCATATTAACTTGTTTTCTTAGTAATTATGCTTCCGCTTGTTACAACTTAATATGAATTGGTTTCATGATTTTATTAACATTAAGAAACTTGTTATTATGTTGAATTCCATCAATGGTATCTAGAGCCGAAGTCAATGAAATATGCTTCTTATATATGGTCTTTAAAACCCACCAACTTTGCATTCTATGTACATGCTTGAAAGTAGAATGTAAAAATATTCGGGTTTGGGTGGGTTCATGATTTTGGCCGAATTTTAAGGGTTCCAAAAGTGGGTTTGGAACTTGCAAATTGGTCAATTTTGTTGTATGTTGTAAGTTCACAATCTAGCCATGACCATGTGTTTGAATGAATGCTTATTTGGTTGATTTATTATTCAATTGATATGGTTGTAATATTCATTCATTTGGTTTGTAAAATTAATTATTCATTTGGCATGTAATATTAATTTTGGTTATGTAATTTATTTCATATTTGGTATGTAAAATAGATTAGGTTATATTTTCATTTTAGAAAAATGTATTAGGATATATTTTTTGTAAAAATGAAGATGAAAGGATGGTGTCAAAGGAAGAACACAAGAAGAATCTACTTGGATGCAAGATTAAGTGGGAGTGGTAAAATATCCTACTTTGTGTTATGACCCATTACCCGGTGGCATTTTGTTTTCGGCTAAACAAAATGTCTACCAAAAGGCTTGATTGTGAACATTTGTTTTGCATGCGTGGTTGTTTTAATTT
This sequence comes from Rutidosis leptorrhynchoides, assembly GCF_046630445.1. Taxonomy (NCBI): domain Eukaryota; kingdom Viridiplantae; phylum Streptophyta; class Magnoliopsida; order Asterales; family Asteraceae; genus Rutidosis; species Rutidosis leptorrhynchoides. The sequence goes on along the minus strand of NC_092338.1, from coordinate 238,440,364 downwards.
CTTGTATGATTGTGGATTGTGTATGTTACTACAACAAGTTATCACACAAGTTAACAACAAGCAAAACTACTATTTAATTGGTTAAATTATTAACAACATGAAATGTACCAAACTACAATTTAATCGGTTAAATTGAAATGGCAAAAGACGCTAATAAATGGTTATTAAGAACAAGAAACGGATTGCACATATAAAACGGTTTATATCAAAGATATTTCATTACTTTGATATAAACCGTTTTATATGTGCAATCCGTTTCTTGTTCTTAATAACCATTTATTAGCATCTTTTGCCATTTCAATTTAACCGATTAAATTGTAGTTTGGTACATTTCATGTTGTTAATAATTTAACCAATTAAATAGTAGTTTTGCTTGTTGTTAACTTGTGTGATAACTTGTTGTAGTAACATACACAATCCACAATCATACAAGAAATTAAAACAACCACGCATGCAAAACAAATGTTCACAATCAAGCCTTTTGGTAGACATTTTGTTTAGCCGAAAACAAAATGCCACCGGGTAATGGGTCATAACACAAAGTAGGATATTTTACCACTCCCACTTAATCTTGCATCCAAGTAGATTCTTCTTGTGTTCTTCCTTTGACACCATCCTTTCATCTTCATTTTTACAAAAAATATATCCTAATACATTTTTCTAAAATGAAAATATAACCTAATCTATTTTACATACCAAATATGAAATAAATTACATAACCAAAATTAATATTACATGCCAAATAAATAATTAATTTTACAAACCAAATGAATGAATATTACATAACATGTAAATGGATTTTCATAAATACCATACACTAAATGCATGTTGGTGTATGGCATAAAAGTTTTCTCAAACTAGAAATTATGAAACTTAAAATCCCTTTAACCAACAAGGCAAACAAGTTAAATGCCATCCTTTTGTGCAAACACTTAAAAATATTAGGGAACTCTTAATGGGATAAAGGTCACCTAACCGTTATGAGCAAACTAATATGATTGAGGTGAATTTCGCACACTTGTGGGATAAAGGTCACCTAACCACTAGTATGTTGAATTTAAACGTTAGCACAAGTAGGACGACTTGATTTGGGAATCATGAACTTAGGGTCACCGATGCATGATGAACAAATAGGCGTTGATGGGATAATATGCCATGCAAAAGGATTGCATGATCCCATAACTTAGAAGTTGCAAAAGGATTGCAATTGTCATATAATGACTACCTAGCTAAATCAAATGACGGGATAAAGGTCACCTAACTGAAATTTGGTTTACCGTTGGATTCTAAAATTTAATAAATATCAATTGGATTTAAAGGGTATTGATTGTTAAATTAAAATTAATACTTAAACAACTTTGTTAAATTTTGTAGATGGCCGCCAATAACAGCAACAACATTCCAAACGCACCTATCAACTTTAACAACCTATCGTTGAGGTCAATCCTCGAAAAGGAAAAACTCAACCATACAAACTTCATGGATTGGTTCCGCAATCTAAGAATAGTCCTCAAACTTGAGGACAGGGCGTATGTGTTAGAAGACCCCATTCCCGATCAACCGGACGAGGATGATACGGAAGCCATGGCTTATTGGGAGAAATATTGCACCGATTCGTTGCAAGTTTCTTGCCTCATGCTTGGGACTATGATACCCGAACTCCAAAAAGATTTCGAGCATCATAGTGCATATGACATGATCACACAATTGAAGGAGATGTTCCTTCAACAAGCTCGTGTCGAGCGCTTTGAAACGGTCCGAGCGCTTCATGCATGTCGGATGGACGACACCCAATCCGTTTCATCTTATGTCCTTAAGATGAAAAGCCTCATTGATCGAGCAAACCGTCTAAATTGCAACGTGTCTAATGAATTAGCCACGGACCTTATCCTTAACTCATTGTCAAAGAGGTTTGACACATTCGTGTTAAACTATAACATGAATGGTTGGGATAAAAGCATTGGCGAATTACATGCCATGCTTAAGACGGCAGAAGCAAGCATGGGAAAAAGGGCTTCACCCGTGTTTACGATCAATGAAGGCGGGTCCAAAAACCATAACACTTCTAAGCCAAAGGCGGCTAAGAGGAAAGGACCCGCCTACCAAGGCAAGGGCAAGGGAAAGGGGAAGATGGTTACCCCAACCAACAACAAGAAGCAAAAGGTTGCCGGTAAAGCTAACCTCAAAGAAGATCCGTGCTTCGGTTGCGGTGAAATGGGTCACTGGAAACGAAACTGCCCGGTCTACCTTAAGGAGTTGAAGGAAAAGAGGGATGCAGGGCAAACCTCAGGTAATGTATATATGGTATACATTGAGCTTAGTATTACTTCTTCTAATACATGGGTATTAGACACAGGATGTGGAACTCATATTTGCAATTCTTTGCAGGGGTTCAAAAGAAGTGATCGAGAAGCGGGAACGACAAGTCTCTTCATGGGAAATGGAGCAAGGGTGCAAGTGAAAGCTCAAGGAGACTTTGTTTTGAAGCTACCAAGTAGTTTGGAGCTTATTTTGAAAAATGTTTTGTATGCACCCGATTTATCTCGAAACATTATTTCTGTATCCCGTTTGAAACAATGTGGTTTTAATCTTAATTTCATTAATGATGATATCCATGTTTCTTTAGATAATGTGTTCTATTTTAAGGCTTCGCCTTCGAATGGTATTTATGAATTGGTTCATAATGACACTTCATGCAGTAGCTCAATGTTCCATACGAACACCAAGAAACTCAAAAGGGATTTGAGTGATTCCTACTTATGGCATTGTCGCCTTGGTCACATAAACAAGAACCGAATGCATACACTTCAAAAGAATGGACTTTTGAAATCAAATGAACTAGACTCGTTTGATGTATGTGAGTCTTGCTTACAAGGCAAAATGACTAAAGCACCTTTCAAAGGGACCTATGAAAGGGCTAAGGACTTATTGGGATTAATACACTCGGATGTATGTGGACCCTTTAAGCCCATAACTAGGAATGGTGAAAGATACTTCGTTACTTTCATCGATGACTTCAGTCGTTTCGGATATGTCTACTTATTAAGACATAAGGACGAAACTTTTGAGGCATTCAAGGAATATCAAAATGAAGTACAAAATCAACTCAATAAGACAATCAAGGTACTTCATACCGATAGAGGAGGTGAATACCTAAGTGATGCTTTCCAAGATCATCTTAGAAGTTGTGGGATTATCTCGCAACTTACTCCACCCGGGACACCACAAGTTAATATAGTTTCCGAAAGGAGGAACTGAACCCTAATGGATATGGTTCGATCTATGATGGCTAGAAGCTCGTTACCTCTATCATTTTGGGGTTATTGTCTATGCTCTGCGGCTCGTATTTTAAATATGGCCCCAACCAAGAAAGTGGAACGAACACCTCATGAGATGTGGTTTGGAAAACCTCCATCTCTATCATACTTAAAGGTATGGGGATGTGAAGCTTATCCTAAGCGTTACGTCCCTAATAAGTTGAATGCTCGATCCACGAAGTGTATCTTCATAGGATATCCCAAGGATGATATGGGATACTATTTCTATGATCCAACCGAGCAAAATGTATTTGTTGCTCGAAAGGCTGAATTCCTTGAAACTAAGTTCCTAATGGAAGGAAATAGTGAAAGGAAGATAGATCTTGAAGAGGTTCAAGATCAGGTAGATGATACACAATTGGCTGACACTAGCACTCAACATGAAAATGTTGAGAGTGATCAGATGGATGATCAAAATACACAAGACGTTCGCAAATCTAGTAGGATTAGTAATCCTCCTGAGAGATATGGGTTTCTCATGGATGGTTGCTATGTGGTTGATTTGGATGAACCAACAAACTACCAAGATGCTTTGTCGAGGACTGATAAGGATAAATGGCAGGAAGCCATGAACGCTGAGATGCAATCCATGTATGACAACCAAGTTTGGGAACTGGTTGTACAACCTACTGGCTCAAGGCTAGTTGATTGTAAATGGATTTTCAAAATGAAAACAGACATACATGGAAACTTGGATAGATATAAAGCAAGACTTGTAGCAAAAGGTTTCACTCAAACTCAAGGGGTTGACTATGATGAAACTTTTTCGCCTGTGGCAATGCTAAAGTCTATTAGGATATTGTTTGCCATTGCTGCTCATTATGATTATGAAATATGGCAAATGGATGTCAAGACCGCTTTCCTAAATGGATATCTTGTGGAAGATGTCTATATGGTTCAGCCTGAAGGTTTTGTTGATCCTAAATATCCTAAAAAGGTATGCAAGTTAAAGAAGTCAATCTACGGATTGAAACAAGCATCTAGAATGTGGAATCATCGTTTTAATGAGGAAGCCGAGAAATTTGGCTTCATTAAAAATGGAGATGAAGCTTGTGTATATAAGAAAGCTAGTGGGAGCACTATCATGTTCCTTGTACTATATGTGGATGATATATTGTTATTTGGAAATGATATTCCGGCAATGCAAGGAGTTAAAACTTGGCTAAGTAAATGCTTCTCCATTAAGGATCTTGGAGAAGCACAATATGTTTTGGGGATTGGGATCTACAGGAATAGATCCAAGAAACTGATAGGTTTGAATCAAAGTGCATACATTGAAAAGATCTTGAAAAGGTTCAAGATGGACAACTCTAAGAAAGGTTTGGTACCTATTCAAAGAGGAACGCCTCTCAGTTCATCTCAGTGTCCTACCACGAAAGATGAACAAGAGAGAATGAAGAAGGTCCCTTATGCATCTGCTATTGGGTCAATCATGTATGCAATGATATGCACTAGACCGGATGTGTCATGCGCTCTTAGCCTGACAAGTAGATACCAGAATAACCCAGGAAACAGTCATTGGATTGCTGTTAAAAGTATATTGAAATACCTTAGGAGGACTAAGGATATGTTTCTTATATACGGGTCTGGTGAGGAGGAACTCGCTGTAAAAGGTTACGTGGACGCGAGTTTCCAAACTGATCGAGATGATTCTCGATCACAATCCGGTTATGTCTTCACGTTAAATGGAGGTGCAGTCTCTTGGAAGAGTTCAAAACAGGATGTTGTTGCATTATCCACTACAGAGTCGGAGTACATCGCCGCATCATTGGCAGCTCAGGAAGCTGCATGGATGAAGAAATTCATCGACGACTTAGGAGTAGTCCCTTCCATTCAGGACCCTCTTGAGATCTTTTGTGACAACGAGGGTGCAATTGCTCAAATCAAAGAACCTCGTGCTCACCAAAAGACCCGTCACATTGAGCGGAGATTCAACTACATAAGGGATGAAGTTGAAAAGGGAAAGATATGTATTCGCAAAGTTCACACAGATCTTAATATAGCGGATCCTCTCACGAAGCTCTTACATGGATCAAAACATACAGGACATGTTTGTGCATTAGGGCTTCGATATTCTAGTGATTGATCATGATCTGTTTAAGTATTGTAACGGAACGAAATTGTTCAAACTCATTTATATAATTATGGCATTAATTTATTTTGAGTTATGTTCCTATTTTGCATATTTTATCCATGAATAAGTAATTATTCTAAATTCCGTAGTCGATCACATTTGTGGGAGCGAATGTGAGGTTTAGACTATTATGAACTTGGATTGGTATGCATTCACGGGATGAATGTGGGGCAAGTTTGCAACCAAGGTTCATAGATATTTGTAGGATACAAATATTGGAAGACCTGCCCTCAAGATTTACTAAATGGAGCCTTTGTGGTTGATCACGGGTAATCTTGAGTAAAGGCGAATATCATTGTATCCTCTGACCTGAGATACGTATTGGGCTCGGATATTTACCAAGTATTGTGCCTTGATTCTTTCCTACGCTATTCTGAAATATGGTAGTTCATAAGGAAGAGCTCAGGTACAATGCAAGGTATATATTTAGGACGTATGTAGTCAAGATGGAATTTATCCCTCTTATTCGTTGAGAGTCAGATGTCTAAGGCCTGATAAAGTTAAATCTAGAAGAGAGTGATCACTCTGTGTCTCTTGGATTTAACATGACATCTAGGATGAAAGGATGTAATGAAAAGATTCGCCTATTCATATTCGAGATGGAACTCGAAAGGGATGATGTTATTGAATGGCAAAAGTCATAACATATTGGGGGTGATGGACGGTCGTTAGGTGGTATCCATCACTTGCATTAATTTCTTATGTATCTCGTGCAAGTGGGAGATTGAAGGTTTTCCGTATGCCCGAGAGACATATTAAACTAATGTGGCTAACATGTTATGATCCAAGTCGGGTCATACCCAATAACAGGCTTACCGACACCTTATATGTATTTAATCTTGACGATTGAATCGTTAAATAAATACGCGACACTTGGACTTTTGAAAATGGGTTTTCAAAATGATATCACTTGAGATAAATTATTTGGATAATTTATATACATTAAGGATTTAATTATTTATAGGTTTAAATAATTGTATTGTGTTATATTTTATAAATGATTTATAAAATATGTAAGCAACTTAACAATGCATGGGTTATTTATTTTGTTAATAAAAATTGCAAATTATGTTATTATACTTCCTTGTTGGACGTTTTTTTTTGCTTACCTAAGGAACAACCCATGCTTGTCCATGTTGCTTTTAAGAACACACTTCCCCAATGTACATGCAAGACTCTAATACCAAGCAATTTGACTCAAGTATGACATACAAAACATATTAAAAGAGAAACAAAATTCTGGTTTGTTTTTTTTACTATTGGCCGAACCCTTTTTAGGGAGTATCACATGCACTAAATATTAATAAGAGTAACAAAATTCTGGTTTGGGTCTCACACTGTTGGCCGAACCCCTTTTGGGATATAACATGCAATACATATTAAAAAGGGCAACCAAAAAATTCCTTTTTGGTACTACTGCTGGCCGAACCTTTTTAAAGGAAAAAGAAGTTTTTTTTAGCTTGGTAATCTTGCTCATTCAAGTGTCATAAAGCCTAACAAATTAAGGGTGGTGTTGGTGTAAAAAAGGTTGGGTATTACTTGCTTGAGGTTTCAAGTTAGAAGCTTTCAATCCATCATCTTCTTCATCATTTCTGCTGTCAAATTCAGCCCTCTACTATCTTAGAGGAGGTATAAACACTCTCTTCTAATCTTGTTATATTTGTAAGCATGATTTCAAGATTTAATATTAACTATATGGAATTCAACTAAAATGGTTATGCATATTAACTTGTTTTCTTAGTAATTATGCTTCCGCTTGTTACAACTTAATATGAATTGGTTTCATGATTTTATTAACATTAAGAAACTTGTTATTATGTTGAATTCCATCAGTTAACCCATTGTTTATTATATCTAATGAGATGTTAAATTGTTATATTATCATGATATTATGATATATTAATATATCTTAATACGATATATATACATTTAAATGTCGTTATAACGATAATCGTTACATATATGTCTCGTTTCGAAATCCTTAAGTTAGTAGTCTTGTTTATATGTATATAACTCATTGTTAATATACTTATGGAGATACTTACTTATCATAATCTCATGTTAACCATATGTATATCCATATATATATCGTCATGTCGTTTTTACAAGTTTTAACGTTCGTGAATCGCCGGTCAACTTGGGTGGTCAATTGTCTATATGAAACATATTTCAATTAATCAAGTCTTAACAAGTTTGATTGCTTAACATGTTGGAAACATTTAATCATGTAAATATCAATCTCAATTAATATATATAAACATGGAAAAGTTCGGGTCACTACAGTACCTACCCGTTAAATAAATTTCGTCCCGAAATTTTAAGCTGTTGAAGGTGTTGACGAATCTTCTGGAAATAGATGCGGGTATTTCTTCTTCATCTGATCTTCACGCTCCCAGGTGAACTCGGGTCCTCTACGAGCATTCCATCGAACCTTAACAATTGGTATCTTGTTTTGGCTTAAGTCTTTTAACCTCACGATCCATTATTTCGACGGGTTCTTCGATGAATTGGAGTTTTTCGTTGATTTGGATTTCATCTAACGGAATAGTGAGATCTTCTTTAGCAAAACATTTCTTCAAATTCGAGACGTGGAAAGTGTTATGTACAGCCCCGAGTTGTTGAGGTAACTCAAGTCGGTAAGCTACTGGTCCGACACGATCAATAATCTTGAATGGTCCAATATACCTTGGATTTAATTTCCCTCGTTTACCAAATCGAACAACGCCTTTCCAAGGTGCAACTTTAAGCATGACCATCTCTCCAATTTCAAATTTTATATCTTTTCTTTTAATGTCAGCGTAGCTCTTTTGTCGACTTTGGGCGGTTTTCAACCGTTGTTGAATTTGGATGATCTTCTCGGTAGTTTCTTGTATAATCTCCGGACCCGTAATCTGTCTATCCCCCACTTCATTCCAACAAATCGAAGACCTGCACTTTCTACCATAAAGTGCTTCAAACGGCGCCATCTCAATGCTTGAATGGTAGCTGTTGTTGTAGGAAAATTCTGCTAACGGTAGATGTCGATCCCAACTGTTTTCGAAATCAATAACACATGCTCGTAGCATGTCTTCAAGCGTGTGTATCGTCCTTTCACTCTGCCCATCAGTTTATGGATGATAGGCAGTACTCATGTCTAGACGAGTTCCTAATGCTTGCTGTAATGTCTGCCAGAATCTTGAAATAAATCTGCCATCCCTATCAGAGATAATAGAGATTGGTATTCCATGTCTGGAGACGACTTCCTTCAAATACAGTCGTGCTAACTTCTCCATCTTGTCATCTTCTCTTATTGGCAGGAAGTGTGCTGATTTGGTGAGACGATCAACTATTACCCAAATAATATCAAAACCACTTGCAGTCCTTGGCAATTTAGTGATGAAATCCATGGTAATGTTTTCCCATTTCCATTCTGGGATTTCGGGATGTTGAAATAGACCTGATGGTTTCTGATGCTCAGCTTTGACCTTAGAACACGTCAAACATTCTCCTACGTATTTAGCAACATCAGCTTTCATACCCGGCCACCAAAAATGTTTCTTGAGATCCTTGTACATCTTCCCCGTTCCAGGATGTATTGAGTATCTGGTTTTATGAGCTTCTCTAAGTACCATTTCTCTCATATCTCCAAATTTTGGTACCCAAATCCTTTCAGCCCTATATCGGGTTCCGTCTTCCCGAATATTAAGATGCTGCTCCGATCCTTTGGGTATTTCATCCTTTAAATTTCCTTCTTTTAAAACTCCTTGTTGCGCCTCCTTTATTTGAGTAGTAAGGTTATTATGAATCATTATATTCATAGATTTTACTCGAATGGGTTCTCTGTCCTTCCTGCTCAAGGCATCGGCTACCACATTTGCCTTCCCCGGGTGGTAACGAATCTCAAAGTCGTAATCATTCAACAATTCAATCCACCTACGCTGCCTCATATTCAGTTGTTTCTGATTAAATATGTGTTGAAGACTTTTGTGGTCGGTATATATAATACTTTTGACCCCATATAAGTAGTGCCTCCAAGTCTTTAATGCAAAAACAACCGCGCCTAATTCCAAATCATGCGTCGTATAATTTTGCTCGTGAATCTTCAATTGTCTAGACGCATAAGCAATCACCTTCGTTTGTTGCATTAATACACAACCGAGTCCTTGCTTTGATGCGTCACAATAAATCACAAAATCATCATTCCCTTCAGGCAATGATAATATAGGTGCCGTAGTTAGCTTTTTCTTCAATAACTGAAACGCTTTCTCTTGTTCATCCTTCCATTCAAATTTTTTCCCTTTATGCGTTAATGCAGTCAAGGGTTTTGCTATTCTGGAAAAGTCTTGGATGAACCTTCTGTAGTAACCTGCTAGTCCTAAAAACTGGCGTATGTGTTTCGGAGTTTTCGGGGTTTCCCACTTTTCAACAGTTTCTATCTTTGCCGGATCCACCTTAATACCTTTTTTGTTCACTATGTGACCGAGGAATTGAACTTCTTCCAACTAAAATGCACACTTTGAAAATTTAGCGTACAATTCTTCCTTCCTCAATACTTCTAACACCTTTCTCAAATGTTCACCGTGTTCTTGGTCATTCTTTGAGTAAATAAGTATGTCATCAATGAAAACAATGACAAACTTGTCAAGGTATGGTCCACACACTCAGTTCATAAGGTCCATGAACACAGCTGGTGCATTAGTTAAACCAAATGGCATGACCATAAACTCGTAATGACCATAACGTGTTCTGAAAGCAGTCTTTGGAATATCATCTTCTTTCACCCGCATTTGATGATACCCGGAACGTATGTCAATCTTTGAATAAACAGACGAGCCTTGTAGTTGATCAAATAAGTCATCGATTCTCGGTAGTGGGTAGCGGTTCTTGATGGTAAGTTTGTTCAACTCTCGGTAGTCGATACACAACCTGAATGTACCATCTTTCTTCTTGACAAAAAAAACAGGAGCTCCCCACGGTGATGTGCTTGGTCGAATGAAACCATGCTCTAAAAGTTCTTGTAATTGGCTTTGCAGTTCTTTCATCTCGCTGGGTGCGAGTCTGTAAGGAGCACGAGCTATTGGTGCAGCTCCTGGTACAAGATCTATTTGAAATTCAACGGATCGATGTGGGGGTAATCCCGGTAATTCTTTCGGAAATACATCGGGAAATTCTTTTGCGACGGGAACATCATTGATGCTCTTTTCTTCAGTTTGTACTTTCTCGACGTGTGCTAGAACAGCATAGCAACCTTTTCTTATTAGTTTTTGTGCCTTCAAATTAATAATAAGATGTAGCTTCGTGTTGCCCTTTTCTCCGTACACCATTAAGGGTTTTCCTTTTTCTCGTATAATGCGAATTGCATTTTTGTAACAAACGATCTCTGCTTTCACTTCTTTCAACCAGTCCATACCGATTATCACATCAAAACTCCCTAACTCTACTGGTATCAAATCAATCTTAAATGTTTCGCTAACCAGTTTAATTTCTCGATTCCGACATATATTATCTGCTGAAATTAATTTACCATTTGCTAATTCGAGTAAAAATTTACTATCCAAAGGCGTCAATGGACAACTTAATTTAGCACAAAAATCTCTACTCATATAGCTTCTATCCGCACCCGAATCAAATAAAACGTAAGCAGATTTATTGTCAATAAGAAACGTACCCGTAACAAGCTCCGGGTCTTCCTGTGCCTCTGCCGCATTAATATTGAAAACTCTTCCGCGGCCTTGTCCATTCGTGTTCTCCTGGTTCGGGCAATTTCTAATAATGTGGCCCGGTTTTCCACATTTATAACAAACTACATTGGCATAACTTGCTCCGACACTACTTGCTCCGCCATTACTCGTTCCGACACCATTTGTTCCTTTCGTTCTATTAACCCCTGGTCCGTAGACCTCACACTTCGCCGCGCTATGACCATTTCTTTTACACTTGTTGCAAAATTTGGTGCAGAACCCCGAGTGATACTTTTCACACCTTTGGCATAGCTGCTTCTGATTGTTGTTGTTGTTGCGGTTATTATTGTTGTTGGGATGATTGTTGTAGTTGCTGTTGTTGTTGTTGTTGTTGTTGTTGTTGTTGTTGGGCCGTTTGTTGTAGTTGCTATTGATGTTGCGATTGTTGGGATAATTGTTGCGATTATTGTTGTAATTACTGTTGTTGTTGTATTGGTGATTCTTATCACCGTTTTCCTCCCACTTTCTTTTGACTTGCTTCACATTGGCCTCTTCAGCAGTCTGTTCTTTAATTCTTTCTTCAATCTGGTTCACTAGTTTGTGAGCCATCCTACATGCCTGTTGTATGGAGGCGGGCTCGTGTGAACTTATATCTTCTTGGATTCTTTCCGGTAATCCTTTCACAAACGCGTCGATCTTCTCTTCCTCATCTTCGAATGCTCCCGGACACAATAGGCACAATTCTGTGAATCGTCTTTCGTACGTGGTAATATCAAATCCTTGGGTTCGTAACCCTCTAAGTTCTGTCTTGAGCTTATTGACCTCGGTTCTGGGACGGTACTTCTCGTTCATCAAGTGCTTGAATGCTGACCACGGTAGTGCGTACGCGTCGTCTTGTCCCACTTGCTCTAACGCAGAACCTGTGAAGGTATGCGTAGCGTACTTCACTTTGTCCTCTTCAGTACACTTACTTATGGCAAACACCGATTCGACCTTCTCGGTCCACCGTTTCAATCCGATCGGTCCTTCGGTTCCATCAAATTCCAAAGGTTTGCAGGCAGTTAATTCTTTGTAGGTGCATCCTACACAATTTCATGTACTGCTAGATCCAAGGTTATTGTTGGTATGTAGCGCAGCCTGTACTGCGGCTATGTTTGAAGCTAGAAAAGTACGGAATTCCTCTTCATTCATATTCACGGTGTGTCGAGTAGTCGGTGCCATTTCCTTCAAAATAGTCAAATGGAACAAGTTAATCATACAGAATATTAAGAGTAGTTAATAGTATTTCGTAGCATAATATGAACTCATTTATAAAAGCTTTTTCTTCATATTAGCGTTTTATAAGTTTAAATTCGGGTAGTACCTACCCGTTAAGTTCATACTTAGTAGCTAATATACAATTCAACTACTACAATTCTATATGAAAAACTGATTATAATAATATTTCGCGTTCAAACTTTTATACAATATTTTACAAACTTACAATACCGCTTATTTTACATAAAGCATGAAATATAGCACACAATAACTTTGATACAAGATAGTTGTGAAGATAATTCTAGCTAGTACACAAGTCGTTCAGTAAAGGCAATAAAGACACGTAATTCATACGTCCAGAAACAAGTCATGCATTCTGGTTTTACTAGGACTACTTCCCATCCTTGGTCTTGTGGAACATAACCATTATGGCCGTCGATAAGACAGCGTGTTGTAACGTCGTCAAAGGGACGAGGGTTACGTAATGTCCAACAGTCCAGTAACAATCTAAAAACCTCATTTCTTACCCCAATTACCGACTCCGTCACTTGTGGGAATGTTTTGTTTAATAGTTGTAGGCCGATGTTCTTGTTCTCACTTTGGTGAGAAGTGAACATTACTAATCCGTAAGCATAACATGCTTCTTTATGTTGCATGTTAGCCGCTTTTTCTAAATCACGAAGTCCAATATTCGGATATATTGAGTCAAAATAATTTCTTAACCCATTGCGTAAAATAGCATTTGGGTTCCCCGCAATATATGCGTCAAAGTAAACACATCGTAACTTATGGATTTTGAAATGCCCCGTCCTAATCCATCCGGACAAAGTCCACATCGATTACAAACGATTCAAAATAGTTGATTACATCGCGAGGTTCTTGACCTCTATATGATACATTTTACAAACATTGCATTCGTTTTGAAAAGACAAACTTCCTTACATCAAAAATTGACGATATGCATACCATTTTATAATATATCTAATTATAATTATCTTAATAATAATCTTGATGAACTCGACGACTCGAATGCAACGTCTTTTGAAATATGTCATGAATGACTCCAAATAATATCTTTAAAGTGAGCAAATGCACAGCGGAAGATTTCTTTCATACCTAAGAATAAACATGCTTTAAAGTGTCAACCAAAAGGTTGGTGAGTTCATTAGTTTAACATAAATAATCATTTCATGATTTTAATAGACCACAAGATTTCATATTTCCATTTCTCATAAACATACGTCCCATACATATAGACAAAAATATCATTCATATGGATTGAACACCTGGTAACCGACATTCACAATATGCATATAAGAATATCCCCATCATTCCGGGATCCTCCTTCGGACATGATATAAATTTCGAAGTACTAAAGCATCCGGTACTTTGGATGGGGCTTGTTGGGCCCGATAGATCTATCTTTAGAGTTCGCGTCAATTAGGGTGTCTGTTCCCTAATTCTTAGATTACCAGACTTAATAAAAAGGGGCATATTCGGTTTAATAATCCAGCTATAGAATGTAGTTTTTAAGTACTTGTGTCTATTTCGTAAAACAGTTATAAAAGCAGCGCATGTAGTCTCAGTCCCAAAATATATATTGCGAAAGCATTTAAAAAGGGATTAATGAAACTCACACATATAAATATTGTAAAATATTTAATAAAGCATTTGCATGTATTCTCAGCCCAAAAAGGTAAAGAGTAAAAAGGGCAAATGAAACTCACGCATATAAATATTGTAAAACAGTTAATAAAGCATTTGCATGTATTCTCAGACCAAAAATGTAAAGAGTAAAAAGGGCGAATGAAACTCACAATAATGTATTTTGTAGTAAAAATACATATGACGACATTGAACAATGCATGGTTGGCCTCAGATTCACGAACCTTCAAAGAGCTTTTCTAAAAAAAACTGCCCCAAACAGGGCTCGAACTCGAGACCTCTCGCTTAATCCCAACATCCTAAACCACTCCTCCAAATCTGTTTTTCTGTTATAACTTCTAACCCATATGTAATTAACTAGTTCCTTTCTGTTTCCATTCTTCTTCCTCTTCATTAATTTTAATCGAAATCTTTTTACAGTTTAATCATGATCATAATCCATGATCATTTATCCGATTATTTCCATGATATATTACCATCATTATAACTTTATTTCATCACTAGTCATTACAGTTTAATCTGTCAATATATGCTTATATCATCCTCATTCTTCGAATTCAACTATCTTCATTTATAAATCCTCATCAATTCCATTTACTTACGCCTAAAATTATTATCACTATAGTTTGAAACAAGTGTGTGTGTGTGTGTGACATCGAGCCAGAAAGTTGGTTTTGCAACCGTGGCCCAATATTACCTTCAGAAAGTTATCGGCCCAGGTACATGGCTGCCCAATAATAGCTCGTTTACAGCCCAAATCGTTATCAATATCATCTATCTCCGTATACCTCATCATTCTACCGTTTCACCTCAATCTCAACAGAACGAATAAATTTCGCGGTCAAAAATAAAAAATGTGTTCATGGTTCAAAAGAAAAGATGGTGGCCCAAGTTGTATTATGATTTTTAAATTGAACGCAAGCTGGAATTCGTTTGCCAAAAAAAAAACACACGTCACTTACATTATCTTCTCTTTTCTAAATCAAGTGGGGTTGCTTGGTTGAGATTGTCGACCATTAATTTAAAAGAAGCACACCAAATCATTATCTTAATCATACCTAATCCTCACTCTCCGTTCTTTATGTATCACACTATTTTACTTTATGTGTCACACTATTTTAATCAACAAGTGGGGGAGGTTGATTAGTAAT
Source organism: Rutidosis leptorrhynchoides (assembly GCF_046630445.1). Taxonomy (NCBI): domain Eukaryota; kingdom Viridiplantae; phylum Streptophyta; class Magnoliopsida; order Asterales; family Asteraceae; genus Rutidosis; species Rutidosis leptorrhynchoides. The sequence goes on along the minus strand of NC_092338.1, from coordinate 238,425,180 downwards.
TTTCGGCAAAGAAAGAGAAGTAGTAGAAGTCTTTTATAGTGGCAATCACTTTCAAGATATAATATCATTGATTATCAAATTGTAGTAAAAATACTTGAAAGACAAAACAAAGTTTGAGATGGTTTGTTCAAAACAAAAATATATGTGATTAAGCGTTACGATTTACGAAACAGGAGAAGGAAGTAAAACTACGCAGCAGTAACTAAGAGAAGAGAAAAGAAGAAGAAGAAGATAAAATAAGGAAGGTGGCGGTTATGGAGGTTGTTCAATGCAAGATTGTGATCGTGGATGTTTAGGTGTCGATCAAAACAAACAGAAGCGTACCGGAATAGAGACAATTCTAATATGGTTGCAGCAGAAAAACAATAGAAATTTTGATGATGGCTCGAGGTCATGGCGATTCATAGTTGTTCTAAGATGATCAAGCTAGGTGGTTTCATGTGTAAGTGAATGTGTATAATATATAGATATAGAATATGATAGATGAAATTATTAGTGGGTTTTAGTATGATTGAATAATATGGTGACGGTTTGAGAATGATTACAACATAAATATAAATTTACTCGAGCAAGGTGGTACGGTGGGTTAATGTTGGTTGTTGGGTGTTTGTTGAAGAAAATGAAACGATTGAGATGGCACAAGTAACTCAAGAGACGATGAATTTATTTTTGTATCTCTTTTCTATAAGTATATTTAATTATATAAAGCATGATAAAGCAGATTCATACCCTTTAGATGATATAGATGGCTAACAAAATCTTGGATTATTCTTTTGATTGAATTATGATTTGTACGAATATTGAAAATCAAATACAGTGTGATAGTTACATGAAACATATTGGTGGATAGTATTGGTGGTCGACATCATCTTGGAGGAAGGACAGGGAATGAAGAAAAGAAGAAAGAAGGAAAAATAAATAAATGTAAAGTTGATTTGGATGTGCAACTGATTTTGTAATCTGTCTGTTGGATCTTTATATTGAATTGTAGTAGATAGTGATGGAATATATATTGAGAATGATTTGTAACAAGTTAAACCGCATATTTAACTATTTTTCATTTTAGATATTAGTATATTATATATAAGTATAATAATAATAATAATAATAATACTATTTAATAATAATTATTTTAATACGAATAATACTGATAATATTACTAATTAATAAAAATACTAATAACAACAAAAATAATAGTCAAAATAATACCAATAATAAAAATGATATCAATGATAATTAATGATAATAATAATTAATAATATATTTAACTCCTAACTAGTTTATAACCTCAACCATTCTTATTATAACATTTATTTTTAAAATCTTAATTTTGATAACCCTAATATTTATTAGGAGTTTATTAATTATAATTATAACATTAATAATAATAATAGTAATATTGATAATACAAATATTGATATTAGTAGTAATAATCATAATGAAGGTAATAATTATGTTATTACAATATTATATTTTATCTTGTAATTATTTACATATGAGTAATTATTTTAATGTCCTACATATAATACTTATAACTTATTACAATATTCACATAATAATTATGTATAGAAATTATATCTAATTATATATATATATATATATATATATATATATATATATATATATATATATATATATATATATATATATATATATATATATATATATATATATATATATATATATATATATATATATATATATATATTTACAGATAGTTGTTCGTGAATCGTCGAGAATGGTCGAAGTTAAATGAATGCAAGAAAATAGTTCAAAAATTTTGAGACTCAGGATAACAGACTTTGCTTATTGTGTCGAAAACTTATAAAGATTTAAGTTTAAATTTGGTCAAAAATTTCCGGGTCGTCACAGTACCTACCCGTTAAAGAAATTTCGTCCCGAAATTTGAGTGAGGTGGTCATGGCTAACAATAAAAATATTTTCATGACGAATATGAGTTGATAAATAGAGTTTTATCGTCATTGAGTAATATGGATAAAACAATTCGTTTAGGTGAAGTGTACAAGTGAAGCTATCACAAAATAGTGAAATGAGAAAGACAAGTTTCATCATAACTTTTGACTAGTCATGGTTGAATTTCAGAATTCAAGGGAATCAAAAGAAAATCTTAGAAATCTATAAGATCTGATTCTTCGAGGTTTAAGGAAATTAGGATCTCTTTAATTAAATGCGATGATCTATTTCGATTGCCCTGTTGGATACTTTTACTACATATCCACCCTCTTTGTTTTCTTATTTCCACAGCTCCCAACTTCTGTTCTTCCTCCCTCAATTCATACTTTAAAACATTCGTCAATATGCTTCATCCGGTTCTGATTCTTTATATACTCTTAACTTTCATATCTGTTATTCTTCTTTTTCATCTACCACCGGAGAATTTTATTTACTTTTACTATTATCTTGGGGTTATAGTATTTTTAATTCTCCCGTGCCTTTACGTTGTAATACGTATTGATATGCACGGTTTGTAATTTACGTGTTGTTGTCGAGTTTCACATTTTCTTACATATTTAAAGATTCCATACTTTCGTCTCCTCTTCCCGACTTCAAGTCAAGCGAATAATGGTCTAGAATTTGCAGGTATGGATTTCGAAATGAGCATAGTTAATGTTCTAAGAAGGAATTTGTAATAGCACGATCTTGATTTTTCAAATTACCAGAATACCTCAGAAAAGACCGAATCATCAAGAAAAATATTTTCTTGATATGTTTAGAGGTTAAGTAGAATACAAGAGTCGTGTAACATGGCACATGATGATGTTATGATCTGTGAATCATCACGTTCCATTTAGAAACTCTGCATGACTTACTGTAATATAATCACGTTGATCAAATGTCATTATATTATACTAACTCATGCTTCAGTTCCCAACACTACTTCAAAATCATTTATATTTTCTACTCGAATAGTTTCTTTTATGATGTAACACAGATAACACGAAGAGATAACCAATTTCGGATAAGAAGAGTTTTGAAAATATCCTCAGAAATATCAAAGATATTTATGATGATATTTTCAGAATTTCTAATATCGAAGGTTGATGAAGAAAGATTTTCCACAAGATTTAATATGAGTATAGAGTAAGGTTTTCTCTAAAGATTTCATTGGATACAGAATTATCTGGATTCTTTGAATATAGGGTTTGGTCCTTGTATTTGTCCTTGGCCTCCTTCATGGTTAGCTCAATTCGTTTTCCAGTTTCAACTTTTCTGAGCTTTTCCAACATGCTATTCTTTATTATCAAACTTCTGGCTGTTAAGTTCGTTTACAGTTTTTACTGCTTCATTCAGCTTTTTCAATATTTCGAGTATTGATTCGTAGACTGGGTGCTTTTCATAATTTCAGAATGGAAGGTCATAATTCTAAGAGATAAAGGTTATATGTATACCTATAACTGTTGTTGTAGAATTGTTGCGGGATTCAAAATACTGATTGCTGATTCCCGGTAATTGGTATGACAATACTCGTTACAAGATGCAGACGAATATTTGATAAGGTTTTAATGAACAGATATAATGGTTCTTCGAAGGGACTTAAGACAACGTGTAATGAAGTTGCTGGTAAGTTTACTGCTAATGTGGCGGAATATAAAAGGTTCCCCAACAACGATGGCGAAAGGCATATTTATATATCAAGGCTATAATAAGGCTAATCCGAATGAAAGTCGAAGTTGACTTGCTGGAGTTGTGACAAAATTTTCTAATTGGGAAAGAGATTGCAAAGTTATTTTCGGCAATAACAACGCTAAAGGAATTAGCACAGCTACGTGTTAAATGTTTACTCAGTTTTCGAGAGTTTTCAGGTGCATAACTATACGCATCAATCTTTTCTTTCGTAGACGAAGTGCGGTTGGTTCATCCTCTCGATTGAGGTGTTTTCAAGAAATATGAAATGTTTGAACGCAGATTGGAATCGTCAAGATACAAATGAGGTTTAAGATGAAATCAAGTGGCAAACTTGAAGAATTGTTTAGTTTCATATGTTATAATCAATGTTTTAATTCATTTTAATTGTCCAATGTTATTAGTCCACATTTGACAGTCCAATAATTCATATATAATTTAATATATAATATTCGAATTAATTAATATGTATCGTGATCCGTGTACATGTCTCAGACTCGATCACAACTCAAAGTATATATATTATCTGAGAATCAACCTCAACCCTGTATAGAGAACTCGATCATTACTGCATATAGAGTGTCTATGGTGATTCCAAATAATATATATAGACGTGTCGATATGATATGTCAAAACCTTGTATACGTGTCCCGATATTTAAAGTGCGTAAAATAAATAACAGAAATTAAATGAAGATAAATAAAATTGCGATAACTAAATTGCGATAAATAAACTGCGATAAATAAAATGTAATCAGTTAGCTAGTAACAGTTAGCTGGAAACAGTTTGCGTGGATTCTTAACAAAATTTTTCATAGTTAATTTGTTTGTTTCTATCAAATTTTTATTTCGTCAAATGTGTTCTTCATTATGCCACTTGTTGGATTCTGATAGTTTAAAATCCAAATATGAAATTGAATGAAAATAGTTATTCTGTGGTGAATCAGATTCGTATATCTGTGGATGTAAGTAGGATGGTAATTGACCGTTGAATCAGATTCGAAGAATGTACAGTGTAACTTCTTAATGTGAAATCTAAATATTCCTCGAGTATTACCTACCCGTTAAAATATTTTCACCATTAACAGTTTATACGAAAGAATTTTTAATTACAATCTTTATGAAAATATACTTACAGATATATTTTCTTCAGATGTAATCATAGATTTAATGAGTTAATATAATATTAATCTCATTTGATTTACCGTTAGAACTAGAGTATATATAATCTCTAAAACATTGAAGATTACGTAATCGTCATGTCGAATGAAGATAGATGATGTAGAACGATTCGCAGATTGATGATTATGCTCGCGGTACATAATTAGATGTTGAGGTGTATGATGTGAACTTGAGTTGTTGGTGGTACTGGTATTGATGTTGGTGCTGGTGATGTTGCTGAAGTTGGTACATTTTGCACCATATTTTCCGAATTGATTATTCGAGCGCGAAGTTTGTTGACTCATTACTCCAGGACGATTGTCGGTCGGAACGAGCGGATGAATAAGTTTCAGAATTGTGGATAGAATATCATCTTGTCGAGTTACCCTGGAAATGAGACTGAAAATGGTGTCTCGAACAGGTTCGCCGGTAAACGCTTCAGGTTCATTTTCAAGAGGTGGATTCGGTTGGTGGAAGGGATTGCCTTCTTCTCGTCTCCATTAATTAAGTCGACTATGTAGTGACCCGAACTTTTCCATGTTTATATATATTAATTGAGATTGATATTTACATGATTAAATGTTTCCAACATGTTAAGAAATCAAACTTGTTAAGACTTGATTAATTGAAATAGGTTTCATATAGACAATTGACCACCCAAGTTGACCGGTGATTCACGAACGTTAAAACTTGTAAAAAAAACTATATGATGACATATATATGGTTATATATATAGTTAACATGATATTATGATAATTAAACATATCATTAATTATATTAACAATGAACTACATATGTAAAAACAAGACTACTAACTTAATGATTTTGAAACGAGACATATATGTAACGTTTATCGTTGTAACGACATTTAATGTATATATATCATATTAAGAGATATTCGTACATCATAATATCATGATAATATAATAATTTAAAATCTCTTTTGTTATTATAAACATTGGGTTAACAACATTTAACAAGATCGTTAACCTAAAGGTTTCAAAACAACACTTACATGTAACGACTAACGATGACTTAACGACTCAGTTAAAATGTATATACATGTAGTGTTTTAATATGTATTTATACACTTTTGAAAGACTTCAATACACTTATCAAAATACTTCTACTTAACAAAAATGCTTACAATTACATCCTCGTTCAGTTTCATCAACAATTCTACTCGTATGCACCCGTATTCGTACTCGTACAATACACAGCTTTTAGATGTATGTACTATTGGTATATACACTCCAATTATCAGCTCTTAGCAGCCCATTTGAGTCACCTAACACATGTGGGAACCATCATTTGGCAACTAGCATGAAATATCTCATAAAATTACAAAAATATGAGTAATCATTCATGACTTATTTACATGAAAACAAAATTACATATCCTTTATATCTAATCCATACACCAACGACCAAAAACACCTACAAACACTTTCATTCTTCAATTTTCTTCATCTAATTGATCTCTCTCAAGTTCTATCTTCAAGTTCTAAGTGTTCTTCATATATTCTACAAGTTCTAGTTACATAAAATCAAGAATACTTTCAAGTTTGCTAGCTCACTTCCAATCTTGTAAGGTGATCATCCAACCTCAAGAAATCTTTGTTTCTTACAGTAGGTTATCATTCTAATACAAAGTAATAATCATATTCAAACTTTGGTTCAATTTCTATAACTATAACAATCTTATTTCAAGTGATGATCTTACTTGAACTTGTTTTCGTGTCATGATTTTGCTTCAAGAACTTTGAGCCATCCAAGGATCCATTGAAGCTAGATCCATTTTTCTCTTTTCCAGTAGGTTCATCCAAGGAACTTAAGGTAGTAATGATGTTCATAACATCATTCGATTCATACATATAAAGCTATCTTATTCGAAGGTTTAAACTTGTAATCACTAGAACATAGTTTAGTTAATTCTAAACTTGTTCGCAAACAAAAGTTAATCCTTCTAACTTGACTTTTAAAATCAACTAAACACATGTTCTATATCTATATGATATGCTAACTTAATGATTTAAAACCTGGAAACACGAAAAACACCGTAAAACCGGATTTACGCCGTCGTAGTAACACCGCGGGCTGTTTTGGGTTAGTTAATTAAAAACTATGATAAACTTTGATTTAAAAGTTATTATTCTGAGAAAATGATTTTTATTATGAACATGAAACTATATCCAAAAATTATGGTTAAACTCAAAGTGGAAGTATGTTTTCTAAAATGGTCATCTAGACGTCGTTCTTTCGACTGAAATGACTACCTTTACAAAAATGACTTGTAACTTATTTTTCCGACTAGAAACCTATACTTTTTTTGTTTAGATTCATAAAATAGAGTTCAATATGAAACCATAGCAATTTGATTCACTCAAAACGGATTTAAAATGAAGAAGTTATGGGTAAAACAAGATTGGATAATTTTTCTCATTTTAGCTACGTGAAAATTGGTAACAAATCTATTCCAACCATAACTTAATCAACTTGTATTGTATATTATGTAATCTTAAGATACCATAGACACGTATACAATGTTTCGACCTATCATTTCGACACATCTATATATATTTCGGAACAACCATAGACACTCTATATGTGAATGTTGGAGTTAGCTATACAGGGTTGAGGTTGATTCCCAAATATATATAGTTTGAGTTGTGATCAATACTGAGATACGTATACACTGGGTCGTGGATTGATTCAAGATAATATTTATCGATTTATTTCTGTACATCTAACTGTGGACAACTAGTTGTAGGTTACTAACGAGGACAGCTGACTTAATAAATTTAAAACATCAAAATATATTAAAAGTGTTGTAAATATATTTTGAACATACTTTGATATATATGTATATATTGTTATAGGTTCGTGAATCAACCAGTGGCCAAGTCTTACTTCCCGACGAAGTAAAAATCTGTGAAAGTGAGTTATAGTCCCACTTTTAAAATCTAATATTTTTGGGATGAGAATACATGCAGGTTTTATAAATGATTTACAAAATAGACACAAGTACGTGAAACTACATTCTATGGTTGAATTATCGAAATCGAATATGCCCCTTTTTATTAAGTCTGGTAATCTAAGAATTAGGGAACAGACACCCTAATTGACGCGAATCCTAAAGATAGATCTATTGGGCCTAACAAACCCCATCCAAAGTACCGGATGCTTTAGTACTTCGAAATTTATATCATATCCGAAGGGTGTCCCGGAATGATGGGGATATTCTTATATATGCATCTTGTTATTGTCGGTTACCAGGTGTTCACCATATGAATGATTTTTATCTCTATGTATGGGATGTGTATTGAAATATGAAATCTTGTGGTCTGTTGTTACGATTTGATATATATAGGTTAAACCTATAACTCACCAACATTTTTGTTGACGTTTTAAGCATGTTTATTCTCAGGTGTTTATTAAGAGCTTCCGCTGTCGCATACTTAAATAAGGACAAGATTTGGAGTCCATGCTTGTATGATATTGTGTAAAAACTGCATTCAAGAAACTTATTTTGTTGTAACATATTTGTATTGTAAACCATTATGTAATGGTAGTGTGTAAACAGGATATTTTAGATTATCATTATTTGATAATCTACGTAAAGCTTTTTAAACCTTTATTGATGAAATAAAGGTTATGGTTTGTTTAAAAATGAATGCAGTCTTTGAAAAACGTCTCATATAGAGGTCAAAACCTCGCAACGAAATCAATTAATATGGAACGTTTTTAATCAATAAGAACGGGACATTTCAGTTGGTATCCGAGCATTGGTCTTAGAGAACCAGAAAATTTGCATTAGTGTGTTTTATCGAGTTTGTTAGGATGCATTAGTGAGTCTGGACTTCGACCGTGTTTTCTTTAAAAATGATTGCTTAACATTTTTGTTGGAAACTATATATTTTTAACATATGAATATTATGTGATATATTAATCTCTTAACGTGTTTGATATTATTTGATAGATGTCTACCTCTAGAACAAGTCCCATTGACTCACCTAATAATAATGAAGAGTCAAATGTAAATTGGAATGATTTGTGGACTGATTCACAAGTTCCCGAAGAGGAACCGGAAGAAGAGTCGGAACCGGAAGAAGAATCGGAACCGGAAGAAGAATCAGAACCGGATGAAGAAATAGAACCGGTGGGGGAAATAATAAAACGGTTAAGTAAAAGAAAATCCTCAACCAACCGACCAAAGTTAATTATGGTCAATGGTGTTTCCGCCAAGGAAGCAAAATATTGGGAGGATTACCAATTCTCCGATGAATCGGATTCCGACGAGAATTCCGATGATGTTATAGAAATTACCCCAACTGAATTTAAAAAGGCAAAAGAAAATAATAAGGGAAAGGGCATAAAAATAGAGAAATCTAATTCCAACCCCGATGAACTTTATATGTATCGTCAACCCCCGAAGTCCTTAAGTTGTAACAATGACCCGGGAACCTCTAAACCACCAGGTTTTTCTAAACCAATGTGGACAACGACGGCTCGTATTAGGGGAACATCATATATCCCTAGAAACTTGGCAAAACGAACCAAAACCGAAGAAGAAGAAACGAGCGAGTCGGAATAAGATAGTTGTATTCGTGTGGTGTAATATATGGAATATAGTGTTCTTATGCTTTATGATATATGTAAAAATTGCTTGTATTAATAAGTATTTTTTTATGAATCTAACTCTTGTCTATTTTACAGTTTAAAAACACAAAATGGATAGACAACCCAATATTTTAAGAGACCTACCCGGAGACATGATTGATGAAATCTTGTCTAGAGTCGGCCAGAATTCTTCGGCACAACTATTTAAGGCGAGATCAGTTTGTAAGACATTCGAAGAACGTTCCAAGAATGTCTTGGTTTATAAGAGACTTTCGTTTGAAAGATGGGGGATATCACATTGGGAAACCCATAAGTTACGATGTGTTTACTTTGACGCATATATTGCGGGGAACCCAAATGCTATTTTACGCAACGGGTTAAGAAATTATTTTGACTCAATATATCCGAATATTGGACTTCGTGATTTAGAAAAAGCGGCTAACATGCAACATAAAGAAGCATGTTATGCTTACGGATTAGTAATGTTCGCTTCTCACCAAAGTGAGAACAAGAACATCGGGCTACAACTATTAAACAAAACGTTTCCACAAGTGACGGAGTCGGTAATTGGGTAAGAAATGAGGTTTTTAGATTATTACGGGACTGTTGGACATTACGTAACCCTCGTCCCTTTGATGACGTTACAACACGCTGTCTTATCAACGGCCATAACGGTTATGTTGCACAAGACCAAGGATGGGAAGTAGTCCTAGTAAAACCAGAATGCATGACTTGTTTCTGGACGTATGAATTACGTGTATTTATTGCCTTTGCTGAACGACTTGTGTACTAGCTAGAATTGTCTTCACAACTATCTTGTATCAAAGTTATTGTGTGCTATATTTCATGCTTTATGTAAAATAAGCGGTATTGTAAGTTTGTAAAATATTGTATAAAAGTTTGAACGCGAAATATTATTACAATCAGTTTTTCATATAGAATTGTAGTAGTTGAATTGTATATTAGCTACTAAGTATGAACTTAACGGGTAGGTACTACCCGAATTTAAACTTATAAAACGCTAATATGAAGAAAAAGCTTTTATAAATGAGTTCATATTATGCTACGAAATACTATTAACTACTCTTAATATTCTGTATGATTAACTTGTTCCATTTAACTATTTTGAAGGAAATGGCACCGACTACTCGACACACCGTGAATATGAATGAAGAGGAATTCCGTACTTTTCTAGCTTCAAACATAGCCGCAGTACAGGCTGCGCTACATACCAACAATAACCTTGGATCTAGCAGTACAGGAAATCGTGTAGGATGCACCTACAAAGAATTCACTGCCTGCAAACCTTTGGAATTTGATGGAACCGAAGGACCGATCGGATTGAAACGGTGGACCGAGAAGGTTGAATCGGTGTTTGCCATAAGTAAGTGTACTGAAGAGGACAAAGTGAAGTACGCTACGCATACCTTCACAGGTTCTGCGTTAACATGGTGGAATACCTATCTAGAGCAAGTGGGACAAGATGATGCGTACGCACTACCGTGGTCAGCATTCAAGCACTTGATGAACGAGAAGTACCGTCCCAGAACCGAGGTCAATAAGCTCAAGACAGAACTTAGAGGGTTACGAACCCAAGGATTTGATATTACCACGTACGAAAGACGATTCACAGAATTGTGCCTATTGTGTCCGGGAGCATTCGAAGATGAGGAAGAGAAGATCGACGCGTTTGTGAAAGGATTACCGGAAAGAATCCAAGAAGATATAAGTTCACACGAGCCCGCCTCCATACAACAGGCATGTAGAATGGCTCACAAACTAGTGAACCAGATTGAAGAAAGAATTAAAGAACAGACTGCTGAAGAGGCCAATGTGAAGCAAGTCAAAAGAAAGTGGGAGGAAAACGGTGATAAGAATCACCAATACAACAACAACAGCAATTACAACAATAATCGCAACAATTATCCCAACAATCGCAACATCAATCGCAACTACAACAAACGGCCCAACAACAACAACAACAACAACAACAACAGCAACTACAACAATCATCCCAACAACAATAATAACCGCAACAACAACAACAACAATCAGAAGCAACTATGCCAAAGGTGTGAAAAGAATCACTCGGGGTTCTGCACCAAATTTTGCAACAAGTGTAAAAGAAATGGTCATAGCGCGGCGAAGTGTGAGGTCTACGGACCAGGGGTTAATAGAACGAAAGGAACAAATGGTGTCGGAACGAGTAATGGCGGAGCAAGTAGTGTCGGAGCAAGTTATGCCAATGTAGTTTGTTATAAATGTGGAAAACCAGGCCACATTATTAGAAATTGCCCGAACCAGGAGAACACGAATGGACAAGGCCGTGGAAGAGTTTTCAATATTAATGCGGTAGAGGCACAGGAAGACCCGGAGCTTGTTACGGGTACGTTTCTTATTGACAATAAATCTGCTTACGTTTTATTTGATTCGGGTGCGGATAGAAGCTATATGAGTAGAGATTTTTGTGCTAAATTAAGTTGTCCATTGACGCCTTTGGATAGTAAATTTTTACTCGAATTAGCAAATGGTAAATTAATTTCAGCAGATAATATATGTCGGAATCGAGAAATTAAACTGGTTAGCGAAACATTTAAGATTGATTTGATACCAGTAGAGTTAGGGAGTTTTGATGTGATAATCGGTATGGACTGGTTGAAAGAAGTGAAAGCGGAGATCGTTTGTTACAAAAATGCAATTCGCATTATACGAGAAAAAGGAAAACCCTTAATGGTGTACGGAGAAAAGGGCAACACGAAGCTACATCTTATTAGTAATTTGAAGGCACAAAAACTAATAAGAAAAGGTTGCTATGCTGTTCTAGCACACGTCGAGAAAGTACAAACTGAAGAAAAGAGCATCAATGATGTTCCCATTGCAAAAGAATTTCCCGATGTATTACCGAAAGAATTACCGGGATTACCCCCACATCGATCCGTTGAATTTCAAATAGATCTTGTACCAGGAGCTGCACCAATAGCTCGTGCTCCTTACAGACTCGCACCCAGCGAGATGAAAGAACTGCAAAGCCAATTACAAGAACTTTTAGAGCGTGGTTTCATTCGACCAAGCACATCACCGTGGGGAGCTCCTGTTTTGTTTGTCAAGAAGAAAGATGGTACATTCAGGTTGTGTATCGACTACCGAGAGTTGAACAAACTTACCATCAAGAACCGCTACCCACTACCGAGAATCGACGACTTATTTGATCAACTACAAGGCTCGTCTGTTTATTCAAAGATTGACTTACGTTCCGGGTATCATCAAATGCGGGTGAAAGAAGATGATATTCCAAAGACTGCTTTCAGAACACGTTACGGTCATTACGAGTTTATGGTCATGCCGTTTGGTTTAACTAATGCACCAGCTGTGTTCATGGACCTTATGAACCGAGTGTGTGGACCATACCTTGACAAGTTTGTCATTGTTTTCATTGATGACATACTTATTTACTCAAAGAATGACCAAGAACACGGTGAACATTTGAGAAAGGTGTTAGAAGTATTGAGGAAGGAAGAATTGTATGCTAAGTTTTCAAAGTGTGCATTTTGGTTGGAAGAAGTTCAATTCCTCGGTCACATAGTGAACAAAGAAGGTATTAAGGTGGATCCGGCAAAGATAGAAACTGTTGAAAAGTGGGAAACCCCGAAAACTCCGAAACACATACGCCAGTTTTTAGGACTAGCTGGTTACTACAGAAGGTTCATCCAAGACTTTTCCAGAATAGCAAAACCCTTGACTGCATTAACGCATAAAGGGAAGAAATTTGAATGGAATGATGAACAAGAGAAAGCGTTTCAGTTATTGAAGAAAAAGCTAACTACGGCACCTATATTGTCATTGCCTGAAGGGAATGATGATTTTGTGATTTATTGTGACGCATCAAAGCAAGGTCTCGGTTGTGTATTAATGCAACGAACGAAGGTGATTGCTTATGCGTCTAGACAATTGAAGATTCACGAACAAAATTATACGACGCATGATTTGGAATTAGGCGCGGTTGTTTTTGCATTAAAGACTTGGAGGCACTACTTATATGGGGTCAAAAGTATTATATATACCGACCACAAAAGTCTTCAACACATATTTAATCAGAAACAACTGAATATGAGGCAGCGTAGGTGGATTGAATTATTGAATGATTACGATTTTGAGATTCGTTACCACCCGGGGAAGGCAAATGTGGTAGCCGATGCCTTGAGCAGGAAGGATAGAGAACCCATTCGAGTAAAATCTATGAATATAATGATTCATAATAACATTACTACTCAAATAAAGGAGGCGCAACAAGGAGTTTTAAAAGAGGGAAATTTAAAGGATGAAATACCCAAAGGATCGGAGAAGCATCTTAATATTCGGGAAGACGGAACCCGGTATAGGGCTGAAAGGATTTGGGTACCAAAATTTGGAGATATGAGAGAAATGGTACTTAGAGAAGCTCATAAAACCAGATACTCAATACATCCTGGAACGGGGAAGATGTACAAGGATCTCAAGAAACATTTTTGGTGGCCGGGTATGAAAGTCGATGTTGCTAAATACGTAGGAGAATGTTTGACGTGTTCTAAGGTCAAAGCTGAGCATCAGAAACCATCAGGTCTACTTCAACAACCCGAAATCCCGGAATGGAAATGGGAAAACATTACCATGGATTTCATCACTAAATTGCCAAGGACTGCAAGTGGTTTTGATACTATTTGGGTAATAGTTGATCGTCTCACCAAATCAGCACACTTCCTACCAATAAGAGAAGATGACAAGATGGAGAAGTTAGCACGACTGTATTTGAAGGAAGTCATCTCCAGACATGGAATACCAATCTCTATTATCTCTGATAGGGATGGCAGATTTATTTCAAGATTCTGGCAGACATTACAGCAAGCATTAGGAACTCGTCTAGACATGAGTACTGCCTATCATCCACAAACTGATGGGCAGAGCGAAAGGACGATACAAACGCTTGAAGACATGCTACGAGCATGTGTTATTGATTTCGGAAACAGTTGGGATCGACATCTACCGTTAGCAGAATTTTCCTACAACAACAGCTACCATTCAAGCATTGAGATGGCGCCGTTTGAAGCACTTTATGGTAGAAAGTGCAGGTCTCCGATTTGTTGGAGTGAGGTGGGGGATAGACAGATTACGGGTCCGGAGATTATACAAGAAACTACCGAGAAGATCATCCAAATTCAACAACGGTTGAAAACCGCCCAAAGTCGACAAAAGAGCTACGCTGACATTAAAAGAAAAGATATAGAATTTGAAATTGGAGAGATGGTCATGCTTAAAGTTTCACCTTGGAAAGGCGTTGTTCGATTTGGTAAACGAGGGAAATTAAATCCAAGGTATATTGGACCATTCAAGATTATTGATCGTGTCGGACCAGTAGCTTACCGACTTGAGTTACCTCAACAACTCGCGGCTGTACATAACACTTTCCACGTCTCGAATTTGAAGAAATGTTTTGCTAAAGAAGATCTCACTATTCCGTTAGATGAAATCCAAATCAACGAAAAACTTCAATTCATCGAAGAACCCGTCGAAATAATGGATCGTGAGGTTAAAAGACTTAAGCAAAACAAGATACCAATTGTTAAGGTTCGATGGAATGCTCGTAGAGGACCCGAGTTCACCTAGGAGCGTGAAGATCAGATGAAGAAGAAATACCCGCATCTATTTCCAGAAGATTCGTCAACACCTTCAACAGCTTAAAATTTCGGGACGAAATTTATTTAACGGGTAGGTACTGTAGTGACCCGAACTTTTCCATGTTTATATATATTAATTGAGATTGATATTTACATGATTAAATGTTTCCAACATGTTAAGAAATCAAACTTGTTAAGACTTGATTAATTGAAATAGGTTTCATATAGACAATTGACCACCCAAGTTGACCGGTGATTCACGAACGTTAAAACTTGTAAAAAAAACTATATGATGACATATATATGGTTATATATATAGTTAACATGATATTATGATAATTAAACATATCATTAATTATATTAACAATGAACTACATATGTAAAAACAAGACTACTAACTTAATGATTTTGAAACGAGACATATATGTAACGTTTATCGTTGTAACGACATTTAATGTATATATATCATATTAAGAGATATTCGTACATCATAATATCATGATAATATAATAATTTAAAATCTCTTTTGTTATTATAAACATTGGGTTAACAACATTTAACAAGATCGTTAACCTAAAGGTTTCAAAACAACACTTACATGTAACGACTAACGATGACTTAACGACTCAGTTAAAATGTATATACATGTAGTGTTTTAATATGTATTTATACACTTTTGAAAGACTTCAATACACTTATCAAAATACTTCTACTTAACAAAAATGCTTACAATTACATCCTCGTTCAGTTTCATCAACAATTCTACTCGTATGCACCCGTATTCGTACTCGTACAATACACAGCTTTTAGATGTATGTACTATTGGTATATACACTCCAATTATCAGCTCTTAGCAGCCCATTTGAGTCACCTAACACATGTGGGAACCATCATTTGGCAACTAGCATGAAATATCTCATAAAATTACAAAAATATGAGTAATCATTCATGACTTATTTACATGAAAACAAAATTACATATCCTTTATATCTAATCCATACACCAACGACCAAAAACACCTACAAACACTTTCATTCTTCAATTTTCTTCATCTAATTGATCTCTCTCAAGTTCTATCTTCAAGTTCTAAGTGTTCTTCATATATTCTACAAGTTCTAGTTACATAAAATCAAGAATACTTTCAAGTTTGCTAGCTCACTTCCAATCTTGTAAGGTGATCATCCAACCTCAAGAAATCTTTGTTTCTTACAGTAGGTTATCATTCTAATACAAAGTAATAATCATATTCAAACTTTGGTTCAATTTCTATAACTATAACAATCTTATTTCAAGTGATGATCTTACTTGAACTTGTTTTCGTGTCATGATTTTGCTTCAAGAACTTTGAGCCATCCAAGGATCCATTGAAGCTAGATCCATTTTTCTCTTTTCCAGTAGGTTCATCCAAGGAACTTAAGGTAGTAATGATGTTCATAACATCATTCGATTCATACATATAAAGCTATCTTATTCGAAGGTTTAAACTTGTAATCACTAGAACATAGTTTAGTTAATTCTAAACTTGTTCGCAAACAAAAGTTAATCCTTCTAACTTGACTTTTAAAATCAACTAAACACATGTTCTATATCTATATGATATGCTAACTTAATGATTTAAAACCTGGAAACACGAAAAACACCGTAAAACCGGATTCACGCCGTCGTAGT
Organism: Rutidosis leptorrhynchoides; assembly: GCF_046630445.1. Classification (NCBI taxonomy): domain Eukaryota; kingdom Viridiplantae; phylum Streptophyta; class Magnoliopsida; order Asterales; family Asteraceae; genus Rutidosis; species Rutidosis leptorrhynchoides. Next base: position 238,408,437 of record NC_092338.1, on the reverse strand, counting down.
AACACCGCGGGCTGTTTTGGGTTAGTTAATTAAAAACTATGATAAACTTTGATTTAAAAGTTATTATTCTGAGAAAATGATTTTTATTATGAACATGAAACTATATCCAAAAATTATGGTTAAACTCAAAGTGGAAGTATGTTTTCTAAAATGGTCATCTAGACGTCGTTCTTTCGACTGAAATGACTACCTTTACAAAAATGACTTGTAACTTATTTTTCCGACTAGAAACCTATACTTTTTTTGTTTAGATTCATAAAATAGAGTTCAATATGAAACCATAGCAATTTGATTCACTCAAAACGGATTTAAAATGAAGAAGTTATGGGTAAAACAAGATTGGATAATTTTTCTCATTTTAGCTACGTGAAAATTGGTAACAAATCTATTCCAACCATAACTTAATCAACTTGTATTGTATATTATGTAATCTTAAGATACCATAGACACGTATACAATGTTTCGACCTATCATTTCGACACATCTATATATATTTCGGAACAACCATAGACACTCTATATGTGAATGTTGGAGTTAGCTATACAGGGTTGAGGTTGATTCCCAAATATATATAGTTTGAGTTGTGATCAATACTGAGATACGTATACACTGGGTCGTGGATTGATTCAAGATAATATTTATCGATTTATTTCTGTACATCTAACTGTGGACAACTAGTTGTAGGTTACTAACGAGGACAGCTGACTTAATAAATTTAAAACATCAAAATATATTAAAAGTGTTGTAAATATATTTTGAACATACTTTGATATATATGTATATATTGTTATAGGTTCGTGAATCAACCAGTGGCCAAGTCTTACTTCCCGACGAAGTAAAAATCTGTGAAAGTGAGTTATAGTCCCACTTTTAAAATCTAATATTTTTGGGATGAGAATACATGCAGGTTTTATAAATGATTTACAAAATAGACACAAGTACGTGAAACTACATTCTATGGTTGAATTATCGAAATCGAATATGCCCCTTTTTATTAAGTCTGGTAATCTAAGAATTAGGGAACAGACACCCTAATTGACGCGAATCCTAAAGATAGATCTATTGGGCCTAACAAACCCCATCCAAAGTACCGGATGCTTTAGTACTTCGAAATTTATATCATATCCGAAGGGTGTCCCGGAATGATGGGGATATTCTTATATATGCATCTTGTTATTGTCGGTTACCAGGTGTTCACCATATGAATGATTTTTATCTCTATGTATGGGATGTGTATTGAAATATGAAATCTTGTGGTCTGTTGTTACGATTTGATATATATAGGTTAAACCTATAACTCACCAACATTTTTGTTGACGTTTTAAGCATGTTTATTCTCAGGTGTTTATTAAGAGCTTCCGCTGTCGCATACTTAAATAAGGACAAGATTTGGAGTCCATGCTTGTATGATATTGTGTAAAAACTGCATTCAAGAAACTTATTTTGTTGTAACATATTTGTATTGTAAACCATTATGTAATGGTAGTGTGTAAACAGGATATTTTAGATTATCATTATTTGATAATCTACGTAAAGCTTTTTAAACCTTTATTGATGAAATAAAGGTTATGGTTTGTTTAAAAATGAATGCAGTCTTTGAAAAACGTCTCATATAGAGGTCAAAACCTCGCAACGAAATCAATTAATATGGAACGTTTTTAATCAATAAGAACGGGACATTTCAGACTACGAACTCATCATATGAATTAAGGATGGTTGGTTGGTTGATTCATTCTGGTGACGCTGCTTTCGGAGCTTAGGTGTCGGAATAGCTGTCGGAATAACTATCGGAATAGTCATCGGAATTTGAGGGACTCGAACTGGTTGTAGGATTCATCTCGTATGATCAGATGAAGGATTTTCGATAAGAAATAGATTATAGGATGTAGATTAGTACCCTGCAATACATAATTCACATTTGCATATATAATACTAACATCCCATATGTTACGGAGGAATCTACAGAAGTTGTCAGGCAAAGTTACAGTAACAGATACGCTAAGATATGAATTTTGTCTATACACTATTCATGCAGTCAATGCAGTAAAACGTGTCTAGACTAAGAATGATAAGCAGATAATTTTTGACACAAAATGATAAGCAAAACTTTTGACATTCAGACACGGTCGAAGTCCAGACTCACTAATGCATCCTAACGACTTATTAGTTAGACACACTAATGCAGACTTGATTCGCTAAGACCACCACTCTGATACCAACTGAAATGCCCCGTCCTAATCCATCCGGACAAAGTCCACATCAATTACAAACGATTCACAATAGTTGATTACATCGCGAGGTTCTTGACCTCTATATGATACATTTTACAAACATTGCATTCGTTTTGAAAAGACAAACTTCCTTACATCGAAAATTGACGATATGCATACCATTTTATAATATATCTAATTATAATTATCTTAATAATAATCTTGATGAACTCGACGACTCGAATGCAACGTCTTTTGAAATATGTCATGAATGACTCCAAATAATATCTTTAAAGTGAGCAAATGCACAGCGGAAGATTTCTTTCATATCTGAGAATAAACATGCTTTAAAGTGTCAACCAAAAGGTTGGTGAGTTCATTAGTTTAACATAAATAATCATTTCATGATTTTAATAGACCACAAGATTTCATATTTCCATTTCTCATAAACATACGTCCCATACATAGAGACAAAAATATCATTCATATGGATTGAACACCTGGTAACCGACATTCACAATATGCATATAAGAATATCCCCATCATTCCGGGATCCTCCTTCGGACATGATATAAATTTCGAAGTACTAAAGCATCCGGTACTTTGGATGGGGCTTGTTGGGCCCGATAGATCTATCTTTAGAGTTCGCGTCAATTAGGGTGTCTGTTCCCTAATTCTTAGATTACCAGACATAATAAAAAGGGGCATATTCGGTTTAATAATCCAGCTATAGAATGTAGTTTTTAAGTACTTGTGTCTATTTCGTAAAACAGTTATAAAAGCAGCGCATGTAGTCTCAGTCCCAAAATATATATTGCGAAAGCATTTAAAAGGGGATTAATGAAACTCACACATATAAATATTGTAAAATATTTAATAAAGCATTTACATGTATTCTCAGCCCAAAAAGGTAAAGAGTAAAAAGGGCAAATGAAACTCACGCATATAAATATTGTAAAACAGTTAATAAAGCATTTGCATGTATTCTCAGACCAAAAATGTAAAGAGTAAAAAGGGCGAATGAAACTCACAATAATGTATTTTGTAGTAAAAATACATATGACGACATTGAACAATGCATGGTTGGCCTCAGATTCACGAACCTTCAAAGAGCTTTTCTAAAAAAAACTGCCCCAAACAGGGCTCGAACTCGAGACCTCTCGCTTAATCTCAACATCCTAAACCACTCCTCCAAATCTGTTTTTCTGTTATAACTTCTAACCCATATGTAATTAACTAGTTCCTTTATGTTTCCATTCTTCTTCCTCTTCATTAATTTTAATCGAAATCTTTTTACAGTTTAATCATGATCATAATCCATGATCATTTATCCGATTATTTCCATGATATATTACCATCATTATAACTTTATTTCATCACTAGTCATTATCTAAAATCATAATTACCTTCATCACTTCTTAACATCAAAATTATCATTTGTATTTTGTATTGTCAATATATGCTTATATCATCCTCATTCTTCGAATTCAACTATCTTCATTTATAAATCCTCATCAATTCCATTTACTTACGCCTAAAATTATTATCACTATAGTTTGAAACAAGTGTGTGTGTGTGTGACATCGAGCCAGAAAGTTGGTTTTGCAACCGTGGCCCAATATTACCTTCAGAAAGTTATCGGTCCAGGTACATGGCTGCCCAATAATAGCTCGTTTACAGCCCAAATCGTTATCAATATCATCTATCTCCGTATACCTCATCATTCTACCGTTTCACCTCAATCTCAACAGAACGAATAAATTTCGCGGTCAAAAAGAAAAAATGTGTTCATGGTTCAAAAGAAAAGATGGTGGCCCAAGTTGTATTATGATTTTTAAATTGAACGCTAGCTGGAATTCGTTTGGCAAAAAAAAAACACACGTCACTTACATTATCTTCTCTTTTCTAAATCAAGTGGGGTTGCTTGGTTGAGATTGTCGACCATTAATTTAAAAGAAGCACACCAAATCATTATCTTAATCATACCTAATCTTCACTCTTCGTTCTTTATGTATCACACTATTTTACTTTATGTGTCACACTATTTTAATCAACAAGTGGGGGAGGTTGATTAGTAATTTTCGGCAAAGAAAGAGAAGTAGTAGAAGTCTTTTATAGTGGCAATCACTTTCAAGATATAATATCATTGATTATCAAATTGTAGTAAAAATACTTGAAAGACAAAACAAAGTTTGAGATGGTTTGTTCAAAACAAAAATATATGTGATTGAGCGTTACGATTTACGAAACAGGAGAAGGAAGTAAAACTACGCAGCAGTAACTAAGAGAAGAGAAAAGAAGAAGAAGAAGATAAAATAAGGAAGGTGGCGGTTATGGAGGTTGTTCAATGCAAGATTGTGATTGTGGATGTTTAGGTGTCGATCAAAACAAACAGAAGCGTACCGGAATAGAGACAATTCTAATATGGTTGCAGCAGAAAAATAATAGAAATTTTGATGATGGCTCGAGCTCATGGCGATTCATAGTTGTTCTAAGATGATCAAGCTAGGTGGTTTCATGTGTAAGTGAATGTGTATAATATATAGATATAGAATATGATAGATGAAATTATTAGTGGGTTTTAGTATGATTGAATAATATGGTGACGGTTTGAGAATGATTACAACATAAATATAAATTTACTCGAGCAAAGTGGTGCGGTGGGTTAATGTTGGTTGTTGGGTGTTTGTTGAAGAAAATGAAACGATTGAGATGGCACAAGTAACTCAAGAGACGATGAATTTATTTTTGTATCTCTTTTCTATAAGTATATATTTAATTATATAAAGCATGATAAAGCAGATTCATACCCTTTAGATGATATAGATGGCTAACAAAATCTTGGATTATTCTTTTGATTGAATTATGATTTGTACGAATATTGAAAATCAAATACAATGTGATAGTTACATGAAACATATTGGTGGATAGTATTGGTGGTCGACATCATCTTGGAGGAAGGACAGGGAATGAAGAAAAGAAGAAAGAAGGAAAAATAAATAAATGTAAAGTTGATTTGGATGTGCAACTGATTTTGTAATCTGTCTGTTGGATCTTTATATTGAATTGTAGTAGATAGTGATGGAATATATATTGAGAATGATTTGTAACAAGTTAAACCGCATATTTAACTATTTTTCATTTTAGATATTAGTATAATATATATAAGTATAATAATAATAATAATAATACTATTTAATAATAATTATTTTAATACGAATAATACTGATAATATTACTAATTAATAAAAATACTAATAACAACAAAAATAATAGTCAAAATAATACCAATAATAAAAATGATATCAATGATATTTAATGATAATAATAATTAATAATCTATTTAACTCCTAACTAGTTTATAACCTCAACCATTCTTATTATAACATTTATTTTTAAAATCTTAATTTTGATAACCCTAATATTTATTAGGAGTTTATTAATTATAATTATAACATTAATAATAATAATAGTAATATTGATAATACAAATATTGATATTAGTAGTAATAATCATAATGAAGGTAATAATTATGTTATTACAATATTATATTTTATCTTGTAATTATTTACATATGAGTAATTATTTTAATGTCCTACATATAATACTTATAACTTATTACAATATTCACATAATAATTATGTATAGAAATTATATCTAATTATTCATATATATATATATATATATATATATATATATATATATATATATATATATATATATATATATATATATATATATATATATATATATATATATATATATATATATATATATATATATATATATATATATATATATATATATATATATATATTTACAGATAGTTGTTCGTGAATCGTCGAGAATGGTCGAAGTTAAATGAATGCAAGAAAATAGTTCAAAAATTTTGAGACTCAGGATAACAGACTTTGCTTATTGTGTCGAAAACTTATAAAGATTTAAGTTTAAATTTGGTCAGAAATTTCCGGGTCGTCACAGATTTCCCAATGTGATATCCCCCATCTTTCGAACGAAAGCCTTTTATAAACCAAGGCATTCTTGGAACGTTCTTCGAATGTCTTACAAACTGATCTCGCCTTAAATAGTTGTGCCGAAGAATTCTGACCGACTCTAGACAAGATTTCATCAATCATGTCTCCGGGTAGGTCTCTTAAAATATTGGGTTGTCTATCCATTTTGTGTTTTTATACTGTAAAATAGACAAGAGTTAGATTCATAAAAAAATACTTATTAATACAAGCAATTTTTACATATATCATAAAGCATAAGCACACTATATTACATATATTACACCACACGAATACAACTATCTTATTCCGACTCGCTTGTTTCTTCTTCTTCGATTTTGGTTCATTTTGCCAAGTTTCTAGGGATATATGATGTTCCCCTAATACGAGCCGTCGTTATCCACATTGGTTTAGAAAAACCTGGTGGTTTAGAGGTTCCCGGGTCATTATTACAACTTAAGGACTTCGGGGGTTGACGATACATATAAAGTTCATCGGGGTTGGAATTAGATTTCTCTATTTTTATGCCCTTTCCCTTATTATTTTCTTTTGCCTTTTTAAATTCAGTTGGGGTAATTTCTATAACATCATCGGAATTCTCGTCGGAATCCGATTCATCGGAGAATTGGTAATCCTCCCAATATTTTGCTTCCTTGGCGGAAACACCATTGACCATAATTAACCTTGGTCGGTTGGTTGAGGATTTTCTTTTACTTAACCGTTTTATTATTTCCCCCACCGGTTCTATTTCTTCATCCGGTTCCAATTCTTCTTCCGGTTCCGACTCTTCTTCCGGTTCCTCTTCGGGAACTTGTGAATCAGTCCACGAATCATTCCAATTTACATTTGACTCTTCATTATTATTAGGTGAGTCAATGGGACTTGTTCTAGAGGTAGACATCTATCACATAATATCAAACGCGTTAAGAGATTAATATATCACATAATATTCACATATTAAAAATATATAGTTTCCAACAAAATTTGTTAAGCAATCATTTTTCAAGTAAACACGGTCGAAGTCCAGACTCACTAATGCATCCTAACAAACTCGATAAGACACACTAATTCAAAATTCTAGTTCTCTAAGACCAACGCTCGGATACCAACTGAAATGTCCCGTTCTTATTGATTAAAAACGTTCCATATTAATTGATTTCGTTGCGAGGTTTTGACCTCTATATGAGACGTTTTTCAAAGACTGCATTCATTTTTAAAACAAACCATAACCTTTATTTCATAAATAAAGGTTTAAAAAGCTTTACGTAGATTATCAAATAATGATAATCTAAAATATCCTGTTTACACACGACCATTACATAATGGTTTACAATACAAATATGTTACATCGAAATCAGTTTCTTGAATGCAGTTTTTACACAATATCATACAAACATGGACTCCAAATCTTGTCCTTATTTTAGTATGCAACAACGGAAGCTCTTAATATTCACCTGAGAATAAACATGCTTTAAACGTCAACAAAAATGTTGGTGAGTTATAGGTTTAACCTATATATATCAAATCGTAACAATAGACCACAAGATTTCATATTTCAATACACATCCCATACATAGAGATAAAAATCATTCATATGGTGAACACCTGGTAACCGACATTAACAAGATGCATATATAAGAATATCCCCATCATTCCGGGACACCCTTCGGATATGATATAAATTTTGAAGTACTAAAGCATCCGGTACTTTGGATGGGGTTTGTTAGGCCCAATAGATCTATCTTTAGGATTCGCGTCAATTAGGGTGTCTGTTCCCTAATTCTTAGATTACCAGACTTAATAAAAAGGGGCATATTCGATTTCGATAATTCAACCATAGAATGTAGTTTCACGTACTTGTGTCTATTTTGTAAATAATTTATAAAACCTGCATTTATTCTCATCCCAAAATATTAGATTTTAAAAGTGGGACTATAACTCACTTTCACAGATTTTTACTTCGTCGAGAAGTAAGACTTGGCCACTGTTGATTCACGAACCTATAACAATATATACATATATATTAAAGTATGTTCAAATTATATTTACAACACTTTTAATATATTTTGATGTTTTAAGTTTATTAAGTCAGCTGTCCTCGTTAGTAACCTACAACTAGTTGTCCACAGTTAGATGTACAGAAATAAATCGATAAATATTATCTTGAATCAATCCATGACCCAGTGTATACGTATCTCAGTATTGATCACAACTCAAACTATATATATTTTGGAATCAACCTCAACCCTGTATAGCTAACTCCAACATTCACATATAGAGTGTCTATGGTTGTTCCGAAATATATATAGATGTGTCGACATGATAGGTCGAAACATTGTATACGTGTCTATGGTATCTCAAGATTACATAATATACAATACAAGTTAATTAAGTTATGGTTGGAATAGATTTGTTACCAATTTTCACGTAGCTAAAATGAGAAAAATTATCCAATCTTGTTTTACCCATAACTTCTTCATTTTAAATCCGTTTTGAGTGAATTAAATTGCTATGGTTTCATATTGAACTCTATTTTATGAATCTAAACAGAAAAAGTATAGGTTTATAGTCGAAAAAATAAGTTACAAGTCGTTTTTGTAAAGGTAGTCGTTTCAGTCGAAAGAACGACGTCTAGATGACCATTTTAGAAAACATACTTCCACTTTGAGTTTAACCATAATTTTTGGATATAATTTCATGTTCATAATAAAAATCATTTTCTCAGAATAACAACTTTTAAATCAAAGTTTATCATAGTTTTTAATTAACTAACCCAAAACAGCCCGCGGTGTTACTACGACGGCATAAATCCGGTTTTACGGTGTTTTTTCGTGTTTCCAGGTTTTAAATCATTAAGTTAGCATATCATATAGATATAGAACATGTGTTTAGTTAATTTTGAAAGTCAAGTTAGAAGGATTAACTTTTGTTTGCGAACAAGTTTAGAATTAACTAAACTATGTTCTAGTGATTACGAGTTTAAACCTTCGAATAAGATAGTTTTATATATATGAATCGAATGATGTTATGAACATCATTACTACCTCAAGTTTAGTAGGTAAACCTACTGGAAGTGACAAGAAATGATCTAGCTTCAAAGGATCTTGGATGGCTTGAAAGTTCTTGAAGTAGGATCATGACACAAAAACAAGTTCAAGTAAGATTTTTACTCGAATTAAGATAGTTTATAGTTATAGAAATTGAATCAAAGTTTGAATATGAATATTACCTTGAATAAGAAAGATAACCTACTGTATATAACAAAGGTTTCTTGATCTTAGATGATTACTTGGAATGGATTAGAAAGCTTGGAAGTAAATTAGTAAACTTGAAGGGATTTTTGAAGTGTTCTTGAAGTGTTCTTCCTATGATGATTATAGCTTGATGCTTGAAGTGATTTTTGATGAAGATGATGATTAACTACTGGAAAAATACGTTCATAATAGTGTGTGTGTGTTGAGAGAGAATTAGAAAGAGAATTGGAAGTGAAATGGAGTGAATGATGAGTGGTAATTGGTGAGTGGTGAGTGGGGTTAAAAGGAGTTCTAGTTAGTTGACTAGCTCATGGTAGAAGTTAAAATTGATTAGTCATACATGACATAATCAAGAGTGGAATCCCATGCTAGTTCCTATTGGTATATACCCATAGTAAGTACGTTTTGAAGCTGTGTATAATACGGGTAAGAATACGACTAGAATTCTTGATGCAAGAAAAGAATGGGAAAGTAACTGTAACCATTTTCGTTAAGTATGAGTGTTTTGATATATGTCTTGAAGTCTTCCAAAAGTATTTTAATACATCTAAATACACTACATGTATATACATTTTAACTGAGTCATTAAGTCATCGTCAGTCGTTACATGTAAGTGTTGTTTTGAAACCTTTAAGTTAACGATCTCAATTAATGTTGTTAACCCATTGTTTATTATATCTAATGAGATGTTAAATTGTTATATTATCATGATATTATGATATATTAATATATCTTAATTGATATATATACATTTAAATGTCGTTATAACGATAATCGTTACATATATGTCTCGTTTCGAAATCCTTAAGTTAGTAGTCTTGTTTATATGTATATAACTCATTGTTAATATACTTATGGAGATACTTACTTATCATAATCTCATGTTAACCATATGTATATCCATATATATATCGTCATGTCGTTTTCACAAGTTTTAACGTTCGTGAATCGCCGGTCAACTTGGGTGGTCAATTGTCTATATGAAACATATTTCAATTAATCAAGTCTTAACAAGTTTGATTGCTTAACATATTGGAAACATTTAATCATGTAAATATCAATCTCAATTAATATATATAAACATGGAAAAGTTCGGGTCACTACAATGTACAAGGATCTCAAGAAACATTTTTGGTGGCCGTGTATGAAAGCCGATGTTGCTAAATACGTAGGAGAATGTTTGACGTGTTCTAAGGTCAAAGCTGAGCATCAGAAACCATCAGGTCTACTTCAACAACCCGAAATCCCGGAATGGAAATGGGAAAACATTACCATGGATTTCATCACTAAATTGCCAAGGACTGCAAGTGGTTTTGATACTATTTGGGTAATAGTTGATCGTCTCACCAAATCAGCACACTTTCTGCCAATAAGAGAAGATGACAAGATGGAGAAGTTAGCACGACTGTATTTGAAGGAAGTCGTCTCCAGACATGGAATACCAATCTCTATTATCTCTGATAGGGATGGCAGATTTATTTCAAGATTCTGGCAGACATTACAGCAAGCATTGGGAACTCGTCTAGACATGAGTACTGCCTATCATCTACAAACTGATGGGCAGAGCGAAAGGACGATACAAACGCTTGAAGACATGCTACGAGCATGTGTTATTGATTTCGGAAACAGTTGGGATCGACATCTACCATTAGCAGAATTTTCCTACAACAACAGCTACCATTCAAGCATTGAGATGGCGCCGTTTGAAGCACTTTATGGTAGAAAGTGCAGGTCTCCGATTTGTTGGAGTGAAGTGGGGGATAGACAGATTACGGGTCCGGAGATAATACAAGAAACTACCGAGAAAATCATCCAAATTCAACAACGGTTGAAAACCACCCAAAGTCGACAAAAGAGCTACGCTGACATTAAAAGAAAAGATATAGAATTTGAAATTGGAGAGATGGTCATGCTTAAAGTTGCACCTTGGAAAGGCGTTGTTCGATTTGGTAAACGAGGGAAATTAAATCCAAGGTATATTGGACCATTCAAGATTATTGATCGTGTCGGACCAGTAGCTTACCGACTTGAGTTACCTCAACAACTCGCGGCTGTACATAACACTTTCCACATCTCGAATTTGAAGAAATATTTTGCTAAAGAAGATCTCACTATTCCGTTAGATGAAATCCAAATCAACGAAAAACTTCAATTCATTGAAGAACCCGTCGAAATAATGGATCGTGAGGTTAAAAGACTTAAGTAAAACAAGATACCAATTGTTAAGGTTCGATTGAATGCTCGTAGAGGACCCGAGTTCACCTGGGAGCGTGAAGATCAGATGAAGAAGAAATACCCGCATCTATTTCCAGAAGATTCGTCAACACCTCCAACTGCTTTAAATTTCGGGACGAAATTTATTTAACGGGTAGGTACTGTAGTGACCCGAACTTTTCCATGTTTATATATATATATATATATTAAATGAAATTTTTATTTACATGATTAAGTGTTTCCAACATGTTAAGCAATCAAACTTGTTAAGACTTGATTAATTGAAATAGGTTTCATATAGACAATTGACCACCCAAGTTGACCGGTGATTCACGAACGTTAAAACTTGTAAAAACTATACGATGACATATATATGGTTATATATTTAGTTAACATGATTTTATTATAAGTATGTATCTCATTAGGTATTTTAACAATGAGTTATATACATAAAAATGAGACTATTAATTTAAGAAACTCGAAAACGATATATATAACGATTATCGTTATAATAACGTCTTACTAGGTACATATGAATCATATTAAGATATTGATACACTTGGTTAATTATGTTAAATGATAAGTAAATATATTATTAAGTGTATTAACAATGAAATACATATGTAAAAATAAGACTACTAACTTAATGATTTCGAAACGAGACATATATGTAACGATTATCGTTGTAACGACATTTAACTGTATATATATCATACTAAGATATATTATATATCATAATATCATGATAATATAACAATTTAACATCTCATTTGTTATAATAAACAATGGGTTAACAACAATCAACAAGATCGTTAACCTAAAGGTTTCAAAACAACATTTACATGTAACGACTAACGATGACTTAACGACTCAGTTAAAATGTATATACATGTAGTGTTTTAATATGTATTCATACACTTTTGAAAGGCTTCAAGACACTTATCAAAATACTTCTACTTAGCAAAAATGCTTACAATTACATCCTCGTTCAGTTTCATCAACAATTCTACTCGTATGCACCCGTATTCGTACTCGTACAATACACAGCTTTTAGATGTATGTACTATTGGTATATACACTCCAATGATCAGCTCTTAGCAGCCCATGTGAGTCACCTAACACATGTGGGAACCATCATTTGGCAACTAGCATGAAATATCTCATAAAATTACAAAAATATGAGTAATCATTCATGACTTATTTACATGAAAATAAAATTACATATCCTTTATATCTAATCCATACACCAACGACCAAAAACACCTACAAACACTTTCATTCTTCAATTTTCTTCATCTAATTGATCTCTCTCAAGTTTTATCTTCAAGTTCTAAGTGTTCTTCATAAATTCCAAAAGTTCTAGTTTCATAAAATCAAGAATACTTCCAAGATTGCAAGTTTACTTCCAAGTTTTCTAAATCCATTCCAAGTAATCATACAAGATCAAGAAACCTTTGTTACTTACAGTAGGTTATCTTTCTAATACAATGTAATAATCATATTCAAACTTTAATTCAATTTCTATAACTATAACAATCTTATTTTGAGTGGAAATCTTACTTGAAATTGTTTTCGTGTCATGATTCTGCTTCAAGAACTTTCAAGCCATCCAAGGATCCTTTGAAGCTAGATCTATTTTTCTCATTTCCAGTAGGTTTATCTAAGGAACTTGAGGTAGTAATGATGTTCATAACATCATTCGATTCATACATATAAAGCTATCTTATTCGAAGGTTTAAACTTGTAATCACTAGAACATAGTTTAGTTAATTCTAAACTTGTTCGCAAATAAAAGTTAATCCTTCTAACTTGACTTTTAAAATCAACTAAACACATGTTCTATTATATGATATGCTAACTTAATGAGTTAAAATCTGGAAACACGAAAAACACCGTAAAACCGGATTTACGCCGTCGTAGTAACACCGCGGGCTGTTTTGGGTTAGTTAATTAAAAACTATGATAAACTTTGATTTAAAAGTTTTTATTCTGGGAAAATGATTTTTATTATGAACATGAAACTATATCCAAAAATTATGGTTAAACTCAAAGTGGAAGTATGTTTTCTAAAATGGTCATCTAGACGTCGTTCTTTCGACTGAAATGACTGCCTTTACAAAAATGACTTGTAACTTATTTTTCTGACTATAAACCTATACTTTTTCTGTTTAGATTCATAAAATAGAGTTCAATATGAAACCATAGCAATTTGATTCACTCAAAACGGATTTAAAATGAAGAAGTTATGGGTAAAACAAGATTGGATAATTTTTCTCATTTTAGCTACGTGAAAATTGGTAACAAATCTATTCCAACCATAACTTAATCAACTTGTATTGTATATTATGTAATCTTGAGATATCATAGACACGTATACAATGTTTCGACCTATCATTTCGACACATCTATATATATTTCGAAACAACCATAGACACTCTATATGTGAATGTTGGAGTTAGTTATACAGGGTTGAGGTTGATTCCAAAATATATATAGTTTGAGTTGTGATCAATACTGAGATACGTATACACTGGGTCGTGGATTGATTCAAGATAATATTTATCGATTTATTTCTGTACATCTAACTGTGGACAACTAGTTGTAGGTTACTAACGAGGACAGCTGACTTAATAAACTTAAAACATCAAAATATATTAAAAGTGTTGTAAATATATTTTGAACATACTTTGATATATATGTATATATTGTTATAGGTTCGTGAATCAACAGTGGCCAAGTCTTACTTCCCGACGAAGTAAAAATCTGTGAAAGTGAGTTATAGTCCCACTTTTAAAATCTAATATTTTTGGGATGAGAATACATGCAGGTTTTAAAAATGATTTACAAAATAGACACAAGTACGTGAAACTACATTCTATGGTTGAATTATCGAAATCGAATATGCCCCTTTTTATTAAGTCTGGTAATCTAAGAATTAGGGAACAGACACCCTAATTGACGCGAATCCTAAAGATAGATCTATTGGGCCTAACAAACCCCATCCAAAGTACCAGATGCTTTAGTACTTCGAAATTTATATCATATCGGAAGGGTGTCCCGGAATGATGGGGATATTCTTATATATGCATCTTGTTAATGTCGGTTACCAGGTCTTCACCATATGAATGATTTTTATCTCTATGTATGGGATGTGTATTGAAATATGAAATCTTGTGGTCTATTATTATGATTTGATATATATAGGTTAAACCTATAACTCACCAACATTTTTGTTGACGTTTTAAGCATGTTTATTCTCAGGTGATTATTAAGAGCTTCCGCTGTCGCATACTTAAATAAGGACGAGATTTGGAGTCCATGCTTGTATGATATTGTATAAAAACTGCATTCAAGAAACTTATTTTGTTGTAACATATTTGTATTGTAAACCATTATGTAATGGTTGTGTGTAAACAGGATATTTTAGATTATCATTATTTGATAATCTACGTAAAACTTTTTAAACCTTTATTGATGAAATAAAGGTTATGGTTTGTTTTAAAATGAATGCATTCTTTGAAAAATGTCTCATATAGAGGTCAAAACCTCGCAACGAAATCAATTAATATGGAACGTTTTTAATCAATAAGAACGGGACATTTTAGAATCTTTATCAGCTGTAGTTGAAGACTTGGAGTGTTTCTAGATCTCTAATTGTGGTGGTATCTTTATCAATTAAGGGTTTAGATTCTCTATCCTTTGTGTTCTTATTTCAGAGTTTTATACTCTGTTTTGGGCTGTTACTGTTACAAATTGGGTCTTTATGTTCAGATCTGTTAGGTGAAGAAAGCTTGTTCTAAATTGCGTTTTTAAAGTCATAATCACGCATCAATTCCTCTCCTTATCCAACTCATATAAGTAAAACAGGGTTGATCAAGATGTATTTCGTCTGTATCTGTTCCCCTATTCCTTACCTCTTCATGCAAAAACATGGTTCGAGGGGTTAGAACCTAACTCTATCACCTCATGGGAGGAAATGGCAACAACTTTCTTAATCAAGTACTTTCCCCCATCAAAACAAATCAGACTTAGGAATGATATCGTAAACTTTCAACAAGCTTCCAATGAATCACTCTACACTGCATGGGAGAGATTTAAACATTTGCTTCGAAGATACCCGAACCACCGTCTTGAGAGCTCTGATCATATTTTGACCTTCTACGAAGGTCTGAATCAGAACAATAAGTCTACTCTTGATGCTGTTTCTCAAAGTAACTTCATGAACTTCACTGCTGACGAGGCCTGGAGATTGATCGAGGAGATGACTATGCACCGTCACGATTGGAACACGGAAGAGCACATTTCATCAGCAGCATCGCTTTCTGCCTCCGACCCTATCGAAAATAAAACCATAAAATATCTCTCGAAACAAATAGAAACCCTCACCAAAGAAGTTGGAGAACTAAAGAAACTCCCGCAACATGTGTCTCAAGTGCAATTATGCCAGAATTGTACTGACCCACATTCAGCCAAGGTATATGAGGCTGAGTGTGAGGACTCTGTTGTCTACTCCGATAAGATCCTAGCTCATCCGCACAACCACCTACCAAACCCACTACCCCACCAGAGACATGTTCAGACGATGTCCTACTTCGAATCATCCACATGATCACAGCAAGATAAGACGCAGCTGACTTAGTCATGACTAATCACTTGAGTAGTCTTGAAAATCAAGTATGCCATCTAAATCAACGTCTCGATTCTATAGGTTATCTTGATAATGACTCAAAGGTGGCACATAGCCAACCTTTAGTTTCTTTTAAGGAGAAGAAACTAACTAAGACTAGTTCGGTAGTAGTCATTGAGTCATCACTTAAAACAACCATTCCATTCTCGGGTCATCTCAAGTAAAGGCGTAACAAAATGAAATCTTTCAAGCTTGACAGTAAATTTTTGGACACTGTGTCTAAAAATCCTCATAGCAGGAAGTATTTTAGGAAACTCCTGTCAACCAAGGATAAGGTACCCGAAGTACCCAATGTCCCGCTGAACGCGGATTGTTCAGCCATTATCTTAAATACTCTTCCTAAAAAACTAGGGGATACCAGACGATTTACCCTTCCTTGTTTTATCTACCAATCTGGTACTATCTATTCTCTCGCTGACCTTGGTGCCAGCATCATTCTCATGCCCTACTCACTGTTCCAGAGACTCAAAATTGGAAACCTTAACCCTACCAAAATGAGCATCCAGGTAGCTGACCAATCCACTAGATATCCTAAGGAAATAACTGAGAACGTCATGGTTAAGGTCGACAAATTCCTTTTTCCGACTGACTTTGTGGTTATGGATTTTAAAGAAGACGTGAAAACCCCTATCATCTTAGGAAGGCCTTTCATGAATACAGCCAAAGCGATCGTTGACGTTTATTCACGGACTATCTATAACGACCCGTCCTAATCCATCTGGACGAATCCATTACATTTGTTATATCGCGAGGTACTTGACCTCTATATGATACATTTTACAAACATTGCATTCGTTTTAAAAGACAGTCTTTCTTTACATCAAAAGTTGACGGCATGCATACCATTTCATAATATATCTAAACTATAAATGACTTGATAATATTCTTGACGAACTCAATGACTCGAATGCAACGTGTTTTGAAATATGTCATGAATGACTCCAAGTAATATCTCTAAGATGAGCAAATGCACAGCGGAAGATTTCTTTCGTACCTGAGAATAAACATGTTTTCAAGTGTCAACCAAAAAGGTTGGTGAATTCATTAGTTTATGATAAATAATCATTTCATAATTTTAATAGACCACAAGATTTCATATTTCCATTTCTCATAAACATACGTCCCATGCATAGGGACACAAAAATCATTCATATGGTGAACACCTGGTAACCGACATTAACAAGATGCATATAAGAATATCCCCTATGATTCTGGGAAATCCTTCGGACATGATAAAAACAACCTCGAAGTACTAAAGCATCCGGTACTTTGGATGGGGTTCGTTAGGCCCAATAGATCTATCTTTAGGATTCGCGTTAATTAGTAGATCGGTTTACTAATTCTTAGGTTACCAAGCAAAAGGGGCATATTCGGCTTCGATCATTCACCCATATAATGTAGTTTCAATTACTTGTGTCTATTTTGTAAAACATTTATAAAAATTACGCATGTATTCTCAGCTCAAAAATATAAAGGGTAAAAAAGCAAATGAAACTCGCCTAATGTATTTTGTAGTAAAAATACATATGACTATATTGAACAATGTAGGGTTGGCCTCGGATTCACGAACCTATATCATTTGTGTATTCATTAATACATATCCTTGTAATCGAACAATTATATATATATATATATATATATATATATATATATATATATATATATATATATATATATAATTAATGATCTAATTTTTATATTAGTAACATATTAAGTTTCATTATTAATATATATTCATTTTGTTATATATAAAAATATTAATTTTCGTTATGTTATATGTATTAAATATATTTTTAATATATATATATATATATATATATATATATATATATATATATCATTTGTATATTAATAGTAGTAGTTATAATAATATCAAAATAATAGCAATAGTGGGCAAAATGATAATTAATATAATACTTATTATTATTAGTAAAGATAATAATGTTAATAATTCAATTAATGATAATGATATTTATAATAATTGTACAAATGTTAATTATAATGTTAATGGTAGTAATGATAACGATACTTAATAATTTTAACAATAATAATAACGATCATACTAGTTTTAATACAATTATAAGTTTAAAATAATGATACTTTTAGTTATAATGATAATATTAATACTTTATAATAAAATTTAATACTAATCATAATCATATCAACAATATTAACAATGATAATATTAATTCTTATGTTAATGATATCAATAATAATTCTATGAATTTTATTAATACCACTTTTATTAATCTTGCTAAGATAACTATAATAATACTACCTAAATGATAACCTTAACAATAATAATTACCTTAATAATACTTATAAAATTAATAATAATAATAATAATAATAATAATCAAGATTACACCACTTATAATTATATTAATAATAATAATACTAATACCTATAATACTTATATTAATTATAATAAATGAATAATAATAATAATAATAATAACAATAATAAGAATAATAATAACAATATCAAAATTAAAAAAATGGAAACTACCTTAAAGAACTCTTTAAAAAGAAAAACTGCCCCAAACAAGGATTGAACCCGCAACCTCTCGTAAACCCAAAACATCCCAAACCACTACTCCGTATCTGTTTTCTTGATTATAACCCAGACAAAATAAAAAAAAAAGCCGTATTATCTTGATCTTATACCTTCTTCTTCCTCACATCAATTAATCGATCAAAGAATTCAACTCATAAACAGATAACGAATACAGGCTTGTATCAAAACTTGAGATTTAATCATAAATAACCTGTAATGAATTCTTGGATCAATTAATCATAGTAAAAAAACAAAAAAAAAATTGTTACAGGCCTGCTGTACCGTCGCTAGTTTTTTAAAAAAAATTAGTGATTTTGAATACGAGAACGTTTTAGCTAATAATTCCAACATGAAAAAGATTGTAAATCTTTCCTATAAACTATCTCAAACCTCAATTGATTTTGAAACATAAACACGAACTCGAATTTGATCATGGAACAATTGTTGACTTTTTTTATTTAAAATCTTTGACCTCTAAATTCATGTTTGATAATTGAAATCGGAAGGTGAAACTTTATAGTAAGTACGTTTAGATGATTCTTAATAAGACTGTAATTCAAGATTTTTCAATCTCATTAAAAATCGAAATTTGAGAAAAAAAAAGGATTACACGAACAGAGTACCTGCTGTTATTCTTCATTCTTCTGTTAAAACAAAAATCGAATTTTTAGTGTGAAGTGGGTTGTTTCTGAATAAATTAATAAATGGTAATGCTTAGAATCAATTAACGTTGTTGTGTAGTGGTTAAACTGGTCAACCATGAATCATGGATACACAGAAAAGTCATGAGAGAATAAAAGGAAGAAATTGATGTGTAACTGCATTTGTTTATTTCTGTGATTTGATTCGTTTGGTACTAGTCTAGATACAGAATTCTTCTCAAACAGACAGGAAATCAAATTTTGATATGGAGGTACAACAGACTTTGTTTTTATATATTATTAATATTATTCATTAATAAATATATTAATAATAATAATACTAATACTAATTAATAGTAGTTATTTTAATAATAGAAAATATTAATAATAATAATAATAATAATAATAATGGAAATAATAATATACAACTTGTTCATATCAAACTTTCATATATATCTATGTATTATGTTTTTAGAAATAATAATATTCATAACACTAGTAATAATAACGATATAACATATTTCATGTATCAAATTTTACATCTTTATTTTATATAATAATATGAATAATACTGATATCAATATAAATAGTAGTATTTATTTTAAGGAAAGTAATAATAACATTATTAACTAATATAGTAATTATATTTTGACTTGTATTTACATATATTAATATTATATGTTATATTATATTTAATGTTTATGTTTATATTATATATAATATTTATACATTTTAACAATATACCTGTAGTAATAATTATGTATAGAGATTATGTGTAAACTCAAGCTATTAGGTTTTAAATATCAGAATATATTAATTAGATATATTTTGAATAAATAAACTCATAATATAATACTATACGTTTAATATTTTGTTATCATTGATTCATTATGTTCGACTCCTTTATATTTAGTATACTCTATGCATTCAAAATAACAAGTTTTAGTTTTAAATTAATTTTCATGATAACTAAGTCACATAATAATTTAATAATATATTTAATTTATTATGTATAGCAATTTACACATATAATTATTTATACATACATTTCTGTTTACAATTAAAGGTTCGTGAATCGTTGGAAACAGTCGAAGGTCGAATAAATTCATGTATCCTCCCCTCATTCTTGCATAGATAGTTTCTACCCTTTTTAAAAGACGGTTTGTCTGATCTTGCTTTTATAATAAATAACAAGCCACTTGAATAATAGAACAGAAACCTCAGAAGCATCCTTGAACTCAAAATAAAAGAGAGGTTTGCTTGAGGACAAGCAAAATCTAAGTGTGGGATATTTGATATCGTCTAAATAGTCACGTTTTTACCCCCCGATATTAGCCCCATTTGAAATGTCCCGTTCATATTGATTATAAACGTTCCATATTAATTGATTTCGTTGCGAGATTTTGACCTCTATATGAGACGTTTTTCAAAGACTGCATTCATTTTTAAAACAACCATAACCTTTATTTTATCAATAAAGGTTTCAAAAGCATTACGTAGATTATCAAATAATGATAATCTAAAATATACTATTTACACACGACCATTACATAATGGTTTACAATAGAAATATATTACATCGACATATGTATCTTGAATGCAGTTTTTACATAATATCATACAAACATGGACTCCAAATCTTGTCCTTATTTTAGTATGCAACAGCAGAAGCTCTTAATATTCACCTGAGAATAAACATGCTTTAAACGTCAACAAAAATGTTGGTGAGTTATAGGTTTAACCTATATATATCAAATCGTAACAATAGACCACAAGATTTCATATTTCAATATACATCCCATACATAGAGATAAAAATCATTCATATGGTGAACACCTGGTAACCGACATTAACAAGATGCATATATAAGAATATCCCCATCATTCCGGGACACCCTTCGGATATGATATAATTTCGAAGTACTAAAGCATCCAGTACTTTGGATGGGGTTTGTTAGGCCCAATAGATCTATCTTTAGGATTCGCGTCAATTAGGGTGTCTGTTCCCTAATTCTTAGATTACCAGACTTAATAAAAAGGGGCATATTCGATTTCGATAATTCAACCATAAAATGTAGTTTCACGTGCTTGTGTCTATTTTGTAAATCATTTATAAAACCTGCATGTATTCTCATCCCAAAAATATTAGATTTTAAAAGTGGGACTATAACTCACTTTCACAGATTTTTACTTCGTCGGGAAGTAAGACTTGGCCACTAGTCGATTCACGAACCTATAACAAATATGTACATATATATCAAAGTATATTCAAAATATATTTACAACACTTTTAATACATTTTGATGTTTTAAGTTTATTAAGTCAGCTGTCCTTGTTAGTAACCTACAACTAGTTGTCCAACGTTAGATGTACAGAAAAAAAATTGATATATATTATCTTGAATCAATCCACGACCCAGTGTATACACGTCTCAGGCTAGATCACAACTCAAAGTATATATATTTTTGGAATCAACCTCAACCCTGTATAGCTAACTCCCACTTTACTGCATATAGAGTGTCTATGGTTGTTCCAAATAATATATACACATGGGTCGATATGATATGTCAAAACATTTGCATACGTGTCTATGGTATCCCAAGATTACATAATATATTAGAATACATGTATAATACAATATAAGTTAGCTAGGATATGATTAATATAGATTTGTTACCAATTTTCACATTGCTACAACCAGAAAAATTATCCAATTTTGTTTTACCCATAACTTCTTCATTTTAAATCCGTTTTGAGTGAATCAAATTGCTATGGTTTCATATTGAACTCTATTTTATGAATCTAAACAGAAAAAGTATAGGTTTATAGTCGGAAATATAAGTTACAAGTCGTTTTTGTAAAGGTAGTCATTTCAGTCGAAAGAACGACGTCTAGATGACCATTTTAGAAAACATACTTCCACTTTGAGTTTAACCATGATTTTTGGATATAGTTTCATGTTTATAAGAAAAATCATTTTCCCAGAAGAACAAATTTTAAATCAAAGTTTATCATAGTTTTAAATTAACTAACCCAAAACAGCCCGCGGTGTTACTACGACGGCGTAAATCCGGTTTTACGGTGTTTTTCGTGTTTCCAGGTTTTAAATCATTAAGTTAGCATATCATATAGATATAGAACATGTGTTTAGTTGATTTTAAAAGTCAAGTTAGAAGGATTAACTTTTGTTTGCGAACAAGTTCAGAATTAACTAAACTATGTTTTAGTGATTACAAGTTTAAACCTTCGAATAAGATAGCTTTATATGTATGAATCGAATGATGTTATGAACATCATTACTACCTCAAGTTTTCTGGATAAAGCTACTGGAAATGAGAAAAATGGATCTAGCTTCAAAGGATCCTTGGATGGCTTGAAAGTTCTTGAAGCAGAATCATGACACGAAAACAGTTCAAGTAAGATTTTCACTCGAAATAAGATTGTTATAGTTATAGAAATTGAATCAAAGTTTGAATATGAGTATTACCTGTGACAACCCGAAAATTTCCGACCAAATTTAAACTTAGTATTTATATGATCTCGACATGATAAGCAAAGTCTGAAAAGTTGAAACTCAATTTTTTTTTAAACTATTGTTATGGAAACATTTGGCCTTTGACCATTCCCAAGGATTCACGAACGTTTATTTGTAAACAGAAATGTATATATTAAAAAAAAAAATATATATATATATATATATATATATATATATATATATATATATATATATATATATTACAAAATTTGTAATATTACAAAATTTAGTTATTTGAATTAATTATGTAAAATAAGTAATATATAATATTATAACTTATGATGTATTTACATATATAAATAAAGTATATTAAATATATATAATTAAGTATAATTTACAATATATTTATATTTATAACTATGATTTCTATATAATGAGAATTCAATAAAAATTATTAGGTAATATATTATATGATGTTACATAGCTACTAATATATAATACAAATAAAAATATAGTTATTAATATTATTATTAGTATTTCAATATTATTATAAATAATAATATTAGTATAAATAATATTATGAAATCTGATATGTATGTTATTGTTAAGATTATTAATATTATATTAATATTAATTATTATTATTATTATTATTATTATTATTATTATTATTATTATTATTATTAATTATTAATATAGTATATATTATATTCATTATTTAATATTATCAGATTCAACTAATATAGAACGCATTCTGTTTGACATCCCCATCAAGCTTTTTATATTTTTGTTTTCTTGTCTGAAATTGTTATATATCAAAATCATTTGTACGAATTTGTTAGACATCTACATCTAGCTTTATTTTTTTTCTTTCTTCTTTTGTTTCCTGTCGCTAATCCTATTGCAAAAACGAATTCAATCGCAGAAGATTACAAAATCTGTTTGAAGTCACAATCTTCTTTATTTATTTTTATTTCTGTACCTGTTAGAATATTTCTTGTCGACAATCAGTACAAGTCCGTTTCAATTGCCATGTCCAAATCTATTAGGATCCAAATTAACTATTAAATCACGTACTCAATTACATTATATAAAAAGACTACTACAAGTAAGGAATGAAAAAGAGAAAAGATAAAAAGATAATCCGACGACCTTTGCTCTTGAACCCATTTATTCAATGTGCATACTGTTTCTATTTTTGTTAAGGTCACATGAGAATGTGGCAACCACCATTACCACAACCACCGATCACCTTCTGTTTTACAACCACCCACAACCAACGAAACAACTTCCTCCTACTGCTGCAGTACTTTCCTATTTTATGTTCATGTTTCGAACCACCACAACCAGAACATTAACCTGCAACTTCTGTCGATTTCTGTTACACGATAACACCACCATCACTCGATAAACTACAGCTGATCATCCTTACTTGTGAGTCTGGACTTCGGCCGTGTTTTCTTTAAAAATGATTGCTTAACATTTTTGTTGGAAACTATATATTATTAACATGTAAATATTATGTGATATATTAATCTCTTAACATGTTTGATATTGTGTGATAGATTTCTACCTCTAGCACAAATCCCATTGACTCACCTAATAATAACGAAGAGTCGAATATATATTGGCAAGATTCACAAGTTCCCGAATAACCTGAAGAAGAGGAAACGGAACCGGAAGAAGAGGAACCGGAAGAAGAGGAACCGGAAGAAGAAGAGGTTCCGGAGGGGGGAATAGTAGGAACCACAGGAAACCGATCAAATAAAAGAAAATCCTCAACCAATGGACCAAAGTTAATAATGGTCAATGGTGTTTCCGCTAAGGAAGCAAAATATTGGGAAAATTACCAATTTTCCGATGAATCGGATCCTGATGAGGATTCCGATGATGTTATAGAAATTACCCCGACCCAATTTAATGAGGCAAAAGAAAATAATAAGGGAAAAGGCATCAAAATAGAGAAATCTGATTCCGACCCCGATGAACTTTATATGTACCGTCAACACACGTATTTTCAATATTGTGACAATAACCCGGGAACCTCTAAACCACCAGGTTTTTCTAAACCAATGTGGAAAACGACGACTCGTATTAGAGGAACATCATATATCCCTAGGAAATTAGCAAAACAAACCAAGTCCGAAGAAGAAGAAACAAGTGAGTCGGATTAAAGAGTTGTAATCATGTTGTGTAATATATGTAATATAGTGTGCTTGTACTTTTATGTTCTATGTAAAAATTGCTTGTATTGTTTGTTAATTAACTTTTACGAATCTAATCCTTGTCTATTTTACAGTATAAAAACAAAATGGACGTTAAGGGTAGACAAACTAATATTTTAGAAGACCTACCAGAGGATATGATTGAGGAAATCTTAGCTAGAGTCGGTCAGAATTCATCAGCACATTTAGTTGTGGCGAAATTAACTTGTCAAACATTTGAAAGACTTTCCAGAAATGCCTTAGTTTATAAAAGGCTTTCCTTTGATAGGTGAGGTATATCACATTGGGGAGACAGTAAGTTACACCGTGTTTTCTTTAAAGCGTTAAATGCGGGGAACCCAAATGCAATTTTACGCTACGGGTTAAGGACCTATTTTGACTCAACATATCCCAACATAGGATTTCGTGAGTTAGAAAGAGCTTCTAACATGCAACATAAAGAAGCATGTTATGCTTACGGGTTAATAATGTTCGCTTCTCATCAAATTGAGAAAAAGAACATTGGGTTGCAACTTTTAAATAAAACATTCCCACAAGTGATGGACTCGGTAGTTGAGATGAGAAACAAGGTTTTTAGATTATTACGGGGCTGTTGGACATTACGAAACCCTCGTCCTTTTGACGACATTACAACATGATGTCTTGTCAACGGTCACAACGGTTATGTTCCACAAGACCAAGGATGGGAAGTAGTCATAGTAAAACCAGAATGCATGACTTGTTTCTCGACTTATGAATTACGTGTCTTTATTTCCTTTGCTGAACAACTTGCGTATTAACTAGATTTATCTTCAAAACTGTCCTGTATCATAGTCTACTATATTTCATGTTATATGTAATATAGCGAAGTTGTAAGTTTGAAGAATATTTGTATGTGATATATTATTATAATTAGTTTTTCATATGGAATTGTAGTAGTTAAATTGTATATTAGCTACTAAGTATGAACTTAACGGGTAGGTAGTTGTAGTGACCCGAACTTTTCCATGTTTATATATATTAATTGAGATTGATATTTACATGATTAAATATTTCCAACATGTTAAGCAATCAAACTTGTTAAGACTTGATTAATTGAAATATGTTTCATATAGACAATTGACCACCCAAGTTGACCGGTGATTCACGAACGTTAAAACTTGTAAAAACTATATGATGACATATATATGGATATATATATATAGTTAACATGATACTATGATAAGTAAACATATTATTAAGTATATTAACAATGAACTACATATGTAAAAACAAGACTACTAACTTAATGATTTTTAAACGAGACATATATGTAACGATTATCGTTGTAAAGACATTTAATGTATATATATCATATTAAGAGATATTCATACATGATAATATCATGATAATATAATAATTTAAAATCTCATTTGATATTATAAACATTGGGTTAACAACATTTAACAAGATCATTAACCTAAAGGTTTCAAAACAACACTTACATGTAACGACTAACGATGACTTAACGACTCAGTTAAAATGTATATACATGTAGTGTTTTAATATGTATTTATACACTTTTGAAAGACTTCAATACACTTATCAAAATACTTCTACTTAACAAAAATGCTTACAATTACATCCTCGTTCAGTTTCATCAACAATTCTACTCGTATGCACCCGTATTCGTACTCGTACAATACACAGCTTTTAGATGTATGTACTATTGGTATATACACTCCAATGATCAGCTCTTAGCAGCCCATGTGAGTCACCTAACACATGTGGGAACCATCATTTGGCAACTAGCATGAAATATCTCATAAAATTACAAAAATATGAGTAATCATTCATGACTTATTTACATGAAAACAAAATTACATATCCTTTATATCTAATCCATACACCAACGACCAAAAACACCTACAAACACTTTCATTCTTCAATTTTCTTCATCTAATTGATCTCTCTCAAGTTCTATCTTCAAGTTCTAAGTGTTCTTCATAAATTCCAAAAGTTCTAGTTTCATAAAATCAAGAATACTTTCAAGTTTGCTAGCTCACTTCCAATCTTGTAAGGTGATCATCCAACCTCAAGAAATCTTTGTTTCTTACAGTAGGTTATCATTCTAATACAAGGTAATAATCATATTCAAACTTTGGTTCAATTTCTATAACTATAACAATCTTATTTCAAGTGATGATCTTACTTGAACTTGTTTTCATGTCATGATTCTGCTTCAAGAACTTCGAGCCATCCAAGGATCCATTGAAGCTAGATCCATTTTTCTCTTTTCCAGTAGGTTTATCCAAGGAACTTAAGGTAGTAATGATGTTCATAACATCATTCGATTCATACATATAAAGCTATCTTATTCGAAGGTTTAAACTTGTAATCACTAGAACATAGTTTAGTTAATTCTAAACTTGTTCGCAAACAAAAGTTAATCCTTCTAACTTGACTTTTAAAATCAACTAAACACATGTTCTATATCTATATGATATGCTAACTTAATGATTTAAAACCTGGAAACACGAAAAACACCGTAAAACCGGACTTACGCCGTCGTAGTAACACCGCGGGCTGTTTTGGGTTAGTTAATTAAAAACTATGATAAACTTTGATTTAAAAGTTGTTATTCTGAGAAAATGATTTTTATTATGAACATGAAACTATATCCAAAAATTATGGTTAAACTCAAAGTGGAAGTGTGTTTTCTAAAATGGTCATCTAGACATCGTTCTTTCGACTGAAATGACTACCTTTACAAAAACGACTTGTTACTTATTTTTCCGACTATAAACCTATACTTTTTCTGTTTAGATTCATAAAATAAAGTTCAATATGAAACCATAGCAATTTGATTCACTCAAAACAGATTTAAAATGAAGAAGATTGGATAATTTTTCTCATTTTAGCTACGTGAAAATTGGTAACAAATCTATTCCAACCATAACTTAATTAACTTGTATTGTATATTATGTAATCTTGAGATACCATAGACACGTATACAATGTTTCGACCTATCATGTCGACACATCTATATATATTTCGGAACAACCATAGACACTCTATATGTGAATGTTGGAGTTAGCTATACAGGGTTGAGGTTGATTCCAAAATATATATAGTTTGAGTTGTGATCAATACTGAGATACGTATACACTGGGTCGTGGATTGATTCAAGATAATATTTATCGATTTATTTCTGTACATCTAACTGTGGACAACTAGTTGTAGGTTACTAATGAGGACAGCTGACTTAATAAACTTAAAACATCAAAATATATTAAAAGTGTTGTAAATATATTTTGAACATACTTTGATATATATGTATATATTGTTATAGGTTCGTGAATCAACCAGTGGCCAAGTCTTACTTCCCGACGAAGTAAAAATCTGTGAAAGTGAGTTATAGTCCCACTTTTAAAATCTAATATTTTTGGGATGAGAATACATGCAGGTTTTATAAATGATTTACAAAATAGACACAAGTACGTGAAACTACATTCTATGGTTGAATTATCTAAATCGAATATGCCCCTTTTTATTAAGTCTGGTAATCTAAGAATTAGGGAACAGACACCCTAATTGACGCGAATCCTAAAGATAGATCTATTGGGCCTAACAAACCCCATCCAAAGTACCGGATGCTTTAGTACTTCGAAATTTATATCATATCCGAAGGGTGTCCCGGAATGATGGGGATATTCTTATATATGCATCTTGTTAATGTCGGTTACCAGGTGTTCACCATATGAATGATTTTTATCTCTATGTATGGGATGTGTATTGAAATATGAAATCTTGTGGTCTATTATTATGATTTGATATATATAGGTTAAACCTATAACTCACCAACATTTTTGTTGACGTTTTAAGCATGTTTATTCTCAGGTGATTATTAAGAGCTTCCGCTGTCGCATACTTAAATAAGGACGAGATTTGGAGTCCATGCTTGTATGATATTGTGTAAAAACTGCATTCAAGAAACTTATTTTGTTGTAACATATTTGTATTGTAAACCATTATGTAATGGTCGTGTGTAAACAGGATATTTTAGATTATCATTATTTGATAATCTACGTAAAGCTTTTTAAACCTTTATTGATGAATTAAAGGTTATGATTTGTTTTAAAATGAATGCAGACTTTGAAAAACGTCTCATATAGAGGTCAAAACCTCGCAACGAAATCAATTAATATGGAACGTTTTTAATCAATAAGAACGGGACATTTCAGTAGTACCCTAATTTAAACTTATAAAACGCTAATATGAAGAAAAAGCTTTAATAAATGAGTTCATATTATGCTACGAGATACTATTGACTACTCTTAATATTCTGTATGATTAAATTATTTCATTTGACTATTTTGAAGGAAATGGCACCGACTACTCGACACACCTTGAATATGAACGAAGAGAAATTTCGTGTCTTTCTTGCTTCAAACATAGCCGCAGTATAGGCCGCGCTACATACCAACAATAACTCTGAATCTAGCAATACAGCTAACGGCGCAAGAAATCGTGTAGGATGCTCCTACAAGGAATTCACTGCCTGCAAAGCTTCAGAATTTGATGGGATCGAAGGACCAATCGGATTGAAACGGTGGACCGAGAAAGTTGAATCGGTGTTTGTCATAAGTAAGTGTGCTGAAGGAGACAAAGTGAAGTACGCTACGCATACCTTCACAGGTATTGCGTTAACATGGTGGAATACCTATCTAGAGCAAGTGGGACAAGATGCTGCTTACGCGCTACCGTGGTCAGCATTCAAGCACTTGATGAACGAGAAGTACCGTCCCAGAATCGAGGTCAATAAGCTCAATTCAGAACTTAGAGGGTTACGAACACAAGGATTCGATATTACTTCGTACGAAAGACGATTCACAGAATTATGCCTATTGTGTCCGAGAGCGTTCGAAGATGAGGAAGAGAAGATCGACGCGTTTGTGAAAGGGTTACCGGAGAGAATCCAAGAAGATATAAGTTCACACGAGCCTGCCTCCATACAAAAGGCATGTAGAATGGCTCACAAACTAGTGAACCAGATTGAGGGAAGAATTAAAGAACAGGCGGCCGAAGAGGCCAACGTGAAGTTAGTCAAAAGAAAGTGGGAGGAAAACGGTGATAAGAGTCACCAACACAACAACAACTATCCCAACAATCGCAACTACAATAAACGGCACAACAACAACAACAACAACAACAACAACAACTACAACAATCATCCCAACAACAATAACAACCGCAACAACAACAACAATCAGAAGCAGCTATGCCAAAGGTGTGAAAAGTATCACTCGGGGTTCTGCACCAAATTTTGCAACAAGTGTAAAAGAAATGGTCATAGTGCGGCAAAGTGTGAGGTCTACAGACCAGGGGTTAACAGAACAAAAGGAACAAATGGTGTCGGAATGAGTAATGGCGGAGCAAGTAGTGTCAGAGCAAGTTATGCCAATGTAGTTTGTTATAAATGTGGAAAACCTGGCCACATTATTAGAAATTGCCCGAACCAGGAGAACACGAATGGACAAGGCCGCGGAAGAGTTTTCAATATTAATGCGGCAGAGGCACAGGAAGACCCGGAGCTTGTTACGGGTACGTTTCTTATTGACAATAAATCTGCTTACGTTTTATTTGATTCGGGTGCGGATAGAAGCTATATGAGTAGAGATTTTTGTGATAAATTAGGTTGTCCATTGACGCTGTTGGATAGTAAATTTTTACTCGAATTAGCAAACGGTAAATTAATTTCAGCAGATTATATATGCCGGAATCGAGAAATTAAACTGGGTAGCGAAATATTTAAGATTGATTTGATACCAGTAGAGTTAGGGAGTTTTGATGTAATAGTTGGCATGGACTGTCTGAAGGAGATGAAAGCAGAGATCGTATGTTACAAAAATGCAATTCGCATTGTACGAGAAGAAGGAGAACCCTTAATGGTGTACGGAGAAAAGAGCAACGCGAAGCTAAATCTTTTTTTTTTTTTTTTTTACGAGGAACCCCCTAGCGACGAGCCATAATGGCTCCCCTCTAGTTGGTAAACCCCGGGTAAACGGTAAGCTAGGCCTCCACCGCTACCAGGTAAAGCATCCTCTAGTCAATCAGTCACTAAATGGAGCTCACCCCAAGGTATTTGCCTTGAAGGGAATCGAACCCGTGACCTCTTGCTTCATTGGAAGTCCTGGTGGCCACCCAGGCTATGCCTGGATGGTTGCGAAGCTAAATCTTATTAGTAATTTGAAGGCGCAAAAGTCAATAAGAAAGGGTTGCTATGCTGTTTTAGCATGAAAGAACCCGTTCATATACATTATAAACGATTCACAATAGTTGATTACATTGCGAGGTATTTGACCTCTATATGATACATTTTACAAACATTGCATTCGTTTTTAAAAGACAATCTTTCTTTACATCAAAAATTGACAGGCATGCATACCATTTCATAATATTCACTATCCAACTATAAATTGATTTAATAATAATCTTTGATGAACTCAATGACTCGAATGCAACGTTCTTCGAAATATGCTATGAAAGACTCCAAGTAATATCTTTAAAATGAGCAAATGCACAGCGGAAGATTTCTTTAACACCTGAGAATAAACATGCTTTAAAGTGTCAACCAAAAGGTTGGTGAGTTCATTAGTTTATCATAATCATTTATTTCCATCATTTTAATAGACCACAAGAATTTCATTTCCAGTTCTCATAAATATACGTCCCATGCATAGAGACAAAAAATAATCATTCATATGGTGAACACCTGGTAACTGACATTAACTAGATACATATAAGAATATCCCCTATCATTCCGGGATCCTCCTTCGGACATGATATAAATTTCGAAGTACTAAAGCATCCGGTACTTTGGATGGGGTTTGTTAGGCCCAATAGATCTATCTTTAGGATTCGCGTCAATTAGGGTGTCTGTTCCCTAATTCTTAGATTACCAGACTTTAATAAAAAGGGGCATATTCGATTTCGATAATTCAACCATAGAATGTAGTTTCAATTACTTGTGTCTATTTCGTCAAACATTTATAAAAGCGCATGTATTCTCAGTCCCAAAAATATAAAGGGTAAAAAGGCAAATGAAACTCACCATACTGTATTTCGTAGTAAAAATACATATAACGTCATTGAACAAGTGCAAGGTTGGCCTCGGATTCACGAACCTAAATTAATTATATATATTTATGTGTTGGTCAATATTTGTCTAACAAATTAGGTCAAGTCATAGTGTACCACAATCCTAATGCTCGAGACTAATATGCAAAAGTCAACAAAAGTAAATTTGACTCAAAATAATTTCTAAAAATCTATACATAATTAATATATAGTTTAAATATCGTCGTTTTATATTTTTAAATATTTTTAAAAGATTTATTAGAGTAAATAATATAATTTATTTATTAATAAATAAAATTTTATATTATATTTATATAATAAAATATACTTTTATATATATTAAGTAATAAAATTTATAGGGTTCATTTAATATTATAAAGATAATATGATAGGTATTATTAAAGTAAGTTATTACACGTAGTAAAATATGTTTGTATCAAATATTTATTTGATAAAATAATATGTATAATGATAGTAAGTAAAAGTTGTATTATTTTGTAATAATAATTATTATTATAAAAATATCAATATTTATAATTACTAAGATGACATTATGATAAACGATAATTCTAATTATGATAACTTTAATATTTACGATAATTTTTAATATTATCTTTAAAATAATAATTCTATTTAAAATAATAATAATAATAATGATATTTTATAGTAACAATGACATTTCTATTAAAATGATAATTTTTGTTAAAATGATAGTTTTAATACTAACGATAATTTGAATAATAATAGTAATGATAAAAATAATAAGAACGATAATTTTATCTAAATCAATATCTTATAATATTTTAATTTCATCATGATACTCTTACCCATTATTTCCTAATCGTTTCGTTTAATTACTTTTAATCGTCTTTTATATCGTGTTCGTAATAATGATAATAATAGTCATTAAAATAATTAGGTGTTACAAATATTTGTTTTAATTACACTAATATTAATAATGATAGTTACTATAACATTATTAACGATAATACTAATAATTATCTTAATGATAATATAGTAATAATAATATTAACAATAACAATAACCATTTTTAAATAATGATATATATATTAATAATGATAATAATAATAATAATAATACCAATAATAATAATAATAATAATAATTGGATAATAATAATAATACTAATTATAACTTTAACGATAATAACGATAGTAATAATAATAAAAAATAACAATTTTTTTAATGATAAATCCTTTTATTGATAAAGATAATAATAATAATAATAATAATAATAATAATAATAATAATAAGATAAAACTAGAACGACGATAATAACGACGATAATAATAATCATTTTTAATAATAATACAAAAATTCGATGGACTATAACTTCAAATCCGTTCATCGAAATCATTCGATATCTAAATGAAAAGTTCTTAATTTTTCGTTAGCTTTCCAACGACATGCATATCTTATACCTTATCTCAGTCGCATATATAACTAATTCAGGATTCAACATAACCTAACTAAAGGCAATATCAAAAGTACAAATATGCATAATCCTATATACTCGAGCACTAGTCAAGGATACACTATTAGTATGTAAAAGTTAATTATGAGTACTCACGTATCAATATTGAGATTCAATATTGCAGGAAAGGTACGTAGACGCAACGGAGATGATAAATACTATATTGACCTCACGAGCATACCCATGAACCATACCCAATCACCTCCATAGCTATAACCCATAATTTCCTTAATTCAATCCCACTCGAAAAACAATTTCAAAATCACTCGGACAGCACTCTGACGTAATATTTTATGTATACTAATAATATCTTGAAATAATACGGAGTAAATATATATATGTAGATCGATTGAGAGAGTTTAGAGAAAAATATTTTCAAGTTTCTATGAAATAATGAAACCTATTGAATTCTATTTATAATAGATTTTTGAATTATTAAAGTGAATTATTAAAGTATGAATTATTAAAGTGAATTATTAGAGTATGAATTATTAAAGTATGAATTATTAAAGTGAATTATTAGAGTATGAATTATTAAAGTATGAATTATTAAAGTGAATTATTAAAGTATGAATTATTAAAGTGAATTATTAAAGTATGAATTATTAAAGTGAATTATTAAAGTTAAAGTAAAGTAAAAATAAAGTAAAGGTAAAGTTTAAGTATAGTAAAAGTATAAAACTATGTACGTATAATATGCGTATAAATATATATAATATTAATTTAAATCGTTATATATATTTAATAAAATAAAATATAAATATCGTTATCTTTATCATACTGGTTAAGTAATGAGTTGTCAAAAGTGGTTCTAGATATTTATAAAAGTTATATACGTTTTAATAATAAATTTCTTTTTAAACTGAAAACGTTTTTGTACGTTTGAAACTAAATCAAATAAATATAATAATTTTGTTTTCCAAAACCAAATATATTTTTAAGAATCATTTTGTTTAAAGGTTAAAATAATGGAAATCGTTATATCATAAAATGTTTTAGAAAAGTAGAATCATAGATATTCATAATAGGTTTCAAGTTTTTAAATTACAGTTTGTTGGTGAAGCATGGGATAAAGTTCAAAGGTTAAATAAACGTATGAAATCATCTTAATGAAAAATGTCTAGTTACTTAACTTGTCGATATCCAACATCTAAGTTATTTACACTTCACGTTCTTACTTATAAATCACTTTACCATTTTCCGAATGTTGTCAAAAAGAATAGATTTCTTAAATCACAGTGGACCTCATAACATAGACCCGTAATCATATCATAATGTATCTGATAAATCAATCATTTGATATTATCTTCTAATTCCATCGATAAACATATTGAAACAAATACGTTCATGTAAAGTATTATACGTTTAATACTTTATTAATATTCTCAAGTTATAATATATATATATACATATATATACATATTTATTTATATATAACGGTTCGTGAATCGTCAGAATTTGGTCGAGGTTATAATGAATGTATGAACACAATTTAAAATTCTTGAGATTTAACTTAACAAACTTTGCTTATCGTGTAGGAATAATATAAAGATAAAGTTTAAATTTGGTTGGAAATTTCCGGGTTGTCACAGTACCTACCCGTTAAAGAAATTTCGTCCCGAAATTTGAGTGGAAAGGTCGTGAATGATAATAAGTATGTTTTCATGATGCATACAGGCTGAAAATTAGAGTTTTATCATCAGCGAATAATTTGGATAAACAATCCATTTATATGAAGAGTACGAATGAAGCTAACATAGAAGAGTGAAATGAGTAAGTGTAGATTCATCTTATCATTTGACGTAGATATGATTGATTTCTAGATTTCAAGGGATTTAAAGAAAATCTTTGTAATAAGATTTGATTCTCCAGTAACAAAAGGAATTTGGATTCGCTTTAAATGCGATAGTCCATTTTAATTGTTCTGTCGGAGATTTTCTTATAAATTCACCTCCTTCGTTTTCTTACAACTCACACCTTCTGTTGATGCATTTTATGCAAGTCCCTAGACATCTACCCACGTCTATTGCAGGTACAACAGTTTACAGGCCACCATGATCGTTCGTTATTATCCTATCCGTGTTTGTATGTGGTTACAGCAACTGCAGGAACGAGATTTAGATGTTTGACTATGTTAGACTTAGTCAGACGTCCAAGTGAAGCCTCACTCGTACGGCTGATAGGCTTATACGCACGGTTGATACTGAGCTAAGTCACAATTACAACCTAAATGAGAAGACACTAGTGAGTGATCACCCGTACGGCTGATGAAGCCAACTCGTATGTGTGATGGATGAATCATACGGGTGAGTCAACGGCAGGGGTATATAAAGTCTTATGTTCATCATTTTAGGTTAAGCCTCTCATTTGTTACACACACTCAGATCTGGTGAGCTCCTCCGATTCTCTCTCAACCCAAATCACCCAGGTGGTGAATAATAGCTCTAGGTGTTGATCTAATCACACTTGATTTAGTTATGGTATGACTAAATTAATCCCAAAAAGCTTAACCTATTTACTAGAGGGTTTGATTCACTTATTCCGTTATTGTGTGAGTTAAATCTGTTGATTTCTAAGTTCCTAGTCATGTTTCATCACCTTCTATTCTTTCCCCCTCAACTCATATTTTAAAGTGTTCATCAATATGCTCCATCCAGTTCTGATTCTCAATATACTTATAACTTTCATATCGATCATTCTTCTTTTTCATCTACCGCCGGAAGAATCTATTTACTTCTACTATACTCTTGGGTTTATAGTGTTTCTAGTTCTCCCGTATCTTTATATTGCTATATGCATCGATATATATGGTTTATAATTTTTGGTTTGTCGTTGGGCTTTATATCTTCCCTTATATTTCAAAGTCTCTGTTTCTATCTTCTATAATCATTGTCATTCACAATTAATGCTCTCTTTTATTTGCTGCAATTTATACCCCAATTTCTATTTTGGAGTTTTGTCCTTTCGTTTCTTCTTCTTACGATTAAGCACCACTTGTAATGGTCCAGAATTCACAGATATGAATTTCGAAATGAACATTGTTAATGTTCTAGGAAGGAAATTGTGATGGCACGATCTTGACTTGTCAAATTACTAGAATACCTTGGAAAAGGCCGAATCATCAAGAAATATTTTCTTGATATTTTAGAGGTTAAATAGAATACAAGAGTCGTATAACATGGCACATGATGATGTTATGATCTGTGAATCATCACGTTCCATATAGAAACTCAGCATGAATTACTGTAATATAATCACGTTGATCAAGTGTCATTATATTATACTAACTCGTGCTTCAGTTTCCAACACTATTTCAAAAATATTCATATTTTAAACTCAAAGGTTTACAGAGTATAGGAACTAAACAGTTTCCTTTTGATGTAATACAGATAGCGCAAAGAGATAAATGATTCCAGATAAGAATAGTTATGGAAATATCTTCAGAAATATGGAGGATATTTATAATGAAGATACGATGATATCTTAGAATTTCTAAGATCAGAGGATGATGAAGAATATTGTCTGTAAGGGTTTAGTGTCAGGAGCAAGGTATTCATTAATGACTTCAGCAGACACTGAATCATTTGGATTCTTTGAAGGCAGGTTCAGTCTTTGTGATTTGTCCACAGCCTCCTTCATACTTTGCTCAATCCGTTTTCCAGTTCCAAAACTTCTCTATTTCTGAGCTTTGTTAATACACTAATCTTTATCATCAAACTTTTTACTGCTAAGGTCGTTTACAGTTTTTGTTGCTTCATCAGCATTTCGAGAACTAGTTCGATGTTCAGATTGTTTTTCAGAAACTTCACATTCGAAATATGTAAGCCTTGGAAATAGACGTTATGTATAACTGTTGGCGTCAACATGCTGTGAGATTTCAAAATACTGATTGCTAATTCCCAATGATTCGTATGGTAATTCTCGTTACAAGAGGCAAATGAGTAAATGATGAGGTTTCGATAAATATAAAGATTCTTCGGAATGCCCAAGATCAGTGAAGTTGTTGGTAAGTTTATTGCTAATGTGGTGGAATATGAAAGGTTCTCCGGTAACAAAAGGGTAATCACATATATCAAAATTATGATAAGGCTACTCCGAATGAAAAATCGAAGTTGTCTTGCTGGAGCTGTGATATAATTTGCTTCTTTGCAAAGGAATTGCAAGGTTACTTTTGCTAATAAATGCCAAAAGATCTGACACAGATATGTGTTGAATTATGACTTTGGTTTCGAGAGCTTTTTAAGTACATAACTGTGGGTAATATGTGGTTGGATCATCATCTCGATTGCTCATTATTTGAAGTGTCTTCAGAGATTTTCGAAGGGTTTGAACACAGATTGTAATTCTTTGTATACATTTGATGTTCTAACACACTTTTGAAGTCAAAGTATAGCTTTGAAAGATGTAGGAATCTAAAAGTGATGGTACCGGTTATATCTCGAATTGAATTCTGAGATTTTAAAATCAGAATATGTAATTGGGTTTGAATGAGTATGATTGTTTTGATTTCTATGAAAGAATGTATATTATTGTGAAAGTAGGAAGTATAATTGATAATTTGCTTAATCTGATTCGAAGAATGTAACATATTAATTGTGAATTTATATATATCTCTCGGGTATTACCTACCCGTTAAAAAATTTTCACAATTAATATTTTGTACATAAGAATTTTATTACAGTCTTTATGAAAATATATATGTATATATTCTCCTCAGATGTAACATAGATTTTAATGAGTTAATACTAAATTAAACTCATTCGATTTACGGTTGGAACTAGAATTGAATAATTCCTTGAAGGCTTTAGAGGTTACATAAGTATTTCTTCAATAATATTGAAATTATGAATCAATACTTCGTTATTTGTTGAGATGTGATGTTGGTTTTCGTTAAATTCTTGTGAACTTCGCAAAGTACGAATGATGTTATCTGAAAAGTTTCGGTTACATCAATGATGAAGTGTAAAATCAAATATATACTTGATTTATTAGGAATTGGAATTTGTTGAATTGAGACAGAGATTGTAGTTAACGATGGTTAAGTCACGGGCGAGGGACGTACATTATTGCATATTTGTAATATGAATTAATCGAGTAGTTAACATTCACACACAATAGCTTAGCACGGAAAGATTTATTTTTTATTTCAAAATATATATATATATAAAATATATATATAATTTCTTCAGAGGGAATGAGTTAATTCTTCATAACTTGTTGATACAATATACACGTTATTGATTCGTAATGATGTCCACAGTGATTCTTGAACTGACGGAGTTTGTGATATTATAGGTGTTGTTGATTCTGATGTTGACTGTACTGACGATGCTGGTGACGTTGACGGTACTGTTGATGCTGTTGGTAAAACAAGTTTAACTTGTTAATCACACACCATTTTTTTTTCAGGGTTTCTACTCTTCCTTCTATCATTTTGGTTCGCTTAACTGATTTATGGTTAGGGCTAGATTAGATAATCTCTAAGACTTTAGAGATTATATAATCGCCGCAGAATGTTTCTCCAATGAAGTTATGAATTAATACTTTGTCAGTTATTGTTGTTGGTACTCCTTGGTATCTATGGTGCGTATGACGTTGATACTAGTGGGACAGATTGTGAAGTTGATGTTTACAACGTGGTTGTGGTTGGAGGTGGTAATGGTACTGTTGGCATTGATGATGGTGGTACTGGTTATGCTGCTGGTGCTGCTGCTGGTGTTTGTAATCTCTGCACCATATTCTCCAAAGCCACTACCCGAGTGCGAAGTTCGTTGACTTCTTCTATTATTCCAGGATGATTGTCGGTCGGAACGAGTGGATAAATAAAATCTAGAATTTGATGTAGTATATAATCGTGACGAGATACCCTGGAAATGAGAGAGAAAATGGTGTCTCGAACAGGTTCGCCGGTAAGTGCTTCAGGTTCTTCGCCAAGAGGGCAATGTGGTGGATGGAAAGGATCGCCTTCTTCTTGTTTCCAATGATTGAAGAGGCTACGAACCCATCCCCAATTCATCCAGAATAGGTGATGACTGATTGGTTGATCCATTCCGGTCACATTGCTTTCGGAGCTTGAGTGAGATTCCATTTCAGAATCCGAGTGACTTGAACTGATGACAAATTCCATTTCGTACGATTGGATAAAGGATTTTCGATATAAAATGATTTTTCGGCTATCGGGTGGTATTCTATTTACATAGGATATCTATATATAGATATCAAAAGATTTCATAGATTACGGAGGAATTTGCGGGATATGTCAGGCAAAGTTTAAAGTAACAGATACGATAAGATATGATTTAGCAGATACGCTAAGATATGAATTTTGTCTATACACTACTCATGCAATTAATGTAGCAAGACGTGTCTAGACTAATAATGATAAGCAGGTAATTTCCTATGGATGATAAGCAGATGATTTCCGACTAGAAATGATAAGCAAAACTTTTGACATGCAGACACGGTCGAAGTCCAGACTCACTAATGCATCCTAACGACTTATCAGTTAGACACACTAATGCAGACCTGGTTCGCTAAGACCACCGCTCTGATACCAACTGAAAGAACCCGTTCATATACATTATAAACGATTCACAATAGTTGATTACATTGCGAGGTATTTGACCTCTATATGATACATTTTACAAACATTGCATTCGTTTTTAAAAGACAATCTTTCTTTATATCAAAAATTGACAGGCATGCATACCATTTCATAATATTCACTATCCAACTATAAATTGATTTAATAATAATCTTTGATGAACTCAATGACTCGAATGCAACGTTCTTCGAAATATGCTATGAAAGACTCCAAGTAATATCTTTAAAATGAGCAAATGCACAGCGGAAGATTTCTTTAACACCTGAGAATAAACATGCTTTAAAGTGTCAACCAAAAGGTTGGTGAGTTCATTAGTTTATCATAATCATTTATTTCCATCATTTTAATAGACCACAAAAATTTCATTTCCAGTTCTCATAAATATACGTCCCAT
Organism: Rutidosis leptorrhynchoides; assembly: GCF_046630445.1. NCBI lineage: Eukaryota > Viridiplantae > Streptophyta > Magnoliopsida > Asterales > Asteraceae > Rutidosis > Rutidosis leptorrhynchoides. The sequence goes on along the minus strand of NC_092338.1, from coordinate 238,367,579 downwards.
GCATAGAGACAAAAAATAATCATTCATATGGTGAACACCTGGTAACCGACATTAACTAGATACATATAAGAATATCCCCTATCATTCCGGGATCCTCCTTCGGACATGATATAAATTTCGAAGTACTAAAGCATCCGGTACTTTGGATGGGGTTTGTTAGGCCCAATAGATCTATCTTTAGGATTCGCGTCAATTAGGGTGTCTGTTCCCTAATTCTTAGATTACCAGACTTTAATAAAAAGGGGCATGTTCGATTTCGATAATTCAACCATAGAATGTAGTTTCAATTACTTGTGTCTATTTCGTCAAACATTTATAAAAGCGCATGTATTCTCAGTCCCAAAAATATAAAGGGTAAAAAGGCAAATGAAACTCACCATACTGTATTTCGTAGTAAAAATACATATAACGTCATTGAACAAGTGCAAGGTTGGCCTCGGATTCACGAACCTAAATTAATTATATATATTTATGTGTTGGTCAATATTTGTCTAACAAATTAGGTCAAGTCATAGTGTACCACAATCCTAATGCTCGAGACTAATATGCAAAAGTCAACAAAAGTAAATTTGACTCAAAATAATTTCTAAAAATCTATACATAATTAATATATAGTTTAAATATCGTCGTTTTATATTTTTAAATATTTTTAAAAGATTTATTAGAGTAAATAATATAATTTATTTATTAATAAATAAAATTTTATATTATATTTATATAATAAAATGTACTTTTATATATATTAAGTAATAAAATTTATAGGGTTCATTTAATATTATAAAGATAATATGATAGGTATTATTAAAGTAAGTTATTACACGTAGTAAAATATGTTTGTATCAAATATTTATTTGATAAAATAATATATATAATGATAGTAAGTAAAAGTTGTATTATTTTGTAATAATAATTATTATTATAAAAATATCAATATTTATAATTACTAAGATGACATTATGATAAACGATAATTCTAATTATGATAACTTTAATATTTACGATAATTTTTAATATTATCTTTAAAATAATAATTCTATTTAAAATAATAATAATAATAATGATATTTTATAGTAACAATGACATTTCTATTAAAATGATAATTTTTGTTAAAATGATAGTTTTAATACTAACGATAATTTTAATAATAATAGTAATGATAAAAATAATAAGAACGATAATTTTATCTAAATCAATATCTTACCCATTATGATACTCTTACCCATTATTTCCTAATTGTTTCGTTTAATTGCTTTTAATCGTCTTTTATATCGTGTTCGTAATAATGATAATAATAGTAATTAAAATAATTAGGTGTTACAAATATTTATTTTAATTACACTAATATTAATAATGATAGTTACTATAACATTATTAACAATAATACTAATAATTATCTTAATGATAATATAGTAATAATAATATTAACAATAACAATAACCATTTTTAAATAATGATATATATATTAATAATGATAATAATAATAATAATAATACCAATAATAATAATAATAATAATTGGATAATAATAATACTAATTATAACTTTAACGATAATAACGATAGTAATAATAATAAAAAATAACAATTTTTTTTTAATGATAAATCCTTTTATTGATAAAGATAATAATAATAATAATAATAATAATAATAATAATAATAATAATAATAATAATAATAATAATAATAATAATAAGATAAAACTAGAACGACGATAATAACGACGATAATAATAATCATTTTTAATAATAATACAAAAATTCGATGGACTATAACTTCAAATCCGTTCATCGAAATCATTCGATATCTAAATGAAAAGTTCTTAATTTTTCGTTAGCTTTCCAACGACATGCATATCTTATACCTTATCTCAGTCGCATATATAACTAATTCAGGATTCAACATAACCTAACTAAAGGCAATATCAAAAGTACAAATATGCATAATCCTATATACTCGAGCACTAGTCAAGGATACACTATTAGTATGTAAAAGTTAAATTATGAGTACTCACGTATCAATATTGAGATTCAATATTGCAGGAAAGGTACGTAGACGCAACGGAGATGATAAACACTATATTGACCTCACGAGCATACCCATGAACCATACCCAATCACCTCCATAGCTATAACCCATAATTTCCTTAATCCAATCCCACTCGAAAAACAATTTCAAAATCACTCGGGCAGCACTCTGACGTAATATTTTATGTATACTAATAATATCTTGAAATAATACGGAGTAAATATATATATGTAAATCGATTGAGAGAGTTTAGAGAAAAATATTTTCAAGTTTCTATGAAATAATGAAACCTATTGAATTCTATTTATAATAGATTTTTGAATTATTAAAGTGAATTATTAAAGTATGAATTATTAAAGTGAATTATTAGAGTATGAATTATTAAAGTATGAATTATTAAAGTGAATTATTAAAGTATGAATTATTAAAGTGAATTATTAGAGTATGAATTATTAAAGTATGAATTATTAAAGTGAATTATTAAAGTATGAATTATTAAAGTGAATTATTAAAGTTAAAGTAAAGTAAAAATAAAGTAAAGGTAAAGTTTAAGTATAGTAAAAGTATAAAACTATGTACGTATAATATGCGTATAAATATATATAATATTAATTTAAATCGTTATATATATTTAATAAAATAAAATATAAATATCGTTATCTTTATCATACTGGTTAAGTAATGAGTTGTCAAAAGTGGTTCTAGATATTTATAAAAGTTATATACGTTTTAATAATAAAGTTCTTTTTAAACTGAAAACATTTTTGTACGTTTGAAACTAAATCAAATAAATATAATAATTTTGTTTTCCAAAACCAAATATATTTTTAAGAATCATTTTGTTTAAAGGTTAAAATAATGGAAATCGTTATATCATAAAATGTTTTAGAAAAGTAGAATCATATATATTCATAATAGGTTTCAAGTTTTTAAATTACAGTTTGTTGGTGAAGCATGGGATAAAGTTCAAAGGTTAAATAAACGTATGAAATCATCTTAATGAAAAATGTCGAGTTACTTAACTTGTCGATATCCAACATCTAAGTTATTTACACTTCACGTTCTTACTTATAAATCACTTTACCATTTTCCGAATGTTGTCAAAAAGAATAGATTTCTTAAATCACAGTGGACCTCATAACATAGACCCGTAATCATATCATAATGTATCTGATAAATCAATCATTTGATATTATCTTCTAATTCCATCGATAAACATATTGAAACAAATACGTTCATGTAAAGTATTATACGTTTAATACTTTATTAATATTCTCAAGTTATAATATATATATATATACATATATATACATATTTATTTATATATAACGGTTTGTGAATCGTCAGAATTTGGTCGAGGTTATAATGAATGTATGAACACAATTTAAAATTCTTGAGATTTAACTTAACAAACTTTACTTATCGTGTCGGAATAATATAAAGATAAAGTTTAAATTTGGTTGGAAATTTCCGGGTTGTCACATAGCACACGTCAAGAAAGTACAAACTGAAGAAAAGAGCATCAATGATGTTCCCGTCGCAAATGAATTTCCCGATGTATTTCCGAAAGAATTACCGGAATTACCTCCACACCGATCCATTGAATTTCGAATAGATCTTGTACCGGGAGCTGCACCAATAGCTCGTGCTCCATACAGACTCGCACCCAGCGAAATGAAGGAACTTCAAAGCCAATTACAAGAACTTCTAGAGCGTGGTTTCATACGACCAAGTACATCACCATGGGGAGCTCCTGTTTTGTTTGTCAAAAAGAAGGATGGTACATTTAAGTTGTGTATTGACTACAGAGAGTTGAATAAACTTACCATCAAAAACCGTTAACCACTGCCGAGAATTGACGACTTATTTGATCAACTACAAGGCTCGTCGGTTTATTCAAAAATCGATTTACGTTCTGGATATCATCAAATGCGAGTAAAGGAGGATGATATTCCAAAAACTGCTTTTAGGACGCGTTATGGTCATTACGAGTTTATGGTTATACCGTTTGGATTGACTAATGCACCAGCTGTGTTCATGGACCTTATGAACCGAGTGTGTGGGCCATATCTTGACAAGTTTGTCATTGTTTTCATCGATGACATACTTATTTACTCAAAGAATGATCAAGAGCACGAAGAACATTTGAGAAAAGTGCTAGAAGTATTGAGGAAAGAAAAACTGTACGCTAAGTTTTCAAAGTGTGCATTTTGGTTGGAAGAAGTTCAATTCCTCGGTCACATAGTGAACAAAGAAGGTATCCAGGTGGACCCAGCAAAGATCGAAACCGTTGAAAAGTGGGAAACCCCAAAAACTCCGAAGCATATACGTCAATTTTTAGGATTGGCTGGTTATTACAGAAGATTCATCCAAGATTTCTCCAAAATAGCAAAACCCTTGACTGCATTAACGCATAAAGGGAAGAAATTTGAATGGAAGGATGAACAAGAGAAGGCGTTTCAGTTATTAAAGAAAAAGCTAACTACGGCACCTATATTGTCATTGCCTGAAGGGAATGATGATTTTGTGATTTATTGTGACGCATCAAAGCAAGGTCTTGGTTGTGTATTAATGCAACGAACGAAGGTGATTGCTTATGCGTCTAGACAATTGAAGATTCACGAGCAAAATTATACAACTCACGATTTGGAATTGGGTGCTGTTGTTTTTGCATTAAAGACTTGGAGGCATTATTTATATGGGGTCAAAAGTATTATATATACCGACCACAAAAGTCTCCAACATATATTTAATCAGAAGCAACTGAATATGAGACAACGCAGGTGGATTGAACTGTTGAATGATTATGATTTTGAGATTCGATACCACCCGGGGAAGGTGAATGTGGTAGCCGACGCTTTGAGTAGAAAGGACAGAGAACCTATACGGGTAAAAGCTATGAATATAATTATTCGTACTAACCTTACTACTCAAATAAAGGAGGCACAACAGGGGGTTGTAAAAGAAGGAAAGTTGAAGAATGAGATACCCAAAGGATCAGAGAAACATATTAATATTCGGGAAGACGGAACTCGATATAGGGCTGATAGAATTTGGGTACCAAGGTTTGGAGATGTGAGAGAAATGGTACTTAAAGAAGCACATAAAACCAGATATTCAATACATCCCGGAGCGGGGAAGATGTATAAAGATCACAAGAAACACTTTTGGTGGCCGGGTATGAAAGCCGATATTGCTAAATATGTAGGAGAATGTTTGACGTGTTCTAAGGCCAAAGCTGAACATCAGAAACCATCAGGTCTACTAAAACAACCTGAAATCCCGGAATGGAAATGGAAAAACATTACTATGGATTTCATTACTAAATTGCCAAGGACTGCAAGTGGTTATGATACTATTTGGGTAATAGTTGATCGTCTCACCAAGTCAGCACACTTCCTGCCAATGAGAGAAGATGACAAAATGGAGAAGTTTGCGCGATTGTATTTGAAGGAGGTTGTCTCCAGACATGGAATACCCGTCTCTATTATCTCTGATAAGGATGGTAGATTTGTTTCAAGGTTCTAGCAGACATTGCAACAAGCATTGGGGACTCATCTAGACATGAGTACTGCCTATCATCCACAAACTGATGGGCAGAGCGAAAGGACGATACAAACGCTTGAAGATATGCTACGAGCATGTGTTATTGATTTCGGAAACAGTTGGGATCGACACCTACCGTTAGCAGAATTTTCCTACAACAACAGTTATCATTCTAGTATTGAGATGGCGCCGTTTGAGGCACTTTATGGTAGAAAGTGCAGGTCTCCGATTTGTTGGAATGAAGTGGGGGATAGACAGATTACGGGTCCAGAGATAATACAAGAAACTACCGAGAAAATCATCCAAATTCAACAACGATTGAAAACCGCCCAGAGTCGACAAAAGAGCTACGCGGACAGTAAAAGAAACGATATAGAGTTTGAAATTGGAGAAATGGTCATGCTTAAGGTTTCACCTTGGAAAGGTGTTGTTCGATTTGGTAAACGGGGGAAACTAAATACAAGGTACATTGGACCATTCAAGATTATAGATCGTGTCGGACCAGTAGCTTAGGAACTGGAGCTACCTCAACAACTCGCGGCTGTACATAACACTTTCCACGTCTCGAATTTGAAGAAATTTTTTGCTAAAGAAGATCTCACTATTCCGTTAGACGAAATCCAAATCAATGAAAAACTTCAGTTCATTGAAGAACCCGTCGAAATAATGGATCGTGAGGTTAAGAGACTTAAGCAAAATAAGATACCGATTGTTAAGGTTCGATGGAATGCTCGTAGAGGACCCGAGTGTGACAACCCGGAAATTTCCAACCAAATTTAAACTTTAATCTTTATATGTTTCCGACACGATAAGCAATATTTGTTAAGTTAAATTTCAAGAATTTTAAACTATGTTCATACATTCATTCAACCTCGACCAAGTTCCAACGATTCACGAACCAATAAACGAATATGATTATATATGTATATGTGTATATATATTATAACTTGAAACGTAAACAAAATATTAGATTAAATACTTTAAATGATTGTATCTGTTTCAAAATGTTTATCAATGGAATTAGAAGATAAGATCAAAAGATTGAATTATCAGATATATTGAATTATGATTACAAGTCTCTGTTGAAAGGCCCACGTTGATTTGAGAAATCTTTCCATTTTAACAATATTCGGAAAATGGTAAAGTGATTTATAAATAAGAACAAATTGTCAATCATTGAGAACTAGACAAAGGATAGTGGAAGATTGAATCTCATAAAGACTCGATTGATCTATTTAGTTTCAAACGTACAAAAACGTTTTCAGTTTAAAAAGAACTTTATTATTAAAACGTATATAACTTTTATAAATATCTAGAACCACTTTTGACAACTCATTACTTAACTAGTATGATAAAGATAACGATATTTATATTTTATTTTATTAAATATATACAACGATTTAAATTAATATTATATATATTTATACGCGTATTATACGTACATAATTTTATACTTTTACTATACTTAAACTTTACCTTTACTTTATTTTTACTTTACTTTAACTTTAATAATTCACTTTAATAATTATACTTTAATAATTTACTTTAATAATTCATACTTTAATAATTCATACTTTAATAATTCACTTTAATAATTCATACTTTAATAACTCATTCCCTCTGAAGAAATTATATGTATATTATATATATATATATATATATATATATATATATATATATATATATATATATATATATATATATATATATATATATATATATATATTTTGAAATAAATCTTTCCGTGCTAAGCTATTGTGTGTGAATCTTAACTACTCGGTTAATTCATATTACAAATATGCAATAATGTACGTCCTTCGGCCGCAACTTAACCAGCGTTAACTACAATCTCTGTCGCAATTCAACAAATTCCAATTCATAATAAATCAAGTATATATTTGATTTTACACTTTCATCATCGATGTACCCGAAACTTTTCAGATAACATCATTCGTACTTTGCGAAATTCACAAGAATTCCACGAATCGAACATCATACATCAACAAATAACGAAGTATTGATTCATAATTTCAATGTCATTAAAGAAATACTCCGTAAAAGTTATATACTTTTTAAAGCCTTTAGGGATTATTCAATTCTAGTTTCAACCGTAAATCAAATGAGTTTAATTTAACATTAACTCATTAAATCTATGTTACATCTAAAGAAAATATACATATATATATATTTTCATAAAGACTGTAATAAATTTTTTTTGTACAAAATATTAATTGTGAAATTTTTTTAACGGGTAGGTAATACCCGAGAGATATATAAATTCACAATTAATATGTTACATTCTTCGAATCTGATTCAGCAAATCATCCATTATACTCCCTACTTTCACAACAATATACATTCTTTTATAGAAATCAAAACAACCATACTCATTCAAAATTTAATTACATATTCTGATTTTGAAATCTCAAAATTCAACTTGAGATATGACCAAAATTATCACTCTTAGATCCTTACATCTTTCACAAGCTATATTTTGACTTCAAAACTGTGTTAGAACATCAAATGTATGTTAACGATTACAATCTGTGTTCAAACCCTTCGAAAATTTCTGAAGACACTTCGAATGATGAGCAATTGAGATGATGATCCAACCACATGCTACCCACAGTTATGTGCCCGAAAAAATCTTGAAACCAAAGTAAAAGTTTAAACAACGTATCCGCTTCAGATTCTTTGGCATTTATTAGCAAAAATAACTTTGCGACTCCTATTCAAAGTAGCAATTTTTGTCACAGCTCCAGCAAGTCAACTTTGACTTTTCAGTTAGACTAACCTTATTATAACCTTGAGATATACACCATCGTTACCAGGGAACCTTTTACATTCCACCCCATTATTAGCAGATGTACCAACAACTTCATTACCCTTTAACTTTAGCCTCTCCAAAAAGTCATTATAATTATTCATTGAAACCCCATCATTTACTCATTCGCATCTTGTAATGAGAATTGCCATACGAATCATTGGGAATTAGCAATCAGTATTTTGAAATCTCGTAGCATGTCTACGCCAACAGTTATATGTGTATATATAACGTCTATCTTCTGGACTTAATTTGAATGTGAAGTTTCTGAAAAACACTCCGAACTACGAATTGGTTCTCTGAAAATGGAAAAAATGCTGATGAAGTAGCAAAAACTATAAACGACTTTAAACGGTAAAAGCTGGATGATAATGATGAAGTGTGCTGGCAAAGCGCAGAAAAAGAGAAGTTTTGGAACTGGAAAACGGATTGAGCAAAGTAGGAAGGAGGCTGTGGACAAATTACAAAGACTGAACCTGACTTCAAAGGATCCAAATGATTCAGTACCTGCTGTAGTCATTAATGAATACCTTGCTCCTGACATTAAACCCCTGCGGACAATATTCTTCATCATCCTCTGATATTAGAAATTCTAAAATATCATCATATCTTTCATTATAAATATCCTCCATATTTCTGAAGATATTTTCTTAATTTTTCTTATTTGAAATCATTTATGTAGTGACCCGAACTTTTCCATGTTTATATATATTAATTGAGATTGATATTTACATGATTAAATGTTTCCAACATGTTAAGCAATCAAACTTGTTTAGACTTGATTAATTGAAATATGTTTCATATAGACAATTGACCACCCAAGTTGACCGGCGATTCACGAACGTTAAAACTTATAAAAATGACATGACGATATATATATGGATATACATATGGTTAACATGAGATTATGATAAGTAAGTATCTCCATAAGTATATTAACAATGAGTTATATACATATAAACAAGACTACTAACTTAAGGATTTCGAAACGAGACATATATGTAACGATTATCGTTGTAACGACATTTAAATGTATATATATCATATTAAGATATATTAATATATCATAATATCATGATAATATAATAATTTAACATCTCATTAGATATAATAAACAATGGGTTAACAACATTAATTGAGATCGTTAACTTAAAGGTTTCAAAACAACAATTACATGTAACGACTAACGATGACTTAACGACTCAGTTAAAATGTATATACATGTAGTGTATTTAGATGTATTAAAATACTTTTGGAAGACTTCAAGACATATATCAAAACACTCATACTTAACGAAAATGGTTACAGTTACGTTCCCATTCTTTTCTTTCATCAAGAATTCTAGTCGTATTCTTACCCGTATTATACACAGCTTCAAAACGTACTTACTATGGGTATATACCAATAGGAACTAGCATGGGATTCCACTCTTGATTATGTCATGTATGACTAATCAATTTTAACTTCTACCATGAGCTAGTCAACTAACTAGAACTCCTTTTAACCCCACTCACCACTCACCAATTACCACTCATCATTCACTCCATTTCACTTCCAATTCTCTTTCTAATTCTCTCTCAACACACACACACACACACACTATTATGAATGTATTTTTCCAGTAGTTAATCATCATCTTCATCAAAAATCACTTCAAGAATCAAGCTATAATCATCATAGGAAGAACACTTCAAGAACACTTCAAAAATCCCTTCAAGTTTACTAATTTACTTCCAAGCTTTCTAATCCATTCCAAGTAATCATCTAAGATCAAGAAACCTTTGTTATATACAGTAGGTTATCTTTCTTATTCAAGGTAATATTCATATTCAAACTTTGATTCAATTTCTATAACTATAAACTATCTTAATTCGAGTAAAAATCTTACTTGAACTTGTTTTTGTCTCATGATCCTACTTCAAGAACTTTCAAGCCATCCAAGATCCTTTGAAGCTAGATCATTTCTTGTCACTTCCAGTAGGTTTACCTACTAAACTTGAGGTAGTAATGATGTTCATAACATCATTCGATTCATATATATAAAACTATCTTATTCGAAACTATCACTAGAACATAGTTTAGTTAATTCTAAACTTGTTCGCAAACAAAAGTTAATAATTCTAACTTGACTTTTAAAATTAACTACACACATGTTCTATATCTATATGATATGCTAACTTAATGATTTAAAACCTGGAAACACGAAAAACACCGTAAAACCGGATTTACGCCGTCGTAGTAACACCGCGGGCTGTTTTGGGTTAGTTAATTAAAAACTATGATAAACTTTGATTTAAAAGTTGTTATTCTGAGAAAATGATTTTTATTATGAACATGAAACTATATCCAAAAATTATGGTTAAACTCAAAGTGGAAGTATGTTTTCTAAAATGGTCATCTAGACGTCGTTCTTTCGACTGAAATGACTACCTTTACAAAAACGACTTGTAACTTTTTTTCCGACTATAAACCTATACTTTTCTGTTTAGATTCATAAAATATAGTTCAATATGAAACCATAGCAATTTGATTCACTCAAAACGGATTTAAAATGAAGAAGTTATGGGTAAAACAAGATTGGATAATTTTTCTCATTTTAGCTACATGAAAATTGGTAACAAATCTATTCCAACCATAACTTAATCAACTTGTATTGTATATTATGTAATCTTGAGATACCATAGACACGTATACAATGTTTCGACCTATCATGTCGACACATCTATATATATTTCGGAACAACCATAGACACTCTATATGTGAATGTTGGAGTTAGCTATACAGGGTTGAGGTTGATTCCAAAATATATATAGTTTGAGTTGTGATCAATACTGAGATACATATACACTGGGTCGTGGATTGATTCAAGATAATATTTATCGATTTATTTCTGTACATCTAACTGTGAACAACTAGTTGTAGGGTACTAACGAGGACAGCTGACTTAATAAACTTAAAACATCAAAATATATTAAAAGTGTTGTAAATATATTTTAAACATACTTTGATATATATGTATATATTGTTATAGGTTCGTGAATCAACCAGTGGCCAAGTCTTACTTCCCGACGAAGTAAAAATCTGTGAAAGTGAGTTATAGTCCCACTTTTAAAATCTAATATTTTTGGGATGAGAATACATGCAGGTTTTATAAATGATTTACAAAATAGACACAAGTACGTGAAACTACATTCTATGGTTGAATTATCGAAATCGAATATGCCCCTTTTTATTAAGTCTGGTAATCTAAGAATTAGGGAACAGACACCCTAATTGACGCGAATCCTAAAGATAGATCTATTGGGCCTAACAAACCCCATCCAAAGTACCGGATGCTTTAGTACTTCGAAATTTATATCATATCCGAAGGGTGTCCCGGAATGATGGGGATATTCTTATATATGCATCTTGTTAATGTCGGTTACCAGGTGTTCACCATATGAATGATTTTTATCTCTATGTATGGGATGTGTATTGAAATATGAAATCTTGTGGTCTATTATTATGATTTGATATATATAGGTTAAACCTATAACTCACCAACATTTTTGTTGACGTTTTAAAGCATGTTTATTCTCAGGTGAATACTAAGAGCTTCCGTTGTTGCATACTAAAATAAGGACAAGATTTGGAGTCCATGTTTGTATGATATTGTGTAAAAACTGCATTCAAGAAACTGATTTCGATGTAACATATTTGTATTGTAAACCATTATGTAATGGTCGTGTGTAAACAGGATATTTTAGATTATCATTATTTGATAATCTACGTAAAGCTTTTTAAACCTTTATTTATGAAATAAAGGTTATGGTTTGTTTTAAAAATGAATGCAGTCTTTGAAAAACGTCTCATATAGAGGTCAAAACTTCGCAACGAAATCAATTAATATGGAACGTTTTTAATCAATAAGAACGGGACATTTCAATTTACCTCTTCGCGCTATCTGTATTACATCATAAAAGAAACTATTTTAGTTTCTAAATTCTGAAACATTCAAATTTAAAATAGGAATATTTTGAAGTAGTGTTGGGAACTGAAGCATGAATTAGTATAATATAATGACACTTGATCAATGTGATTATATTACAGTAAGTCATGCTGAGTTTCTAAATGGAACGTGATGATTCACAGATCATAACATCATCATGTGCCATGTTATACGACTCTTGTATTCTATTTAACCTCTAAAATATCAAGAAAGTATTTCTTGATGATTCGGCCTTTTCCAAGGTATTCTAGTAATTTGACAAGTCAAGATCGTGCCATCACAATTTCCTTCCTAGAACATTAACAATGTTCATTCTGAAATTCATATCTGTGAATTCTGGACCATTACAAGCGGTGCTTAATCGTAAGAAGAAGAAACGAAAGGACAAAACTCCGAAATAGAAATTGGGGTATAAATTGCAGCAAATAAAAGAGAGCATTAACTGTGAATGATAATGATTATAGAAGACAGAAGCAGAGACTTTGAAATATAAGGGAACATATAAAGCCCAACGACAAACCAGAAATTATAAACCATATATATCGATGCATATAGCAATATAAAGACACGGGAGAACTAGAAACACTATAAATCCAAGAGTATAGTAGAAGTAAATAGATTCTTCCGGCAGTAGATGAAAAAGAAGAATGACCGATATGAAAGTTAGAAGTATATCGAGAATCAGAACTGGATGGAGCATATTGATGAATACTTTAAAATACGAGTTGAGGGGGAAAGAATAGAAGGTGATGAAACATGACTAGGAACTTAGAAATCAACAGATTTAACTCACACAATGGCGGAATAAGTGAATCAAACCCTCTAGTGAATAGGTTAAGTTTTTTTTGATTAATTTAGTCAAACCACAACTAAATCAAGTGTGATTAGACTAACACCTAGAGCTATTATTCACCACCTGGGTGATTTGGACTGAGAGAGAATCGGAGGAGCTCACTAGATCTGAGTGTGTGTAACAAATGAGAGGCTTAACCTAAAATGAAGAACATAAGACTTTATATACCCCTGCTGTTGACTCACCCATACGATTCATTCATCACATGTACGAGTTGGCTTCATCAGCCGTACGGGTGATCACTCACTCGTGTCTTCTCATTTAGGTTGTAATTGTAAATTTGCTCAGCATCAACCGTGCGTATGAGCCTGTCAGCCGTACTAGTGAGGCTTCACTCGTACGTCTGACTAAGTCTAACATAGTCAAACATCTAAATCTCGTTCCTGCAGTTCCTGTAACCACATACAAACACGGATAGGATAATAACGAGCAATCATGGTGGCCTCTAAACTGTTGTACCTGCAATGGACGTGGGTAGATGTCTAGGGACTTGCATAAAATGTAGTGACCCGAACTTTTCCATGTTTATATATATTAATTGAGATTGATGTTTACATGATTAAATGTTTCCAACATGTTAAGCAATCAAACTTGTTAAGACTTGATTAATTGAAATAGGTTTCATATAGACAATTGACCACCCAAGTTGACCGGTGATTCACGAACGTTAAAACTTGTAAAAAACTATATGATGACATATATATGGTTATATATATAGTTAACATGATATTATGATAAGTAAACATATCATTAATTATATTAACAATGAACTACATATGTAAAAACAAGACTACTAACTTAATGATTTTGAAACGAGACATATATGTAACGTTTATCGTTGTAACGACATTTAATGTATATATATCATATTAAGAGATATTCGTACATCATAATATCATGATAATATAATAATTTAAAATCTCTTTTGATATTATAAACATTGGGTTAACAACATTTAACAAGATCGTTAACCTAAAGGTTTCAAAACAACACTTACATGTAACGACTAACGATGACTTAACGACTCAGTTAAAATGTATATACATGTAGTGTTTTAATATGTATTTATACACTTTTGAAAGACTTCAATACACTTATCAAAATACTTCTACTTAACAAAAATGCTTACAATTACATTCTCGTTCAGTTTCATCAACAATTCTACTCGTATGCACCCGTATTCGTACTCGTACAATACACAGCTTTTAGATGTATGTACTATTGGTATATACACTCCAATGATCAGCTCTTAGCAGCCCATGTGAGTCACCTAACACATGTGGGAACCATCATTTGGCAACTAGCATGAAATATCTCATAAGATTACAAAAATATGAGTAATCATTCATGACTTATTTACATGAAAACAAAATTACATATCCTTTATATCTAATCCATACACCAACGACCAAAAACACCTACAAACACTTTCATTCTTCAATTTTCTTCATCTAATTGAACTCTCTCAAGTTCTATCTTCAAGTTCTAAGTGTTCTTCATAAATTCCAAAAGTTCTAGTTTCATAAAATCAAGAATACTTTCAAGTTTGCTAGCTCACTTCCAATCTTGTAAGGTGATCATCCAACCTCAAGAAATCTTTGTTTCTTACAGTAGGTTATCATTCTAATACAAGGTAATAATCATATTCAAACTTTGGTTCAATTTCTATAACTATAACAATCTTATTTCAAGTGATGATCTTACTTGAACTTGTTTTCGTGTCATGATTTTGCTTCAAGAACTTTGAGCCATCCAAGGATCCATTGAAGCTAGATCCATTTTTCTCTTTTCCAGTAGGTTCATCCAAGGAACTTAAGGTAGTAATGATGTTCATAACATCATTCGATTCATACATATAAAGCTATCTTATTCGAAGGTTTAAACTTGTAATCACTAGAACATAGTTTAGTTAATTCTAAACTTGTTCGCAAACAAAAGTTAATCCTTCTAACTTGACTTTTAAAATCAACTAAACACATGTTCTATATCTATATGATATGCTAACTTAATGATTTAAAACCTGGAAACACGAAAAACACCGTAAAACCGGATTTACGCCGTCGTAGTAACACCGCGGGCTGTTTTGGGTTAGTTAATTAAAAACTATGATAAACTTTGATTTAAAAGTTGTTATTCTGAGAAAATGATTTTTATTATGAACATGAAACTATATCCAAAAATTATGGTTAAACTCAAAGTGGAAGTATGTTTTCTAAAATGGTCATCTAGACGTCGTTCTTTCGACTGAAATGACTACCTTTACAAAAACGACTTGTAACTTATTTTTCCGACTAGAAACCTATACTGTTTTTGTTTAGATTCATAAAATAGAGTTCAATATGAAACCATAGCAATTTGATTCACTCAAAACGGATTTAAAATGAAGAAGTTATAGGTAAAACAAGATTGGATAATCTTTCTCATTTTAGCTACGTGAAAATTGGTAACAAATCTATTCCAACCATAACTTAATCAACTTGTATTATATATTATGTAATCTTGAGATACCATAGACACGTATACAATGTTTCGACCTATCATGTCGACACATCTATATATATTTCGGAACAACCATAGACACTCTATATGTGAATGTTGGAGTTAGCTATACAGGGTTGAGGTTGATTCCAAAATATATATAGTTTGAGTTGTGATCAATACTGAGATACGTATACACTGGGTCGTGGATTGATTCAAGATAATATTTATCGATTTATTTCTGTACATCTAACTGTGGACAACTAGTTGTAGGTTACTAACGAGGACAGCTGACTTAATAAACTTAAAACATCAAAATATATTAAAAGTGTTGTAAATATATTTTGAACATACTTTGATATATATGTAAATATTGTTATAGGTTCGTGAATCAACCAGTGGCCAAGTCTTACTTCCCGACGAAGTAAAAATCTGTGAAAGTGAGTTATAGTCCCACTTTTAAAATATAATATTTTTGGGATGAGAATACATGCAGGTTTTATAAATGATTTACAAAATAGACACAAGTACGTGAAACTACATTCTATGGTTGAATTATCGAAATCGAATATGCCCCTTTTTATTAAGTCTGGTAATCTAAGAATTAGGGAACAGACACCCTAATTGACGCGAATCCTAAAGATAGATCTATTGGGCCTAACAAACCCCATCCAAAGTACCGAATGCTTTAGTACTTCGAAATTTATATCATATCCGAAGGGTGTCCCGGAATGATGGGGATATTCTTATATATGCATCTTGTTAATGTCGGTTACCAGGTGTTCACCATATGAATGATTTTTATCTCTATGTATGGGATGTGTATTGAAATATGAAATCTTGTGGTCTATTGTTACGATTTGATATATATAGGTTAAACCTATAACTCACCAACATTTTTGTTGACGTTTAAAGCATGTTTATTCTCAGGTGAATATTAAGAGCTTCCGCTGTTGCATACTAAAATAAGGACAAGATTTGGAGTCCATGTTTGTATGATATTGTGTAAAAACTGCATTCAAGAAACTGATTTCGATGTAACATATTTGTATTGTAAACCATTATGTAATGGTCGTGTGTAAACAGGATATTTTAGATTATCATTATTTGATAATCTACGTAAAGCTTTTTAAACCTTTATTTATGAAATAAAGGTTATGGTTTGTTTTAAAAATGAATGCAGTCTTTGAAAAACGTCTCATATAGAGGTCAAAACCTCGCAACGAAATCAATTAATATGGAACGTTTTTAATCAATAAGAACGGGACATTTCAGTTGGTATCCGAGCGTTGGTCTTAGAGAACCAGAATTTTGCATTAGTGTGTCTTATCGAGTTTGTTAGGATGCCTTAGTGAGTCTGGACTTCGACCGTGTTTACTTGAAAAATGATTGCTTAACAAATTTTGTTGGAAACTATATATTTTTAACATGTGAATATTATGTGATATATTAATCTCTTAACGCGTTTGATATTATATGATAGATGTCTACCTCTAGAACAAGTCCCATTGACTCACCTAATAATAATGAAGAGCCAAATGTAAATTGGAATGATTCGTGGACTGATTCACAAGTTCCCGAAGAGGAACCGGAAGAAGAGTCGGAACCGGAAGAAGAATCGGAACCGGAAGAAGAATCGGAACCGGATGAAGAAATAGAACCGGTGGGGGAAATAATAAAACGGTTAAGTAAAAGAAAATCCTCAACCAACCGACCAAGGTTAATTATGGTCAATGGTGTTTCCGCCAAGGAAGCAAAATATTGGGAGGATTACCAATTCTCCAATGAATCGGATTCCGACGAGAATTCCGATGATGTTATAGAAATTACCCCAACTGAATTTAAAAAGGCAAAAGAAAATAATAAGGGAAAGGGCATAAAAATAGAGAAATCTAATTCCAACCCCGATGAACTTTATATGTATCGTCAACCCCCGAAGTCCTTAAGTTGTAACAATGACCCGGGAACCTCTAAACCACCAGGTTTTTCTAAACCAATGTGGATCACGACGGCTCGTATTAGGGGAACATCATATATCCCTAGAAACTTGGAAAAACGAACCAAAACTGAAGAAGAAGAAACAAGCGAGTCGGAATAAGATAGTTGTATTCGTGTGGTGTAATATATGTAATATAGTGTGCTTATGCTTTATGATATATGTAAAAATTGCTTGTATTAATAAGTATTTTTTTTATGAATCTAACTCTTGTCTATTTTACAGTATAAAAACACAAAATGGATAGACAACCCAATATTTTAAGAGACCTACCCGGAGACATGATTGATGAAATCTTGTCTAGAGTCGGTCAGAATTCTTCGGCACAACTATTTAAGGCGAGATCAGTTTGTAAGACATTCGAAGAACGTTCCAAGAATGCCTTGGTTTATAAAAGGCTTTCGTTCGGAAGATGGGGGATATCACATTGGGAAATCCATAAGTTACGATGTGTTTACTTTGACGCATATATTGCGGGGAACCCAAATGCTATTTTACGCAATGGGTTAAGAAATTATTTTGACTCAATATATCCGAATATTGGACTTCGTGATTTAGAAAAAGCGGCTAACATGCAACATAAAGAAGCATGTTATGCTTACGGATTAGTAATGTTCGCTTCTCACCAAAGTGAGAACAAGAACATCGGGCTACAACTATTAAACAAAACGTTCCCACAAGTGACGGAGTCGGTAATTGGGGTAAGAAATGAGGTTTTTAGATTGTTACGGGACTGTTGGACATTACGTAACCCTCGTCCCTTTGATGACGTTACAACACGCTGTCTTATCAACGGCCATAACGGATATGTTCCACAAGACCAAGGATGGGAAGTAGTCCTAGTAAAACCAGAATGCATGACTTGTTTCTGGACGTATGAATTACGTGTCTTTATTGCCTTTGCTCAACGACTTGTGTACTAGCTAGAATTATCTTCACAACCATCTTATATCAAATTTATTGTGTGCTATATTTCATGCTATATGTAAAATAAGCGGCATTGTAAGTTTGTAAAATGTTGTGTAAAAGTTTGAACGCGAAATATTATTATAATCAGTTTTTCATATAGAATTGTAGTAGTTGAATTGTATATTAGCTACTAAGTATGAACTTAACGGGTAGGTACTACCCGAATTTAAACTTATAAAACGCTAATATGAAGAAAAAGCTTTTATAAATGAGTTCATATTATGCTACGAAATACTATTAACTACTCTTAATATTCTGTATGATTAACTTGTTCCATTTAACTATTTTGAAGGAAATGGCACCGACTACTCGACACACCGTGAATATGAATGAAGAGGAATTCCGTACTTTTCTAGCTTCAAACATAGCCGCAGTACAGGCTGCGCTACATACCAACAATAACCTTGGATCTAGCAGTACAGGAAATCGTGTAGGATGCACCTACAAAGAATTCACTGCCTGCAAACCTTTGGAATTTGATGGAACCGAAGGACCGATCGGATTGAAACGGTGGACCGAGAAGGTCGAATCGGTGTTTGCCATAAGTAAGTGTACTGAAGAGGACAAAGTAAAGTACGCTACGCATACCTTCACAGGTTCTGCGTTAACATGGTGGAATACCTATCTAGAGCAAGTGGGACAAGACGATGCGTACGCACTACCGTGGTCAGCATTCAAGCACTGGATGAACGAGAAGTACCGTCCCAGAACCAAGGTCAATAAGCTCAAGACAGAACTTAGAGGGTTACGAACCCAAGGATTTGATATTACCACGTACGAAAGACGATTCACAGAATTGTGCCTATTGTGTCCGGGAGCATTCGAAGATGAGGAAGAGAAGATCGACGCGTTTGTGAAAGGATTACCGGAAAGAATCCAAGAAGATATAAGTTCACACGAGCCCGCCTCCATACAACAGGCATGTAGAATGGCTCACAAACTCGTAAACCAGATTGAAGAAAGAATTAAAGAACAGACTGCTGAAGAGGCCAATGTGAAGCAAGTCAAAAGAAAGTGGGAGGAAAACGGTGATAAGAATCACCAATACAACAACAACAGCAATTACAACAATAATCGCAACAATTATCCCAACAATCGCAACATCAATCGCAACTACAACAAACGGCCCAACAACAACAACAACTACAACAACAACAGCAACTACAACAATCATCCCAACAACAATAATAACCGCAACAACAACAACAATCAGAAGCAGCTATGCCAAAGGTGTGAAAAGAATCACTCGGGGTTCTGCACCAAATTTTTGCAACAAGTGTAAAAGAAATGGTCATAGCGCGGCGAAGTGTGAGGTCTACGGACCAGGGGTTAATAGAACGAAAGGAACAAATGGTGTCGGAACGAGTAATGGCGGAGCAAGTAGTGTCGGAGCAAGTTATGCCAATGTAGTTTGTTATAAATGTGGAAAACCGGGCCACATTATTAGAAATTGCCCGAACCAGGAGAACACGAATGGACAAGGCCGTGGAAGAGTTTTCAATATTAATGCGGCAGAGGCACAGGAAGACCCGGAGCTTGTTACGGGTACGTTTCTTATTGACAATAAATCTGCTTACGTTTTATTTGATTCGGGTGCGGATAGAAGCTATATGAGTAGAGATTTTTGTGCTAAATTAAGTTGTCCATTGACGCCTTTGGATAGTAAATTTTTACTCGAATTAGCAAATGGTAAATTAATTTCAGCAGATAATATATGTCGGAATCGAGAAATTAAACTGGTTAGCGAAACATTTAAGATTGATTTGATACCAGTAGAGTTAGGGAGTTTTGATGTGATAATCGGTATGGACTGGTTGAAAGAAGTGAAAGCGGAGATCGTTTGTTACAAAAATGCAATTCGCATTATACGAGAAAAAGGAAAACCCTTAATGGTGTACGGAGAAAAGGGCAACACGAAGCTACATCTTATTAGTAATTTGAAGGCACAAAAACTAATAAGAAAAGGTTGCTATGCTGTTCTAGCACACGTCGAGAAAGTACAAACTGAAGAAAAGAGCATCAATGATGTTCCCATTGCAAAAGAATTTCCCGATGTATTTCCGAAAGAATTACCGGGATTACCCCCACATCGATCCGTTGAATTTCAAATAGATCTTGTACCAGGAGCTGCACCAATAGCTCGTGCTCCTTACAGACTCGCACCCAGCGAGATGAAAGAACTGCAAAGCCAATTACAAGAACTTTTAGAGCGTGGTTTCATTCGACCAAGCACATCACCGTGGGGAGCTCCTGTTTTGTTTGTCAAGAAGAAAGATGGTACATTCAGGTTGTGTATCGACTACCGAGAGTTGAACAAACTTACCATCAAGAACCGCTACCCACTACCGAGAATCGATGACTTATTTGATCAACTACAAGGCTCGTCTGTTTATTCAAAGATTGACTTACGTTCCGGGTATCATCAAATGCGGGTGAAAGAAGATGATATTCCAAAGACTGCTTTCAGAACACGTTACGGTCATTACGAGTTTATGGTCATGCCGTTTGGTTTAACTAATGCACCAGCTGTGTTCATGGACCTTATGAACCGAGTGTGTGGACCATACCTTGACAAGTTTGTCATTGTTTTCATTGATGACATACTTATTTACTCAAAGAATGACCAAGAACACGGTGAACATTTGAGAAAGGTGTTAGAAGTATTGAGGAAGGAAGAATTGTACGCTAAGTTTTCAAAGTGTGCATTTTGGTTGGAAGAAGTTCAATTCCTCGGTCACATAGTGAACAAAGAAGGTATTAAGGTGGATCCGGCAAAGATAGAAACTGTTGAAAAGTGGGAAACCCCGAAAACTCCGAAACACATACGCCAGTTTTTAGGACTAGCTGGTTACTACAGAAGGTTCATCCAAGACTTTTCCAGAATAGCAAAACCCTTGACTGCATTAACGCATAAAGGGAAGAAATTTGAATGAAATGATGAACAAGAGAAAGCGTTTCAGTTATTGAAGAAAAAGCTAACTACGGCACCTATATTGTCATTGCCTGAAGGGAATGATGATTTTGTGATTTATTGTGATGCATCAAAGCAAGGTCTCGGTTGTGTATTAATGCAACGAACGAAGGTGATTGCTTATGCGTCTAGACAATTGAAGATTCACGAACAAAATTATACGACGCATGATTTGGAATTAGGCGCGGTTGTTTTTGCATTAAAGACTTGGAGGCACTACTTATATGGGGTCAAAAGTATTATATATACCGACCACAAAAGTCTTCAACACATATTTAATCAGAAACAACTGAATATGAGGCAGCGTAGGTGGATTGAATTATTGAATGATTACGATTTTGAGATTCGTTACCACCCGGGGAAGGCAAATGTGGTAGCCGATGCCTTGAGCAGGAAGGACAGAGAACCCATTCGAGTAAAATCTATGAATATAATGATTCATAATAACATTACTACTCAAATAAAGGAGGCGCAACAAGGAGTTTTAAAAGAGGGAAATTTAAAGGATGAAATACCCAAAGGATCGGAGAAGCATCTTAATATTCGGGAAGACGGAACCCGGTATAGGGCTGAAAGGATTTGGGTACCAAAATTTGGAGATATGAGAGAAATGGTACTTAGAGAAGCTCATAAAACCAGATACTCAATACATCCTGGAACGGGGAAGATGTACAAGGATCTCAAGAAACATTTTTGGTGGCCGGGTATGAAAGCCGATGTTGCTAAATACGTAGGAGAATGTTTGACGTGTTCTAAGGTCAAAGCTGAGCATCAGAAACCATCAGGTCTACTTCAACAACCCGAAATCCCGGAATGGAAATGGGAAAACATTACCATGGATTTCATCACTAAATTGCCAAGGACTGCAAGTGGTTTTGATACTATTTGGGTAATAGTTGATCGTCTCACCAAATCAGCACACTTCCTACCAATAAGAGAAGATGACAAGATGGAGAAGTTAGCACGACTGTATTTGAAGGAAGTCGTCTCTAGACATGGAATACCAATCTCTATTATCTCTGATAGGGATGGCAGATTTATTTCAAGATTCTGGCAGACATTACAGCAAGCATTAGGAACTCGTCTAGACATGAGTACTGCCTATCATCCACAAACTGATGGGCAGAGCGAAAGGACGATACAAACGCTTGAAGACATGCTACGAGCATGTGTTATTGATTTCGGAAACAGTTGGGATCGACATCTACCGTTAGCAGAATTTTCCTACAACAACAGCTACCATTCAAGCATTGAGATGGCGCCGTTTGAAGCACTTTATGGTAGAAAGTGCAGGTCTCCGATTTGTTGGAGTGAGGTGGGGGATAGACAGATTACGGGTCCGGAGATTATACAAGAAACTACCGAGAAGATCATCCAAATTCAACAACGGTTGAAAACCGCCCAAAGTCGACAAAAGAGCTACGCTGACATTAAAAGAAAAGATATAGAATTTGAAATTGGAGAGATGGTCATGCTTAAAGTTTCACCTTGGAAAGGCATTGTTCGATTTGGTAAACGAGGGAAATTAAATCCAAGGTATATTGGACCATTCAAGATTATTGATCGTGTCGGACCAGTAGCTTACCGACTTGAGTTACCTCAACAACTCGCGGCTGTACATAACACTTTCCACGTCTCGAATTTGAAGAAATGTTTTGCTAAAGAAGATCTCACTATTCTGTTAGATGAAATCCAAATCAACGAAAAACTCCAATTCATCGAAGAACCCGTCGAAATAATGGATCGTGAGGTTAAAAGACTTAAGCAAAACAAGATACCAATTGTTAAGGTTCGATGGAATGCTCGTAGAGGACCCGAGTTCACCTGGGAGCGTGAAGATCAGATGAAGAAGAAATACCCGCGTCTATTTCCAGAAGATTCGTCAACACCTTCAACAGCTTAAAATTTCGGGACGAAATTTATTTAACGGGTAGGTACTGTAGTGACCCGAACTTTTCCATGTTTATATATATTAATTGAGATTGATGTTTACATGATTAAATGTTTCCAACATGTTAAGCAATCAAACTTGTTAAGACTTGATTAATTGAAATAGGTTTCATATAGACAATTGACCACCCAAGTTGACCGGTGATTCACGAACGTTAAAACTTGTAAAAAACTATATGATGACATATATATGGTTATATATATAGTTAACATGATATTATGATAAGTAAACATATCATTAATTATATTAACAATGAACTACATATGTAAAAACAAGACTACTAACTTAATGATTTTGAAACGAGACATATATGTAACGTTTATCGTTGTAACGACATTTAATGTATATATATCATATTAAGAGATATTCGTACATCATAATATCATGATAATATAATAATTTAAAATCTCTTTTGATATTATAAACATTGGGTTAACAACATTTAACAAGATCGTTAACCTAAAGGTTTCAAAACAACACTTACATGTAACGACTAACGATGACTTAACGACTCAGTTAAAATGTATATACATGTAGTGTTTTAATATGTATTTATACACTTTTGAAAGACTTCAATACACTTATCAAAATACTTCTACTTAACAAAAATGCTTACAATTACATTCTCGTTCAGTTTCATCAACAATTCTACTCGTATGCACCCGTATTCGTACTCGTACAATACACAGCTTTTAGATGTATGTACTATTGGTATATACACTCCAATGATCAGCTCTTAGCAGCCCATGTGAGTCACCTAACACATGTGGGAACCATCATTTGGCAACTAGCATGAAATATCTCATAAGATTACAAAAATATGAGTAATCATTCATGACTTATTTACATGAAAACAAAATTACATATCCTTTATATCTAATCCATACACCAACGACCAAAAACACCTACAAACACTTTCATTCTTCAATTTTCTTCATCTAATTGAACTCTCTCAAGTTCTATCTTCAAGTTCTAAGTGTTCTTCATAAATTCCAAAAGTTCTAGTTTCATAAAATCAAGAATACTTTCAAGTTTGCTAGCTCACTTCCAATCTTGTAAGGTGATCATCCAACCTCAAGAAATCTTTGTTTCTTACAGTAGGTTATCATTCTAATACAAGGTAATAATCATATTCAAACTTTGGTTCAATTTCTATAACTATAACAATCTTATTTCAAGTGATGATCTTACTTGAACTTGTTTTCGTGTCATGATTTTGCTTCAAGAACTTTGAGCCATCCAAGGATCCATTGAAGCTAGATCCATTTTTCTCTTTTCCAGTAGGTTCATCCAAGGAACTTAAGGTAGTAATGATGTTCATAACATCATTCGATTCATACATATAAAGCTATCTTATTCGAAGGTTTAAACTTGTAATCACTAGAACATAGTTTAGTTAATTCTAAACTTGTTCGCAAACAAAAGTTAATCCTTCTAACTTGACTTTTAAAATCAACTAAACACATGTTCTATATCTATATGATATGCTAACTTAATGATTTAAAACCTGGAAACACGAAAAACACCGTAAAACCGGATTTACGCCGTCGTAGTAACACCGCGGGCTGTTTTGGGTTAGTTAATTAAAAACTATGATAAACTTTGATTTAAAAGTTGTTATTCTGAGAAAATGATTTTTATTATGAACATGAAACTATATCCAAAAATTATGGTTAAACTCAAAGTGGAAGTATGTTTTCTAAAATGGTCATCTAGACGTCGTTCTTTCGACTGAAATGACTACCTTTACAAAAACGACTTGTAACTTATTTTTCCGACTAGAAACCTATACTGTTTTTGTTTAGATTCATAAAATAGAGTTCAATATGAAACCATAGCAATTTGATTCACTCAAAACGGATTTAAAATGAAGAAGTTATGGGTAAAACAAGATTGGATAATCTTTCTCATTTTAGCTACGTGAAAATTGGTAACAAATCTATTCCAACCATAACTTAATCAACTTGTATTATATATTATGTAATCTTGAGATACCATAGACACGTATACAATGTTTCGACCTATCATGTCGACACATCTATATATATTTCGGAACAACCATAGACACTCTATATGTGAATGTTGGAGTTAGCTATACAGGGTTGAGGTTGATTCCAAAATATATATAGTTTGAGTTGTGATCAATACTGAGATACGTATACACTGGGTCGTGGATTGATTCAAGATAATATTTATCGATTTATTTCTGTACATCTAACTGTGGACAACTAGTTGTAGGTTACTAACGAGGACAGCTGACTTAATAAACTTAAAACATCAAAATATATTAAAAGTGTTGTAAATATATTTTGAACATACTTTGATATATATGTAAATATTGTTATAGGTTCGTGAATCAACCAGTGGCCAAGTCTTACTTCCCGACGAAGTAAAAATCTGTGAAAGTGAGTTATAGTCCCACTTTTAAAATATAATATTTTTGGGATGAGAATACATGCAGGTTTTATAAATGATTTACAAAATAGACACAAGTACGTGAAACTACATTCTATGGTTGAATTATCGAAATCGAATATGCCCCTTTTTATTAAGTCTGGTAATCTAAGAATTAGGGAACAGACACCCTAATTGACGCGAATCCTAAAGATAGATCTATTGGGCCTAACAAACCCCATCCAAAGTACCGAATGCTTTAGTACTTTGAAATTTATATCATATCCGAAGGGTGTCCCGGAATGATGGGGATATTCTTATATATGCATCTTGTTAATGTCGGTTACCAGGTGTTCACCATATGAATGATTTTTATCTCTATGTATGGGATGTGTATTGAAATATGAAATCTTGTGGTCTATTGTTACGATTTGATATATATAGGTTAAACCTATAACTCACCAACATTTTTGTTGACGTTTAAAGCATGTTTATTCTCAGGTGAATATTAAGAGCTTCCGCTGTTGCATACTAAAATAAGGACAAGATTTGGAGTCCATGTTTGTATGATATTGTGTAAAAACTGCATTCAAGAAACTGATTTCGATGTAACATATTTGTATTGTAAACCATTATGTAATGGTCGTGTGTAAACAGGATATTTTAGATTATCATTATTTGATAATCTACGTAAAGCTTTTTAAACCTTTATTTATGAAATAAAGGTTATGGTTTGTTTTAAAAATGAATGCAGTCTTTGAAAAACGTCTCATATAGAGGTCAAAACCTCGCAACGAAATCAATTAATATGGAACGTTTTTAATCAATAAGAACGGGACATTTCATAAAATGCATCAACAGAAGGTGTGAGTTGTAAGGAAACGAAGGAGGTGAATTTATAAAAAAATCTCTGACAGAACAATTAAAATGGATGATCGCATTTAAAGCGGATCCTAATTCCCTTGATTACCGGAGAGTCAAATCTTATTAAGAAGATTTTCTTTAAATCCCTTGAAATCTGGGAATCAATCATATCTACGTCAAATGATAAGATGAATCTACACTTACTCATTTCACTCTTCTATGTTAGCTTCATGCGTACTATTCATATAAATGGATTGTTTATCCAAATTATTTGCTGATGATAAAACTCTAATTTTCAGCCCGTATGCATCATGAAAACATACTTATTATCATTCACGACCTTTCCACTCAAATTTCGGGACGAAATTTCTTTAACGGGTAGGTACTGTGACAACCCGGAAATTTCCAACCAAATTTAAACTTTAATCTTTATATGTTTCCGACACGATAAGCAATATTTGTTAAGTTAAATTTCAAGAATTTTAAACTATGTTCATACATTCATTCAACCTCGACCAAGTTCCAACGATTCACGAACCATTAAACGAATATGATTATATATGTATATGTGTATATATATTATAACTTGAAACGTAAACAAAATATTAGTTTAAATACTTTACATGATTGTATCTGTTTCAAAATGTTTATCAATGGAATTAGAAGATAAGATCAAATGATTGAATTATCAGATATATTGAATTATGATTACAAGTCTCTGTTGAAAGGCCCACGTTGATTTGAGAAATCTTTCCATTTTAACAATATTCGAGAAATGGTAAAGTGATTTATAAATAAGAACAAATTGTCAATCATTGAGAACTAGACAAAGGATAGTGGAAGATTGAATCTCATAAAGACTCGATTGATCTATTTAGTTTCAAACGTACAAAAAACGTTTTCAGTTTAAAAGAAACTTTATTATTAAAACGTATATAACTTTTATAAATATCTAGAACCACTTTTGACAACTCATTACTTAACTAGAATGATAAAGATAACGATATTTATATTTTATTTTATTAAATATATATAACGATTTAAATTAATATTATATATATTTATACTCGTATTATACGTACATAGTTTTATACTTTTACTATACTTAAACTTTACCTTTACTTTATTTTTACTTTACTTTAACTTTAATAATTCATACTTTAATATTTCACTTTAATAATTCATACTTTAATAATTCACTTTAATAATTCATACTTTAATAATTCACTTTAATAATTCATACTTTAATAATTCACTTTAATAATTCATACTTTAATAATTCACTTTAATAATTCAAAAATCTATTATAAATAGAATTCAATAGGTTTCATTATTTCATAGAAACTTGAAAATATTTTTCTCTAAACTCTCTCAATCGATTTACATATATATATTTACTCCGTATTATTTCAAGATATTATTAGTATACATAAAATATTACGACGGAGTGCTGACCGAGTGATTTCGAAATTGTTTTTCGAGTAGGATAGGATGAAGGAAATTATGGGTTATAGCTATGGAGGTGATTGAGTATGGTTCATGGGTATGCTCGTGAGGTCAATATAGTGTTTATCATTTTCGTTGCATCTACGTACCTTTCCTGCAATATTGAATCTCAATATTGATACGTGAGTACTCATAATTTAACTTTTACATACTAATAGTGTATCCCTGACTAGTGCTCGAGTATTTAGGATTATGCATGCTTGTACTTTTGATATTGCCCTTAGACAGGTTAGGTTGAATCTTGAATTAGTTACACTTGCGGTTGAGATAAGGTATAAGATATGCATGTCCTTGGAAAGCTAGCGAAAAATTAAGAACTTTTCCTTTAGATATCGAATGGTTTCGATGAACGGATTAGAAGTTATAATCAATTGAATTTTCGATATTTTTATCAAAAATGATTATTATTATCGTCGTTTTTATCGTCGTTCTAGTTTTATCTTATTATTATCATTATTATTATCTTTATCAATAAAACGGATTTATCATTAAAAATTGTTATTTTTTTTATTTATTACTATCGTTATTATCGTTAAAGTTATAATTAGTATTATTATTATTATCCAATTATTATTATTATTATTATTATTATTATTATTATTATTATTATTAGTATTATTATTATTATTATTATCATTATTAATATATATATCATTATTTAAAAATGGTTATTGTTATTGTTATTGTTATTATTATTATTACTATATTACCATTAGGATAATTATTAGTATTATCGTTAGTAATGTTATAGTAACTATCATTATTAATATTAGTGTAATTAAAACAAATATTTGTAACACCTAATTATTTTGATTACTATTATTATCATTATTATGAACACGATATAAAAGACGATTAAAAGCTATTAAACGAAACGATTAGGAATAAATGAGTAAGAGTATCATGATGAAATTAAAATATTATAAGATATTGATTTAGATAAAATTATCGTTCTTATTATTTTTTATCATTACTATTATTATTAAAAGTATCGGTAGTATTAAAACTATCATTTTAACAAAAATTATCATTTTAATAGAAATGTCATTGTTACTATAAAATATCATTATTGTTATTATTTTAAATAGAATTATTATTTTTAAAGATAATATTAAAATTTATCGTAAATATTAAAGTTATCATAATTAGAATTATCGTTTTATCATAATGTCATCTTAGTAATTATAAATATTGATATTTTTATAATAATAATTATTATTACAAAATAATACAACTTTTACTTACTATTCATTATAGATATTATTTTATCAAATAAATATGTGATACAAACATATTTTACTACGTGTAATAACTTACTTTAATAATATCTATCATATTATCTTTATGATATTAAATGAACCCTATCAATTTTATTACTTAATATATATAAAAGTATATTTTATTATATAAATCTAATATAAAATTTTATTTATTAATAAATAAATTATATTATTTACTCTAATAAATCTTTTAAAAATATTTAAAAATATAAAACGACGATATTTAAACTATATATTAATCATGTATAGATTTTTGGAAATTATTTTGAGTCAAATTTACTTTTGTTGACTTTTGCATATTAGTCTCGAGCATTAGGATTGTGGTACACTATGACTTGACCTAATTTGTTAGACAAATATTAACCAACACATAAATATATATAATTAATTTAGGTTCGTGAATCCGAGGCCAACCTTGCACTTGTTCAATGACGTTATATGTATTTTTACTACGAAATACAGTATGGTGAGTTTCATTTGCCCTTTTACCCTTTATATTTTTGGGACTGAGAATACATGCGTTTTTATAAATGTTTGACGAAATAGACACAACTAATTGAAACTACATTCTATGGTTGAATTATCAAAATCGAATATGCCCCTTTTATTAAAGTCTGGTAATCTAAGAATTAGGGAACAGACACCCTAATTGACGCGAATCCTAAAGATAGATCTATTGGGCCTAACAAACCACATCCAAAGTACCGGATGCTTTAGTACTTCGAAATTTATATCATGTCCGAAGGAGGATCCCGGAATGATAGGGGATATTCTTATATGTATCTAGTTAATGTCGGTTACCAGGTGTTCACCATATGAATGATTATTTTTGTCTCTATGCATGGGACGTATATTTATGAGAACTGGAAATGAAATTCTTGTGGTCTATTAAAATGATGGAAATAAATGATTATGATAAACTAATGAACTCACCAACCTTTTGGTTGACACTTTAAAGCATGTTTAGTCTCAGGTGTTAAAGAAATCTTCCGCTGTGCATTTGCTCATTTTAAAGATATTACTTGGAGTCTTTCATAGCATATTTCGAAGAACGTTGCATTCGAGTCATTGAGTTCATCAAAGATTATTATTAAATCAATGTATAGTTGGATAGTGGATATTATGAAATGGTATGCATGCCTGTTAATTTTCGATGTAAAGAAAGTTTGTCTTTTAAAAACGAATGCAATGTTTGTAAAATGTATCATATAGAGGTCAAATACCTCGCAATGTAATCAACTATTGTGAATCGTTTATAATGTATATGAACGGGTCCTTTCAGTTGGTATCAGAGCGGTAGTCTTAGCGAACCAGGTCTGCATTAGTGTGTCTAACTGATAAGTCGATAGGATGCATTAGTGAGTCTGGACTTCGACCGTGTCTGCATGTCAAAAGTTTTGCTTATCATTTTGTGTCGAAAATTAACTACTTATCATCCTCAGGAAATTACCTGCTTATCATTTTTAGTCTAAGACACGTCTTGCTGCATTGATTGCATGAATAGTGTATAGACAAAAATTCATATCTTAGCATATCTGCTAAATCATATCTTATCGTATCTGTTACTTTAAACTTTGCCTGACATATCCCGCAAAGTCCTCCGTAATCTACGAAATCTTTTGATCTATATATATATATATATATATATATATATATATATATATATATATATATATATATATATATATATATATATATATATATATATATATATATATATATATATATATATATATATATATATATATATATATATATATCCTATGTAATTAGAATACCATCTGTGACAACCCGAAAATTTCCAACCAAATTTAAACTTTAATCTTTATATGTTTCCGACACAATAAGCAATATTTGTTAAGTTAAATTTCAAGAATTTTAAACTATGTTCATACATTCATTCAACTTCGACCAAGTTCCAACGATTCACGAACCATTAAACGAATATGATTATATATGTATATGTGTATATATATTATAACTTGAAACGTAAATGAAATATTATATTAAATACTTTATATGATTGTATCTGTTTCAAAATGTTTATCAATGGAATTAGAAGATAAGATCAACTGATTGAATTATCAGATATATTAAATTATGATTACAAGTCTCTGTTGAAAGGCCCACGTTGATTTGAGAAATCTTTCCATTTTAACAATATTCGGAAAATGGTAAAGTAATTTATAAATAAGAACAAATTGTCAATCATTGAGAACTAGACAAAGGATAGTGGAAGATTGAATCTCATAAAGACTCGATTGATCTATTTAGTTTCAAACGTACAAAAACGTTTTCAGTTTAAAAAGAACTTTATTATTAAAACGTATATAACTTTTATAAATATCTAGAACCACTTTTGACAACTCATTACTTAACTAGTATGATAAAGATAACGATATTTATATTTTATTTTATTAAATATATATAACGATTTAAATTAATATTATATATATTTATACGCGTATAATACGTACATAGTTTTATACTTTTACTATACTTAAACTTTACCTTTACTTTATTTTTACTTTAACTTTAATAATTCACTTTAATAATTCATACTTTAATAATTTATACTTTAATAATTCACTTTAATAATTCATACTTTAATAATTCACTTTAATAATTCATACTTTAATAATTCACTTTAATAATTCATACTTTAATAATTCATTTTAATAATTCAAAAATCTATTATAAATAGAATTCAATAGGTTTCATTATTTCATAGAAACTTGAAAATATTTTTCTCTAAACTCTCTCAATCGATTTACATATATATATTTACTCCGTATTATTTCAAGATATTATTAGTATACATAAAATATTACGACGGAGTGTTGTCTGAGTGATTTCGAAATTGTTTTTCGAGTAGGATAGGATTAAGGAAATTATGGGTTATAGCTATAGAGGTGATTGAGTATGGTTCATGGGTATGCTCGTGAGGTCAATATAGTGTTTATCATTTCCGTTGCGTCTACGTACCTTTCCTGCAATATTGAATCTCAATATTGATACGTGAGTACTCATAATTTAACTTTTACATACTAATAGTGTATCCTTGACTAGTGCTCGAGTATTTAGGATTATGCATGCTTGTACTTTTGATATTGCCCTTAGACAGGTTAGGTTGAATCTTGAATTAGTTACACTTGCGGTTGAGATAAGGTATAAGATATGCATGTCCTTGGAAAGCTAGCGAAAAATTAAGAACTTTTCCTTTAGATATCGAATGGTTTCGATGAACGGATTAGAAGTTATAATCAATTGAATTTTCGATATTTTTATTAAAAATGATTATTATTATCGTCGTTTTTATCGTCGTTCTAGTTTTATCTTATTATTATCATTATTATTTTCTTTATCAATAAAAGGGATTTATCATTAAAAATTGTTTTCTCTATTACTATCGTTATTATCGTTAAAGTTATAATTAGTATTATTATTATTATTATCCCATTATCATTATCATTATTATTATTATTATTATTATTAGTATTATTATTATTATTATTATTATTATTATCATTATTAATATATATATATATATATCATTATTTAAAAATGGTTATTGTTATTGTTATTATTATTATTACTATATTATCATTAAGATAATTATTAGTATTATCGTTAATAATATTATAGTAACTATCATTATTAATATTAGTGCAATTAAAACAAATAATTGTAACACCTAAATATTTTGATTACTATTATTATCATTATTATGAACACGATATAAAAGACGATTAAAAGCTGTTAAACGAAACGATTAGGAAATAATGAGTAAGAGTATCATGATGAAATTAAAATATTATAAGATATTAATTTAGATAAAATTATCGTTCTTATTATTTTTATCATTACTATTATTATTAAAAGTATCGTTAGTATTAAAACTATTATTTTAACAAAAATTATCATTTTAATAGAAATGTCATTGTTACTATAAAATATCATTATTATTATTATTTTAAATAGAATTATTATTTTAAAGATAATATTAAAAATTATCGTAAATATTAAAGTTATCATAATTAGAATTATCGTTTTATCATAATGTCATCTTAGTAATTATAAATATTGATATTTTTATAATAATAATTATTATTACAAAATAATACAACTTTTACTTACTATCATTATATATATTATTTTATCAAATAAATATGTGATACAAACATATTTTACTACGTGTAATAACTTACTTTAATAATACCTATCATATTATCTTTATGATATTAAATGAACCCTATAAATTTTATTACTTAATATATATAAAAGTATATTTGATTATATAAATTTAATATAAAATTTTATTTATTAATAAATAAATTATATTATTTACTCTAATAAATCTTTTTAAAATATTTAAAAATATAAAACGACGATATTTAAACTATATATTAATCATGTATAGATTTTTAGAAATTATTTTGAGTCAAATTTACTTTTGTTGACTTTTGCATATTAGTCTCGAGCATTAGGATTGTGGTACACTATGACTTGACCTAATTTGTTAGACAAATATTGACCAACATATAAATATATATAATTAATTTAGGTTCGTGAATCCGAGGCCAACCTTGCACTTGTTCAATGACGTTATATGTATTTTTACTACGAAATACAGTATTGTGAGTTATAGTCCCACTTTTAAAATCTAATATTTTTGGGATGAGAATACATGCAGGTTTTATAAATGATTTACAAAATAGACACAAGTACGTGAAACTACATTCTATGGTTGAATTATCGAAATCGAATATGCCCTTTTTATTAAGTCTGGTAATCTAAGAATTAGGGAACAGACACCCTAATTGACGCGAATCCTAAAGATAGATCTATTGGGCCTAACAAACCCCATCCAAAGTACCGAATGCTTTAGTACTTCGAAATTTATATCATGTCCGAAGGAGGATCCCGGAATGATAGGGGATATTCTTATATGTATCTAGTTAACGTCGGTTACCAGGTGTTCACCATATGAATGATTATTTTTGTCTCTATGCATGGGACGTATATTTATGAGAACTGAAAATGAAATTCTTGTGGTCTATTAAAATGATGGAAATAAATGATTATGATAAACTAATGAACTCACCAACCTTTTGGTTGACACTTTAAAGCATGTTTATTCTCAGGTGTTAAAGAAATCTTCCGCTGTGCATTTGCTCCTTTTAAAGATATTACTTGGAGTCTTTCATAGCATATTTTGAAGAACGTTGCATTCGAGTCATTGAGTTCATCAAAGATTATTATTAAATCAATTTATAGTTGGATAGTGGATATTATGAAATGGTATGCATGCCTGTCAATTTTCGATGTAAAGAAAGTTTGTCTTTTAAAAACGAATGCAATGTTTGTAAAATGTATCATATAGAGGTCAAATACCTCGCAATGTAATCAACTATTGTGAATCGTTTATAATGTATATGAACGGGTCCTTTTAGTTGGTATCAGAGCGGTGGTCTTAGCGAACCAGGTCTGCATTAGTGTGTCTAACTGATAAGTCGATAGGATGCATTAGTGAGTCTGGACTTCGACCGTATCTGCATGTCAAAAGTTTTGCTTATCATTTTGTGTCGAAAATTAACTACTTATCATCCTCAGAAAATTACCTGCTTATCATTTTTAGTCTAAGACACGTCTTGCTGTATTGATTGCATGAATAGTGTATAGACAAAAATTCATATCTTAGCATATCTGCTAAATCATATCTTATCGTATCTGTTACTTTAAACTTTGCCTGACATATCCCGCAAAGTCCTCCGTAATCTACGAAATCTTTTGATCTATATATATATATATATATATATATATATATATATATATATATATATATATATATATTCTATGTAATTAGAATACCATCCGTTAGCCAAAATTATTTC
This sequence comes from Rutidosis leptorrhynchoides, assembly GCF_046630445.1. Lineage (NCBI taxonomy): Eukaryota > Viridiplantae > Streptophyta > Magnoliopsida > Asterales > Asteraceae > Rutidosis > Rutidosis leptorrhynchoides. The sequence continues at coordinate 238,332,043 of NC_092338.1, read as the reverse complement.
ATATCGAAAAAAAAATCCTTTATCCAATCGTACGAAATGGAATTCGTCATCAGTTCAAGTCACTCAGATTCCGAAATGGAATCCCATTCAAGCTCCGAAAGTAGTGTGACCGGAATAGATCAACCAATCAGTCATCACCTATTCTGGATGAATTGGGGATGGGTTCGTAGCCTCCTCAGTCATTGGAGACAAGAAGAAGGTGATCCCTTCCATCCACCACATTGCCCTCTTGATGAAGAACCTGAAGCACTTACCGGCGAACCTGTCCGAAACACCATTTTCTCGCTCATTTCCAGAGTATCTCGTCACGATTATATATTACATCAAATTTTAGATTTTATTTATCCGCTCGTCCGAACCGACAATCACCCCGGTGTAATAGAAGAAGTCAACGAGCTTCGCGCTCGGGTAGTGGCTTTGGAGAATATGGTGCAGAGATTACAAACACCAGCAGCAGCATCAGCAGCATAACCAGTACCACCATCATCAATGTGATGACCAGGAAATTTTCGATCAAATTTAAACTTTAATCTTTATATATATCCGACACGATAAGCAAAATCTGTAATGTTGAGTCTCGAAAGTTTTGAAACTATATTTCTGTAATCAAATATCCTTTGACCATGCCAAACGATTCACGAACAATTATGTGTAAATAAATATATATGCATATACATGTGTGCTTATTAAATTGAGATATATTAATAAAACATTGAACGGATTAGTTAATATGAATATAAGCTATGAGATCTATTTTTTTTTGAACTTGGAAATGCTATCAAGGTATTGAATGAATAATATGTTACATAAACATATTTGTTCGGTGTAAGTTTATCGACGAGATTAAAAGATAATATCAAATGATTGATTCATCAAATACATTGTATGATTACGAGTCACCGTTGAGAGGCCCACTTTGGATTTAGGAACCTTTCCTTTTAACGGTATTCGGAAATTGGTAAAGTGATTACAAGTAAGAACAAATGTGTCAATTCACGAAAGTTAGACAAAAGTTAGTGGTAAAATTAAATTTCATAATATATGATTGTTTTTTTTTTAAACGAGCGGATACACTTTTCGACCCAATAGAATCTGATTATGAAAATATTTTGTTTAAATAACTTAATTTGAATATATAAATAGGATATCAGTTATTAGAATTAAATATATAAATAACTCGCAACGCGTATATGAATACTGAAAATATATATGATTTTAAAATAAACGGTGATCCGGAAATGAATTCTATAAATTTTAGGCTTACTAAAAGTGTATTTAGGATCTAGTTATTTAATTTTAACACTTTTTATATTTTACCCAAAAATGAGAGGGACAGTTGATGTAATTTTTATTTATTAATTAATGATCAAATTTTATATCATAATGACCAAAATAAATAAATATAGTTAATTTAAAAATTTGGGATTTTTCTAAAAACTTTTATCCGCCACTAATTTTAAATAGTGCACGATAATAATTAGTGAGAAACTGTCGGCAGAATATCACGGCTGCTTAACTGTATCTTTGCATGTTTTTGCATGTTTATTTACATTAAAATTTTTAATATTATTATATTATTAATGTTATCCGTGATTTATGGGGTTAATAGTGTCGGTAAAATAGCAACGAAAATAATTGATGGCTGCTACTTTTGTTCTTGGATGTAGTGATCAAGTTGGAGTATATACTTATGTTTTTGTCGACATAAACAAAAAGACATAAGCACTTTTTTTTTTTTTTTTTTTTTTTAAACCAAGACTATCATGCATGAACATACATATTTTATTATTTTTATGCAAGTTGTAAATGCATATATATATGTTAGTCTTGCCTAATCTCACAAAACATGCACACACTTAAATTACGTAGTAGTATTATTATATTATTATTATTATTATTATTATTTTTATTAAGCATATGATTAGTATTAGTATTATGAGGAGCGATATCATTTGTATTATACATAAAATACTACGACGGGGCTCTGCCCGCGTGATTTCAAAAATGAGTTGTCAAGAGGAATAGGGCTCAGGAAATTATGGGTTATAGCTAAGGAGGTTATGGGTATGGATCACGGATATGCTTGTGAGGTCAAATTAGTGGTTGTCATCTCCGTTGCGTCTACGTACCTTTCCTACAATATTGAACCTCAATATTGATACGTGAGCACTCATAACTTAACTTTTATTTATCAAAAGTGTATCCCTGACTAGTGCTCGAGAAAATAAAATTATGCATGCTTGTATATTTGATATTGCCCCTAGATAGGTTATGTTGAATCTTAAAGGTTGTTATACTAGGGATGAGATAAGATATAAGATATGCATGTCGTTGGAAAGCTAGCGAAAAATTAAGAACTTTTCATTTAGATATCGAATGGATTCGACGAACGGTTGGAAAATTATGAAATAAACGAATTGTATAATTAATTTCGTAATTGAAATTGCTGATGATAATTAGTGAACTAATTTTCTGGGTTATAAAAAGTGGTTATTTGAATTCTACTCGTCGAGCAGATGAATTTTCATATAAAGCACGTCTCGTTTCGTTGAACGGTTGTCAAGTTATGGACAAAAGAAGTTTTGTAAATTTTGATGAAATGTTGAAACGGAAACTGAAATTCTCGCTGATCTGCGTTGTTTCAGATTAAAACAAAAATACCATTGAATTCTTTGCTGAAAGGTCTAACAAACGACTCTAGCCGTTTGTCAATTCGAGTCTCGACGATTTTTCTAAAAATCGTCAAAGTTGACTGTTTGGTCACATTTTAAAATTCTGAAAAGAACTGAAACTTTTTATTTGAAAATGTCAGTTTTGTATCAGTTGTCATGGTCGACCTGATGTGTGTTTACTTTTGCCAAAAATCATGTTATATCTTTGTAGTAACAAGAATTTGCAGGCTTTGACCGTTTGTCAATCCGAGTTTCGAGGAATTTTCTAAAAATCTCCAAAGTAGGCTACTCGGTCACTTTTGTAAATTTATTAAAGCTGAAAAATTAACTTTGAAACGCCGAAACCACGTTGGCAACTACGAGTTGTCTAGGTTTAGTTAACTTCTGTAAAATTTATGCTTAATCTTTTTGGTAATGTGTAACTTTTATCTTTGGCCGTTTATCAATCGGAGTTCCGATAATTTTTCTAAAAATCGCTGAAGTGGCCGTTTAGTCATGTTTGACCGAAAAATCACTTTTGTATAAGTTATTGTATTTTTGCATGCGACCTCGTTTTTACTTTAACCTTTGACTTTTGACCTTGAACTTTGACTTTTCCCGTTAACTTTTCAGTTAATTTTTTCGTGTTGACTTTCTCTAAATACTAAAATACTATTTTATGATTATGATACCATTTGTGTTACGTTGTTTCACACGTCACCTTTTACTAGAATTTTAAATGAGCATGGGTAATATAACATGTTACTATACTGTTGAGTCAGACTCGAGCATTAGGATTGTGGTACACTATGACTTGGCCTAAATTGTTAGACAAATATTGACCGTCATATAAATATATATAATTAATATAGGTTCGTGAATCCAAGGCCAACCTTACACTTGTTCGATGATGTTATATGTATTTTTACTACAAAATACAGTATGTGAGTTTCATTTGCTTTTTTTTTCCCTTTATATTTTTGGGACTGAGAATAAATGCGCTTTTATAAATGTTTGACGAAATAGACACAAGTAATTGAAACTACATTCTATGGTTGAATTATCGAAATCGAATATGCCCCTTTTTATTAAAGTCTGGTAATCTAAGAATTAGGGAACAGACACCCTAATTGACGCGAATCCTAAAGATAGATCTATTGGGCCTAACAAACCCCATCCAAAGTACCGGATGCTTTAGTACTTCGAAATTTATATCATGTCCGAAGGAGGATCCCGGAATGATAGGGGATATTCTTATATGTATCTAGTTAATGTCGATTACCAGGTGTTCACCATATGAATGATTATTTTTATCTCTATGCATGGGACGTATATTTAAGAGAACTGGAAATGAAATTCTTGTGGTCTATAAAAATGATGAAAATAAATGATTATGATAAACTAATGAACTCACCAACCTTTTGGTTGACACTTGAAAGCATGTTTATTCTCAGGTTTGAAAGAGATCTTCCGCTGTGCATTAGCTGATTTTAAAGATATTACTTGGAGTCATTCATGACATATTTCAAAAGACGTTGCATTCGAGTCGTTGAAGTTCATTAAAGATTATATTTAAGTAGATGACAGATTAGGTCATTTATAGTTTGGATACTATGAAATGGTATGCATGCCTGTCAACTTTCGATGTAAATGAAAGCTTTTCTTTTAAAACGAATGCAATGTTTGTAAAATGTATCATATAGAGGTCAAATACCTCGCGATGTAATCATATGTTATTGTATTCGTCCTTATGGATTGGGACGGGTCATCTCATGTGGTATCAGAGCGGTGGTCTTAGCGAACCAGGTCTTGCATTAGTGTGTCTAACTGATAGTTGTTTAGATGCATTAGTGAGTCTGGACTTCGACCGTGTCTGCATGTCAAAAGTTTTGCTTATCATTTAGTCGGAAATCATCTACCTACCATCCTTAGGAAATTACCTGATTATCATTCTTTAGTCTATACGCGTTTTCTTGCATTTATTGCATAATAGTGTATAGACGAAATCTTATCCTGGCATATCTGTTACTGTGAACTTTGACTGACATCTTTCAAAGTTTCTTCCGTAATTTATGGGATTTTGATAATATATATACATATGTAAATTATGTATTGAAGAATATCAAATCTAATTCCTATAATCTATTTCATAACAAAATTCTTTCCCTAATCATACAAGATGGATCCCTCAACCAGTTCGAACTCCTCAGATTTCGATAGCTATGTCGATATGGATTTCCATTCGAGCTCCGAAAACAGTGTGACCGGAATAGATCAACCAATCAGTCATCATCTATTCTGGATGAAATGGGGATGGGTTCGTAGCCTCCTCAATTATTGGAGACAAGAAGAAGGTGATCCTTTCCATCCACCACATTACCCTCTTGGCGATGAAACTGAAGCACTTACCGGCGAACCTGTTCGTGAAACCATTTTCTCTCTCATTTCCAGAGTATCTCGTCACGATTATATACTACATCAAATTCTAGATTTTATTTATCCGCTCATCCCAACCAACAATCATCCCGGTATACTAGCAGAAGTTAACGAACTTCGTGCTCGTGTGACTGCTTTGGAGCTTATGGTGCAAGGATTACAAACACCATCAGCAGCACCAGCAGCATAATCAGTACCGCCAGTAACATCAACATCGCAAGCCTCAATACCCTAAGCACCAGCAGCATCACCGGCATCAACAACACCACCATCAACAACAGGATCATTACCACCACCAACAATCACATATGCATCACACACCTCAATATCCCAATCTATATATATGATATCAACGTCACACGCACCAAAGATACCAAGGAGTACCAACAACAACAAATGATGAAGTATTGATTCATAACTTCATCGGAGAAACATTCTGTGGTGATTATGTAATCTCTAAAGTTTTAGAGATTATCTATCTCAGCCTTAACCAAAAACTAGATGAGTGGACAGAGATGATAGAGAGAAGAACCGAAACCCTAACAAGACTAGTGCGTAAGGTACAAGCTAGACTTGTTTTACCAACAACATCAGCAGTACCAATAGCCTCACCAACACAGTCAAATGCTGTCAACATAGTGAGAATCGTCAACACCTCCAACCTCACAAGCTTCGCCAGTTCAAGAATCACTGTGGAAATCATTACGAATTAATAACGAGTATATTATATCAACGAGTTATGAAGTATTAACTCAGTTTCTCCAAAGAATTTATATGTATATCCTATATATATATATATAAAAAAAAAAAAAAATATTTAACCATAATAAATCTTTCTGTACTAAGCTATTATGTATGGAACTTAACTATCCGGTTAATTCATATTACTAATATGCTATGATGTACATTATTCGTTAACAATTTCATCATTGTTAACCACAATCTCTGCTTCAATTCAATGAATTCCGTCTCATAATAAGTCAAGTGTATCATTCAATAACATGTTTGATTTTACACTTTCATCTTCGATGCACTCGAAACTTTCTAGAAAACATCAATCGTACTTTGCGAAGTTCGCAAGAATTCTTCAAGCGTCAACATCCTTCACTGAAGAATATCAATAAGAATAAATATTGAAGTATTGACTACATTAGTGAAATACTCCGCAAAGATTATGAAATCTCTAATGTTTTAGAAAAAAAAAAAAAAAATTCATTTCTAATTCAATCTGAAAATCAAATGAGCTTAGTATGATTTAAACTCATTGAATCTGTATTACATCTGAAGAAAATATATTCACATATATTTTCATAAGGACTGTAATGAAAATTCTTATTCAAAACATTATTTGTGAATTTTTTTTAACGGGTAGGTAATACCCGAGAGATGTCTAAATTCACAATTAATATGTTACATTCTTTGAATCTGATTCAGCAATCACCAACTGTATTCACTACTCTCTCAACAATATACATTCTTTCGTAAAAATAAAAATAACTATTCTCATCCAAATTTGATTACATATTCTAATTTTGACAAATCAAAAAAATCCAAGTCAAGATTTAACAGAAGACATCACTCTTAGAATTCCTACATCTATCAAAGTCATACTTTGAATTCAAAACTGTGACAGAACATCACTTTTATTCGTAACACTCAGAAATAGATGAAATTCATTCGGGAATCAGGACGATTTTATCATTTGGATATTGACTATGACAATCTGCATTTAAAACCCTTCGAAATCCTGGAAGACACTTCAAACATTGAACAATCGAGATGATGATCCAACCACACATTATCCGAAGTCTTGTACCTGAAAAGCTCTCGAAACCAAAGTCGTAGTTTAACACGTACCCTCGTCGAATTCTTTAGCATTTATTAGCAAAAACAACACTTCGATTTCTTTTCAAAGTAGCCAATTTTGTCACAGCTCCAGCAAGTCAATTTCGATTTCTCAGTCGGACTAGTCTTATTATAACCCCGATAGATACGTTGCTCTTTCGTCATTATTACTGGGGAACCTTTCATATTCCACCATATTACCACCAGCGTTTAATCATCTGAAACACGATTCTTCTGAACCCACCTCGGATTGATAACCAGAGATTCAGATATTATAGCATTAAATGCAGAGGAAACATAAAAATGGTAGAAGGTTTAAACGGTCAAAATTTTGATGATAAAAGATAGTGAGTTGGTAAAGCTCAGAAAAAGAAAGGATTTGGTACTGAAAAACGGATTGAGCAAAGTATGAGGGAAGCCGTGGACAAATCATAGAGACTGAATCTGCCTTCAAAGGATCTAAATGATTCAGTGCCTGCTGAACTCGTTAGCAAACACCTTACTTCTTATTCTAAACCTTCACAGACAGATATTCTTCATCATCATCATATCTTAAATATTATAAGATATCTTCGTATCTTCCATTATACATATTCTCCATATTTCTGGAAATATCATCACAACTATTCTTATCAAGTATCATTTATCTCTCCGTAATATCTGCAAAATAAAAGAGACTGTGTTAGTTTCTAAATTCTGTAAAATTCGAATATGAATGTTTTTGAAGTAGTGTTGGGAACTGATGCATGAGTTAGTATAATATAATGACACTTGATCAACGTCATTATATTACAGTAATTCATGCTGAGTTTCTAATGGACGTGATGATTCACAGGACATACCGTCATCATGTGTCATTTACACGACTCTTACATTCTATCTAACCTCTAAATATATCAAGAAAATATTTCTTGATGATTCGGCCTTTTTCAGGATATTCTGGTAATTTGACAAATCAAGATATTACCCTTTCAAATTCTAACTTAGAACAATTACTATGTTCATTCTGAAATCCATACCTACGAATTCTGGACCATTACAAGAGCTATTTAATCGCAAGAAGAAGAAACGAAAGGACAAAGCTCCGAAATAGAAACTGGGGTATAAACCGCAGCAAATAGAAGAGAACATTAACTGTGGATGACAATGATTATAGAAGACAGAAGCAGGAACATCGAAGTATAAGGGAAGATATAAAACCCAACAACCACCCGTAAATTATAAACCGTATATGTCAATGCATATAGCAACGTAAAGACACGGGAGAACTAAAAACACTATAAACCCTAGAGTATAGTAAAAGTAAATAGATTCTTCTGTTGGCAGATTAAAAAGAAGAATGACAGATATGAACGTTAAAAGGATATCAAAGATCAGAATGGGATGGAGCATATTAATGAATACTTTAAAGTATGAATTGAGGAAGAAAGAATAGAAGGTGTGAGTTGTAAGAAAACGAAGGGGGTGGATTTATAGATAGAGCAATCAAAGCAGATTATCGCGTATAACCAAAGAGGATCCTAATCTCCTTAATTACCGACGAATCAAATCTTATTATGGAGATCTTCTTCTAAATTCCTTAAATTTCGGAAATCAATCTTGACTACGCCACCTGTTAGGTCATCTGCATTTATTCATTTTCACTCTTAGGTGATAGCTTCATTCGTGCTCTTCACAAAAACAAATTGTTTTATCTATATCACTCAATTATGATAAAAATCTATTATCGATTCATATTCGTCATGAAAACATTTTATTAGTTAGCCATGACGACCTCGATCAAATTTCGAGACGAAATTTCTTTTAACGGGTAGGTAATGTGATGACCCGGAAATTTTCGATCAAATTTAAACTTTAATCTTTATATATATCCGACACGATAAGCAAAATCTGTAATGTTGAGTCTCGAAAGTTTTGAAACTATATTTCTGTAATCAAATATCCTTTGACCATGCCAAACGATTCACGAACAATTATGTGTAAATAAATATATATGCATATACATGTGTGCTTATTAAATTGAGATATATTAATAAAACATTGAACGGATTAGTTAATATGAATATAAGCTATGAGATCTATTTTTTTTTGAACTTGGAAATGCTATCAAGGTATTGAATGAATAATATGTTACATAAACATATTTGTTCGGTGTAAGTTTATCGACGAGATTAAAAGATAATATCAAATGATTGATTCATCAAATACATTGTATGATTACGAGTCACCGTTGAGAGGCCCACTTTGGATTTAGGAACCTTTCCTTTTAACGGTATTCGGAAATTGGTAAAGTGATTACAAGTAAGAACAAATGTGTCAATTCACGAAAGTTAGACAAAAGTTAGTGGTAAAATTAAATTTCATAATATATGATTGTTTTTTTTTTAAACGAGCGGAAACACTTTTCAACCCAATAGAATCTGATTATGAAAATATTTTGTTTAAATAACTTAATTTGAATATATAAATAGGATATCAGTTATTAGAATTAAATATATAAATAACTCGCAACGCGTATATGAATACTGAAAATATATATGATTTTAAAATAAACGGTGATCCGGAAATGAATTCTATAAATTTTAGGCTTACTAAAAGTGTATTTAGGATCTAGTTATTTAATTTTAACACTTTTTATATTTTACCCAAAAATGAGAGGGACAGTTGATGTAATTTTTATTTATTAATTAATGATCAAATTTTATATCATAATGACCAAAATAAATAAATATAGTTAATTTAAAAATTTGGGATTTTTCTAAAAACTTTTATCCGCCACTAATTTTAAATAGTGCACGATAATAATTAGTGAGAAACTGTCGGCAGAATATCACGACTGCTTAACTGTATCTTTGCATGTTTTTGCATGTTTATTTACATTAAAATTTTTAATATTATTATATTATTAATGTTATCCGTGATTTATGGGGTTAATAGTGTCGGTAAAATAGCAACGAAAATAATTGATGGCTGCTACTTTTGTTCTTGGATGTAGTGATCAAGTTGGAGTATATACTTATGTTTTTGTCGACATAAACAAAAAGACATAAGCACTTTTTTTTTTTTTTTAAACCAAGACTATCATGCATGAACATACATATTTTATTATTTTTATGCAAGTTGTAAATGCATATATATATGTTAGTCTTGCCTAATCTCACAAAACATGCACACACTTAAATTACGTAGTAGTATTATTATATTATTATTATTATTATTATTATTTTTATTAAGCATATGATTAGTATTAGTATTATGAGGAGCGATATCATTTGTATTATACATAAAATACTACGACGGGGCTCTGCCCGCGTGATTTCAAAAATGAGTTGTCAAGAGGAATAGGGCTCAGGAAATTATGGGTTATAGCTAAGGAGGTTATGGGTATGGATCACGGATATGCTTGTGAGGTCAAATTAGTGGTTGTCATCTCCGTTGCGTCTACGTACCTTTCCTACAATATTGAACCTCAATATTGATACGTGAGCACTCATAACTTAACTTTTATTTATCAAAAGTGTATCCCTGACTAGTGCTCGAGAAAATAAAATTATGCATGCTTGTATATTTGATATTGCCCCTAGATAGGTTATGTTGAATCTTAAAGGTTGTTATACTAGGGATGAGATAAGATATAAGATATGCATGTCGTTGGAAAGCTAGCGAAAAATTAAGAACTTTTCATTTAGATATCGAATGGATTCGACGAACGGTTGGAAAATTATGAAATAAACGAATTGTATAATTAATTTTGTAATTGAAATTGCTGATGATAATTAGTGAACTAATTTTCTGGGTTATAAAAAGTGGTTATTTGAATTCTACTCGTCGAGCAGATGAATTTTCATATAAAGCACGTCTCGTTTCGTTGAACGGTTGTCAAGTTATGGACAAAAGAAGTTTTGTAAATTTTGATGAAATGTTGAAACGGAAACTGAAATTCTCGCTGATCTGCGTTGTTTCAGATTAAAACAAAAATACCATTGAATTCTTTGCTGAAAGGTCTAACAAACGACTCTAGCCGTTTGTCAATTCGAGTCTCGACGATTTTTCTAAAAATCGTCAAAGTTGACTGTTTGGTCACATTTTAAAATTCTGAAAAGAACTGAAACTTTTTATTTGAAAATGTCAGTTTTGTATCAGTTGTCATGGTCGACCTGATGTGTGTTTACTTTTGCCAAAAATCATGTTATATCTTTGTAGTAACAAGAATTTGCAGGCTTTGACCGTTTGTCAATCCGAGTTTCGAGGAATTTTCTAAAAATCTCCAAAGTAGGCTACTCGGTCACTTTTGTAAATTTATTAAAGCTGAAAAATTAACTTTGAAACGCCGAAACCACGTTGGCAACTACGAGTTGTCTAGGTTTAGTTAACTTCTGTAAAATTTATGCTTAATCTTTTTGGTAATGTGTAACTTTTATCTTTGGCCGTTTATCAATCGGAGTTCCGATAATTTTTCTAAAAATCGCTGAAGTGGCCGTTTAGTCATGTTTGACCGAAAAATCACTTTTGTATAAGTTATTGTATTTTTGCATGCGACCTCGTTTTTACTTTAACCTTTGACTTTTGACCTTGAACTTTGACTTTTCCCGTTAACTTTTCAGTTAATTTTTTCGTGTTGACTTTCTCTAAATACTAAAATACTATTTTATGATTATGATACCATTTGTGTTACGTTGTTTCACACGTCACCTTTTACTAGAATTTTAAATGAGCATGGGTAATATAACATGTTACTATACTGTTGAGTCAGACTCGAGCATTAGGATTGTGGTACACTATGACTTGGCCTAAATTGTTAGACAAATATTGACCGTCATATAAATATATATAATTAATATAGGTTCGTGAATCCAAGGCCAACCTTACACTTGTTCGATGATGTTATATGTATTTTTACTACAAAATACAGTATGTGAGTTTCATTTGCTTTTTTTTTCCCTTTATATTTTTGGGACTGAGAATACATGCGCTTTTATAAATGTTTGACGAAATAGACACAAGTAATTGAAACTACATTCTATGGTTGAATTATCGAAATCGAATATGCCCCTTTTTATTAAAGACTGGTAATCTAAGAATTAGGGAACAGACACCCTAATTGACGCGAATCCTAAAGATAGATCTATTGGGCCTAACAAACCCCATCCAAAGTACCGGATGCTTTAGTACTTCGAAATTTATATCATGTCCGAAGGAGGATCCCGGAATGATAGGGGATATTCTTATATGTATCTAGTTAATGTCGATTACCAGGTGTTCACCATATGAATGATTATTTTTATCTCTATGCATGGGACATATATTTAAGAGAACTGGAAATGAAATTCTTGTGGTCTATAAAAATGATGAAAATAAATGATTATGATAAACTAATGAACTCACCAACCTTTTGGTTGACACTTGAAAGCATGTTTATTCTCAGGTTTGAAAGAGATCTTCCGCTGTGCATTAGCTGATTTTAAAGATATTACTTGGAGTCATTCATGACATATTTCAAAAGACGTTGCATTCGAGTCGTTGAAGTTCATTAAAGATTATATTTAAGTAGATGACAGATTAGGTCATTTATAGTTTGGATACTATGAAATGGTATGCATGCCTGTCAACTTTCGATGTAAATGAAAGCTTTTCTTTTAAAACGAATGCAATGTTTGTAAAATGTATCATATAGAGGTCAAATACCTCGCGATGTAATCATATGTTATTGTATTCGTCCTTATGGATTGGGACGGGTCATCTCAATCAACACCAACAGTACCATTACCACCTCCAACCACAACCGCGTCGTAAACCTCAACTTCACAATCTGTCCCACGAGCATCAACGTCATACGCACCATAGATACCAAGGAGTACCAACAACAATAACTGACGAAGTATTAATTCATAACTTCATTGGAGAAACATTCCGCGGCGATTATGTAATCTCTAAAGTCTTAGAGATTATCTAATCTAGCCCTAACCATAAATCAGTTAAGCGAACCAAAATGATGGAAGGAAGAGTAGAAACCCTGACAAAAATGGTGTGTGATTAACAAGCTAAACTTGCTTTACCAACAACATCAATAGTACCATCAGTGTTACCAGCATCGTCAGTACAGTCAACATCCGAATCAACAACACCGATAACATCACAAACTCCGTCAGTTCAAGAATCACTGTGGACATCATTACGAATCAATAACGTTTATATTGTATCAACGAGTTATGAAGAATTAACTCATTTCCTCTGAAGAAATTATATGTATATGTATATATATATATATATATATATATATATATATATATATATATATTGAAATAAATCTTTCAGTGCTAAGCTATTGTGTGTGAATCTTAACTACTCGGTTAATTCATATTACAAATATGCAATAATGTACGTCCTTCGGCCGCAACTTAACCAGCGTTAACTACAATCTCTGTCGCAATTCAACAAATTCCAATTCATAATAAATCAAGTATATATTTGATTTTACACTTTCATCATCAATGTACCCGAAACTTTTCAGATAACATCATTCGTACTTTGCGAAATTCACAAGAATTCCACGAACCGAACACCATACATCAACAAATAACGAAGTATTGATTCATAATTTTAATGTCATTAAAGAAATACTGCGTAAAAGTTATGTACTTTTTAAAGCCTTTAGGGATTATTCAATTCTAGTTTCAACCGTAAATTAAATGAGTTTAATTTAACATTAACTCATTAAATCTATGTTACATCTGAAGAAAATATACATATATATATTTTCATAAAGACTGTAATAAAATTCTTTTGTACAAAATATTAATTGTGAATTTTTTTTTAACGGGTAGGTAATACCCGAGAGATATATAAATTCACAATTAATATGTTACATTCTTCGAATCTGATTCAGCAAATCATCCATTATACTCCCTACTTTCACAACAATATACATTCTTTTATAGAAATCAAAACAACCATACTCATTCAAAATTTAATTACATATTCTGATTTTGAAATCTCAAAATTTAACTTGAGATATGACCAAAATCATCACTCTTAGATCCTTACATCTTTCACAAGCTATATTTTGACTTCAAAACTGTGTTAGAACATCAAATGTATGTTAACGATTACAATCTGTGTTCAAACCCTTCGAAAATTTCTGAAGACACTTCGAATGATGAGCAATCGAGATGATGATCCAACCACATGTTACCCACAGTTATGTACCCGAAAAACTCTTGAAACCAAAGTAAAAGTTTAAACAACGTATCCGCGTCAGATTCTTTGGCATTTATTAGCAAAAATAACTTTGCGACTCCTATTCAAAGTAGCCAGTTTTGTCACAGCTCCAGCAAGTCAACTTCGAATTTTCAGTCAGACTAACCTTATTATAACCTTGAGATATACACCATCGTTACCAGGGAACCTTTTACATTCCACCATATTATTAGCAGATGTACCAACAACTTCATTACCCTTTGACTTTAGCCTCTCCAAAAAGTCATCATAATTATTCATTGAAACCCCATCATTTACTCATTCGCATCTTGTAATGAGAATTGCCATACGAATCATTGGGAATTAGCAATCAGTATTTTGAAATCTTGCAGCATGTCTGCGCCAACAGTTATATGTGTATATATAACGTCTATCTTCTGGACTTAATTTGAATGTGAAGTTTCTGAAAAACACTCCGAACTACGAATTGGTTCTCCGAAAATGGAAAAAATGCTGATGAAGCAGCAAAAACTATAAACGACTTTAAATGGTAAAAGCTGGATGATAATGATGAAGTGTGATGGCAAAGCGCAGAAAAAGAGAAGTTTTGGAACTGGAAAACGGATTGAGCAAAGTAGGAAGGAGGCTGTGGACAAATTACAAAGACTGAACCTTGACTTTAAAGGATCCAAATGATTCAGTACCTGCTGAAGTCATTAACGAATACCTTGCTCCTGACTCTAAACCCCTGCGGACAATATTCTTCATCATCCTCTGATATTAGAAATTCTAAAATATCATCATATCTTTCATTATAAATATCCTCCATATTTCTGAAGATATTTTCTTAATTCTTCTTATTTGAAATCATTTACCTCTTCGCGCTATCTGTATTACATCATAAAAGAAACTATTTTAGTTTCTAAATTCTGAAAGATTCAAGTTTAAAATAGGAATATTTTGAAGTAGTGTTGAGAACTGAAGCATGAATTAGTATAATATAATGACACTTGATCAATGTGATTATATTACAGTAAGTCATGCTGAGTTTCTAAATGGAACGTGATAATTCACAGATCATAACATCATCATGTGCCATGTTATACGACTCTTGTATTCTATTTAACCTCTAAAATATCAAAAAAATATTTCTTGATGATTCGGCCTTTTCCAAGGTATTCTAGTAATTTGACAAGTCAAGATCGTGCCATCACAATTTCCTTCCTAGAACATTAACAATGTTCATTCCGAAATTCATATCTGTGAATTCTGGACCATTACAAGCGGTGCTTAATCGCAAGAAGAAGAAACGAAAGGACAAAACTCCGAAATAGAAATTGGGGTATAAATTGCAGCAAATAAAAGAGAGCATTAACTGTGAATGATAATGATTATAGAAGACAGAAGCAGAGACTTTGAAATATAAGGGAACATATAAAGCTCAACGACAAACCAGAAATTATAAACCATATATCGATGCATATAGCAATATAAAGACACGGGAGAACTAGAAACACTATAAACCCAAGAGTATAGTAGAAGTAAATAGATTCTTCCGGCGGTAGATGAAAAAGAAGAATGACCGATATGAAAGTTAGAAGTATATCGAGAATCAGAGCTGGATGGAGCATATTGATGAATACTTTAAAATATGAGTTGAGGGGGAAAGAATAGAAGGTGATGAAACATGACTAGGAACTTAGAAATCAACAGATTTAACTCACACAATGGCAGAATAAGTGAATCAAACCCTCTAGTGAATAGGTTAAGTTTTTTTTGATTAATTTAGTCAAACCACAACTAAATCAAGTGTGATTAGATCAACACCTAGAGCTATTATTCACCACATGGGTGATTTGGACTGAGAGAGAATCGGAGGAGCTCACTAGATCTGAGTGTGTGTAACAAATAAGAGGCTTAACCTAAAATGAAGAACATAAGACTTTATATACCCCTGCTGTTGACTCACCCATACGATTCATTCATCACACGTACGAGTTGGCTTCATCAGCCGTACGGGTGATCACTCACTCGTGTCTTCTCATTTAGGTTGTAATTGTGACTTAGCTCAGCATCAACCGTGCGTATGAGCCTGTCAGCCGTACTAGTGAGGCTTCACTCGTACGTCTGACTAAGTCTAACATAGTCAAACATCTAAATCTCGTTCCTGCAGTTCCTGTAACCACATACAAACACAGGATAATAATGAGCAATCATGGTGGCCTGTAAACTGTTGTACCTGCAATGGACGTGGGTAGATGTCTAGGGACTTGCATAAAATGCATCAACAGAAGGTGTGAGTTGTAAGGAAACGAAGGAGGTGAATTTATAAGAAAATCTCCGACAGAATAATTAAAATGGACGATCGCATTTAAAGCGGATCCTAATTTCCTTGATTACCGGAGAGTCAAATCTTATTAAGAAGATTTTCTTCAAATCCCTTGAAATCTGGGAATCAATCATATCTACGTCAAATGATAAGATGAATCTACACTTACTCATTTCACTCTTCTATGTTAGCTTCATTCGTACTCTTCATATAAATGGATTGTTTATCCAAATTATTCGCTGATGATAAAACTCTAATTTTCAACCCGTATGTATCATGAAAACATACTTATTATCATTCACGACCTTTCCACTTAAATTTCGGGACGAAATTTCTTTAACGGGTAGGTACTGTGACAACCCGGAAATTTCCAACCAAATTTAAACTTTAATCTTTATATGTTTCCGACACAATAAGCAATATTTGTTAAGTTAAATTTCAAGAATTTTAAACTATGTTCATACATTCATTCAACTTCGACCAAGTTCCAACGATTCACGAACCATTAAACGAATATGATTATATATGTATATGTGTATATATATTATAACTTGAAACGTAAATGAAATATTATATTAAATACTTTATATGATTGTATCTGTTTCAAAATGTTTATCAATGGAATTAGAAGATAAGATCAACTGATTGAATTATCAGATATATTAAATTATGATTACAAGTCTCTGTTGAAAGGCCCACGTTGATTTGAGAAATCTTTCCATTTTAACAATATTCGGAAAATGGTAAAGTAATTTATAAATAAGAACAAATTGTCAATCATTGAGAACTAGACAAAGGATAGTGGAAGATTGAATCTCATAAAGACTCGATTGATCTATTTAGTTTCAAACGTATAAAAACGTTTTCAGTTTAAAAAGAACTTTATTATTAAAACGTATATAACTTTTATAAATATCTAGAACCACTTTTGACAACTCATTACTTAACTAGTATGATAAAGATAACGATATTTATATTTTATTTTATTAAATATATATAACAATTTAAATTAATATTATATATATTTATACGCGTATAATACGTACATAGTTTTATACTTTTACTATACTTAAACTTTACCTTTACTTTATTTTTACTTTAACTTTAATAATTCACTTTAATAATTCATACTTTAATAATTTATACTTTAATAATTCACTTTAATAATTCATACTTTAATAATTCACTTTAATAATTCATACTTTAATAATTCACTTTAATAATTCATACTTTAATAATTCATTTTAATAATTCAAAAATCTATTATAAATAGAATTCAATAGGTTTCATTATTTCATAGAAACTTGAAAATATTTTTCTCTAAACTCTCTCAATCGATTTACATATATATATTTACTCCGTATTATTTCAAGATATTATTAGTATACATAAAATATTACGACGGAGTGTTGTCTGAGTGATTTCAAAATTGTTTTTCGAGTAGGATAGGATTAAGGAAATTATGGGTTATAGCTATAGAGGTGATTGAGTATGGTTCATGGGTATGCTCGTGAGGTCAATATAGTGTTTATCATTTCCGTTGCGTCTACGTACCTTTCCTGCAATATTGAATCTCAATATTGATACGTGAGTACTCATAATTTAACTTTTACATACTAATAGTGTATCCTTGACTAGTGCTCGAGTATTTAGGATTATGCATGCTTGTACTTTTGATATTGCCCTTAGACAGGTTAGGTTGAATCTTGAATTAGTTACACTTGCGGTTGAGATAAGGTATAAGATATGCATGTCCTTGGAAAGCTAGCGAAAAATTAAGAACTTTTCCTTTAGATATCGAATGGTTTCGATGAACGGATTAGAAGTTATAATCAATTGAATTTTCGATATTTTTATTAAAAATGATTATTATTATCGTCGTTTTTATCGTCGTTCTAGTTTTATCTTATTATTATCATTATTATTTTCTTTATCAATAAAAGGGATTTATCATTAAAAATTGTTTTCTTTATTACTATCGTTATTATCGTTAAAGTTATAATTAGTATTATTATTATTATTATCCCATTATCATTATCATTATTATTATTATTATTATTATTAGTATTATTATTATTATTATTATTATTATCATTATTAATATATATATATATATCATTATTTAAAAATGGTTATTGTTATTGTTATTATTATTATTACTATATTATCATTAAGATAATTATTAGTATTATCGTTAATAATATTATAGTAACTATCATTATTAATATTAGTGCAATTAAAACAAATAATTGTAACACCTAAATATTTTGATTACTATTATTATCATTATTATGAACACGATATAAAAGACGATTAAAAGCTGTTAAACGAAACGATTAGGAAATAATGAGTAAGAGTATCATGATGAAATTAAAATATTATAAGATATTAATTTAGATAAAATTATCGTTCTTATTATTTTTATCATTACTATTATTATTAAAAGTATCGTTAGTATTAAAACTATCATTTTAACAAAAATTATCATTTTAATAGAAATGTCATTGTTACTATAAAATATCATTATTATTATTATTTTAAATAGAATTATTATTTTAAAGATAATATTAAAAATTATCGTAAATATTAAAGTTATCATAATTAGAATTATCGTTTTATCATAATGTCATCTTAGTAATTATAAATATTGATATTTTTATAATAATAATTATTATTACAAAATAATACAACTTTTACTTACTATCATTATAGATATTATTTTATCAAATAAATATGTGATACAAACATATTTTACTACGTGTAATAACTTACTTTAATAATACCTATCATATTATCTTTATGATATTAAATGAACCCTATAAATTTTATTACTTAATATATATAAAAGTATATTTGATTATATAAATTTAATATAAAATTTTATTTATTAATAAATAAATTATATTATTTACTCTAATAAATCTTTTTAAAATATTTAAAAATATAAAACGACGATATTTAAACTATATATTAATCATGTATAGATTTTTAGAAATTATTTTGAGTCAAATTTACTTTTGTTGACTTTTGCATATTAGTCTCGAGCATTAGGATTGTGGTACACTATGACTTGACCTAATTTGTTAGACAAATATTGACCAACATATAAATATATATAATTAATTTAGGTTCGTGAATCCGAGGCCAACCTTGCACTTGTTCAATGACGTTATATGTATTTTTACTACGAAATACAGTATGGTGAGTTATAGTCCCACTTTTAAAATCTAATATTTTTGGGATGAGAATACATGCAGGTTTTATAAATGATTTACAAAATAGACACAAGTACGTGAAACTACATTCTATGGTTGAATTATCGAAATCGAATATGCCCTTTTTATTAAGTCTGGTAATCTAAGAATTAGGGAACAGACACCCTAATTGACGCGAATCCTAAAGATAGATCTATTGGGCCTAACAAACCCCATCCAAAGTACCGGATGCTTTAGTACTTCGAAATTTATATCATGTCCGAAGGAGGATCCCGGAATGATAGGGGATATTCTTATATGTATCTAGTTAATGTCGGTTACCAGGTGTTCACCATATGAATGATTATTTGTGTCTCTATGCATGGGACGTATATTTATGAGAACTGAAAATGAAATTCTTGTGGTCTATTAAAATGATGGAAATAAATGATTATGATAAACAAATGAACTCACCAACCTTTTGGTTGACACTTTAAAGCATGTTTATTCTCAGGTGTTAAAGAAATCTTCAGCTGTGCATTTGCTCATTTTAAAGATATTACTTGGAGTCTTTCATAGCATATTTTGAAGAACGTTGCATTCGAGTCATTGAGTTCATCAAAGATTATTATTAAATCAATTTATAGTTGGATAGTGGATATTATGAAATGGTATGCATGCCTGTCAATTTTCGATGTAAAGAAAGTTTGTCTTTTAAAAACGAATGCAATGTTTGTAAAATGTATCATATAGAGGTCAAATACCTCGCAATGTAATCAACTATTGTGAATCGTTTATAATGTATATGAACGGGTCCTTTCACCATCCATTAGCCAAAATCATTTCATATCAAAAAAAAAAATCCTTTATCCAATCGTACGAAATGGAATTCGCCATCAGTTCAAGTCACTCAGATTCCGAAATGGAATCCCATTCAAGCTTCGAAAGCAGTGTGACCGGAATATATCAACCAATCAGTCATCACCTATTCTGGATAAATTGGGGATGGGTTCGTAGCCTCCTCAATCATTGGAGACAAGAAGAAGGTGATCCCTTTCATCCACCACATTGCCCTCTTGACGAAGAACCTGAAGCACTTACCTGCGAACATGTCCGAAACACTATTTTCTCGCTCAATTCCAGAGTATCTTGAAAGGACCCGTTCATATACATTATAAACGATTCAAAATAGTTGATTACGTTGCGAGGTATTTGACCTCTATATGATACATTTTACAAACATTGCATTCGTTTTTAAAAGACTAACTTTCTTTACATCGAAAATTGACAGGCATGCATACCATTTCATAATATCCACTATCCAACTATAAATTGATTTAATAATAATCTTTGATGAACTCAATGACTCGAATGCAACGTTCTTCGAAATATGCTATGAAAGACTCCAAGTAATATCTTTAAAATGAGCAAATGCACAGCGGAAGATTTCTTTAACACCTGAGAACAAACATGCTTTAAAGTGTCAACCAAAAGGTTGGTGAGTTCATTAGTTTATCATAATCATTTATTTCCATCATTTTAATAGACCACAAGAATTTCATTTCCAGTTCTCATAAATATACGTCCCATGCATAGAGACAAAAATAATCATTCATATGGTGAACACCTGGTAACCGACATTAACTAGATACATATAAGAATATCCCCTATCATTCCGGGATCCTCCTTCGGACATGATATAAATTTCGAAGTACTAAAGCATCCGGTACTTTGGATGGGGTTTGTTAGGCCCAATAGATCTATCTTTAGGATTCGCGTCAATTAGGGTGTCTGTTCCCTAATTCTTAGATTACCAGACTTTAATAAAAAGGGGCATATTCGATTTCGATAATTCAACCATAGAATGTAGTTTCAATTACTTGTGTCTATTTCGTCAAACATTTATAAAAGCGCATGTATTCTCAGTCCCAAAAATATAAAGGATAAAAAGGCAAATGAAACTCACCATATTGTATTTCGTAGTAAAAATACATATAACGTCATTGAACAAGTGCAAGGTTTGAAATGTCCCGTTCTTATTGATTAAAAACGTTCCATATTAATTGATTTCGTTGCGAGGTTTTGACCTCTATATGAGACGTTTTTCAAAGACTGCATTCATTTTAAAACAAACCATAACCTTTATTTCATCAATAAAGGTTTAAAAAGCTTTACGTAGATTATCAAATAATGATAATCTAAAATATCCTGTTTACACACGACCATTACATAATGGTTTACAATACAAATATGTTACAACAAAATAAGTTTCTTGAATGCAGTTTTTACACAATATCATACAAGAATGGACTCCAAATCTCGTCCTTATTTAAGTATGCGACAGCGGAAGCTCTTAATAATCACCTGAGAATAAACATGCTTAAAACGTCAACAAAAATGTTGGTGAGTTATAGGTTTATCCTATATATATATCAAATCGTAACAATAGACCACAAGATTTCATATTTCAATACACATCCCATACATAGAGATAAAAATCATTCATATGGTGAACACCTGGTAACCGACATTAACAAGATGCATATATAAGAATATCCCCATCATTCCGGGACACCCTTCGGATATGATATAAATTTCGAAGTACTAAAGCATCCGGTACTTTGGATGGGGCTTGTTGGGCCCGATAGATCTATCTTTAGGATTCGCGTCAATTAGGGTGTCTGTTCCCTAATTCTTAAATTACCAGACTTAATATAAAGGGGCATATTCGATTTCGATAATTCAACCATAGAATGTAGTTTCACGTACTTGTGTCTATTTTGTAAATCATTTATAAAACCTGCATGTATTCTCATCCCAAAAATATTAGATTTTAAAAGTGGGACTATAACTCACTTTCACAGATTTTTACTTCGTCGGGAAGTAAGACTTGGCCACTGTTGATTCACGAACCTATAACAATATATACATATATATTAAAGTATGTTCAAAATATATTTACAACACTTTTAATATATTTTGATGTTTTAAGTTTATTAAGTCAGCTGTCCTCGTTAGTAACCTATAACTAGTTGTCCACAGTTAGATGTACAGAAATAAATCGATAAATATTATCTTGAATCAATCCACGACCCAGTGTATACGTATCTCAGTATTGATCACAACTCAAACTATATATATTTTGGAATCAACCTCAACCCTGTATAGCTAACTCCAACATTCACATATAGAGTGTCTATGGTTGTTCCGAAATATATATAGATGTGTCGACATGATAGGTCGAAACATTGTATACGTGTCTATGGTATCTCAAGATTACATAATATACAATACAAGTTGATTAAGTTATGGTTGGAATAGATTTGTTACCAATTTTCACGTAGCTAAAATGAGAAAAATTATCCAATCTTGTTTTACCCATAACTTCTTCATTTTAAATCCGTTTTGAGTGAATCAAATTGCTATGGTTTCATATTGAACTCTATTTTATGAATCTAAACAGAAAAAGTATAGGTTTATAGTCGGAAAAATAAGTTACAAGTCGTTTTTGTAAAGGTAGTCATTTCAGTCGAAAGAACGACGTCTAGATGACCATTTTAGAAAACATACTTCCACTTTGAGTTTAACCATAATTTTTGGATATAGTTTCATGTTCATAATAAAAATCATTTTCACAGAATAACAACTTTTAAATCAAAGTTTATCATAGTTTTTAATTAACTAACCCAAAACAGCCCGCGGTGTTACTACGACGGCGTAAATCCAGTTTTACGGTGTTTTTCGTGTTTCCAGGTTTTAAATCATTAAGTTAGCATATCATATAGATATAGAACATGTGTTTAGTTGATTTTAAAAGTCAAGTTAGAAGGATTAACTTTTGTTTGCGAACAAGTTTAGAATTAACTAAACTATGTTCTAGTGATTACAAGTTTAAACCTTCGAATAAGATAGCTTTATATGTATGAATCGAATGATGTTATGAACATCATTACTACCTTAATTTCCTTGGATAAACCTACTGGAAAAGAGAAAAATGGATCTAGCTTCAATGGATCCTTGGATGGCTCGAAGTTCTTGAAGCAGAATCATGACACGAAAACAAGTTCAAGTAAGATCATCACTTGAAATAAGATTGTTATAGTTATAGAAATTGAACCAAAGTTTGAATATGATTATTACCTTGTATTAGAATGATAACCTACTGTAAGAAACAAAGATTTCTTGAGGTTGGATGATCACCTTACAAGATTGGAAGTGAGCTAGCAAACTTGAAAGTATTCTTGATTTTATGAAACTAGAACTTTTGGAATTTATGAAGAACACTTAGAACTTGAAGATAGAACTTGAGAGAGATCAATTAGATGAAGAAAATTGAAGAATGAAAGTGTTTGTAGGTGTTTTTGGTCGTTGGTGTATGGATTAGATATAAAGGATATGTAATTTTGTTTTCATGTAAATAAGTCATGAATGATTACTCATATTTTTATAATTTTATGAGATATTTCATGCTAGTTGCCAAATGATGGTTCCCACATGTGTTAGGTGACTCACATGGGCTGCTAAGAGCTGATCATTGGAGTGTATATACTAATAGTACATACATCTAAAAGCTGTGTATTGTACGAGTACGAATACGGGTGCATACGAGTAGAATTGTTGATGAAACTGAACGAGGATGTAATTGTAAGCATTTTTGTTAAGTAGAAGTATTTTGATAAGTGTATTGAAGTCTTTCAAAAGTGTATAAATACATATTAAAACACTACATGTATATACATTTTAACTGAGTCGTTAAGTCATCGTTAGTCGTTACATGTAAGTGTTGTTTTGAAACTTTTAGGTTAGCGATCTTGTTAAATGTTGTTAACCCAATGTTTATAATATCAAATGAGATTTTAAATTATTATATTATCATGATATTATCATGTATGAATATCTCTTAATATGATATATATACATTAAATGTCTTTACAACGATAATCGTTACATATATGTCTCGTTTAAAAATCATTAAGTTAGTAGTCTTGTTTTTACATATGTAGTTCATTGTTAATATACTTAATGATATGTTTACTTATCATAGTATCATGTTAACTATATATATATCCATATATATGTCATCATATAGTTTTTACAAGTTTTAACGTTCGTGAATCACCGGTCAACTTGGGTGGTCAATTGTCTATATGAAACATATTTCAATTAATCAAGTCTTAACAAGTTTGATTGCTTAACATGTTGGAAACATTTAATCATGTAAATATCAATCTCAATTAATATATATAAACATGGAAAAGTTCGGGTCACTACAGTACCTACCCGTTAAATAAATTTCGTCCCGAAATTTTAAGCTGTTGAAGGTGTTGATGAATCTTCTGGAAATAGATGCGGGTATTTCTTCTTCATCTGATCTTCACGCTCCCAGGTGAACTCGGGTCCTCTACGAGCATTCCATCGAACCTTAACAATTGGTATCTTGTTTTGCTTAAGTCTTTTGACCTCACGATCCATTATTTCGACGGGTTCTTCGATGAATTGAAGTTTTTCGTTGATTTGGATTTCATCTAACGGAATAGTGAGATCTTCTTTAGCAAAACATTTCTTTAAATTCGAGACGTGGAAAGTGTTATGTACAGCCGCGAGTTGTTGAGGTAACTCTAATCGGTAAGCTACTGGTCCGACACGATCAATAATCTTGAATGGTCCAATATACCTTGGATTTAATTTCCCTCGTTTACCAAATCGAACAACGCCTTTCCAAGGTGCAACTTTAAGCATGACCATCTCTCCAATTTCAAATTCTATATCTTTTCTTTTAATGTCAGCGTAGCTCTTTTGTCGACTTTGGGCGGTTTTCAACCGTTGTTGAATTTGGATGATCTTCTCGGTAGTTTCTTGTATAATCTCCGGACCCGTAATCTGTCTATCCCCCACTTCACTCCAACAAATCGGAGACCTGCACTTTCTACCATAAAGTGCTTCAAACGGCGCCATCTCAATGCTTGAATGGTAGCTGTTGTTGTAGGAAAATTCTGCTAACGGTAGATGTCGATCCCAACTGTTTCCGAAATCAATAACACATGCTCGTAGCATGTCTTCAAGCGTTTGTATCGTCCTTTCGCTCTGCCCATCAGTTTGTGGATGATAGGCAGTACTCATGTCTAGACGAGTTCCTAATGCTTGCTGTAATGTCTACCAGAATCTTGAAATAAATCTGCCATCCCTATCAGAGATAATAGAGATTGGTATTCCATGTCTGGAGACGACTTCCTTCAAATACAGTCGTGCTAACTTCTCCATCTTGTCATCTTCTCTTATTGGTAGGAAGTGTGCTGATTTGGTGAGACGATCAACTATTACCCAAATAGTATCAAAACCACTTGCAGTCCTTGGCAATTTAGTGATGAAATCCATGGTAATGTTTTCCCATTTCCATTCCGGGATTTTGGGTTGTTGAAGTAGACCTGATGGTTTCTGATGCTCAACTTTGACCTTAGAACACGTCAAACATTCTCCTACGTATTTAGCAACATCGGCTTTCATACACGGCCACCAAAAATGTTTCTTGAGATCCTTGTACATCTTCTCCGTTCCAGGATGTATTGAGTATCTGGTTTTATGAGCTTCTCTAAGTACCATTTCTCTCATATCTCCAAATTTTGGTACCCAAATCCTTTCAGCCCTATACCGGGTTCCGTCTTCCCTAATATTAAGATGCTTCTCCGATCCTTTGGGTATTTCATCCTTTAAATTTCCCTCTTTTAAAACTCCTTGTTGCGCCTCCTTTATTTGAGTAGTAATGTTATTATGAATCATTATATTCATAGATTTTACTCGAATGGGTTCTCTATCCTTCCTGCTCAAGGCATCGGCTACCACATTTGCCTTCCCCGGGTGGTAACGAATCTCAAAGTCGTAATCATTCAATAATTCAATCCACCTACGCTGCCTCATATTCAGTTGTTTCTGATTAAATATGTGTTGAAGACTTTTGTGGTCGGTATATATAATACTTTTGACCCCATATAAGTAGTGCCTCCAAGTCTTTAATGCAAAAACAACCGCGCCTAATTCCAAATCATGCGTCGTATAATTTTGTTCGTGAATCTTCAATTGTCTAGACGCATAAGCAATCACCTTCGTTCGTTGCATTAATACACAACCGAGACCTTGCTTTGATGCATCACAATAAATCACAAAATCATCATTCCCTTCAGGCAATGACAATATAGGTGCCGTAGTTAGCTTTTTCTTCAATAACTGAAACGCTTTCTCTTGTTCATCATTCCATTCAAATTTCTTCCCTTTATGCGTTAATGCAGTCAAGGGTTTTGCTATTCTGGAAAAGTCTTGGATGAACCTTCTGTAGTAACCAGCTAATCCTAAAAACTGGCGTATATGTTTCGGAGTTTTCGGGGTTTCCCACTTTTCAACAGTTTCTATCTTTGCCGGATCCACCTTAATACCTTCTTTGTTCACTATGTGACCGAGGAATTGAACTTCTTCCAACCAAAATGCACACTTTGAAAACTTAGCGTACAATTCTTCCTTCCTCAATACTTCTAACACCTTTCTCAAATGTTCACCGTGTTCTTGGTCATTCTTTGAGTAAATAAGTATGTCATCAATGAAAACAATGACAAACTTGTCAAGGTATGGTCCACACACTCGGTTCATAAGGTCCATGAACACAGCTGGTGCATTAGTTAAACCAAACGGCATGACCATAAACTCGTAATGACCGTAACGTGTTCTGAAAGCAGTCTTTGGAATATCATCTTCTTTCACCCGCATTTGATGATACCCGGAACGTAAGTCAATCTTTGAATAAACAGACGAGCCTTGTAGTTGATCAAATAAGTCGTCGATTCTCGGTAGTGGGTAGCGGTTCTTGATGGTAAGTTTGTTCAACTCTCGGTAGTCGATACACAACCTGAATGTACCATCTTTCTTCTTGACAAACAAAACAGGAGCTCCCCACGGTGATGTGCTTGGTCGAATGAAACCACGCTCTAAAAGTTCTTGTAATTGGCTTTGCAGTTCTTTCATCTCGCTGGGTGCGAGTCTGTAAGGAGCACGAGCTATTGGTGCAGCTCCTGGTACAAGATCTATTTGAAATTCAACGGATCGATGTGGGGGTAATCCCGGTAATTCTTTCGGAAATACATCGGGAAATTCTTTTGCAATGGGAACATCATTGATGCTCTTTTCTTCAGTTTGTACTTTCTCGACGTGTGCTAGAACAGCATAGCAACCTTTTCTTATTAGTTTTTGTGCCTTCAAATTACTAATAAGATGTAGCTTCGTGTTGCCCTTTTCTCCGTACACCATTAAGGGTTTTCCTTTTTCTCGTATAATGCGAATTGTATTTTTGTAACAGACGATCTCTGCTTTCACTTCTTTCAACCAGTCCATACCGATTATCACATCAAAACTCCCTAACTCTACTGGTATCAAATCAATCTTAAATGTTTCGCTAACCAGTTTAATTTCTCGATTCCGACATATATTATCTGCTGAAATTAATTTACCATTTGCTAATTCGAGTAAAAATTTACTATCCAAAGGCGTCAATGGACAACTTAATTTAGCACAAAAATCTCTACTCATATAGCTTCTATCCGCACCCGAATCAAATAAAACGTAAGCAGATTTATTGTCAATAAGAAACGTACCCGTAACAAGCTCCGGGTCTTCCTGTGCCTCTGCCGCATTAATATTGAAAACTCTTCCGCGACCTTGTCCATTCGTGTTCTCCTGGTTCGGGCAATTTCTAATAATGTGGCCCGGTTTTCCACATTTATAACAAACTACATTGGCATAACTTGCTCCGACACTACTTGCTCCGCCATTACTCATTCCGACACCATTTGTTCCTTTCGTTCTATTAACCCCTGGTCCGTAGACCTCACACTTCGCCGCGCTATGACCATTTCTTTTACACTTGTTGCAAAATTTGGTGCAGAACCCCGAGTGATACTTTTCACACCTTTGGCATAGCTGCTTCTGATTGTTGTTGTTGTTGCGGTTATTATTGTTGTTGGGATGATTGTTGTAGTTGTTGTTGTTGTTGTTGTTGTTGTTGTTGTTGTTGTTGTTGTTGTTGTTGTTGTTGGGCCGTTTGTTGTAGTTGCGATTGATGTTGCGATTGTTGTTGTTGTTGTATTGGTGATTCTTATCAGCATTTTCCTCCTACTTTCTTTTGACTTGCTTCACATTGGCCTCTTCAGCAGTCTGTTCCTTAATTCTATCTTCAATCTGGTTCACTAGTTTGTGAGCCATTCTACATGCCTGTTGTATGGAGGCGGGCTCGTGTGAACTTATATCTTCTTGGATTCTTTCCGGTAATCCTTTCACAAATGCATCGATCTTCTCTTCCTCATCTTCGAATGCTCCCGGACACAATAGGCACAATTCTGTGAATCGTCTTTATTACGTGGTAATATCAAATCCTTGGGTTCGTAACCCTCTAAGTTCTGTCTTGAGCTTATTGATCTCGGTTCTGGGACGGTACTTCTCGTTCATCAAGTGCTTGAATGCTGACCACGGTAGTGCGTACGCATCGTCTTGTCCCACTTGCTCTAGATAGGTATTCCACCATGTTAATGCAGAACCTGTGAAGGTATGCGTAGCGTACTTCACTTTGTCCTCTTCAGTACACTTACTTATGGCAAACACCGATTCAACCTTCTCGGTCCACCGTTTCAATCCGATCGGTCCTTCGGTTCCATCAAATTCCAAAGGTTTGCAGGCAGTGAATTCTTTGTAGGTGCATCCTACACGATTTCTTGTACTGCTAGATCCAAGGTTATTGTTGGTATGTAGCGCAGCCTGTACTGCGGCTATGTTTGAAGCTAGAAAAGTACGGAATTCCTCTTCATTCATATTCACGGTGTGTCGAGTAGTCGGTGCCATTTCCTTCAAAATAGTCAAATGGAACAAGTTAATCATACAGAATATTAAGAGTAGTTAATAGTATTTTGTAGCATAATATGAACTCATTTATAAAAGCTTTTTCTTCATATTAGCGTTTTATAAGTTTAAATTCGGGTAGTACCTACCTGTTAAGTTCATACTTAGTAGCTAATATACAATTCAACTACTACAATTCTATATGAAAAACTGATTATAATAATATTTCGCGTTCAAACTTTTATACAATATTTTACAAACTTACAATACCGCTTATTTTACATAAAGCATGAAATATAGCACACAATAACTTTGATACAAGATAGTTGTGAAGACAATTCTAGCTAGTACACAAGTCGTTCAGCAAAGGCAATAAAGACACGTAATTCATACGTCCAGAAACAAGTCATGCATTCTGGTTTTACTAGGACTACTTCCCATCCTTGGTCTTGTGCAACATAACCGTTATGGCCGTTGATAAGACAGCGTGTTGTAACGTCATCAAAGGGACGAGGGTTACGTAATGTCCAACAGTCCCGTAATAATCTAAAAACCTCATTTCTTACCCCAATTACCGACTCCGTCACTTGTGGAAACGTTTTGTTTAATAGTTGTAGCCCGATGTTCTTGTTCTCACTTTGGTGAGAAGCGAACATTACTAATCCATAAGCATAACATGCTTCTTTATGTTGCATGTTAGCCGCTTTTTCTAAATCACGAAGTCCAATATTCGGATATATTGAGTCAAAATAATTTCTTAACCCGTTGCGTAAAATAGCATTTGGGTTCCCCGCAATATATGCGTCAAAGTAAACACATCGTAACTTATGGGTTTCCCAATGTGATATCCCCCATCTTTCAAACGAAAGTCTCTTATAAACCAAGACATTCTTGGAACGTTCTTCGAATGTCTTACAAACTGATCTCGCCTTAAATAGTTGTGCCGAAGAATTCTGGCCGACTCTAGACAAGATTTCATCAATCATGTCTCCGGGTAGGTCTCTTAAAATATTGGGTTGTCTATCCATTTTGTGTTTTTAAACTGTAAAATAGACAAGAGTTAGATTCATAAAAAAATACTTATTAATACAAGCAATTTTTACATATATCATAAAGCATAAGAACACTATATTACATATATTACACCACACGAATACAACTATCTTATTCCGACTCGCTCGTTTCTTCTTCTTCGGTTTTGGTTCGTTTTGCCAAGTTTCTAGGGATATATGATGTTCCCCTAATACGAGCCGTCGTTGTCCACATTGGTTTAGAAAAAACCTGGTGGTTTAGAGGTTCCCGGGTCATTGTTACAACTTAAGGACTTCGGGGGTTGACGATACATATAAAGTTCATCGGGGTTGGAATTAGATTTCTCTATTTTTATGCCCTTTCCCTTATTATTTTCTTTTGCCTTTTTAAATTCAGTTGGGGTAATTTCTATAACATCATCGGAATTCTCGTCGGAATCCGATTCATCGGAGAATTGGTAATCCTCCCAATATTTTGCTTCCTTGGCGGAAACACCATTGACCATAATTAACTTTGGTCGGTTGGTTGAGGATTTTCTTTTACTTAACCGTTTTATTATTTCCCCCACCGGTTCTATTTCTTCATCCGGTTCCGATTCTTCTTCCGGTTCCGACTCTTCTTCCGGTTCCTCTTCGGGAACTTGTGAATCAGTCCACAAATCATTCCAATTTACATTTGACTCTTCATTATTATTAGGTGAGTCAATGGGACTTGTTCTAGAGGTAGACATCTATCGCATAATATCAAACACGTTAAGAGATTAATATATCACATAATATTCATATGTTAAAAATATATAGTTTCCAACAAAAATGTTAAGCAATCATTTTTAAAGAAAACACGGTCGAAGTCCAGACTCACTAATGCATCCTAACAAACTCGATAAGACACACTAATGCAAATTTTCTGGTTCTCTAAGACCAACGCTCTGATACCAACTAAAATGTCCCGTTCTTATTGATTAAAAACGTTCCATATTAATTGATTTCGTTGCGAGGTTTTGACCTCTATATGAGACGTTTTTCAAAGACTGCATTCATTTTAAAACAAACCATAACCTTTATTTCATCAATAAAGGTTTAAAAAGCTTTACGTAGATTATCAAATAATGATAATCTAAAATATCCTGTTTACACACGACCATTACATAATGGTTTACAATACAAATATGTTACAACAAAATAAGTTTCTTGAATGCAGTTTTTACACAATATCATACAAGAATGGACTCCAAATCTCGTCCTTATTTAAGTATGCGACAGCGGAAGCTCTTAATAATCACCTGAGAATAAACATGCTTAAAACGTCAACAAAAATGTTGGTGAGTTATAGGTTTAACCTATATATATCAAATCGTAACAATAGACCACAAGATTTCATATTTCAATACACATCCCATACATAGAGATAAAAATCATTCATATGGTGAACACCTGGTAACCGACATTAACAAGATGCATATATAAGAATATCCCCATCATTCCGGGACACCCTTCGGATATGATATAAATTTCGAAGTACTATAGCTTCCGGTACTTTGGATGGGGCTTGTTGGGCCCGATAGATCTATCTTTAGGATTCGCGTCAATTAGGGTGTCTGTTCCCTAATTCTTAAATTACCAGACTTAATATAAAGGGGCATATTCGATTTCGATAATTCAACCATAGAATGTAGTTTCACGTACTTGTGTCTATTTTGTAAATCATTTATAAAACCTGCATGTATTCTCATCCCAAAAATATTAGATTTTAAAAGTGGGACTATAACTCACTTTCACAGATTTTTACTTCGTCGGGAAGTAAGACTTGGCCACTGTTGATTCACGAACCTATAACAATATATACATATATATTAAAGTATGTTCAAAATATATTTACAACACTTTTAATATATTTTGATGTTTTAAGTTTATTAAGTCAGCTGTCCTCGTTAGTAACCTATAACTAGTTGTCCACAGTTAGATGTACAGAAATAAATCGATAAATATTATCTTGAATCAATCCACGACCCAGTGTATACGTATCTCAGTATTGATCACAACTCAAACTATATATATTTTGGAATCAACCTCAACCCTGTATAGCTAACTCCAACATTCACATATAGAGTGTCTATGGTTGTTCCGAAATATATATAGATGTGTCGACATGATAGGTCGAAACATTGTATACGTGTCTATGGTATCTCAAGATTTCATAATATACAATACAAGTTGATTAAGTTATGGTTGGAATAGATTTGTTACCAATTTTCACGTAGCTAAAATGAGAAAAATTATCCAATCTTGTTTTACCCATAACTTCTTCATTTTAAATCCGTTTTGAGTGAATCAAATTGCTATGGTTTCATATTGAACTCTATTTTATGAATCTAAACAGAAAAAGTATAGGTTTATAGTCGGAAAAATAAGTTACAAGTCGTTTTTGTAAAGGTAGTCATTTCAGTCGAAAGAACGACGTCTAGATGACCATTTTAGAAAACATACTTCCACTTTGAGTTTAACCATAATTTTTGGATATAGTTTCATGTTCATAATAAAAATCATTTTCACAGAATAACAACTTTTAAATCAAAGTTTATCATAGTTTTTAATTAACTAACCCAAAACAGCCCGCGGTGTTACTACGACGGCGTAAATCCGGTTTTACGGTGTTTTTCATGTTTCCAGGTTTTAAATCATTAAGTTAGCATATCATATAGATATAGAACATGTGTTTAGTTGATTTTAAAAGTCAAGTTAGAAGGATTAACTTTTGTTTGCGAACAAGTTTAGAATTAACTAAACTATGTTCTAGTGATTACAAGTTTAAACCTTCGAATAAGATAGCTTTATATGTATGAATCGAATTGTAGTGACCCGAACTTTTCCATGTTTATATTATTAATTGAGATTGATATTTACATGATTAAATGTTTCCAACATGTTAAGCAATCAAACTTGTTAAGACTTGATTAATTGAAATATGTTTCATATAGACAATTGACCACCCAAGTTGACCGGTGATTCACGAACGTTAAAACTTGTAAAAACTATACGATGACATATATATGGTTATATATATAGTTAACATGTTTTTATTATAAGTATGTATCTCATTAGGTATTTTAACAATGAGTTATATACATAAAAATGAGACTATTAATTTAAGAAACTCGAAAACGATATATATACCGATTATCGTTATAACAACGTCTTACTAGGTACATATGAATCATATTAAGATATTGATACACTTGGTTAATTATGTTAAATGATAAGTAAATATATTATTAAGTGTATTAACAATGAAATACATATGTAAAAATAAGACTACTAACTTAATGATTTCGAAATGAGACATATATGTAACGATTATCGTTGTAACGACATTTAACTGTATATACATCATACTGAGATATATTATATATCATAATATCATGATAATATAATAATTTAAAATCTCTTTTGATATTATAAACATTGGGTTAACAACATTTAACAAGATCGTTAACCTAAAGGTTTCAAAACAACACTTACATGTAACGACTAACGATGACTTAACGACTCAGTTAAAATGTATATACATGTAGTGTTTTAATATGTATTTATACACTTTTGAAAGACTTCAATACACTTATCAAAATACTTCTACTTAACAAAAATGCTTACAATTACATTCTCGTTCAGTTTCATCAACAATTCTACTCGTATGCACCCGTATTCGTACTCGTACAATACACAGCTTTTAGATGTATGTACTATTGGTATATACACTCCAATGATCAGCTCTTAGCAGCCCATGTGAGTCACCTAACACATGTGGGAACCATCATTTGGCAACTAGCATGAAATATCTCATAAGATTACAAAAATATGAGTAATCATTCATGACTTATTTACATGAAAACAAAATTACATATCCTTTATATCTAATCCATACACCAACGACCAAAAACACCTACAAACACTTTCATTCTTCAATTTTCTTCATCTAATTGAACTCTCTCAAGTTCTATCTTCAAGTTCTAAGTGTTCTTCATAAATTCCAAAAGTTCTAGTTTCATAAAATCAAGAATACTTTCAAGTTTGCTAGCTCACTTCCAATCTTGTAAGGTGATCATCCAACCTCAAGAAATCTTTGTTTCTTACAGTAGGTTATCATTCTAATACAAGGTAATAATCATATTCAAACTTTGGTTCAATTTCTATAACTATAACAATCTTATTTCAAGTGATGATCTTACTTGAACTTGTTTTCGTGTCATGATTTTGCTTCAAGAACTTTGAGCCATCCAAGGATCCATTGAAGCTAGATCCATTTTTCTCTTTTCCAGTAGGTTCATCCAAGGAACTTAAGGTAGTAATGATGTTCATAACATCATTCGATTCATACATATAAAGCTATCTTATTCGAAGGTTTAAACTTGTAATCACTAGAACATAGTTTAGTTAATTCTAAACTTGTTCGCAAACAAAAGTTAATCCTTCTAACTTGACTTTTAAAATCAACTAAACACATGTTCTATATCTATATGATATGCTAACTTAATGATTTAAAACCTGAAAACACGAAAAACACCGTAAAACCGGATTTACGCCGTCGTAGTAACACCGCGGGCTGTTTTGGGTTAGTTAATTAAAAACTATGATAAACTTTGATTTAAAAGTTGTTATTCTGAGAAAATGATTTTTATTATGAACATGAAACTATATCCAAAAATTATGGTTAAACTCAAAGTGGAAGTATGTTTTCTAAAATGGTCATCTAGACGTCGTTCTTTCGACTGAAATGACTACCTTTACAAAAACGACTTGTAACTTATTTTTCCGACTAGAAACCTATACTTTTTTTGTTTAGATTCATAAAATAGAGTTCAATATGAAACCATAGCAATTTGATTCACTCAAAACGGATTTAAAATGAAGAAGTTATGGGTAAAACAAGATTGGATAATTTTTCTCATTTTAGCTACGTGAAAATTGGTAACAAATCTATTCCAACCATAACTTAATCAACTTGTATTATATATTATGTAATCTTGAGATACCATAGACACGTATACAATGTTTCGACCTATCATGTCGACACATCTATATATATTTCGGAACAACCATAGACACTCTATATGTGAATGTTGGAGTTAGCTATACAGGGTTGAGGTTGATTCCAAAATATATATAGTTTGAGTTGTGATCAATACTGAGATACGTATACACTGGGTCGTGGATTGATTCAAGATAATATTTATCAATTTATTTCTGTACATCTAACTGTGGACAACTAGTTGTAGGTTACTAACGAGGACAGCTGACTTAATAAACTTAAAACATCAAAATATATTAAAAGTGTTGTAAATATATTTTGAACATACTTTGATATATATATATGTATATATTGTTATAGGTTCGTGAATCAACCAGTGGCCAAGTCTTACTTCCCGACGAAGTAAAAATCTGTGAAAGTGAGTTATAGTCCCAATTTTAAAATCTAATATTTTTGGGATGAGAATACATGCAGGTTTTATAAATGATTTACAAAATAGACACAAGTACGTGAAACTACATTCTATGGTTGAATTATCAAAATCGAATATGCCCCTTTTTATTAAGTCTGGTAATCTAAGAATTAGGGAACAGACACCCTAATTGACGCGAATCCTAAAGATAGATCTATTGGGCCTAACAAACCCCATCCAAAGTACCGGATGCTTTAGTACTTCGAAATTTATATCATATCCGAAGGGTGTCCCGGAATGATGGGGATATTCTTATATATGCATCTTGTTATTGTCGGTTACCAGGTGTTCACCATATGAATGATTTTTATCTCTATGTATGGGATATGTATTGAAATATGAAATCTTGTGGTCTATTGTTACGATTTGATATATATAGGTTAAACCTATAACTCACCAACATTTTTGTTGACGTTTAAAGCATGTTTATTCTCAGGTGAATATTAAGAGCTTCCGCTGTTGCATACTAAAATAAGGACAAGATTTGGAGTCCATGTTTGTATGATATTGTGTAAAAACTGCATTCAAGAAACTGATTTCGATGTAACATATTTGTATTGTAAACCATTATGTAATGGTCGTGTGTAAACAGGATATTTTAGATTATCATTATTTGATAATCTACGTAAAGCTTTTTAAACCTTTATTTATGAAATAAAGGTTATGGTTTGTTTTAAAAATGATTGCAGTCTTTGAAAAACGTCTCATATAGAGGTCAAAACCTCGCAATGAAATCAATTAATATGGAACGTTTTTAATCAATAAGAACGGGACATTTCAGTTGGTATCAGAGCGTTGGTCTTAGAGAACCAGAATTTTGCATTAGTGTGTCTTATCGAGTTTGTTAGGATGCATTAGTGAGTCTGGACTTCGACCGTGTTTACTTGAAAAATGATTGCTTAACAAATTTTGTTGGAAACTATATATTTTTAACATGTGAATATTATGTGATATATTAATCTCTTAACGTGTTTGATATTATGTGATAGATGTCTACCTCTAGAACAAGTCCCATTGACTCACCTAATAATAATGAAGAGTCAAATGTAAATTGGAATGATTTGTGGACTGATTCACAAGTTCCCGAAGAGGAACCGGAAGAAGAGTCGGAACCAGAAGAAGAATCGGAACCGGAAGAAGAATCGGAACCGGATGAAGAAATAGAACCGGTGGGGGAAATAATAAAACGGTTAAGTAAAAGAAAATCCTCAACCAACCGACCAAAGTTAATTATGGTCAATGGTGTTTCCGCCAAGGAAGCAAAATATTGGGAGGATTACCAATTCTCCGATGAATCGGATTCCGACGAGAATTCCGATGATGTTATAGAAATTACCCCAACTGAATTTAAAAAGGCAAAAGAAAATAATAAGGGAAAGGGCATAAAAATAGAGAAATCTAATTCCAACCCCGATGAACTTTATATGTATCGTCAACCCCCGAAGTCCTTAAGTTGTAACAATGACCCGGGAACCTCTAAACCACCAGGTTTTTCTAAACCAATGTGGACAACGACGGCTCGTATTAGGGGAACATCATATATCCCTAGAAACTTGGCAAAACGAACCAAAACCGAAGAAGAAGAAACGAGCAAGTCGGAATAAGATAGTTGTATTCGTGTGGTGTAATATATGGAATATAGTGTTCTTATGCTTTATGATATATGTAAAAATTGCTTGTATTAATAAGTATTTTTTTTATGAATCTAACTCTTGTCTATTTTACAGTTTAAAAACACAAAATGGATAGACAACCCAATATTTTAAGAGACCTACCCGGAGACATGATTGATGAAATCTTGTCTAGAGTCGGCCATAATTCTTCGGCACAACTATTTAAGGCGAGATCAGTTTGTAAGACATTCGAAGAACGTTCCAAGAATGTCTTGGTTTATAAGAGACTTTCGTTTGAAAGATGGGGGATATCACATTGGGAAACCCATAAGTTACGATGTGTTTACTTTGACGCATATATTGCGGGGAACCCAAATGCTATTTTACGCAACGGGTTAAGAAATTATTTTGACTCAATATATCCGAATATTGGACTTCGTGATTTAGAAAAAGCGGCTAACATGCAACATAAAGAAGCATGTTATGCTTACGGATTAGTAATGTTCGCTTCTCACCAAAGTGAGAACAAGAACATCGGGCTACAACTATTAAACAAAACGTTTCCACAAGTGACGGAGTCGGTAATTGGGGTAAGAAATGAGGTTTTTAGATTATTACGAGACTGTTGGACATTACGTAACCCTCGTCCCTTTGATGACGTTACAACACGCTGTCTTATCAACGGCCATAACGGTTATGTTGCACAAGACCAAGGATGGGAAGTAGTCCTAGTAAAACCAGAATGCATGACTTGTTTCTGGACGTATGAATTACGTGTCTTTATTGCCTTTGCTGAACGACTTGTGTACTAGCTAGAATTGTCTTCACAACTATCTTGTATCAAAGTTATTGTGTGCTATATTTCATGCTTTATGTAAAATAAGCGGTATTGTAAGTTTGTAAAATATTGTATAAAAGTTTGAACGCGAAATATTATTATAATCAGTTTTTCATATAGAATTGTAGTAGTTGAATTGTATATTAGCTACTAAGTATGAACTTAACGGGTAGGTACTACCCGAATTTAAACTTATAAAACGCTAATATGAAGAAAAAGCTTTTATAAATGAGTTCATATTATGCTACGAAATACTATTAACTACTCTTAATATTCTGTATGATTAACTTGTTCCATTTAACTATTTTGAAGGAAATGGCACCGACTACTCGACACACCGTGAATATGAATGAAGAGGAATTCCGTACTTTTCTAGCTTCAAACATAGCCGCAGTACAGGCTGCGCTACATACCAACAATAACCTTGGATCTAGCAGTACAGGAAATCGTGTAGGATGCACCTACAAAGAATTCACTGCCTGCAAACCTTTGGAATTTGATGGAACCGAAGGACCGATCGGATTGAAACGGTGGACCGAGAAGGTTGAATCGGTGTTTGCCATAA
This sequence comes from Rutidosis leptorrhynchoides, assembly GCF_046630445.1. Classification (NCBI taxonomy): domain Eukaryota; kingdom Viridiplantae; phylum Streptophyta; class Magnoliopsida; order Asterales; family Asteraceae; genus Rutidosis; species Rutidosis leptorrhynchoides. The sequence continues at coordinate 238,292,973 of NC_092338.1, read as the reverse complement.
GTAAGTGTACTGAAGAGGACAAAGTGAAGTACGCTACGCATACCTTCACAGGTTCTGCGTTAACATGGTGGAATACCTATCTAGAGCAAGTGGGACAAGATGATGCGTACGCACTACCGTGGTCAGCATTCAAGCACTTGATGAACGAGAAGTACCGTCCCAGAACCGAGGTCAATAAGCTCAAGACAGAACTTAGAGGGTTACGAACCCAAGGATTTGATATTACCACGTACGAAAGACGATTCACAGAATTGTGCCTATTGTGTCCGGGAGCATTCGAAGATGAGGAAGAGAAGATCGACGCGTTTGTGAAAGGATTACCGGAAAGAATCCAAGAAGATATAAGTTCACACGAGCCCGCCTCCATACAACAGGCATGTAGAATGGCTCACAAACTAGTGAACCAGATTGAAGAAAGAATTAAAGAACAGACTGCTGAAGAGGCCAATGTGAAGCAAGTCAAAAGAAAGTGGGAGGAAAACGGTGATAAGAATCACCAATACAACAACAACAGCAATTACAACAATAATCGCAACAATTATCCCAACAATCGCAACATCAATCGCAACTACAACAAACGGCCCAACAACAACAACAACAGCAACTACAACAATCATCCCAACAACAATAATAACCGCAACAACAACAACAATCAGAAGCAGCTATGCCAAAGGTGTGAAAAGAATCACTCGGGGTTCTGCACCAAATTTTGCAACAAGTGTAAAAGAAATGGTCATAGCGCGGCGAAGTGTGAGGTCTACGGACCAGGGGTTAATAGAACGAAAGGAACAAATGTTGTCGGAACGAGTAATGGCGGAGCAAGTAGTGTCGGAGCAAGTTATGCCAATGTAGTTTGTTATAAATGTGGAAAACCAGGCCACATTATTAGAAATTGCCCGAACCAGGAGAACACGAATGGACAAGGCCGTGGAAGAGTTTTCAATATTAATGCGGTAGAGGCACAGGAAGACCCGGAGCTTGTTACGGGTACGTTTCTTATAGACAATAAATCTGCTTACGTTTTATTTGATTCGGGTGCGGATAGAAGCTATATGAGTAGAGATTTTTGTGCTAAATTAAGTTGTCCATTGACGCCTTTGGATAGTAAATTTTTACTCGAATTAGCAAATGGTAAATTAATTTCAGCAGATAATATATGTCGGAATCGAGAAATTAAACTGGTTAGCGAAACATTTAAGATTGATTTGATACCAGTAGAGTTAGGGAGTTTTGATGTGATAATCGGTATGGACTGGTTGAAAGAAGTGAAAGCGGAGATCGTTTGTTACAAAAATGCAATTCGCATTATACGAGAAAAAGGAAAACCCTTAATGGTGTACGGAGAAAAGGGCAACACGAAGCTACATCTTATTAGTAATTTGAAGGCACAAAAACTAATAAGAAAAGGTTGCTATGCTGTTCTAGCACACGTCGAGAAAGTACAAACTGAAGAAAAGAGCATCAATGATGTTCCCATTGCAAAAGAATTTCCCGATGTATTCCCGAAAGAATTACCGGGATTACCCCCACATCGATCCGTTGAATTTCAAATAGATCTTGTACCAGGAGCTGCACCAATAGCTCGTGCTCCTTACAGACTCGCACCCAGCGAGATGAAAGAACTGCAAAGCCAATTACAAGAACTTTTAGAGCGTGGTTTCATTCGACCAAGCATATCACCGTGGGGAGCTCCTGTATTGTTTGTCAAGAAGAAAGATGGTACATTCAGGTTGTGTATCGACTACCGAGAGTTGAACAAACTTACCATCAAGAACCGCTACCCATTACCGAGAATCGACGACTTATTTGATCAACTACAAGGCTCGTCTGTTTATTCAAAGATTGACTTACGTTCCGGGTATCATCAAATGCGGGTGAAAGAAGATGATATTCCAAAGACTGCTTTCAGAACACGTTACGGTCATTACGAGTTTATGGTCATGTCGTTTGGTTTAACTAATGCACCAGCTGTGTTCATGGACCTTATGAACCGAGTGTGTGGACCATACCTTGACAAGTTTGTCATTGTTTTCATTGATGACATACTTATTTACTCAAAGAATGACCAAGAACACGGTGAACATTTGAGAAAGGTGTTAGAAGTATTGAGGAAGGAAGAATTGTACGCTAAGTTTTCAAAGTGTGCATTTTGGTTGGAAGAAGTTCAATTCCTCGGTCACATAGTGAACAAAGAAGGTATTAAGGTGGATCCGGCAAAGATAGAAACTGTTGAAAAGTGGGAAACCCCGAAAACTCCGAAACACATACGCCAGTTTTTAGGACTAGCTGGTTACTACAGAAGGTTCATCCAAGACTTTTCCAGAATAGCAAAACCCTTGACTGCATTAACGCATAAAGGGAAGAAATTTGAATGGAATGATGAACAAGAGAAAGCGTTTCAGTTATTGAAGAAAAAGCTAACTACGGCACCTATATTGTCATTGCCTGAAGGGAATGATGATTTTGTGATTTATTGTGATGCATCAAAGCAAGGTCTCGGTTGTGTATTAATGCAACGAACGAAGGTGATTGCTTATGCGTCTAGACAATTGAAGATTCACGAACAAAATTATACGACGCATGATTTGGAATTAGGCGCGGTTGTTTTTGCATTAAAGACTTGGAGGCACTACTTATATGGGGTCAAAAGTATTATATATACCGACCACAAAAGTCTTCAACACATATTTAATCAGAAACAACTGAATATGAGGCAGCGTAGGTGGATTGAATTATTGAATGATTACGACTTTGAGATTCGTTACCACCCGGGGAAGGCAAATGTGGTAGCCGATGCCTTGAGCAGGAAGGACAGAGAACCCATTCGAGTAAAATCTATGAATATAATGATTCATAATAACATTACTACTCAAATAAAGGAGGCGCAACAAGGAGTTTTAAAAGAGGGAAATTTAAAGGATGAAATACCCAAAGGATCGGAGAAGCATCTTAATATTCGGGAAGACGGAACCCGGTATAGGGCTGAAAGGATTTGGGTACCAAAATTTGGAGATATGAGAGAAATGGTACTTAGAGAAGCTCATAAAACCAGATACTCAATACATCCTGGAACGGGGAAGATGTACAAGGATCTCAAGAAACATTTTTGGTGGCCGGGTATGAAAGCCGATGTTGCTAAATATGTAGGAGAATGTTTGACGTGTTCTAAGGTCAAAGCTGAGCATCAGAAACCATCAGGTCTACTTCAACAACCCGAAATCCCGGAATGGAAATGGGAAAACATTACCATGGATTTCATCACTAAATTGCCAAGGACTGCAAGTGGTTTTGATACTATTTGGGTAATAGTTGATCGTCTCACCAAATCAGCACACTTCCTGCCAATAAGAGAAGATGACAAGATGGAGAAGTTAGCACGACTGTATTTGAAGGAAGTCGTCTCCAGACATGGAATACCAATCTCTATTATCTCTGATAGGGATGGCAGATTTATTTCAAGATTCTGGCAGACATTACAGCAAGCATTAGGAACTCGTCTAGACATGAGTACTGCCTATCATCCACAAACTGATGGGCAGAGCGAAAGGACGATACAAACGCTTGAAGACATGCTACGAGCATGTGTTATTGATTTCGGAAACAGTTGGGATCGACATCTACCGTTAGCAGAATTTTCCTACAACAACAGCTACCATTCAAGCATTGAGATGGCGCCGTTTGAAGCACTTTATGGTAGAAAGTGCAGGTCTCCGATTTGTTGGAGTGAGGTGGGGGATAGACAGATTACGGGTCCGGAGATTATACAAGAAACTACCGAGAAGATCATCCAAATTCAACAACGGTTGAAAACCGCCCAAAGTCGACAAAAGAGCTACGCTGACATTAAAAGAAAAGATATAGAATTTGAAATTGGAGAGATGGTCATGCTTAAAGTTTCACCTTGGAAAGGCGTTGTTCGATTTGGTAAACGAGGGAAATTAAATCCAAGGTATATTGGACCATTCAAGATTATTGATCGTGTCGGACCAGTAGCTTACCGACTTGAGTTACCTCAACAACTCGCGGCTGTACATAACACTTTCCACGTATCGAATTTGAAGAAATGTTTTGCTAAAGAAGATCTCACTATTCCGTTAGATGAAATCCAAATCAACGAAAAACTCCAATTCATCGAAGAACCCGTCGAAATAATGGATCGTGAGGTTAAAAGACTTAAGCAAAACAAGATACCAATTGTTAAGGTTCGATGGAATGCTCGTAGAGGACCCGAGTTCACCTGGGAGCGTGAAGATCAGATGAAGAAGAAATACCCTCATCAATTTCCAGAAGACTCGTCAACACCTTCAACAGCTTAAAATTTCGGGACGAAATTTATTTAACGGGTAGGTACTGTAGTGACCCGAACTTTTCCATGTTTATATTATTAATTGAGATTGATATTTACATGATTAAATGTTTCCAACATGTTAAGCAATCAAACTTGTTAAGACTTGATTAATTGAAATATGTTTCATATAGACAATTGACCACCCAAGTTGACCGGTGATTCACGAACGTTAAAACTTGTAAAAACTATACGATGACATATATATGGTTATATATATAGTTAACATGTTTTTATTATAAGTATGTATCTCATTAGGTATTTTAACAATGAGTTATATACATAAAAATGAGACTATTAATTTAAGAAACTCGAAAACGATATATATACCGATTATCGTTATAACAACGTCTTACTAGGTACATATGAATCATATTAAGATATTGATACACTTGGTTAATTATGTTAAATGATAAGTAAATATATTATTAAGTGTATTAACAATGAAATACATATGTAAAAATAAGACTACTAACTTAATGATTTCGAAATGAGACATATATGTAACGATTATCGTTGTAACGACATTTAACTGTATATACATCATACTGAGATATATTATATATCATAATATCATGATAATATAATAATTTAAAATCTCTTTTGATATTATAAACATTGGGTTAACAACATTTAACAAGATCGTTAACCTAAAGGTTTCAAAACAACACTTACATGTAACGACTAACGATGACTTAACGACTCAGTTAAAATGTATATACATGTAGTGTTTTAATATGTATTTATACACTTTTGAAAGACTTCAATACACTTATCAAAATACTTCTACTTAACAAAAATGCTTACAATTACATTCTCGTTCAGTTTCATCAACAATTCTACTCGTATGCACCCGTATTCGTACTCGTACAATACACAGCTTTTAGATGTATGTACTATTGGTATATACACTCCAATGATCAGCTCTTAGCAGCCCATGTGAGTCACCTAACACATGTGGGAACCATCATTTGGCAACTAGCATGAAATATCTCATAAGATTACAAAAATATGAGTAATCATTCATGACTTATTTACATGAAAACAAAATTACATATCCTTTATATCTAATCCATACACCAACGACCAAAAACACCTACAAACACTTTCATTCTTCAATTTTCTTCATCTAATTGAACTCTCTCAAGTTCTATCTTCAAGTTCTAAGTGTTCTTCATAAATTCCAAAAGTTCTAGTTTCATAAAATCAAGAATACTTTCAAGTTTGCTAGCTCACTTCCAATCTTGTAAGGTGATCATCCAACCTCAAGAAATCTTTGTTTCTTACAGTAGGTTATCATTCTAATACAAGGTAATAATCATATTCAAACTTTGGTTCAATTTCTATAACTATAACAATCTTATTTCAAGTGATGATCTTACTTGAACTTGTTTTCGTGTCATGATTTTGCTTCAAGAACTTTGAGCCATCCAAGGATCCATTGAAGCTAGATCCATTTTTCTCTTTTCCAGTAGGTTCATCCAAGGAACTTAAGGTAGTAATGATGTTCATAACATCATTCGATTCATACATATAAAGCTATCTTATTCGAAGGTTTAAACTTGTAATCACTAGAACATAGTTTAGTTAATTCTAAACTTGTTCGCAAACAAAAGTTAATCCTTCTAACTTGACTTTTAAAATCAACTAAACACATGTTCTATATCTATATGATATGCTAACTTAATGATTTAAAACCTGAAAACACGAAAAACACCGTAAAACCGGATTTACGCCGTCGTAGTAACACCGCGGGCTGTTTTGGGTTAGTTAATTAAAAACTATGATAAACTTTGATTTAAAAGTTGTTATTCTGAGAAAATGATTTTTATTATGAACATGAAACTATATCCAAAAATTATGGTTAAACTCAAAGTGGAAGTATGTTTTCTAAAATGGTCATCTAGACGTCGTTCTTTCGACTGAAATGACTACCTTTACAAAAACGACTTGTAACTTATTTTTCCGACTAGAAACCTATACTTTTTTTGTTTAGATTCATAAAATAGAGTTCAATATGAAACCATAGCAATTTGATTCACTCAAAACGGATTTAAAATGAAGAAGTTATGGGTAAAACAAGATTGGATAATTTTTCTCATTTTAGCTACGTGAAAATTGGTAACAAATCTATTCCAACCATAACTTAATCAACTTGTATTATATATTATGTAATCTTGAGATACCATAGACACGTATACAATGTTTCGACCTATCATGTCGACACATCTATATATATTTCGGAACAACCATAGACACTCTATATGTGAATGTTGGAGTTAGCTATACAGGGTTGAGGTTGATTCCAAAATATATATAGTTTGAGTTGTGATCAATACTGAGATACGTATACACTGGGTCGTGGATTGATTCAAGATAATATTTATCAATTTATTTCTGTACATCTAACTGTGGACAACTAGTTGTAGGTTACTAACGAGGACAGCTGACTTAATAAACTTAAAACATCAAAATATATTAAAAGTGTTGTAAATATATTTTGAACATACTTTGATATATATATATGTATATATTGTTATAGGTTCGTGAATCAACCAGTGGCCAAGTCTTACTTCCCGACGAAGTAAAAATCTGTGAAAGTGAGTTATAGTCCCAATTTTAAAATCTAATATTTTTGGGATGAGAATACATGCAGGTTTTATAAATGATTTACAAAATAGACACAAGTACGTGAAACTACATTCTATGGTTGAATTATCAAAATCGAATATGCCCCTTTTTATTAAGTCTGGTAATCTAAGAATTAGGGAACAGACACCCTAATTGACGCGAATCCTAAAGATAGATCTATTGGGCCTAACAAACCCCATCCAAAGTACCGGATGCTTTAGTACTTCGAAATTTATATCATATCCGAAGGGTGTCCCGGAATGATGGGGATATTCTTATATATGCATCTTGTTATTGTCGGTTACCAGGTGTTCACCATATGAATGATTTTTATCTCTATGTATGGGATATGTATTGAAATATGAAATCTTGTGGTCTATTGTTACGATTTGATATATATAGGTTAAACCTATAACTCACCAACATTTTTGTTGACGTTTAAAGCATGTTTATTCTCAGGTGAATATTAAGAGCTTCCGCTGTTGCATACTAAAATAAGGACAAGATTTGGAGTCCATGTTTGTATGATATTGTGTAAAAACTGCATTCAAGAAACTGATTTCGATGTAACATATTTGTATTGTAAACCATTATGTAATGGTCGTGTGTAAACAGGATATTTTAGATTATCATTATTTGATAATCTACGTAAAGCTTTTTAAACCTTTATTTATGAAATAAAGGTTATGGTTTGTTTTAAAAATGAATGCAGTCTTTGAAAAACGTCTCATATAGAGGTCAAAACCTCGCAATGAAATCAATTAATATGGAACGTTTTTAATCAATAAGAACGGGACATTTCACGAATGATGTTATGAACATCATTACTACCTTAATTTCCTTGGATAAACCTACTGGAAAAGAGAAAAATGGATCTAGCTTCAATGGATCCTTGGATGGCTCGAAGTTCTTGAAGCAGAATCATGACACGAAAACAAGTTCAAGTAAGATCATCACTTGAAATAAGATTGTTATAGTTATAGAAATTGAACTAAAGTTTGAATATGATTATTACCTTGTATTAGAATGATAACCTACTGTAAGAAACAAAGATTTCTTGAGGTTGGATGATCACCTTACAAGATTGGAAGTGAGCTAGCAAACTTGAAAGTATTCTTGATTTTATGAAACTAGAACTTTTGGAATTTATGAAGAACACTTAGAACTTGAAGATAGAACTTGAGAGAGATCAATTAGATGAAGAAAATTGAAGAATGAAAGTGTTTGTAGGTGTTTTTGGTCGTTGGTGTATGGATTAGATATAAAGGATATGTAATTTTGTTTTCATGTAAATAAGTCATGAATGATTACTCATATTTTTGTAATTTTATGAGATATTTCATGCTAGTTGCCAAATGATGGTTCCCACATGTGTTAGGTGACTCACATGGGCTGCTAAGAGCTGATAATTGGAGTGTATATACTAATAGTACATACATCTAAAAGCTGTGTATTGTACGAGTACGAATACGGGTGCATACGAGTAGAATTGTTGATGAAACTGAACGAGGATGTAATTGTAAGCATTTTTGTTAAGTAGAAGTATTTTGATAAGTGTATTGAAGTCTTTCAAAAGTGTATAAATACATATTAAAACACTACATGTATATACATTTTAACTGAGTCGTTAAGTCATCGTTAGTCGTTACATGTAAGTGTTGTTTTGAAACTTTTAGGTTAGCGATCTTGTTAAATGTTGTTAACCCAATGTTTATAATATCAAATGAGATTTTAAATTATTATATTATCATGATATTATCATGTATGAATATCTCTTAATATGATATATATACATTAAATGTCTTTACAACGATAATCGTTACATATATGTCTCGTTTAAAAATCATTAAGTTAGTAGTCTTGTTTTTACATATGTAGTTCATTGTTAATATACTTAATGATATGTTTACTTATCATAGTATCATGTTAACTATATATATATCCATATATATGTCATCATATAGTTTTTACAAGTTTTAACGTTCGTGAATCACCGGTCAACTTGGGTGGTCAATTGTCTATATGAAACATATTTCAATTAATCAAGTCTTAACAAGTTTGATTGCTTAACATGTTGGAAACATTTAATCATGTAAATATCAATCTCAATTAATATATATAAACATTGAAAAGTTCGGGTCACTACAAGGTTGGCCTCGGATTCACGAACCTAAATTAATTATATATATTTATGTGTTGGTCAATATTTGTCTAACAAATTAGGTCAAGTCATAGTGTACCACAATCCTAATGCTCGAGACTAATATGCAAAAGTTAACAAAAGTAAATTTGACTCAAAATAATTTCCAAAAATCTATACATGATTAATATATAGTTTAAATATCGTCGTTTTTATATTTTTAAATATTTTTTAAAAGATTTATTAGAGTAAATAATATAATTTATTTATTAATAAATAAAATTTTATATTAAATTTATATAATAAAATATACTTTTATATATATAGTAATAAAATTTATAGGGTTCATTTAATATCATAAAGATAATATGATAGGTATTATTAAAGTAAGTTATTACACGTAGTAAAATATGTTTGTATCACATATTTATTTGATAAAATAATATCTATAATGATAGTAAGTAAAAGTTGTATTATTTTGTAATAATAATAATTATTATAAAAATATCAATATTTATAATTACTAAGATGACATTATGATAAAACGATAATTCTAATTATGATAACTTTAATATTTACGATAATTTTTAATATTATCTTTAAAATAATAATTCTATTTAAAATAATAATAATAATGATATTTTATAGTAACAATGACATTTCTATTAAAATGATAATTTTTGTTAAAATGATAGTTTTAATACTAACGATACTTTTAATAATAATAGTAATGATAAAAATAATAAGAACGATAATTTTATCTAAATCAATATCTTATAATATTTTAATTTCATCATGATACTCTTACTCATTATTTCCTAATCGTTTCGTTTAATAGCTTTTAATCGTCTTTTATATCGTGTTCATAATAATGATAATAATAGTAATCAAAATAATTAGGTGTTACAAATATTTGTTTGAATTACACTAATATTAATAATGATAGTTACTATAACATTATTAACGATAATACTAATAATTATCTTAATGATAATATAGTAATAATAATAATAACAATAACAATAACCATTTTTAAATAATGATATATATATATTAATAATGATAATAATAATAATAATAATAATACTAATAATAATAATAATAATAATTGGATAATAATAATAATTGGATAATAATAATACTAATTATAACTTTAACGATAATAACGATAGTAATAATAAATTTTTTTTTTAATGATAAATCCCTTTTATTGATAAAGATAATAATAATCATAATAATAAGATAAAACTAGAACGACGATAAAAACGACGATAATAATAATCATTTTTAATAAAAATATCGAAAATTCAATTGATTATAACTTCTAATCCGTTCATCGAAACCATTCGATATCTAAAGGAAAAGTTCTTAATTTTTCGCTTGCTTTCCAAGGACATGCATATCTTATACCTTATCTCAACCGCAAGTGTAACTAATTCAAGATTCAACCTAACTTGTCTAAGGGCAATATCAAAATTACAAGCATGTATAATCCTAAATACTCGATCACTAGTCAGGGATACACTATTAGTATGTAAAAGTTAAATTATGAGTACTCACGTATCAATATTGAGATTCAATATTGCAGGAAAGGTACGTAGACGCAACGGAAATGATAAACACTATATTGGCCTCACGAGCATACCCATGAACCATAACTCAATCACCTCCATAGCTATAACCCATAATTTCCTTAATCCTATCCTACTCGAAAAACAATTTCGAAACCACTCTAACAGCACTCCGTCGTAATATTTTATGTATACTAATAATATCTTGAAATAATACGGAGTAAATATATATATGTAAATTGATTGAGAGAGTTTAGAGAAAAATATTTTCAAGTGTCTATGAAATAATGAAACCTATTGAATTCTATTTATAATAGATTTTTGAATTATTAAAGTGAATTATTAAAGTATGAATTATTAAAGTGAATTATTAAAGTATGAATTATTAAAGTGAATTATTAAAGTTAAAGTAAAGTAAAAATAAAGTAAAGGTAAAGTTTAAGTATAGTAAAAGTATAAAACTATGTACGTATAATACGCGTATAAATATATATAATATTAATTTAAATCATTATATATATTTAATAAAATAAAATATAAATATCGTTATCTTTATCATACTAGTTAAGTAATGAGTTGTCAAAAGTGGTTCTAGATATTTATAAAAGTTATATACGTTTTAATAATAAAGTTCTTTTTAAACTGAAAACGTTTTTGTACGTTTGAAACTAAATAGATCAATCGAGTCTTTATGAGATTCAATCTTCCACTATCCTTTGTCTAGTTCTCAATGATTGACAATTTGTTCTTATTTATAAATCACTTTACCATTTTCCGAATATTGTTAAAATGGAAAGATTTCTCAAATCAACGTGGGCCTTTCAACAGAGACTTGTAATCATAATTCAATATATCTGATAATTCAATCATCTGATCTTATCTTCTAATTCCATTGATAAACATTTTGAAACATATACAATCATATAAAGTATTTAATCTAATATTTTGTTTACGTTTCAAGTTATAATATATATACACATATACATATATAATCATATTCGTTTAATGGTTCGTGAATCGTTGGAACTTGGTCGAGGTTGAATGAATGTATGAACATAGTTTAAAATTCTTGAAATTTAACTTAACAAATATTGCTTATCGTGTCAGAAACATATAAAGATTAAAGTTTAAATTTGGTTGAAAATTTCCGGGTTGTTACAGTACCTACCCGTTAAAGAAATTTCATCCCGAAATTTGAGTGGAAAGGTCGTGAATGATAATAAGTATGTTTTCATGATGCATACGGGCTGAAAATTAGAGTTTTATCATCAGCGAATAATTTGGACAAACAATCCATTTATATGAAGAGTACGAATGAAGCTAACATAGAAGAGTGAAATGAGTAAGTGTAGATTCATCTTATCATTTGACGTAGATATGATTGATTCCCAGATTTCAAGGGATTTGAAGAAAATCTTCTTAATAAGATTTGACTCTCCGGTAATCAAGGGAATTAGGATCCGCTTTAAATGCGATCGTCCATTTTAATTGTTCTGTCGGAGATTTTCTTATAAATTCACCTCCTTCATTTCCTTACAACTCACACCTTCTGTTGATGCATTTTATGCAAGTCCCTAGACATCTACCCACGTCCATTGCAGGTACAACAATTTACAGGCCACCATGATTGCTTGTTATTATCCTATCCGTGTTTGTATGTGGTTACAGGAACTGCAGGAACGAGATTTAGATGTTTGACTATGTTAGACTTAGTCAGACGTACGAGTGAAGCCTCACTAGTACGGCTGACAGGCTCATACGCACGGTTGATGCTGAGCTAAGTCACAATTACAACCTAAATGAGAAGACACGAGTGAGTGATCACCCGTACGGCTGATGAAGCCAACTCGTACGTGTGATGAATGAATCGTATGGGTGAGTCAACAGCAGGGGTATATAAAGTCTTGTGTTCTTTTAATCCTCTCATTTGTTACACACACTCAGATCTAGTGAGCTCCTCCGATTCTCTCTCAGTCCAAATCACCCAGGTGGTGAATAATAGCTCTAGGTGTTGATCTAATCACACTTGATTTAGTTGTGGTTTGACTAAATTAATCAAAAAAAAAAAACTTAACCTATTCACTAGAGGGTTTGATTCACTTATTCCGCCATTGTGTGAGTTAAATCTGTTGATTTCTAAGTTCCTAGTCATGTTTCATCACCTTCTATTCTTTCCCCCTCAACTCATATTTTAAAGTATTCATCAATATGCTCCATTCAGTTCTGATTCTCGATATACTTCTAACTTTCTTATCGGTCATTCTTCTTTTTCATCTACCACCGGAAGAATCTATTTACTTCTACTATACTCTTGGGTTTATAGTGTTTCTAGTTCTCCCGTGTCTTTATATTGCTATATGCATCGATATATATGGTTTATAATTTCTGGTTTGTCGTTGGGCTTTATATGTTCCCTTATATTTCAAAGTCTCTTCTTCTGTCTTCTATAATCATTATCATTCACAGTTAATGCTCTCTTTTATTTGCTGCAATTTATACCCCAATTTCTATTTCGGAGTTTTGTCCTTTTGTTTCTTCTTCTTGCGATTAAGCACCGCTTGTAATGGTCCAGAATTCACAGATATGAATTTCGGAATGAACATTGTTAATGTTCTAGGAAGGAAATTGTGATAGCACGATATTGACTTGTCAAATTACTAGAATACCTTGGAAAAGGCCGAATCATCAAGAAATATTTTCTTGATATTTTAGAGGTTAAATAGAATACAAGAGTCGTATAACATGGCACATGATGATGTTATGATCTGTGAATCATCACGTTCTATTTAGAAACTCAGCATGACTTACTGTAATATAATCACATTGATCTCCTCATTATATTATACTAATTCATGCTTCAGTTCCCAACACTACTTCAAAATATTCCTATTTTAAACTTGAATGTTTCAGAATTTAGAAACTAAAATAGTTTCTTTTATGATGTAATACAGATAGTGCGAAGAGGTAAATGATTTCAAATAAGAAAAATTAAGAAAATATCTTCAGAAATATGGAGGATATTTATAATGAAAGATATGATGATATTTTAGAATTTCTAATATCAGAGGATGATGAAGAATATTGTCCGCAGGGGTTTAGAGTTAGGAGCAAGGTATTCGTTAATGACTTCAGCAGGTACTGAATCATTTGGATCCTTTGAAGTCAGGTTCAGTCTTTGTAATTTGTCCACATCCTCCTTCCTACTTTGCTCAATCTGTTTTCCAGTTCCAAAACTTCTCTTTTTCTGCGCTTTGCCAGCACACTTCATCATTATCATCCAGCTTTTACCGTTTAAAGTCGTTTATAGTTTTTGCTGCTTCATCAGCATTTTTTTTTCTTTCGGAGAACCAATTCGTAGTTCGGAGTGTTTTTCAGAAACTTCACATTCAAATTAAGTCCAGAAGATAGACGTTATATATACACATATAACTATTGGCATAGACATGCTGCGAGATTTCAAAATACTGATTGCTAATTCCAAATGATTCGTATGGCAATTCTCATTACAAGATGCGAATGAGTAAATGATGGGGTTTCAATGAATAATTATAATGACTTTTTGGAGAGGCTAAAGTCAAAGGGTAATGAAGTTGTTGGTACATCTGCTAATAATGTGGTGGAATGTAAAAGGTTCCCTGGTAACGATGGTGTATATCTCAAGGTTATAATAAGGTTAGTCTGACTGAAAAGTCGAAGTTGACTTGCTGGAGTTGTGACAAAACTGGCTACTTTGAATAGGAGTCGCAAAGTTATTTTTGCTAATAAATGTCAAAGAATCTGACGCGGATACGTTGTTTAAACTTTTACTTTGGTTTCAAGAGTTTTTCGGGTACATAACTGTGGGTAATATGTGGTTGGATCATCATCTCGATTGCTCATCATTCGAAGTGTCTTCAGAAATTTTCGAAGGGTTTGAACACAGATTGTAATCGTTAACATACATTTGATGTTCTAACACAGTTTTGAAGTCAAAATATAGCTTGTGAAAGATGTAAGGATCTAAGAGTGATGATTTTGGTCATGTCTCAAGTTGAATTTTGAGATTTCAAAATCAGAATATGTAATTAAATTTTGAATGAGTATGGTTGTTTTGATTTCTATAAAATAATGTATATTGTTGTGAAAGTAGGGAGTATAATGGATGATTTGCTGAATCAGATTCGAAGAATGTAACATATTAATTGTGAATTTATATATCTCTCGGGTATTACCTACCCGTAAAAAAAAAATTTCACAATTAATATTTTGTACAAAAGAATTTTATTACAGTCTTTATGAAAATATATATATATGTATATTTTCTTCAGATGTAACATAGATTTAATGAGTTAATGTTAAATTAAACTCATTTGATTTACGGTTGAAACTAGAATTGAATAATCCCTAAAGGCTTTAAAAAGTACATAACTTTTACGCAGTATTTCTTTAATGACATTGAAATTATGAATCAATACTTCGTTATTTGTTGATGTATGATGTTCGGTTCGTGGAATTCTTGTGAATTTCGCAAAGTAAGAATGATGTTATCTGAAAAGTTTCGGGTACATCGATGATGAAAGTGTAAAATCAAATGTATACTTGATTTATTATGAATTGGAATTTGTTGAATTGCGACAGAGATTGTAGTTAACGCTGGTTAAGTTGCGGCCGAAGGACGTACATTATTGCATATTTGTAATATGAATTAACCGAGTAGTTAAGATTCACACACAATAGCTTAGCACGGAAAGATTTATTTCAATATATATATATATATATATATATATATATATATATATATATATATATATATATATATATATATATATATATATATATATATATATAATATACATATAATTTCTTCAGAGGGAATGAGTTAATTCTTCATAACTCGTTGATACAATATACACGTTATTGATTCGTAATGATGTCCACAGTGATTCTTGAACTGACGGAGTTTGTGATGTTATCTGTGTTGTTGATTCGGATGTTGACTGTACTGACGATGCTGGTAACGCTGACGGTACTGTTGATGCTGTTGGTAAAGCAAGTTTAGCTTGTTAATCACACACCATTTTTGTCAGGGTTTCTACTCTTCCTTCTATCATTTTGGTTCGCTTAACTGATTTATGGTTAGGGCTAGATTAGATAATCTCTAAGACTTTAGAGATTACATAATCGCCGCGGAATGTTTCTCCAATGAATTTATGAATTAATACTTCATCAGTTATTGTTGTTGGTACTCCTTGGTATCTATGGTGCGTATGACGTTGATGCTCGTGGGACAGATTGTGAAGTTGAGGTTTACGACGCGGTTGTGGTTGGAGGTGGTAATGGTACTGTTGGCGTTGATGATGGTGGTACTGGTTATGCTGCTGATGCTGCTGCTGGTGTTTGTAATCTCTGCACCATATTCTCCAAAGCCACTACCCGAGCGCGAAGCTCGTTGACTTCTTCTATTACACCGGGGTGATTGTCGGTTCGGACGAGCGGATAAATAAAATCTAAAATTTGATGTAATATATAATCGTGACGAGATACTCTGGAAATGAGCGAGAAAATGGTGTTTCGGACAGGTTTGTCGGTAAGTGCTTCAGGTTCTTCGTCAAGAGGGCAATGTGGTGGATGGAAGGGATCACCTTCTTCTTGTCTCCAATGATTGAGGAGGCTACGAACCCATCCCCAATTCATCCAGAATAGGTGATGACTAATTGGTTGATCTATTCCGGTCACACTGCTTTCGGAGCTTGAATGGGATTCCATTTCGGAATCTGAGTGACTTGAACTGATGACGAATTCCATTTCGTATGATTGGATAAAGGATTTTTTTTTTTTTGATATGAAATGATTTTGGCTAACGGATGATATTCTAATTACATAGAATATATATATATATATATATATATATATATATATATATATATATATATATATATATATATATATATATATATATATATATATATATATATATAGATCAAAAGATTTCGTAGATTACGGAGGACTTTGCGGGATATGTCAGGCAAAGTTTAAAGTAACAGATACGATAAGATATGATTTAGCAGATATGCTAAGATATGAATTTTTGTCTATACACTATTCATGCAATCAATGCAGCAAGACGTGTCTTAGACTAAAAATGATAAGCATGTAATTTCCTGAGGATGATAAGTAGTTAATTTTCGACACAAAATGATAAGCAAAACTTTTCGGTCGAAGTCCAGACTCACTAATGCATCCTATCGACTTATTAGTTAGACACACTAATGCAGACCTGGTTCGCTAAGACCACCGCTCTGATACCAACTGAAAGGACCCGTTCATATACATTATAAACGATTCAAAATAGTTGATTACGTTGCGAGGTATTTGACCTCTATATGATACATTTTACAAACATTGCATTCGTTTTTAAAAGACTAACTTTCTTTACATCGAAAATTGACAGGCATGCATACCATTTCATAATATCCACTATCCAACTATAAATTGATTTAATAATAATCTTTGATGAACTCAATGACTCGAATGCAACGTTCTTCGAAATATGCTATGAAAGACTCCAAGTAATATCTTTAAAATGAGCAAATGCACAGCGGAAGATTTCTTTAACACCTGAGAACAAACATGCTTTAAAGTGTCAACCAAAAGGTTGGTGAGTTCATTAGTTTATCATAATCATTTATTTCCATCATTTTAATAGACCACAAGAATTTCATTTCCAGTTCTCATAAATATACGTCCCATGCATAGAGACAAAAATAATCATTCATATGGTGAACACCTGGTAATCGACATTAACTAGATACATATAAGAATATCCGCTATCATTCCGGGATCCTCCTTCGGACATGATATAAATTTCGAAGTACTAAAGCATCCGGTACTTTGGATGGGGTTTGTTATATAGTGACCCGAACTTTTCCATGTTTATATATATTAATTGAGATTGATATTTACATGATTAAATGTTTCCAACATGTTAAGCAATCAAACTTGTTAAGACTTGATTAATTGAAATATGTTTCATATAGACAATTGACCACCCAAGTTGACCGGTGATTCACGAACGTTAAAACTTGTAAAAACTATATGATGACATATATATGGATATATATATAGTTAACATGATACTATGATAAGTAAACATATCATTAAGTATATTAACAATGAACTACATATGTAAAAACAAGACTACTAACTTAATGATTTTTAAACGAGACATATATGTAACGATTATCGTTGTAAAGACATTTAATGTATATATATCATATTAAGAGATATTCATACATGATAATATCATGATAATATAATAATTTAAAATCTCATTTGATATTATAAACATTGGGTTAACAACATTTAACAAGATCGTTAACCTAAAGGTTTCAAAACAACACTTACATGTAACGACTAACGATGACTTAACGACTCAGTTAAAATGTATATACATGTAGTGTTTTAATATGTATTTATACACTTTTGAAAGACTTCAATACACTTATCAAAATACTTCTACTTAACAAAAATGCTTACAATTACATCCTCGTTCAGTTTCATCAACAATTCTACTCGTATGCACCCGTATTCGTACTCGTACAATACACAGCTTTTAGATGTATGTACTATTGGTATATACACTCCAATGATCAGCTCTTAGCAGCCCATGTGAGTCACCTAACACATTTGGGAACCATCATTTGGCAACTAGCATGAAATATCTCATAAAATTACAAAAATATGAGTAATCATTCATGACTTATTTACATGAAAACAAAATTACATATCCTTTATATCTAATCCATACACCAACGACCAAAAACACCTACAAACACTTTCATTCTTCAATTTTCTTCATCTAATTGATCTATCTCAAGTTCTATCTTCAAGTTCTAAGTGTTCTTCATAAATTCCAAAAGTTCTAGTTTCATAAAATCAAGAATACTTTCAAGTTTGCTAGCTCACTTCCAATCTTGTAAGGTGATCATCCAACCTCAAGAAATCTTTGTTTCTTACAGTAGGTTATCATTCTAATACAAGGTAATAATCATATTCAAACTTTGGTTCAATTTCTATAACTATAACAATCTTATTTCGAGTGATGATCTTACTTGAACTTGTTTTCGTGTCATGATTCTGCTTCAAGAACTTCGAGCCATCCAAGGATCCATTGAAGCTAGATCCATTTTTCTCTTTTCCAGTAGGTTTATCCAAGGAACTTAAGGTAGTAATGATGTTCATAACATCATTTGATTCATACATATAAAGCTATCTTATTCGAAGGTTTAAACTTGTAATCACTAGAACATAGTTTAGTTAATTCTAAACTTGTTCGCAAACAGAAGTTAATCCTTCTAACTTGACTTTTAAAATCAACTAAACACATTTTCTATATCTATATGATATGCTAACTTAATTATTTAAAACCTGGAAACACGAAAAACACCGTAAAACCGAATTTACGCCGTCGTAGTAACACCGCGGGCTGTTTTGGGTTAGTTAATTAAAAACTATGATAAACTTTGATTTTAAAGTTGTTATTCTGGGAAAATGATTTTTATTATGAACATGAAACTATATCCAAAAATTATGGTTAAACTCAAAGTGGAAGTATGTTTTCTAAAATGGTCATCTAGACGTCGTTCTTTCGACTGAAATGACTACCTTTACAAAAACGACTTGTAACTTATTTTTCCGACTATAAACCTATACTTTTCTATTTAGATTCATAAAATAGAGTTCAATATGAAACCATAGCAATTTGATTCACTCAAAACGGATTTAAAATGAAGAAGTTATGGGTAAAACAAGATTGGATAATTTTTCTCATTTTAGCTACGTGAAAATTGGTAACAAATCTATTCCAACCATAACTTAATCAACTTGTATTGTATATTATGTAATCTTGAGATACCATAGACACGTATACAATGTTTCGACCTATCATGTCGACACATCTATATATATTTCGGAACAACCATAGACACTCTATATGTGAATGTTGGAGTTAGCTATACAGGGTTGAGGTTGATTCCAAAATATATATAGTTTGAGTTGTGATCAATACTGAGATACGTATACACTGGGTCGTGGATTGATTCAAGATAATATTTATCGATTTATTTCTGTACATCCAACTGTGGACAACTAGTTGTAGGTTACTAACGAGGACAACTGACTTAATAAACTTAAAACATCAAAATATATTAAAAGTGTTGTAAATATATTTTGAACATACTTTGATATATATGTATATATTGTTATAGGTTCGTGAATCAACCAGTGGCCAAGTCTTACTTCCCGACGAAGTAAAAATCTGTGAAAGTGAGTTATAGTCCCACTTTTAAAATCTAATATTTTTGGGATGAGAATACATGCAGGTTTTATAAATGATTTACAAAATAGACACAAGTACGTGAAACTACATTCTATGGTTGAATTATCGAAATCGAATATGCCCCTTTTTATTAAGTCTGGTAATCTATGAATTAGGGAACAGACACCCTAATTGACGCGAATCCTAAAGATAGATCTATTGGGCCTAACAAACCCCATCCAAAGTACTGGATGCTTTAGTACTTCGAAATTTATATCATATCCGAAGGGTGTCCCGGAATGATGGGGATATTCTTATATATGCATCTTGTTAATGTCGGTTACCAGGTGTTCACCATATGAATGATTTTTATCTCTATGTATGGGATGTGTATTGAAATATGAAATCTTGTGGTCTATTATTATGATTTGATATATATATAGGTTAAACCTATAACTCACCAACATTTTTGTTGACGTTTTAAGCATGTTTATTCTCAGGTGATTATTAAGAGCTTCCGCTGTCGCATACTTAAATAAGGACGAGATTTGGAGTCCATGCTTGTATGATATTGTGTAAAAACTGCATTCAAGAAACTTATTTTGTTGTAACATATTTGTATTGTAAACCATTATGTAATGGTCGTGTGTAAACAGGATATTTTAGATTATCATTATTTGATAATCTACGTAAAGCTTTTTAAAACCTTTATCTATGAAATAAAGGTTATGGTTTGTTTTAAAAATGAATGCAGTCTTTGAAAAACGTCTCATATAGAGGTCAAAACCTCGCAACGAAATCAATTAATATGGAACGTTTTTAATCAATAAGAACGGGACATTTCAGTTGGTATCCGAGCGTTGGTCTTAGAGAACCATAATTTTGCATTAGTGTGTCTTATCGAGTTTGTTAGGATGCATTAGTGAGTCTGGACTTCGACCGTGTTTACTTGAAAAATGATTGCTTAACAAATTTTGTTGGAAACTATATATTTTTAACATGTGAATATTATGTGATATATTAATCTCTTAACGCGTTTCATATTATGTGATAGATGTCTACCTCTAGAACAAGTCCCATTGACTCACCTAATAATAATGAAGAGTCAAATGTAAATTGGAATGATTCGTGGACTGATTCACAAGTTCCCGAAGAGGAACCGGAAGAAGAGTCGGAACCGGAAGAAGAATCGGAACCGGAAGAAGAATCGGAACCGGATGAAGAAATAGAACTGGTGGGGGAAATAATAAAACGGTTAAGTAAAAGAAAATCCTCAACCAACCGACCAAGGTTAATTATGGTCAATGGTGTTTCCGCCAAGGAAGCAAAATATTGGGAGGATTACCAATTCTCCGATGAATCGGATTCCGACGAGAATTCCGATGATGTTATAGAAATTACCCCAACTGAATTTAAAAAGGCAAAAGAAAATAATAAGGGAAAGGGCATAAAAATAGAGAAATCTAATTCCAACCCCGATGAACTTTATATGTATCGTCAACGCCCGAAGTCCTTAAGTTGTAACAATGACCCGGGAACCTCTAAACCACCAGGTTTTTCTAAACCAATGTGGACAACGACAGCTCGTATTAGGGGAACACCATATATCCCTAGAAACTTGGCAAAACGAACCAAAACCGAAGAAGAAGAAACGAGCGAGTCGGAATAAGATAGTTGTATTCGTGTGGTGTAATATATGTAATATAGTGTTCTTATGCTTTATGATATATGTAAAAATTATCTGTATTAATAAGTATTTTTTTATGAATCTAACTCTTGTCTATTTTACAGTTTAAAAACACAAAATGGATAGACAACCCAATATTTTAAGAGACCTACCCGGAGACATGATTGATGAAATCTTGTCTAGAGTCGGCCAGAATTCCTCGGCACAACTATTTAAGGCGAGATCAGTTTGTAAGACATTCGAAGAACGTTCCAAGAATGTCTTGGTTTATAAGAGACTTTCGTTTGAAAGATGGGGGATATCACATTGGGAAACCCATAAGTTACGATGTGTTTACTTTGACGCATATATTGCGGGGAACCCAAATGCTTTTTTACGCAATGGGTTAAGAAATTATTTTGACTCAATATATCCGAATATTGGACTTCGTGATTTAGAAAAAGCAGCTAACATGCAACATAAAGAAGCATGTTATGCTTACGGATTAGTAATGTTCGCTTCTCACCAAAGTGAGAACAAGAACATCGGGCTACAACTATTAAACAAAACTTTTCCACAAGTGACGGAGTCGGTAATTGGGGTAAGAAATGAGGTTTTTAGATTATTACGGGACTGTTGGACATTACGTAACCCTCGTCCCTTTGACGACGTTACAACACGCTGTCTTATCAACGGCCATAACGGTTATGTTGCACAAGACCAAGGATGGGAAGTAGTCCTAGTAAAACCAGAATGCATGACTTGTTTCTGGACGTATGAATTACGTGTCTTTATTGCCTTTGCTGAACGACTTGTGTACTAGCTAGAATTATCTTCACAACTATCTTGTATCAAAGTTATTGTGTGCTATATTTCATGCTTTATGTAAAATAAGCGGTATTGTAAGTTTGTAAAATATTGTATAAAAGTTTGAACGCGAAATATTATTATAAACAGTTTTTCATATAGAATTGTAGTAGTTGAATTGTATATTAGCTACTAAGTATGAACTTAACGGGTAGGTACTACCCGAATTTAAACTTATAAAATGCTAATATGAAGAAAAAGCTTTTATAAATGAGTTCATATTATGCTACGAAATACTATTAACTACTCTTAATATTCTGTATGATTAACTTGTTCCATTTAACTATTTTGAAGGAAATGGCACCGACTACTCGACACACCATGAATATGAATGAAGAGGAATTCCGTACTTTTCTAGCTTCAAACATAGCCGCAGTACAGGCTGCGCTACATACCAACAATAACCTTGGATCTAGCAGTACAGGAAATCGTGTAGGATGCACCTACAAAGAATTCACTGCCTGCAAACCTTTGGAATTTGATGGAACCGAAGGACCGATCGGATTGAAACGGTGGACCGAGAAGGTCGAATCGGTGTTTGCCATAAGTAAGTGTACTGAAGAGGACAAAGTAAAGTATGCTACGCATACCTTCACAGGTTCTGCGTTAACATGGTGGAATACCTATCTAGAGCAAGTGGGACAAGACGATGCGTACGCACTACCGTGGTCAGCATTCAAGCACTTGATGAACGAGAAGTACCGTCCCAGAACCGAGGTCAATAAGCTCAAGACAGAACTTAGAGGGTTACGAACCCAAGGATTTGATATTACCACGTACGAAAGACGATTCACAGAATTGTGCCTATTGTGTCCGGGAGCATTCGAAGATGAGGAAGAGAAGATCGACGCGTTTGTGAAAGGATTACCGGAAAGAATCCAAGAAGATATAAGTTCACACGAGCCCGCCTCCATACAACAGGCATGTAGAATGGCTCACAAACTAGTGAACCAGATTGAAGAAAGAATTAAAGAACAGACTGCTGAAGAGGCCAATGTGAAGCAAGTCAAAAGAAAGTGGGAGGAAAACGGTGATAAGAATCACCAATACAACAACAACAGCAATTATAACAATAATCGCAACAACTATCCTAACAATCGCAACATCAATCGCAACTACAACAAACGGCCCAACAACAACAACAACAACAACAACAACAACAACAACCACAACAATCATCTTAACAACAATAATAACCGCAACAACAACAACAACAATCAGAAGCAGCTATGCCAAAGGTGTGAAAAGTATCACTCGGGGTTCTGCACCAAATTTTGCAACAAGTGTAAAAGAAATGGTCATAGCGCGGCGAAGTGTGATGTCTACGGACCAGGGGTTAACAGAACGAAAGGAACAAATGGTGTCGGAACGAGTAATGGCGGAGCAAGTAGTGTCGATGTAGTTTGTTATAAATGTGGAAAACCGGGCCACATTATTAGAAATTGCCCGAACCAGGAGAACACGAATGGACAAGGCCGCGGAAGAGTTTTCAATATTAATGCGGTAGAGGCACAGGAAGACCCGGAGCTTGTTACGGGTACGTTTCTTATTGACAATAAATCTGCTTACGTTTTATTTGATTCGGGTGCGGATAGAAGCTATATGAGTAGAGATTTTTGTGCTAAATTAAGTTGTCCATTGACGCCTTTGGATAGTAAATTTTTACTCGAATTAGCAAATGGTAAATTAATTTCAGCAGATAATATATGTCGGAATCGAGAAATTAAACTGGTTAGCGAAACATTTAAGATTGATTTGATACCAGTAGAGTTAGGGAGTTTTGATGTGATAATCGGTATGGACTGGTTGAAAGAAGTGAAAGCAGAGATCGTTTGTTACAAAAATGCAATTCGCATTATACGAGAAAAAGGAAAACCCTTAATGGTGTACGGAGAAAAGGGCAACACGAAGCTACATCTTATTAGTAATTTGAAGGCACAAAAACTAATAAGAAAAGGTTGCTATGCTGTTCTAGCACACGTCGAGAAAGTACAAACTGAAGAAAAGAGCATCAATGATGTTCCCATAGCAAAAGAATTTCCCGATGTATTTCCGAAAGAATTACCGGGATTACCCCCACATCGATCCGTTGAATTTCAAATAGATCTTGTACCAGGAGCTGCACCAATAGCTCGTGCTCCTTACAGACTCGCACCCAGCGAGATGAAAGAACTACAAAGCCAATTACAAGAACTTTTAGAGCGTGGTTTCATTCGACCAAGCACATCACCGTGGGGAGCTCCTGTTTTGTTTGTCAAGAAGAAAGATGGTACATTCAGGTTGTGTATCGACTACCGAGAGTTGAACAAACTTACCATCAAGAACCGCTACCCACTACCGAGAATCGATGACTTATTTGATCAACTACAAGGCTCGTCTGTTTATTCAAAGATTGACTTACGTTCCGGGTATCATCAAATGCGGGTGAAAGAAGATGATATTCCAAAGACTGCTTTCAGAACACGTTACGGTCATTACGAGTTTATGGTCATGCCGTTTGGTTTAACTAATGCACCAGCTGTGTTCATGGACCTTATGAACCGAGTGTGTGGACCATACCTTGACAAGTTTGTCATTGTTTTCATTGATGACATACTTATTTACTCAAAGAATGACCAAGAACACGGTGAACATTTGAGAAAGGTGTTAGAAGTATTGAGGAAGGAAGAATTGTACGCTAAGTTTTCAAAGTGTGCATTTTGGTTGGAAGAAGTTCAATTCCTCGGTCACATAGTGAACAAAGAAGGTATTAAGGTGGATCCGGCAAAGATAGAAACTGTTGAAAAGTGGGAAACCCCGAAAACTCCGAAACACATACGCCAGTTTTTAGGACTAGCTGGTTACTACAGAAGGTTCATCCAAGACTTTTCCAGAATAGCAAAACCCTTGACTGCATTAACGCATAAAGGGAAGAAATTTGAATGGAATGATGAACAAGAGAAAGCGTTTCAGTTATTGAAGAAAAAGCTAACTACGGCACCTATATTGTCATTGCCTGAAGGGAATGATGATTTTGTGATTTATTGTGATGCATCAAAGCAAGGTCTCGGTTGTGTATTAATGCAACGAACGAAGGTGATTGCTTATGCGTCTAGACAATTGAAGATTCACGAACAAAATTATACGACGCATGATTTGGAATTAGGCGCGGTTGTTTTTGCATTAAAGACTTGGAGGCACTACTTATATGGGGTCAAAAGTATTATATATACCGACCACAAAAGTCTTCAACACATATTTAATCAGAAACAACTGAATATGAGGCAGCGTAGGTGGATTGAATTATTGAATGATTACGACTTTGAGATTCGTTACCACCCGGGGAAGGCAAATGTGGTAGCCGATGCCTTGAGCAGGAAGGACAGAGAACCCATTCGAGTAAAATCTATGAATATAATGATTCATAATAACATTACTACTCAAATAAAGGAGGCGCAACAAGGAGTTTTAAAAGAGGGAAATTTAAAGGATGAAATACCCAAAGGATCGGAGAAGCATCTTAATATTCGGGAAGACGGAACCAGGTATAGGGCTGAAAGGATTTGGGTACCAAAATTTGGAGATATGAGAGAAATGGTACTTAGAGAAGCTCATAAAACCAGATACTCAATACATCCTGGAACGGGGAAGATGTACAAGGATCTCAAGAAACATTTTTGGTGGCCGGGTATGAAAGCCGATGTTGCTAAATACGTAGGAGAATGTTTGACGTGTTCTAAGGTCAAAGCTGAGCATCAGAAACCATCAGGTCTACTTCAACAACCTGAAATCCCGGAATGGAAATGGGAAAACATTACCATGGATTTCATCACTAAATTGCCAAGGACTGCAAGTGGTTTTGATACTATTTGGGTAATAGTTGACCGTCTCACCAAATCAGCACACTTCTTGCCAATAAGAGAAGATGACAAGATGGAGAAGTTAGCACGACTGTATTTGAAGGAAGTCATCTCCAGACATGGAATACCAATCTCTATTATCTCTGATAGGGATGGCAGATTTATTTCAAGATTCTGGCAGACATTACAGCAAGCATTAGGAACTCGTCTAGACATGAGTACTGCATATCATCCACAAACTGATGGGCAGAGCGAAAGGACGATACAAACGCTTGAAGACATGCTACGAGCATGTGTTATTGATTTCGGAAACAGTTGGGATCGACATCTACCGTTAGCAGAATTTTCCTACAACAACAGCTACCATTCAAGCATTGAGATGGCGCCGTTTGAAGCACTTTATGGTAGAAAGTGCAGGTCTCCGATTTGTTGGAGTGAAGTGGGGGATAGACAGATTACGGGTCCGGAGATTATACAAGAAACTACCGAGAAGATCATCCAAATTCAACAACGGTTGAAAACCGCCCAAAGTCGACAAAAGAGCTACGCTGACATTAAAAGAAAAGATATAGAATTTGAAATTGGAGAGATGGTCATGCTAAAAGTTGCACCTTGGAAAGGCGTTGTTCGATTTGGTAAACGAGGGAAATTAAATCCAAGGTATATTGGACCATTCAAGATTATTGATCGTATCGGACCAGTAGCTTACCGACTAGAGTTACCTCAACAACTCGCGGCTGTACATAACACTTTCCACGTCTCGAATTTAAAGAAATGTTTTGCTAAAGAAGATCTCACTATTCCGTTAGATGAAATCCAAATCAACGAAAAACTTCAATTCATCGAAGAACCCGTCGAAATAATGGATCGTGAGGTTAAAAGACTTAAGCAAAACAATATACCAATTGTTAAGGTTCGATGGAATGCTCGTAGAGGACCCGAGTTCACCTGGGAGCGTGAAGATCAGATGAAGAAGAAATACCCGCATCTATTTCCAGAAGATTCGTCAACACCTTCAACAGCTTAAAATTTCGGGACGAAATTTATTTAACGGGTAGGTACTATAGTGACCCGAACTTTTCCATGTTTATATATATTAATTGAGATTGATATTTACATGATTAAATGTTTCCAACATGTTAAGCAATCAAACTTGTTAAGACTTGATTAATTGAAATATGTTTCATATAGACAATTGACCACCCAAGTTGACCGGTGATTCACGAACGTTAAAACTTGTAAAAACTATATGATGACATATATATGGATATATATATAGTTAACATGATACTATGATAAGTAAACATATCATTAAGTATATTAACAATGAACTACATATGTAAAAACAAGACTACTAACTTAATGATTTTTAAACGAGACATATATGTAACGATTATCGTTGTAAAGACATTTAATGTATATATATCATATTAAGAGATATTCATACATGATAATATCATGATAATATAATAATTTAAAATCTCATTTGATATTATAAACATTGGGTTAACAACATTTAACAAGATCGTTAACCTAAAGGTTTCAAAACAACACTTACATGTAACGACTAACGATGACTTAACGACTCAGTTAAAATGTATATACATGTAGTGTTTTAATATGTATTTATACACTTTTGAAAGACTTCAATACACTTATCAAAATACTTCTACTTAACAAAAATGCTTACAATTACATCCTCGTTCAGTTTCATCAACAATTCTACTCGTATGCACCCGTATTCGTACTCGTACAATACACAGCTTTTAGATGTATGTACTATTGGTATATACACTCCAATGATCAGCTCTTAGCAGCCCATGTGAGTCACCTAACACATTTGGGAACCATCATTTGGCAACTAGCATGAAATATCTCATAAAATTACAAAAATATGAGTAATCATTCATGACTTATTTACATGAAAACAAAATTACATATCCTTTATATCTAATCCATACACCAACGACCAAAAACACCTACAAACACTTTCATTCTTCAATTTTCTTCATCTAATTGATCTATCTCAAGTTCTATCTTCAAGTTCTAAGTGTTCTTCATAAATTCTAAAAGTTCTAGTTTCATAAAATCAAGAATACTTTCAAGTTTGCTAGCTCACTTCCAATCTTGTAAGGTGATCATCCAACCTCAAGAAATCTTTGTTTCTTACAGTAGGTTATCATTCTAATACAAGGTAATAATCATATTCAAACTTTGGTTCAATTTCTATAACTATAACAATCTTATTTCGAGTGATGATCTTACTTGAACTTGTTTTCGTGTCATGATTCTGCTTCAAGAACTTCGAGCCATCCAAGGATCCATTGAAGCTAGATCCATTTTTCTCTTTTCCAGTAGGTTTATCCAAGGAACTTAAGGTAGTAATGATGTTCATAACATCATTTGATTCATACATATAAAGCTATCTTATTCGAAGGTTTAAACTTGTAATCACTAGAACATAGTTTAGTTAATTCTAAACTTGTTCGCAAACAGAAGTTAATCCTTCTAACTTGACTTTTAAAATCAACTAAACACATTTTCTATATCTATATGATATGCTAACTTAATGATTTAAAACCTGGAAACACGAAAAACACCGTAAAACCGAATTTACGCCGTCGTAGTAACACCGCGGGCTGTTTTGGGTTAGTTAATTAAAAACTATGATAAACTTTGATTTTAAAGTTGTTATTCTGGGAAAATGATTTTTATTATGAACATGAAACTATATCCAAAAATTATGGTTAAACTCAAAGTGGAAGTATGTTTTCTAAAATGGTCATCTAGACGTCGTTCTTTCGACTGAAATGACTACCTTTACAAAAACGACTTGTAACTTATTTTTCCGACTATAAACCTATACTTTTCTATTTAGATTCATAAAATAGAGTTCAATATGAAACCATAGCAATTTGATTCACTCAAAACGGATTTAAAATGAAGAAGTTATGGGTAAAACAAGATTGGATAATTTTTCTCATTTTAGCTACGTGAAAATTGGTAACAAATCTATTCCAACCACAACTTAATCAACTTGTATTGTATATTATGTAATCTTGAGATACCATAGACACGTATACAATGTTTCGACCTATCATGTCGATACATCTATATATATTTCGGAACAACCATAGACACTCTATATGTGAATGTTGGAGTTAGCTATACAGGGTTGAGGTTGATTCCAAAATATATATAGTTTGAGTTGTGATCAATACTGAGATACGTATACACTGGGTCGTGGATTGATTCAAGATAATATTTATCGATTTATTTCTGTACATCCAACTGTGGACAACTAGTTGTAGGTTACTAACGAGGACAACTGACTTAATAAACTTAAAACATCAAAATATATTAAAAGTGTTGTAAATATATTTTGAACATACTTTGATATATATGTATATATTGTTATAGGTTCGTGAATCAACCAGTGGCCAAGTCTTACTTCCCGACGAAGTAAAAATCTGTGAAAGTGAGTTATAGTCCCACTTTTAAAATCTAATATTTTTGGGATGAGAATACATGCAGGTTTTATAAATGATTTACAAAATAAACACAAGTACGTGAAACTACATTCTATGGTTGAATTATCGAAATCGAATATGCCCCTTTTTATTAAGTCTGGTAATCTATGAATTAGGGAACAGACACCCTAATTGACGCGAATCCTAAAGATAGATCTATTGGGCCTAACAAACCCCATCCAAAGTACTGGATGCTTTAGTACTTCGAAATTTATATCATATCCGAAGGGTGTCCCGGAATGATGGGGATATTCTTATATATGCATCTTGTTAATGTCGGTTACTAGGTGTTCACCATATGAATGATTTTTATCTCTATGTATGGGATGTGTATTGAAATATGAAATCTTGTGGTCTATTATTATGATTTGATATATATATAGGTTAAACCTATAACTCACCAACATTTTTGTTGACGTTTTAAGCATGTTTATTCTCAGGTGATTATTAAGAGCTTCCGCTGTCGCATA
Source organism: Rutidosis leptorrhynchoides (assembly GCF_046630445.1). Classification (NCBI taxonomy): domain Eukaryota; kingdom Viridiplantae; phylum Streptophyta; class Magnoliopsida; order Asterales; family Asteraceae; genus Rutidosis; species Rutidosis leptorrhynchoides. The sequence continues at coordinate 238,262,619 of NC_092338.1, read as the reverse complement.
CTTAAATAAGGACGAGATTTGGAGTCCATGCTTGTATGATATTGTGTAAAAACTGCATTCAAGAAACTTATTTTGTTGTAACATATTTGTATTGTAAACCATTATGTAATGGTCGTGTGTAAACAGGATATTTTAGATTATCATTATTTGATAATCTACGTAAAGCTTTTTAAAACCTTTATCTATGAAATAAAGGTTATGGTTTGTTTTAAAAATGAATGCAGTCTTTGAAAAACGTCTCATATAGAGGTCAAAACCTCGCAACGAAATCAATTAATATGGAACGTTTTTAATCAATAAGAACGGGACATTTCATGTTAGGCCCAATAGATCTATCTTTAGGATTCGCGTCAATTAGGGTGTCTGTTCCCTAATTCTTAGATTACCAGACTTTAATAAAAAGGGGCATATTCGATTTCGATAATTCAACCATAGAATGTAGTTTCAATTACTTGTGTCTATTTCGTCAAACATTTATAAAAGCGCATGTATTCTCAGTCTCAAAAATATAAAGGGTAAAAAGGCAAATGAAACTCACCATATTGTATTTCGTAGTAAAAATACATATAACGTCATTGAACAAGTGCAAGGTTGGCCTCGGATTCACGAACCTAAATTAATTATATATATTTATGTGTTGGTCAATATTTGTCTAACAAATTAGGTCAAGTCATAGTGTACCACAATCCTAATGCTCGAGACTAATATGCAAAAGTTAAAAAAAGTAAATTTGACTCAAAATAATTTCCAAAAATCTATACATGATTAATATATAGTTTAAATATCGTCGTTTTTATATTTTTAAATATTTTTTAAAAGATTTATTAGAGTAAATAATATAATTTATTTATTAATAAATAAAATTTTATATTAAATTTATATAATAAAATATACTTATATATATATAGTAATAAAATTTATAGGGTTCATTTAATATCATAAAGATAATATGATAGGTATTATTAAAGTAAGTTATTACACGTAGTAAAATATGTTTGTATCACATATTTATTTGATAAAATAATATCTATAATGATAGTAAGTAAAAGTTGTATTATTTTGTAATAATAATTATTATTATAAAAATATCAATATTTATAATTACTAAGATGACATTATGATAAAACGATAATTCTAATTATGATAACTTTAATATTTACGATAATTTTTAATATTATCTTTAAAATAATAATTCTATTTAAAATAATAATAATAATGATATTTTATAGTAACAATGACATTTCTATTAAAATGATAATTTTTGTTAAAATGATAGTTTTAATACTAACGATACTTTTAATAATAATAGTAATGATAAAAATAATAAGAACGATAATTTTATCTAAATCAATATCTTATAATATTTTAATTTCATCATGATACTCTTACTCATTATTTCCTAATCGTTTCGTTTAATAGCTTTTAATCGTCTTTTATATCGTGTTCATAATAATGATAATAATAGTAATCAAAATAATTAGGTGTTACAAATATTTATTTTAATTACACTAATATTAATAATGATAGTTACTATAACATTATTAACGATAATACTAATAATTATCTTAATGATAATATAGTAATAATAATAATAACAATAACAATAACCATTTTTAAATAATGATATATATATATTAATAATGATAATAATAATAATAATAATAATACTAATAATAATAATAATAATAATAATTGGATAATAATAATAATTGGATAATAATAATAATACTAATTATAACTTTAACGATAATAACGATAGTAATAATAAAATTTTTTTTTTAATGATAAATCCCTTTTATTGATAAAGATAATAATAATCATAATAATAAGATAAAACTAGAACGACGATAAAAACGACGATAATAATAATCATTTTTAATAAAAATATCGAAAATTCAATTGATTATAACTTCTAATCCGTTCATCGAAACCATTCGATATCTAAAGGAAAAGTTCTTAATTTTTCGCTTGCTTTCCAAGGACATGCATATCTTATACCTTATCTCAACCGCAAGTGTAACTAATTCAAGATTCAACCTAACTTGTCTAAGGGCAATATCAAAATTACAAGCATGTATAATCCTAAATACTCGAGCACTAGTCAGGGATACACTATTAGTATGTAAAAGTTAAATTATGAGTACTCACGTATCAATATTGAGATTCAATATTGCAGGAAAGGTACGTAGACGCAACGGAAATGATAAACACTATATTGGCCTCACGAGCATACCCATGAACCATAACTCAATCACCTCCATAGCTATAACCCATAATTTCCTTAATCCTATCCTACTCGAAAAACAATTTCGAAACCACTCTAACAGCACTCCGTCGTAATATTTTATGTATACTAATAATATCTTGAAATAATACGGAGTAAATATATATATGTAAATTGATTGAGAGAGTTTAGAGAAAAATATTTTCAAGTTTCTATGAAATAATGAAACCTATTGAATTCTATTTATAATAGATTTTTGAATTATTAAAGTGAATTATTAAAGTATGAATTATTAAAGTGAATTATTAAAGTATGAATTATTAAAGTGAATTATTAAAGTTAAAGTAAAGTAAAAATAAAGTAAAGGTAAAGTTTAAGTATAGTAAAAGTATAAAACTATGTACGTATAATACGCGTATAAATATATATAATATTAATTTAAATCGTTATATATATTTAGTAAAATAAAATATAAATATCGTTATCTTTATCATACTAGTTAAGTAATGAGTTGTCAAAAGTGGTTCTAGATATTTATAAAAGTTATATACGTTTTAATAATAAAGTTCTTTTTAAACTGAAAACGTTTTTGTACGTTTGAAACTAAATAGATCAATCGAGTCTTTATGAGATTCAATCTTCCACTATCCTTTGTCTAGTTCTCAATGATTGACAATTTGTTCTTATTTATAAATCACTTTACCATTTTCCGAATATTGTTAAAATGGAAAGATTTCTCAAATCAACGTGGGCCTTTCAACAGAGACTTGTAATCATAATTCAATATATCTGATAATTCAATCTTCTGATCTTATCTTCTAATTCCATTGATAAACATTTTGAAACATATACAATCATATAAAGTATTTAATCTAATATTTTGTTTACGTTTCAAGTTATAATATATATACACATATACATATATAATCATATTCGTTTAATGGTTCGTGAATCGTTGGAACTTGGTCGAGGTTGAATGAATGTATGAACATAGTTTAAAATTCTTGAAATTTAACTTAATAAATATTGCTTATCGTGTCAGAAACATATAAAGATTAAAGTTTAAATTTGGTTGAAAATTTCCGGGTTGTTACATATCTCGTCACGATTATATATTACATCAAATTTTAGATTTTATTTATCCGCTCGTCCGAACCGACAATCACCCCGGTGTAATAGAAGAAGTCAACGAGCTTCGCGCTCGGGTAGTGGCTTTGGAGAATATGGTGCAGAGATTATTACATTTTGAAAATTTGTTCTAAATCAAAATATGGTGAAAAAGATGAATGTACCGAGTGTCGAGCTTATTTTCTGGGTTTTCTTTGTTTTCAACTCAAATTGCAGTTTGTAACTTATATAGAGTGATTAGGTACATGATTTAACAGTTAAATTGATTTCCAATTGATTTGTGAAGTAGACTTGTAACAAACTGGAGACATGAAGTACGTAAATTATTTTCATGTGAAGAAAAAGAAAAAAAATTGATAGTTACTTCTAACATAATGGGATTCCCTATTTTTATTTTTAATAAATATTAATAGTAAATACCCTAATAATATTAATAATAATTCTAATAAAATAACTAAATAATATCATAAAAATGATAATAAATAAAAATAAGAATTCGTTTAAATCATAAATAAATTTTAATCTTAATTATCTTGTACATTATTTTACATTTTCAATTCAAATGATTATTTTGTATTTTATTAATACAACTTAATATGCACTCTTATATTTATACATGTATATATATTTACATATTTATTTACACACAATTGTTCGTGAATCGTCGGAAATAGTCACAGGTTAAATGAATCTATATAAATAGTTCAAACATTTCGAGACTCAACATTACAGGCTTTGCTTATTGTGTTGGAACATATAAAGATTAAGTTTTAATTTGGTCGAAAATTTCCGGGTCATCACAGTACCTACCCGTTAAAGAAATTTCGTCCCGAAATTTGAGTGGAATGGTCATGGCTGACAATAAGTATGTTTTCATGACGTATCCGAGCTAGAAATTAGAGTTTTATCATCAGTGAGTAATATAGGTAAAAAAAAATTTGATTACGCGAAGAGTATAATCGAAGCTATCGTAAGAGAGGGAACTGATGACGTAGTTATGATTGATTTCCGGAATTCATGGGATTTAAAGAAAATCTTTGTAATAAGATTTGGTTCTTCGGCGATATAGGAAATCAGATCTTCTTTGATTAAATGCAATAATCTGTTTCGATTGCTCTGTCGGATATTTTACTATAAATTCACTCCCTTCGTTTACTTATTTTCACAGCTCACACCTTCCATTCTTTCTCCCCTGATTCATATTTTTAAAGCATTCATTAATATGCTCCATCCAGTTCTGATCCTTGATATACTCTTAACTTTCATATCTGTCATTCTTCTCTTTCATCTACCACCGGAGGATTATATTTACTTCTATTATTATCTTGGGGTTATAGTGTTTTTAATTTTCCCGTGCCTTTACCTGGCAATACATATTGATATGCACGGTTTGTAATTTATGTGTTGTTGTCGAGCTTTATATTTTCTTTATATTCAAGAGTTCCATACTTTCGTCTCCTCTTCCCGACTTCAAGTCAAGCGAATAATGGTCCGGAATTCGTAGATATGGATTTTGAAATGAACATAGTTAATGTTCTAGAAGGAAATCGTAATGGCACGATCTTGATTTTTCAAATTACTAGAATATCTGAAAAGATAGAACTATTAATAATATATGTTCTTGATATACTTGGAGATTGGGTAGAATGTAAGAGTCGTGTAACATGGCACATGATGATGTTATGATCTGTGAATCATCATGTTCCATTAGAAACTCAGCATGACTTACTGTAATATAATCACGTTGATCAAGTGTAATTATATTATACTAACTCATGCATCAGTTCCCAACATTACTTCAATAACATTCATATTTCAAGCTCGAAAGTTTACAGAATATAGAAACTAACAGTTTCTATATGATGTAACACTGATAGAACGAAGAGATTAATGATTTCAGATAAGAATTGTTATGAAAATATTCTCGGAAATATCAAAGATATTTATGATGATATTTTTCAGAATTTCTGAGATCGAATGTTGATGAAGAAAATCCTTTCGCAAGGATTTAGAATAAATAAGGAGCAAGATATTCACTAAAGACTTCATCAGAAACAGAATCATCAGGGTTCTTTATGTACAAGTTTAGTCCTTGTGATTTGATCAGAGTCTCCTTCATGGTTTGCTCAATTCGTTTTTCAGTACCAAACTTCCTTTTGAGCTTTTCCAACGTATCTTTTTTTTTATCAAACTTTTGACTGTTAAAATCATCCATAGTTTTTGTTGCTTCATTCAACTTTTCAAAATTTAGAGCATTAATTCACATACTGGGTGCTTTTCTGAATTTCAGAATGGAAGATCATAGTTCTAAGAGATAAATGTTATATGGATACATATAACTGTTGATGTGGAAACGTTGCGAGACTCAAAATACAAATTTGCTGATTCCCGATAATTGGTATGGCAGTTCTCGTTACAAGATGCGGATGAGTATATGATAGGGTTTCAATGAATAAATATAATGATTTGTCAGAGAGATTTAAGCCAAAAAAAACAACGAGGCTGCTGGTACGTCTTCTGGTAATATGGTGGAATATAAAAGAATTCTCCGTTATAAAAAGGGTAATTGTATATATCAGGATTATAGTAAGGCTACTTCGAATGAAAAGTCGAAGTTGACTTGCTGGAGCTGTGACAAAATTGGCTACTTTGAAAAGGGATCGCAAAGTTATTTTTGCTAATAAATGCCAAAGGATCTGATGCGGCTACGTGTTAAACTTTTACTCAGTTGCCGAGAGTTTCTCAGGTGCATAACTATATGCATAAACCTTTCCTTCCGTAGATGAAGTGCGGTTGATTCATCCTATCGATTGAGGTGTTTTCAAGAATCATGAAAGGTTTGAACGCATCTAGATAATAAGGTTGTTTCGAACGAAAAGTCGAAGTTGATTTGCTGGAGCTGTGACAAAACTGGCTATCTTAAACAGCAGATGCAAAGTTATTTCCGGTAATAATAACGCTAAAGGAATTAGCACAGCTACGTGTTAAACGTTTACTCAGGTTCCGAGTGTTTTCAGGTGCATAACTATGAAGGTATTTCATATGCCCGAGAGACATATTAAATTAATGTGGCTGACGTGTTATGATCCAAGTCGGGTCATACCCAATAACAAACTTACCGACACCTTATTTGTATTTGATTTTAACGATTGGTTCATTGATCAAATACGCGACACTTGAACTTTAAGAAAAATGGTTTTCTTAAATATTATTTGATGTGTATTATATAAATTATGGAATAATTTATATATTATGGATTTAATTATTTATAGGTTAAATAATTAATTTATTTATGTTACATTTTATATATAAATTGGTTTTATATAATAAAATGTATATAATAATATGGAAGTTTTATAAAACTAGTTTTATAAAATTCAAATTTTATAAAAACTATTCTTTATAAAATATAATGGGAGTGACATGGGAGTTAGAGCACACATGCTAAGATCCCTTTTCTTGGTCAATTACAAGGGCCATACTTCCATAACATGCAAGACTTGAATTATTCCAAGGACTCTCTTGCACATACACATCAAAAATAAAGAAAAAAAAACTGCACAAAACCCTTGAGGCTGCTGCTGAATGCCGAAGCATTTGAGGGGTCAAAGAGGGTTCAAGTTTTGATCTTTGCAAGCTAAATTCAAGTGTTTGTAAATCCTAACCAAAGTACAAGGTGTTGGTGACAAGTTTGGGGTATAACTACTTGAGGTTTCATTCTTTTGGAGCTCCATTCATCATCATCATCTTCATCACTCATCAACAAGCTTGGAGTAGGTATAAACTCTTTTCTTGCTTGTAGTTTGTAAGTATGTTTCACAACTTGATCCTAATTGGGATTTAACTTTAAATGGTTAAAGTTTAACATGTTCTAAAATGGTAATTACATGCTTCCGCCTTATCTTATTTTCTAAATGGTTTTAGAAATAATGGAACTTGTTAAATCCCAACAATGGTATCTAGAGCCGAAGTTGTTGAAATATGCTTCGAGATGGTTATTAAACCCACTATAATTTTGCATTCTATGAACATGCATGAAGTAGAATGTAAAATTTTCGGTTTTGGGTGGTTGTCATTTTGGCCAAAATCACTTGTGATTCTGCATTCTGTACTGCCAATCACTTGTGATTCTGTACTGCCAATCACTTGTGATTCTGTGTTGCCGATCACTTGTGATTCTGTATTGCCAATCACTTGTGATTCTGTGTTGCAGATCACTTGTGATTCTGTGTTGCAGATCACTTGTGATTCTGTGTTTCCAATCACTTGTGATTCTGTATTGCCTATCACTTATGTTGATGATGTTCACAATCTAAGCCTTGACCTTGTGTTTGGTTGCATGCATGGTTGATTGATATTTATTCAATTGGTTTGTAATAATATTTATTCATTTGGCATGTAATAATTCATTTGGTTATGTAATTTATTTTATATTTGGTATGTAAAATAGATTAGGTTGTAATTTCATTTTTTAGACAAAATGTATTAGGATATATTTTGTAAAATGATGAAGAATGATGAAGACTTGAAGAACACATGAAGAAGCATTTGGATGCAAGGTTAAGTGGGAGATTTGAAATCTCCTACTTTGTGTAATTACCCCTTATCCGGTGGCATTTGTTTTCGGCTAAACAAATGTCTACCAAAATGGCTTGATTGTGAACATATTTGTTTTGCATGCATGGTTGTTTATTGTATGATTGTGGATTGTATGTTTGTATGCTACAAGTTAATCACACAAGTTAACAACAAGCAAAATGGAAATTTAATTGGTTAAATTATACATTAATTAACGACATGCAAAACGACAATTTAATTGGTTGAATTAAAAATGGCTAAAAGGACATTAATAAACGGTTATTAAGATCATGATTAGGATCATATATATAAAATGGTTTATGGACATGAAATTGGCTTTTCATAATGAACTATACACCAAATGCATGTTGGTGTATGGCAAATGTTTTCTTAAACTAGAATTTATGAAAACTTAAAATCCCTTAACTAAAACAAGGTAAACAAGTTAAACGCCATCCTTTTGTGGAAACACTTAGACATATTAGGAATCTCTTGATGGGATAAAGGTCACCTAACCGTCATGAGTGAACTAATATGAATAAGGTACACTTCGCATACATGTGGGATAAAGGTCACCTAACCACTTGTATGTTAAGTCTACATGTTTACACAAGTAGGACGACTTGATTTAGGAATCATGAACTTAGGGTCACCGAAGCATGAGGAACAAATAGGCGTTGATGGGATAAATATGCCATGCAAAAGGATTGCATGATCCCATAACTTAGAAGTTGCAAAAGGATTGCAATTGTCACATAAATGACTACTTAGCTAAATCAAATAACGGGATAAAGGTCACCTAACCGAAATTTGATTTACCGTTGGATTCTAAGATTTAATAAAACAATTAAAAATAAAAGGGTATTGTTTATTAAATTTAAAATCGATACTTAAAAGGACTTTGTTAAATTTTGTAGATGGCCGCAAATAACAACAACATGCAAAATGCACCACTTAACCTAAACAACCTATCATTAAGGTCTCTCCTCGAGAAAGACAAACTCAACCATACGAACTTTATGGATTGGTTCCGTAATCTTAGGATTGTCCTCAAACTTGAGGACAAAGCGTATGTGTTGGAGGACCCTATTCCCGACCAACCGAATGAGGAAGATATAGAGGGCATGGCTTATTATGACAAGTATTGCGCCGATTCGGTGCAAGTCGCTTGTCTAATGCTTGGGACTATGATACCCGAACTCCAAAAGGATTTCGAACATCATAGTGCATATGACATGATTACGCAATTGAAGGAGATGTTCCTTCAACAAGCACGTGTCGAGCGCTTCGAAACGGTTCGAGCGCTACATGCATGTCGTATGGATGACACCCAATCCGTCTCCTCTTATGTCCTCAAAATGAAGAGCCTTATTGATCGTGCTAACCGTCTTAACCTAAACATATCAAATGAGTTAGCCACCGATCTTATCCTTAATTCCCTATCAAAAAGGTTTGATCAATTTGTAATTAATTACAATATGAATGGGATGGATAAGAGCATAGGTGAGCTTCACGGTATGCTTAGAACGGCGGAAACTAGCATGGGTAAAAGGGCTTTACCCGTGTTAGCAATTGATCAAGGTGGGTCCAAAGGTAACACCTCTAAGCCAAAGGTGGCTAAGAGAAAAGGACCCGCCTATCAAGGCAAAGGGAAGGGGAAGATGGTTACCCCAACCATCAACAAGGCCAAGAAGCAAAAGGTCACCGAGAAGGCAAACCCCAAGGAAGACCCATGTTTCGGTTGCGGTGAGATGGGTCATTGGAAACGAAACTGTCCGGTCTACCTTAAGGAGTTGAAGGACAAGAGGGATGCAGGGCAAACCTCAGGTAATATATATATGGTATATATAGAGCTAAGTATTACTTCTTCTAATACATGGGTATTAGACACTGGATGTGGAACTCATATTTGCAATTCTTTGCAGGGGTTCAAAAGAAGTGATCATAAGGCGGGAACATCAAGTCTCTATATGGGCAATGGTGCAAAGGTGCATGTTAAAGCTCAAGGAGATTTTATTTTGAAGCTTCCAAGCGGATTGGAACTTATTTTAGAAAATGTTTTGTATGCTCCGGATTTGTGTAGAAACATTATTTCTATTTCTCGCTTAAAACAATGTGGTTACGTTGTTAATTTTATTGATGATGATATTCATGTTTCTAAAGATAATGTATTCTATTTCAAGGCTTCGCCTTCAAATGGAATTTATGAATTGGTTCATGATGACACATCATCTAGTAGCTCAATGTACCATACAAGCACCAAGAAACTCAAAAGGGATTTGAGTGATTCCTACTTATGGCATTGTCGCCTTGGTCACATAAACAAGAACCGAATACATACACTTCAAAAGAATGGACTTTTGAAATCAAATGAAATGGATTCGTTTGAAGTATGTGAATCTTGTTTACAAGGCAAGATGACTAAAGCACCTTTCAAAGGGACCTATGAAAGGGCTAAAGATTTATTGGGATTAATACATTCGGATGTATGTGGACCCTTTAAACCCATGACTAGGAAAGGTGAAAGATACTTTGTTACTTTCATTGATGACTTTAGTCGTTTCGGATATGTCTACTTATTAAGACACAAGGACGAAACGTTTGAAGCATTCAAAGAATATCAAAACGAAGTACAAAATCAACTCAATAAGACAATTAAGGTACTACGTACCGATAGAGGAGGTGAATACCTAAGCGAAGCCTTCCAAGATCATCTTAGGAGTTGTGGGATTATCTCACAACTTACTCCACCCGGAACACCCCAACTTAATGGAGTTTCCGAAAGGAGGAACCGAACCCTAATGGATATGGTTCGATCTATGATGGCAAGAAGCTCGTTGCCTCTATCATTTTGGGGTTATTGTCTAAGCTCCGCGGCTCGTATTTTAAATATGGCCCCAACCAAGAAGGTGGAACGAACTCCTCATGAGATGTGGTTTGGAAAACCTCCTTCTCTTTCATACTTGAAAGTATGGGGATGTGAAGCTTATCCTAAGCGTTATGTAGCAAATAAGCTACATGCTCGATCCACAAAGTGTATCTTCATAGGATATCCCAAAGATGACATGGGATATTACTTCTATGATCCATCCGAGCAAACCGTATTTGTTGCTCGGAAAGCGGAATTCCTTGAAACCAAGTTCCTTATGGAAGGTGATGGTGAAAGGAAGATAGATCTTGTAGAGGTACAAGATCAAGCCGATGATACACAATTGGTTGGCACTAGTACTCAACATGAGGATGTTGAAAATGATCAAATGGATGATCAAGGTACACAAGACGTTCGAAGATCTAGTAGGATTAGTAATCCTCCCGAGAGATATGGGTTTCTCGTGGAAGGTTGCTATGCGGTTGATTTGGATGAACCGACAAACTACAAAGATGCTTTATCAAGAATTGATAAAGATAAATGGCAGGAAGCCATGAACTCCGAGATGCAATCCATGTATGAAAACCAAGTTTGGGAACTTGTTGTGCAACCTCCTAGCTCCAAGCTAGTTGATTGCAAATGGCTTTTCAAGAAGAAAACCGACATACATGGAAACTTGGATACATACAAAGCTAGACTTGTAGCAAAAGGTTTCACTCAGACTCAAGGGGTTGATTATGATGAAACTTTCTCGCCAGTGGCAATGCTAAAGTCTATTAGGATATTATTTGCCATTGCTGCTCACTATGACTATGAAATATGGCAAATGGATGTCAAAACCGCTTTCCTAAATGGATATCTTGAGGAAGATGTCTATATGGTACAGCCCGAAGGTTTTGTTGATCCGAAAAATCCTAAAAAGGTATGCAAGTTGAAGAAATCAATCTACGGATTGAAACAAGCATCTAGAATGTGGAATCATCGCTTTAATGAAGAGGCAAAGAAATTTGGCTTCATTAAAAATGGTGATGAAGCTTGTGTGTACAAGAAGGCTAGTGGGAGCTCTATAATGTTCCTTGTGCTATATGTGGATGATATATTATTATTTGGGAATGATATTACCACAATGCAAGGAGTCAAAACTTGGCTAAAGAGTTGCTTCTCCATTAAGGATCTTGGAGACGCACAATACATATTGGGGATAGGGATCTATAGGAATAGATCCAAGAGATTGATAGGTTTAAGTCAAAGTACATACATTGATAAAATCTTGAAAAGGTTCAAGATGGAAAACTCTAAGAAAGGTTTGGTACCTATTCAAAGAGGAACCGTTCTCAATTCATCTCAGTGTCCTACCACGAAAGATGAACAAGAGAGAATGAAGAAAGTCCCATACGCATCTGCTATTGGGTCTATCATGTATGCGATGATATGTACTAGACCGGATGTGTCATGCGCTCTAAGCTTGACAAGTAGATACCAGAATAACCCAGGAAACAGTCATTGGATTGCTGTTAAAAGTATATTGAAATACCTTAGGAGAACTAAGGATATGTTTCTAATATATGGGTCTGGTGAGGAGGAACTCGCCGTAAAAGGTTACGTGGACGCGAGTTTCCAAACTGATCGAGATGACTCTCGATCACAATCCGGTTATGTCTTCATGTTAAATGGTGGTGCGGTCTCTTGGAAGAGTTCGAAACAGGAGGTTGTTGCGTTATCCACTACAGAGTCGGAGTACATTGCCGCCTCACTGGCAGCTCAGGAAGCTGCATGGATGAAGAAATTCATCGACGACTTAGGAGTGGTCCCTTCCATTCAGGACCCTCTTGAGATCTTTTGTGACAACGAGGGTGCGATTGCTCAAATCAAGGAACCTCGTGCTCATCAAAAGACTCGTCACATTGAGCGGAGATTCAACTACATAAGGGATGAAGTTGAAAAAGGAAAGATATGTATTCGCAAAGTTCACACAGATCATAATGTTGCGGATCCACTCACGAAGCTTTTACATGGGCCAAAACATGAGGGACATGTTTGTGCATTAGGGCTTCGATATTCTAGTGATTGGATATGATCTATTTTATGTATTGTACCGGAACGAAATTATTCAAACTCATTAATATAACTATGGTGTTAATTTATCTGAGTTATGTTCCTATTTTGCATATTTCATCCATGAATAAGCAATTATTCTAAATTTCCGTAGTCGATCACATTTGTGGGAACAAGTGTGAGGTTTAGACTATTATGAACTCGGATTGGTATACATTCATAGGTTGAATGTGGGGCAAGGTTGCAACCAAGGTTCATAGATATTTGTGGGAAACAAATATTGGAAGACCCGCTCTCAAGAATTACTGTATAGAGCCTTTGTGGTTGATCACATGTAATCTTGAGTAAAGGCGAATATCATTGTATCCTCTGACCTGAGATACATATTGGGTTCGGATATTCACCAAGTACTGTGCCTTGATTCTTTCCTTCGCTATTCTGAAACATGATAGTACATAAGGAAGAACTCAGGTATATTACAAAGTGTATATCTAGGACGTATGTAGTCAAGATGGAATTTGTCCCTCTTATTCGTTGAGAGTCAGATGTCTAAGGCCTGAAAAGTTAAATCTATAAGAGAGTGATCACTCTGTATCTCTTGGATTTAACATGACATCTAGGACGAAAGGATATAATGAAAGATTCACCTACATATATCAGTTCGAGTAGGGAGCTCGAAAGGGATGATGTTATTGAATGGCACAAAGTCATAACATATTAGGGGTGATGGACGGTGTGTTAGGCTGTATCCATCACTTGCATTAATTTCTTATGTTTCTCGTGCAAGTGGGAGATTGAAGGTATTTCATATGCCCGAGAGACATATTAAATTAATGTGGCTGACGTGTTATGATCCAAGTCGGGTCATACCCAATAACAAACTTACCGACACCTTATTTGTATTTGATTTTAACGATTGGTTCATTGATCAAATACGCGACACTTGAACTTTAAGAAAAATGGTTTTCTTAAATATTATTTGATGTGTATTATATAAATTATGGAATAATTTATATATTATGGATTTAATTATTTATAGGTTAAATAATTAATTTATTTATGTTACATTTTATATATAAATTGGTTTTATATAATAAAATGTATATAATAATATGGAAGTTTTATAAAACTAGTTTTATAAAATTCAAATTTTATAAAAACTATTCTTTATAAAATATAATGGGAGTGACATGGGAGTTAGAGCACACATGCTAAGATCCCTTTTCTTGGTCAATTACAAGGGCCATACTTCCATAACATGCAAGACTTGAATTATTCCAAGGACTCTCTTGCACATACACATCAAAAATAAAGAAAAAAAAACTGCACAAAACCCTTGAGGCTGCTGCTGAATGCCGAAGCATTTGAGGGGTCAAAGAGGGTTCAAGTTTTGATCTTTGCAAGCTAAATTCAAGTGTTTGTAAATCCTAACCAAAGTACAAGGTGTTGGTGACAAGTTTGGGGTATAACTACTTGAGGTTTCATTCTTTTGGAGCTCCATTCATCATCATCATCTTCATCACTCATCAACAAGCTTGGAGTAGGTATAAACTCTTTTCTTGCTTGTAGTTTGTAAGTATGTTTCACAACTTGATCCTAATTGAGATTTAACTTTAAATGGTTAAAGTTTAACATGTTCTAAAATGGTAATTACATGCTTCCGCCTTATCTTATTTTCTAAATGGTTTTAGAAATAATGGAACTTGTTAAATCCCAACAAACTATATGCATCAATATTTTCTCCCGTAAATGAAGTGCGGTTGGTTCATCCTATCGATTGAGGTGTTTTCAAGAATCATGAAAGGTTTGAACGCAGATTGTAATCGTCAAGATACAAATGAGGTTTAAGGTGCAATCAAGTGGCAAACTTGAAGAATTGTTTAGTTTCATATGTTATAATCAATATTTTAATTCATTTTAATTATCCAATGTTATTAGTCCTCAGTCTCCACAGTTAACAGTCCAATAATTCATATATAGTTTAATTTAATATATAATATTCGAATTAATTAATACATATCTTGACCCGTGTACATGTCTCAGACTCGATCACAACTCAAATTATATATATTATTGTAGAATCAACCTCAACCCTGTATAGAGAACTCAGTCATTACTGCATATAGAGTGTCTATGGTGATTCCAAATAATATATATAGATGCGTCGATATGATATGTCAAAACCTTGTATACGTGTCCCGATATTTAAAGTGTGTAAAAATAAATAACAGAAATTAAATGACGATAAATAAAGTGCGTAAAGTAAATAACAGAAATTAAATGACGATAAATAAAATTGCTAGAATGTAAATTGCGATAATTAAATTGCGATAAATAAAATGGAATCAGTTAGCTAGGAACAATTAGCTAGGAACAGTTAGCGTGGATTCTTAACAAAATTCCTCATAGTTAATTTGTCTGTTTCTAACAAATTTTATTTTGTCCAATATTTTCTTCACTATGCCACTTGTCGGATTCTGATAGGTCAAAATCCAATTATGAAATCGAATGAAAATGGTTATTCTGTGATGAACGAATTCGTATAGCTGTGGTTGCAAGTAGAATAGTAAATGACTATTGAATCAGATTCAAAGAACGTACAATGTAACTTATTAATATGAAATTTAAATATTCCTCGGGTATTACCTACCCATTAAAATATTTTCACCATTAACAGTTTGTACAAGAGAATTTTTAATTACAATCTTTATGAAAACATATATACACATATATTTTCTTCAGATGTATTCATGGATTTAATGAGTTAATATGATATTAAACTCATTTGCTTTTCGGTTAGAACTAGAATAAATAATCTCTAAAACTTTAGAGATTACATATTCGCCATGTCAAACGAAGATAAATGAGGTAGAACGATACATCGAATGAAGATCATACTCGAAGTACAGATGGTGATATCGAGGCATGGATTATTCATGGTACTGGTGCTGTTATTGATGGTACTGTTGGTGCCGGTGATGTTGGTACATTTTGCACCATATTCTCCGAATTGATTATTCGAGCGCGAAGTTCGTTGACTTATTACTCCAGGATGATTGTCGGTCGGAACGAGCGGATGAATAAGGTTCAGAATTATGGATAGAATATAATCTTGTCGAGTTACCCTGGAAATGAGACTGAAAATGGTGTCTCGAACAGGTTCGCCGGTAAACGCTTCAGGTTCATTGTCAAGAGGTGAATTCAGTTGGTGGAAGGGATTGCCTTCTGCGCGTCTCCATTGATTAAGTTGACTACGAACCCATCAGATGAATTGATAATGGCTGATTGGTTAATTCATACCGGTGATGCTACTTTCGGAGCTTAGGTGGACATCTATGTTGGAATAGCTGTCGGAATAACTATCGGAATAGCTATCAGAATCCGAGGGACTCAAACTAGTTGAGGGATTCATCTCGTACAATCAGATGAAAGATTTTCGATAAGGAATAGAATAGGATGTAGATTAGTACCCTGCAATACATAATTTACATATGCATATATAATACTAAAATCTCATAAGTTACGGAGGAATCTACGGAAGCTGTCAGGCAAAGGTAACAATAACAGATCCGCTATGATTTGAATTTATCTATACACTGTCTATGCAGTAGAGGCAGTAAGACGTGTCTAAACTTTAAGGATGATAAGCAAATAATTTTTGACACTAATGATAAGCAAAACCTTTGACATGCATACACGGTCGAAGTCCTGACTCACTAATGCATCCGAACGACTTATCATTTATACACACTAATGCAGACCTGGTTCGCTACGACCACCGCTCTGATACCAACTGAAAGGACCCGTCCTAATCCATCCGGACGAAGTCCATATTGATTACAAACGATTCACAATAGTTGATTACATCGCGAGGTACTTGACCTCTATATGATACATTTTACAAACATTGCATTCTTTTTAAAAGACAAACTTTCATTTACATCGACAGTTAACAGCATGCATACCATTTTATAATATATCCATCTATAATTGATTTAATAATAATCTTGATGAACTCAACGACTCGAATGCAACGTCTTTTGAAATATGTAATGAATGACTCCAAGTAATATCTCTAAAATGAGCAAATGCACAGCGGAAGATTTCTTTCGTACCTGAGAATAAACATGCTTTCAAGTGTCAACCAAAAGGTTGGTGAGTTCATTAGTTTAACATAAATAATCCTTTCATAATTTTTAATAAACCACAAGATTTCATATCTCCATTTCTCATAAACATACGTCCCATGCATAGAGACAAAAATATCATTCATATGGATTGAACACCTGGTAACCGACATTCACAATATACATATAAGAATATCCCCATCATTCCGGGATCCTCCTTCGGACATGATATAAATTTTGAAGTACTAAAGCATCCAGTACTTTGGATGGGGCTTGTTGGGCCCGATAGATCTATCTTTAGAGTTTGCGTCAATTAGGGTGTCTGTTCCCTAATTCTTAGATTACCAGACTAAATAGGGGCATATTCGATTTCGATCATTCAACCATATAATGTAGTTTCAATTACTTGTGTCTATTTCGTAAAACAGTTATAAAAGTTTCGCATGTATTCTCAGCCCCAAAATGTATATAAAAAGGGAATAATGAAACTCACCTAATGTATTTTGTAGTAAAAATACATATGACAACATTAGACAAACTGAACAATGCAGGGTTGGCCTCAGATTCACGGACCTATATCATTCATATATGTATTAAAACATATTCTTGTAATCGAATGAATTTATATATATATATATATATGTATATATATATATATATATGTATATATATATATATATAACTTTATTAGTTACACTATTTTTATATAAGTAACATATATTTTTAATTTGTATATACATTTAAATGATTAATACTTATATAGTCATATTAATATAGAATGCTGTTTCGTATTATATTAAAATACCTAATTTGTTATATAATAATATTTCTAAGAAAATTTTAATGTAGTTAATATATATATATATATAGTAATATTATTTTTAAAACTTTTATTTTTATATTCATACTACTTTTAGTTTTGATGATACTGTAATAAAATTGTTAGTAATTCTATTAATAATGATAATAATATTAATGATTCTCATAATAATATTATAAATGTTAGTTTTATTAATAAATTTATAATAATGAAAATAACAGTTTTTAAATGAAAAGTTTAGTAATATTAATTATAAATAGATTAATAATACTAATGTTTAGAAATGATACTAATACTAATATTAATAATATCTACAATAATGATACTTGTGATAATAATAATGATACTAATCATAATAATCATAATAATAATAATAATAATAATAATATACCTATATCAATAATAATGATAATGATACTATTAGTACTTAATGATATTTCTTGATAATAATTAATATGATAATAATAAAGTAATATTCTTAATATTAACATAACAATAACAATAATTAATAAAGATCATAATATCAATAATAATACTAATAATATTTATGATACCTTTAATTATAATGATAATAATAATAATTATAATTATAATAGTAGTTGTAACAATAATAACTAATGATGATACTAGTAATAATTATGATATTCATAATACATAATAATAATAATGCTATAATAATACCAATACTTAATAATAATAATAATAATAATAATAATAACAATAATTATTATTATAATAAAAATAATAATAATAATAATAACAAATAATAGTAACGATAGAATATAAAAAAAAATGTATACCCCTTCCAAAGCTTTATCTAAAAAGGAACGCCCTAGACCGGGTTTGAACCCACGACCTCTCGGACACCCGTCCCTATCCTAAACCATCTGAGCTATTCATGTTTTCTGTTTAATCTCCATACTCATTTCTATTTAACCCGACTCTTTTTTTTTTTCCTGGCTCCTATTTCTTCTTTTTTATAAAACCAAGATCGAACCAAGGCGTTAATACCATATAATCAAAACACTAATTTGATTTTACATTTAAACAATCAGAGCCTAATAAATACAGTTTTGAGAAATCAATAAAAACGGAAAAGAAAAAAAAAGACTCCTCTGCCCGTCGCTGTTTATACAAAAAAAAAAAATTATTTTGAAAATTAGAGTGTTATAGACAGAAGTTATAATACGAAATATGTTTCAAATCATTTTTTGAAACTACTGGATTCATTAATTTGAATTGAAACATCACAACGAATCCGAATTTCTTGATGAACACTCGAGTTGACTTTTTGAAAAAAAATCTTTGACTCGTAAATTCATCTTTGATTTAGCGAATTAAATTCTAAAAACTTGCAGATAGTTTAAACTAAAGATTCCTAACATCTCTGCAATATTAGTTTTTGTGATTACATTCGAATTTGAGTTTTGGATTAAATGGGTTGCGAAAAGAAAAAAATAAAAAAATGGATTTGTTTCTCTCTTTCTGATCAAACTTATCGAATGGCTGTGATGGTTATAAATCATACGAACGATCAATTTTTATACAGTAAGATGATGTGATTAAAATTTGTATGTTGGTGTACATCCTCTCGACAAGAGTTCACGAGGGAGAAAAAAATAAAGAGAAAGAAAAGTTGCTAAAGATATAAATAATTTATCATGTGTAATTATCAGAATTTTATATATCTGCACTTTACATATCAGTTTTTTTTTTATATATTCATCTATCTGTATCTGCTTAATACGCATATGTATATGTATTTTTTTTATCTCTGATTATATTTCTGTATTTATATACCTGCATATATATTTATTTGTATTCTTCTTATACTTATATGTTCATATTTATATATTATAGTAAATCTTTTAATACATAGGATAATAATAATACCCTTAATATTTTAACTAATGATAATACAAGTATAATAATAATATTATTACTAATCATAAATATGATATTAATAATATTCTTAATGATAATAATAATTAATTTGTGTTATTTTCTAGTAATTCTAATAATGATAAATATACTACTTGTTAATGATAATAAAGATTATAATTTTAAGAATAGGTATAATAATATTAATATGGTAATATTGATAATAACATTAATGATAACAATAATCCTAATAATACAAATAATAGTATAACAAATCATACATATCAATTTTTACAAATAATATTAATGCTATTGAAAGTATTGAAAAATAATATTAATATAACAATTACATTTAAATTTGTAATTAAAATTTATTATAATACAATTTATATTATAATATATTGAATCTTTAATATTTAATAATTACAATATATATAATAATACTTAAGTATTGAATATATATATATATATATATATATATATATATATATATATATATATATATATATATATATATATATATATATATATATATATATATATATATATATATATATTCATTTTAACTTACAAATTTATTATCTTATATATTATTTTTCATATTTAATTCTAGTGATTAAATTATAATTTATAATTTCAAATTATTATATGTACATATCTATTTACAAGCAATTGTTCGTGAATCGTCGGGAATGGTAAAAGGGCAAATGCATTAATGTAAAATTGTTCCACAGTTTTCGAGACTCAACATTATAGACTTTGCTTATCGTATCGAAATCAAATAAGATTCAAGTTTAAATTTGGTCAAAAATTCCCGGGTCATCACAACACGTGCGGCTGAGAGATCAACCGTGCGAGTGATATAGTCACTCGTGTCACTGTTGGCACGTTTGAGCAGTAATATGGTTTCAGACAGGGTGCACGGCTGATGCAAAAATTCTAAGAGAGTGAATCAACCGTGTGGTGACTCGTGCGGTTAATCACGCGTGTCAGCTCTTTCAGACGAGTGATAAACAAAATCAAGAAAACGAGTGAGCTCAAATGGTCCACACGGTTGATCATCAACCATGCACTGACTCGTGCGAGTCATGTCTCACGCGTGCGAGTGATGTCACTCATGCATGTCAAATGAAACCCGATATTAAATGCCTTTTTAAATCATCAAAATCACATAATCGAACGTTTTATGGACCGATTTACATCACTATAGCATAATAAGGTTTCGATTAACACAAAACAATAGCAAACTCAGTTCAAAACAAGCTCAAATTACACAAAAGTCGATTTATAACCCTAAGGGTTTCGAATTACACAAACAACAAATTAAGCAACTAAAACATGATGAAATTGTACCTAATAGGTGGCGTTGGGTTCGTCTAATGATGCTTAACGTTCATTGCAAAAGAATGGCTTGATCGGTGATGATCAAAAATAGAGAGAGAAAAAGTATCGGGTGCACAAGTGTGAGCTGTTGAGCTCATCATCCCTATTTATACTCTCGTAATCAACCGTGCGGTTGATCACACGATCCACCATCAAACGCACGTCTCACCTAGATCACACGTGCGTGTGACCCAATTGTCTTAGGACAAGTTGATCAGGGTCATCCATACGGTTAACCTCAAACGTGTGGTCAATCGTACGGTCCACACATCAAACGTGCGAGTGAGCACTTAGGCAATTTCAAAACTTCAAAATTTACAACCTTAGGATTTCGACTCGTTCGTCAATCTTAGATCTAACAATCACTTTCAACTTGAGTCAAAAATCACTAAACCTTCAAGAAATGATCATTAACACTTAGGCTGATAAAATCCTAACCTAAACAAGGTTATTACTCTTAATCATTCTTTGTTCCAAGAGTAAATCCTACAGTGTAATGTCAACTTAAGTTCATTGGCAATCTAAATCATGAATGTCCTTCAAACAGTCACAAGATCTACGAATTTCTATCTCATGGATTTGGTGGCCCAATATCTTGATTTCAACAAAGTTCTTTCAGATGTCGTTATGCACTCAGAGGATAATCAGAAAAACAAGGAAATGATAAAATCTTTATGGATTTTCTGATGCAAAATGTCATGCAACTAAAATTATGCAAATGAAAGACAATCTATCATGAAATGTAATAACATGCAAACCAAAATCTGTTTGTTGTTTTATAGATTACAATGCAAAGAAAATAACAGAATAGATATATAAGACATACAAATCCACATTCTTTTTGTGAGCAAGATGATTAACTATTTTAAAATGGATCAGAACTGACATATTGAATCAATTTCTATTGTTCATTCCTAATTATCCAGTCTATGTCTATTATCATGCAATTACTGATATCAATCCTCATTAAACATGAATATATTCATTCCGGACACTTCGACAATCATGTTGGCATTAATTACTTGAACACTATAAAGCAATGATTTTTGAGATCATGCTAAGTTCATTAATCCTTAATTCTTTCATCACTTATGATTGTGCGTTTTTATTAGGTTGTCAATTCATTACAAGTAACTTTCCGTTATCTCTTTCCATGTACTTCATTCAAATTGAACAGGATGGTTCTCACGGCATTTTAAATAACCCTGTCAGCCTTTGGCTTCTACCAATGTGTTGACAATCTTCAATCTAGTTGGCTCGGCTGATCTCATAGTATATTGGATTATCCGAATAGGCGCACTATTTACCGCGGGGATTGGTCTACAGTTAAAGCAGACTTACCTGATGACCAGTCATCACACGAAATAAATCTCGAGGCCCTTAACTTCTTTATGTTCAAGTTATCATTGAAAACGGAATCGAAAGTTAAACTTTCATAACTAAGTATTAGAGTATATCTAGGTAAGTATCTTTCCAACATACAGTCTTAATGGATATAACTCTATATTACAGACGACAAGAATCTTGATAGTTCTGTGTGAACGTCGTGATTAAACAATTCAAGCTGTGCGGGGGCGTCACATTAAGAATGATCTGAGTTCTTTATGAGCACATCATGAATCAGCATTCTTCAAACTTTCAGGACTTTGCCATCTTGATACGCCAATTTTATTGACATTGAATTTCTTTTGATATTTTGATTTTTCAGCATATCATTGTCTTTTGATATATTGATTTTGAACGCCATCATGAATGGATTTTCCATTTTTATGCATGAACTCATGTTTCTTTGTTGTGTGCTCAGATCACTCGAAGGTGTTCTCCCTTAAATGCTTAAACGGTCTGCAATAAGGAGTTATATTTTTCGACCTTAAGTGAGAAGGGACACTTACTTTCGATATAAACTAATTTTCTCTATATTTTTAGGGTTTAGTTTCGATTATTAAGTCTCAGACCCGTGACAACGTGGTATGCACCAGCCAAACAGATAATCCTCAATGCCTTAAATGAACTATTGAATGTCCCATTCATAGCTGTGAAGCTGAATTGGTAGAGCAACGTTGAATATTGCTTGGGGACATCCAACACCAACTTTCTCTAACGATTATCAATTATGATAGGGGATACCTTTAACCGACTGTTGAGTTTCTCAACAACTATCATTTCATACAGTTTCGGAGATAATTAGGTGATTACCTTCAAACGTTACAGATCGTCCATGACTTCTGAATCTTAGATGATCATTATTCTTATTAGGATTGTCTAATGCCAAGAATTCATAAGTCACATCTATCGGTACATCACACAACAGATAGACATAAGCATTCAAATCAGTCATTACTAATCAAATATATCAATTCTCAGTACAGTAGTTTCTTCATGTCCATCATATTAATCAAAACAAGCTCATTTTCGGATTTTTCAACTTTTTAAGATTTTCTGGTGAGGCATTTTTCACTTTTTAGGTATTTTTTGCTGATAACATATACTCCCCCTAAAATGCTGAAATATAAAATCTTTATGTGTTTTAGCATTTTAACCAAACAGAAAATAACTACAGACTAGCATGCAAACATGAAATAAATCATGCAAAGGAATGCAAACAGAAAGCAAAAATATGCAATACAGATAATTAAAACAATTAAAAATCTACATGTCATGCATCCTATATGCAAAGTCTAAAAGGTTGATTAACCCTCATACACAACATCCGAAATTACTTTGTCTCGATCAACAATGCCATTCATCTCTAGTAGGAGTAAGAACCTAGGTTTATCAAAAGCCTTAGTGAATAGGTCAGCCCTTTGGTCCTTAGTACCTATTCTCTTAACCTCAATAATCTTCTTCTCATGACAATCCCTAAGAAAATGATATTTAACACCTATGTGTTTAGTCTTAGAATGTTGCACTGGATTCTTAGTAATTGCTATAGCAGCAGTATTATCAATATAAAGAGGAGAGAAAGAGATTCTTAGCCCGTAATCACGAAGTTTTTGTTGGATCCAAACAACTTGCGAACAGCAACTAGCAGCAGCTATATATTCAGCTTCACACGTGGAAAGAGCAACTGCAGTTTGTTTCTTGCACTGCCAGGTCACCAGCCTTTCACCTAGAAATTGACATCCTCCTGATGTAGACTTGTTGTTGATTTTCCAACCAGCATAATCTGAATCGCTGTAAGCCACAAGATCAAACTTCTCATCATTCGAATACCAGATGCCGAGATTTGGTGAATGCAACAGATAACGTAGAATTCTTTTGGCAACTGTAAGATGAACTGTATTCGGATTAACTTGATAACGAGCACACAGACATGTTGCGAACATAATATCTGGCCTGGACGCAGTGAGATACATGAGCGATCCGATGATTGCTCGATAATATGTAGGATCAACAGGTTCTCCTTCGCACTCTAGCGAAATACCATGATTCACAGCTAACGGAGTTGACACAGGACGTTCTTGAGTCATACCGAATCATTCGAGTATATCATTTACAAACTTTGCTTGATGAAGAAAAATACCATTACTAGTCTGTTCGACTTGTAAACCAAGAAAGTAGTGTAAGAGACCCAATTTACTCATTTCAAACTCGTCCTTCATCACCTGTTCGAACTCATCAACGAGTTCCTGCTTAGTAGCATCGAAGATAATATCGTCAACATAAATCTGGACTAAAATAATGTCGTCATCTTGAACTTTTGTGAATAGAGTACAGTCTACCGTGCCCATTGGGTATCCTTTTTCAATCAGATAACTCGATAACCGTCCGTACCAAGCTCTAGGAGCTTGATGTAAACCATAAAGGGCTCGACGTAATCGGTAAAGTTTGTCAGGATGAAGATGATCTTCAAAACCCGGAGGTTGACTGACATATACTCTTTGATTTTGCTTGCCATAAAGAAATGCACTCTTAACATCCATTTGATAAACTTTAAACTTCATAAAAGACGTGAAAGTCAAGAAAATGCGAATCGCTTCCAATCTGGCAACAAGAGCGAAAACCTCATCGTAATCAAATTCAGGATCTTGCTGATAACCTTTAGCAACTAATCTTGCTTTGTTACGGGTAACATTGCCATCTTCGTCGAATTTGCACTTCCAAACCCATTTGAGGTCGATTACTTTCGCACCATGCGGCTTAGTAACTAACTTCCAAATATCTAGATGATGGAATTGTTGAATTTCTTCTTGCATAGCCATCACCCAATCAACATGCTTCAAAGCTTCTTTTGTTGTCTTTGGCTCCATTCTAGAAATATGACATGATTATTCGTAATATGCAGTAGCGGCTGTCATATGAGAATCAACTTGACCATCAAACTGAACTTGTCTTCTTGTCCTAACACATGCATTCGGATCTCCAATTATATTTTCTCTAGGATGAGCAGCTGTAGTTCTAGGAACTGGGTGTGCAGGAACAGGTATTTCTTGATGTAGATTTGTGGTATCTCCATCTTCAGGATTATCAAAATTGTCACTCGAAATATCAGATCCGCAGGTATCGTACACTGGATCAACATCTTGATCTGAATCTTGTGTTAGTTCAACGATAGTAGGTAATGGAGTTGGAGTAGGTGTAGACACTTCTGGCTCGTTCTGTAAATCAAACAGCATTTGTAACTCTACTTCATTCTCCGTCTGATCTGGAGCAAGATTAAATGAATCAATCAGCTCATCATAGTTGTAGATCCAAGGATGACTTTTGGTAGCAGTCTTTGTGAAATTCTATTGGACGTCAACTTCAGACCATTCTTCAACACATCTCGTTTCATTGTTGAAAACTCTCTTGTTAGGAGAACTGTAACCGAGAAATACTCAAGTAACCACTTTTGAATCAAACTTACTTCCGTGTTTTCTTTTCAAAATGGTGGCGCACCAAATGGTTCTAGATGCTTCAATGATGGTTTTCTCCCATGTAATAACTCATAGCATGTTTTACCCAGTCGTTTAACAGTTAATACTCGATTCATAGTGTAACAAGCATTTGCAACAGCTTCACCCCAAAAATGAACAGGTAAAGATGAATCAGCTAGCATAGTTCTAGCAGTCTCAATCAAAACCCTATTCTTTCTTTCAGCAACACCATTCATCTGTGGAGCGTATGCAGAACTGAACTGCATATTGATACCTTTTTCGATACAAAAACCTGCAAGAAACTGATTCTTGAATTCTGTTCCGTTGTCGCAACGAATCTTTCTAACTTTCAAATTAAAACCTGTCTCTAATCGATTGATTAGCACTTTCAAGTTCTCAAACGTATCAGACTTCTCTTTCAAGAACATTACCCAAGAGTATCTTGAATAATCATCAGTTACCACCAGACAATACTTACCTCCATCAATGCTTTCAAAACGGATTGGACTGAAAAAATCCATATGTAACAATTCAAGTGGAGCAGAGATAGGATTGTACTTCACCAACTTATGAGCTTTCATGCACTGCTTACCCTTCTTACACGGAACACATGTTCCTGGGATCTGAAAAGATAGAAGATCAACACCTTCTACAAGATTGTTGTGAACCAGATGGTTCATCTTCTGAAAACTTAAATGACCCATGCGTTTGTGCCATGTAATAGAATCTTGTTCAGTCGCTTTAGAAACAAAAGCTAGATGATGTTCAGCAGTTGACGTAGCAACATTCATATCTAGCATGTATAATTCAGCTTGTCTAAGAGCCTTCATCAAAATCATTTCTGGAGGAATCACAAACTCTGGTTTCAAAATGTAGCTGAAATTGTCATCAAATGCTACTTTGAAGGATTTTTCACAGATTTGTGAAATCGACAACAAATTGTTTGCAAGCTCTTGACAATAGTTTACTTTGTTGAAACTAACTTTATCATTCTTCAATAAACCTTGAGCTGAAATGTGACCTCTTTTATCTCCAGCAAATGCAATATAACCTCCCTTAATTGGGTGTACATCCGAGAGAAGAGATAGCTGTCCAGTCATATGTCTCGAAGCACTGCTATCCACTATCCAGGTGTTGTTTGCAGGTAGCCTGGTTCCCTGCATATCACATTAAAAGAATTAATTGATAATGGGAACCCATGCCCGGACGGCAGTATGTTGTCCATTAACACCCATAGCTTGAACTTCCATCCATTTCCCATTTGAGTCAGGTGGAACCTCATCGTCTGAAACCATAAACTTAGACAGTTTAGAAGAAGCAACATTGCTCTTCTGGTTTTTCAAATTCTGCTCATCTTCAGAGTGATTTGCTCGTGGTCTGGTACGGGAAAAATATTTCCTACGACTAGCCTTTTGCGAAGGTGATCGTGCCTTAAATTCATAGGCTTTACCTCGATCACTTGATTCGGCATCTCTTGCCTTGGTATCCTTCTTAGGAACCTTCATCTTTATAGGGGAAATTGACCTATTGAAGTTCTTTCTCTTATAGTCTCCATAGACAACATTTTTCGTATGTCTTCTAGTGCGAACTTCATCACAAATAGGTGAACCTGTTCTGTGAACATGAGGTGATCGGTGATCATCATATGTGAGGTCAATCTTACGTCTTGGTGTTCTATACCTTGTAGGACAGTTAGCAGCAATGTGTCCAAACACACCACAACTAAAACATTGTCTAAATTCTCTATATCCTCTAGATTGATATTGATTATTAGAGTTAGAGGAAGAGGGATCTTGTGTTTTTGCAGACACATGAGAAACGTTTGACCTCTTTCTAGGAACAGATTTAGATACAGGTTTAGGTGTAACTGGTGGAACCACTCTATTAGAAAACTTTGGATTTTTCATAATCCGAATTGGCTCATCAGGTGTTATCACCTTCCTTTTCTCCGACTTATCTCCTAGGCTAGTTTTCTTATCTTCCTCATGATCTAAAGATCCTTCAGTTGTATCATCAGAAGGTGCATTCTCAGTTGAGTTACACTTTTTGTTCTTCTCAACATAGTCCTCATAACTAGGTGGAATATGTAGTGACCCGAACTTTTCCATGTTTATATATATTAATTGATATTGATATTTACATGATTAAATGTTTCCAACATGTTAAGCAATCAAACTTGTTAAGACTTGATTAATTGAAATAGGTTTCATATAGACAATTGACCACCCAAGTTGACCGGTGATTCACGAACGTTAAAACTTGTAAAAACTATATGATGACATATATATGGTTATATATATAGTTAACATTATATTATGATAATTAAACATATCATTAAGTATATTAACAATGAACTACATATGTAAAAACAAGACTACTAACTTAATGATTTTTGAAACGAGACATATATGTAACGATTATCGTTGTAACGACATTTAATGTATATATATCATATTAAGAGATATTCGTACATCATAATATCATGATAATATAATAATTTAAAATCTCTTTTGATATTATAAACATTGGGTTAACAACATTTAACAAGATCGTTAACCTAAAGGTTTCAAAACAACATTTACATGTAACGACTAACGATGACTTAACGACTCAGTTAAAATGTATATACATGTAGTGTTTTAATATGTATTTATACACTTTTGAAAGACTTCAATACACTTATCAAAATACTTCTACTTAACAAAAATGCTTACAATTACATCCTCGTTCAGTTTCATCAACAATTCTACTCGTATGCACCCGTATTCGTACTCGTACAATACACAGCTTTTAGATGTATGTACTATTGGTATATACACTCCAATGATCAGCTCTTAGCAGCCCATGTGAGTCACCTAACACATGTGGGAACCATCATTTGGCAACTAGCATGAAATATCTCATAAAATTACAAAAAATATGAGTAATCATTCATGACTTATTTACATGAAAACAAAATTACATATCCTTTATATCTAATCCATACACCAACGACCAAAAACACCTACAAACACTTTCATTCTTCAATTTTCTTCATCTAATTGATCTCTCTCAAGTTCTATCTTCAAGTTCTAAGTGTTCTTCATAAATTCCAAAAGTTCTAGTTTCATAAAATCAAGAATACTTTCAAGTTTGCTAGCTCACTTCCAATCTTGTAAGGTGATCATCCAACCTCAAGAAATCTTTGTTTCTTACAGTAGGTTATCATTCTAATACAAGGTAATAATCATATTCAAACTTTGGTTCAATTTCTATAACTATAACAATCTTATTTCAAGTGATGATCTTACTTGAACTTGTTTTCGTGTCATGATTCTGCTTCAAGAACTTCGAGCCATCCAAGGATCCATTGAAGCTAGATCCATTTTTCTCTTTTCCAGTAGGTTTATCCAAGGAAATTAAGGTAGTAATGATGTTCATAACATCATTCGATTCATACATATAAAGCTATCTTATTCGAAGGTTTAAACTTGTAATCACTAGAACATAGTTTAGTTAATTCTAAACTTGTTCGCAAACAAAAGTTAATCCTTCTAACTTGACTTTTAAAATCAACTAAACACATGTTCTATATCTATATGATATGCTAACTTAATGATTTAAAACCTGGAAACACGAAAAACACCGTAAAACCGGATTTACGCCGTCGTAGTAACACCGCGGGCTGTTTTGGGTTAGTTAATTAAAAACTATGATAAACTTTGATTTAAAAGTTGTTATTCTGAGAAAATGATTTTTATTATGAACATGAAACTATATCCAAAAATTATGGTTAAACTCAAAGTGGAAGTATGTTTTCTAAAATGGTCATTTAGACGTCGTTCTTTCGACTGAAATGACTACCTTTACAAAAACGACTTGTAACTTATTTTTCCGACTATAAACCTATACTTTTTCTGTTTAGATTCATAAAATAGAGTTCAATATGAAACCATAGCAATTTGATTCACTCAAAACGGATTTAAAATGAAGAAGTTAT
The DNA here is from genome assembly GCF_046630445.1 of Rutidosis leptorrhynchoides. Classification (NCBI taxonomy): domain Eukaryota; kingdom Viridiplantae; phylum Streptophyta; class Magnoliopsida; order Asterales; family Asteraceae; genus Rutidosis; species Rutidosis leptorrhynchoides. The sequence continues at coordinate 238,232,719 of NC_092338.1, read as the reverse complement.
GGGTAAAACAAGATTGGATAATTTTTCTCATTTTAGCTTCGTGAAAATTGGTAACAAATCTATTCCAACCATAACTTAATCAACTTGTATTGTATATTATGTAATCTTGAGATACCATAGACACGTATACAATGTTTCGACCTATCATGTCGACACATCTATATATATTTCGGAACAACCATAGACACTCTATATGTGAATGTTGGAGTTAGCTATACAGGGTTGAGGTTGATTCCAAAATATATATAGTTTGAGTTGTGATCAATACTGAGATACGTATACACTGGGTCGTGGATTGATTCAAGATAATATTTATCGATTTATTTCTGTACATCTAACTGTGGACAACTAGTTGTAGGTTACTAACGAGGACAGCTGACTTAATAAACTTAAAACATCAAAATATATTAAAAGTGTTGTAAATATATTTTGAACATACTTTGATATATATGTATATATTGTTATAGGTTCGTGAATCAACCAGTGGCCAAGTCTTACTTCCCGACGAAGTAAAAATCTGTGAAAGTGAGTTATAGTCCCACTTTTAAAATCTAATATTTTTGGGATGAGAATACATGTAGGTTTTATAAATGATTTACAAAATAGACACAAGTACGTGAAACTACATTCTATGGTTGAATTATCGAAATCGAATATGCCCCTTTTTATTAAGTCTGGTAATCTAAGAATTAGGGAACAGACACCATAATTGACGCGAATCCTAAAGATAGATCTATTGGGCCTAACAAACCCCATCCAAAGTACCGGATGCTTTAGTACTTCGAAATTTATATCATATCCGAAGGGTGTCCCGGAATGATGGGGATATTCTTATATATGCATCTTGTTATTGTCGGTTACCAGGTGTTCACCATATGAATGATTTTTATCTCTATGTATGGGATGTGTATTGAAATATGAAATCTTGTGGTCTATTGTTACGATTTGATATATATAGGTTAAACCTATAACTCACCAACATTTTTGTTGACGTTTAAAGCATGTTTATTCTCAGGTGAATACTAAGAGCTTCCGCTGTTGCATAATAAAATAAGGACAAGATTTGGAGTCCATGTTTGTATGATATTGTGTAAAAACTGCATTCAAGAAACTGATTTCGATGTAACATATTTGTATTGTAAACCATTATGTAATGGTCGTGTGTAAACAGGATATTTTAGATTATCATTATTTGATAATCTACGTAAAGCTTTTTAAACCTTTATTTATGAAATAAAGGTTATGGTTTGTTTTAAAAATGAATGTAGTCTTTGAAAAACGTCTCATATAGAGGTCAAAACCTCGCAACGAAATCAATTAATATGGAACGTTTTTAATCAATAAGAACGGGACATTTCAGTTGGTATCCGAGCGTTGGTCTTAGAGAACCAGAAAATTTGTATTAGTGTGTCTTATCGAGTTTGTTAGGATGCATTAGTGAGTCTGGACTTCGACCGTGTTTTTTTTAAAAATGATTGCTTAACATTTTTGTTGGAAACTATATATTTTTAACATATGAATATTATGTGATATATTAATCTTTTATCGTGTTTGATATTATGTGATAGATGTCTACCTCTAGAACAAGTCCCATTGAATCACCTAATAATAATGAAGAGTCAAATGTAAATTGGAATGATTCGTGGACTGATTCACAAGTTCCCGAAGAGGAACCGGAAGAAGAGTCGGAACCGGAAGAAGAATCAGAACCGGAAGAAGAATCGGAATCGGAAGAAGAAATAGAACCGGTGGGGGAAATAATAAAACGGTTAAGTAAAAGAGAATCCTCAACCAACCGACCAAGGTTAATTATGGTCAATGGTGTTTCCGCCAAGGAAGCAAAATATTGGGAGGATTACCAATTCTCCGATGAATCGGATTCCGACGAGAATTCCGATGATGTTATAGAAATTACCCCAACTGAATTTAAAAAGACAAAAGAAAATAATAAGGGAAAGGGCATAAAAATAGAGAAATCTAATTCCAACCCCGATGAACTTTATATGTATCGTCAACCCCCGAAGTCCTTAAGTTGTAACAATGACCCGGGAACCTCTAAACCACCAGGTTTTTCTAAACCAATGTGGATAACGACGGCTCGTATTAGGGGAACATCATATATCCCTAGAAACTTGGCAAAACGAACCAAAACCGAACAAGAAGAAACGAGCGAGTCGGAATAAGATAGTTATATTCGTGTGGTGTAATATATGTAATATAGTGTGCTTATACTTTATGATATATGTAAAAATTGCTTGTATTAATAAGTATTTTTTTTTATGAATCTAACTCTTGTCTATTTTACAGTATAAAAACACAAAATGGATAGACAACCCAATATTTTAAGAGACCTACCCGGAGACATGATTGATGAAATCTTGTCTAGAGTCGGTCAGAATTCCTCGGCACAACTATTTAAGGCGAGATCAGTTTGTAAGACATTCGAAGAACGTTCCAAGAATGCCTTGGTTTATAAAAGGCTTTCGTTCGGAAGATGGGGAATATCACATTGGGAAATCCATAAGTTACGATGTGTTTACTTTGACGCATATATTGCGGGGAACCCAAATGCTATTTTACGCAACGGGTTAAGAAATTATTTTGACTCAGTATATCCGAATATAGGACTTCGTGATTTAGAAAAAGCGGCTAACATGCAACATAAAGAAGCATGTTATGCTTACGGGTTAGTAATGTTCGCTTCTCACCAAAGTGAGAACAAGAACATCGGGCTACAACTATTAAACAAAACGTTCCCACAAGTAACGGAGTCGGTAATTGGGGTAAGAAATGAGGTTTTTAGGTTATTACGAGACTGTTGGTCATTACGTAACCCTCGTCCCTTTGATGACGTTACAACACGCTGTCTTATCAACGGCCATAACGGTTATGTTCCACAAGACCAAGGATGGGAAATAGTCCTAGTAAAACCAGAATGTATGACTTGTTTCTGGACGTATGAATTACGTGTCTTTATTGCCTTTGCTGAACGACTTGTGTACTAGCTAGAATTATCTTCACAACTATCTTGTATCAAAGTTATTGTGTGCTATATTTCATGCTTTATGTAAAATAAGCGGTATTGTAAGTTTGTAAAATATTGTATAAAAGTTTGAACGCGAAATATTATTATAATCAGTTTTTCATATAGAATTGTAGTAGTTGAATTGTATATTAGCTACTAAGTATGAACTTAACGGGTAGGTACTACCCGAATTTAAACTTATAAAATGCTAATATGAAGAAAAAGCTTTTATAAATGAGTTCATATTATGCTACGAAATACTATTAACTACTCTTAATATTCTGTATGATTAACTTGTTCCATTTGACTATTTTGAAGGAAATGGCACCGACTACTCGACACACCGTGAATATGAATGAAGAGGAATTCCGTACTTTTCTAGCTTCAAACATAGCCGCAGTACAGGCTGCGCTACATACCAACAATAACCTTGGATCTGGCAGTACAGGAAATCGTGTAGGATGCACCTACAAAGAATTCACTGCCTGCAAACCTTTGGAATTTGATGGAACCGAAGGACCGATCGGATTGAAACGGTGGACCGAGAAGGTCGAATCGGTGTTTGCCATAAGTAAGTGTACTGAAGAGGACAAAGTGAAGTACGCTACGCATACCTTCACAGGTTCAGCGTTAACATGGTGGAATACCTATCTAGAGCAAGTGGGACAAGACGATGCGTACGCACTACCGTGGTCAGCATTCAAGCACTTGATGAACGAGAAGTACCGTCCCAGAACTGAGGTCAATAAGCTCAAGACAGAACTTAGAGGGTTACGAACCCAAGGACTTGATATTACCACGTACGAAAGACGATTCACAGAATTGTGCCTATTGTGTCCGGGAGCATTCGAAGATGAGGAAGAGAAGATCGACGCGTTTGTGAAAGGATTACCGGAAAGAATCCAAGAAGATATAAGTTCACACGAGCCCGCCTCCATACAACAGGCATGTAGAATGGCTCACAAACTAGTGAACCAGATTGAAGAAAGAATTAAAGAACAGACTGCTGAAGAGGCCAATGTGAAGCAAGTCAAAAGAAAGTGGGAGGAAAACGGTGATAAGAATCACCAATACAACAACAACAGCAATTACAACAATAATCGCAACAATTATCCCAACAATCGCAACATCAATCGCAACTACAACAAACGACCCAACAACAACAACAACAACAACAACAGCAACTACAACAATCATCCCAACAACAATAATAACCGCAAGAACAACAACAATCAGAAGCAGCTATGCCAAAGGTGTGAAAAGTATCACTCGGGGTTCTGCACCAAATTTTGCAACAAGTGTAAAAGAAATGGTCATAGCGCGGCGAAGTGTGAGGTCTACGGACCAGGGGTTAATAGAACGAAAGGAACAAATGGTGTCGGAACGAGTAATGGCGGAGCAAGTAGTGTCGGAGCAAGTTATGCCAATGTAGTTTGTTATAAATGTGGAAAACTGGGCCACATTATTAGAAATTGCCCGAACCAGGAGAACACGAATGGACAAGGCCGCTGAAGAGTTTTCAATATTAATGCGGCAGAGGCACAGGAAGACCCGGAGCTTGTTACGGGTACGTTTCTTATTGACAATAAATCTGCTTACGTTTTATTTGATTCGGGTGCGGATAGAAGCTATATGAGTAGAGATTTTTGTGCTAAATTAAGTTGTCCATTGACGCCTTTGGATAGTAAATTTTTACTCGAATTAGCAAATGGTAAATTAATTTCAGCAGATAATATATGTCGGAATCGAGAAATTAAACTGGTTAGCGAAACATTTAAGATTGATTTGATACCAGTAGAGTTAGGGAGTTTTGATGTGATAATCGGTATGGACTGGTTGAAAGAAGTGAAAGCAGAGATCGTTTGTTACAAAAATGCAATTCGCATTATACGAGAAAAAGGAAAACCCTTAATGGTGTACGGAGAAAAGGGCAACACGAAGCTACATATTATTAGTAATTTGAAGGCACAAAAACTAATAAGAAAAGGTTGCTATGCTGTTCTAGCACACGTCGAGAAAGTACAAACTGAAGAAAAGAGCATCAATGATGTTCCCATTGCAAAAGAATTTCCCGATGTATTTCCGAAAGAATTACCGGGATTACCCCCACATCGATCCGTTGAATTTCAAATAGATCTTGTACCAGGAGCTGCACCAATAGCTCGTGCTCCTTACAGACTCGCACCCAGCGAGATGAAAGAACTGCAAAGCCAATTACAAGAACTTTTAGAGCGTGGTTTCATTCGACCAAGCACATCACCGTGGGGAGCTCCTGTTTTGTTTGTCAAGAAGAAAGATGGTACATTCAGGTTGTGTATCGACTACCGAGAGTTGAACAAACTTACCATCAAGAACCGCTACCCACTACCGAGAATCGACGACTTATTTGATCAACTACAAGGCTCGTTTGTTTATTCAAAGATTGACTTACGTTCCGGGTATCATCAAATGCGGGTGAAAGAAGATGATATTCCAAAGACTGCCTTTAGAACACGTTACGGTCATTACGAGTTTATGGTCATGCCGTTTGGTTTAACTAATGCACCAGCTGTGTTCATGGACCTTATGAACCGAGTGTGTGGACCATACCTTGACAAGTTTGTCATTGTTTTCATTGATGACATACTTATTTACTCAAAGAATGACCAAGAACACGGTGAACATTTGAGAAAGGTGTTAGAAGTATTGAGGAAGGAAGAATTGTACGCTAAGTTTTCAAAGTGTGCATTTTGGTTGGAAGAAGTTCAATTCCTCGGTCACATAGTGAACAAAGAAGGTATTAAGGTGGATCCGGCAAAGATAGAAACTGTTGAAAAGTGGGAAACCCCGAAAACTCCGAAACACATACGCCAGTTTTTAGGACTAGCTGGTTACTACAGAAGGTTCATCCAAGACTTTTCCAGAATAGCAAAACCCTTGACTGCATTAACGCATAAAGGGAAGAAATTTGAATGGAATGATGAACAAGAGAAAGCATTTCAGTTATTGAAGAAAAAGCTAACTACGGCACCTATATTGTCATTGCCTGAAGGGAATGATGATTTTGTGATTTATTGTGACGCATCAAAGCAAGGTCTCGGTTGTGTATTAATGCAACGGACGAAGGTGATTGCTTATGCGTCTAGACAATTGAAGATTCACGAACAAAATTATACGACGCATGATTTGGAATTAGGCGCGGTTGTTTTTGCATTAAAGACTTGGAGGCACTACTTATATGGGGTCAAAAGTATTATATATACCGACCACAAAAGTCTTCAACACATATTTAATCAGAAACAACAGAATATGAGGCAGCGTAGGTGGATTGAATTATTGAATGATTACGACTTTGAGATTCGTTACCACCCGGGGAAGGCAAATGTGGTAGCCGATGCCTTGAGCAGGAAGGACAGAGAACCCATTCGAGTAAAATCTATGAATATAATGATTCATAATAACCTTACTACTCAAATAAAGGAGGCGCAACAAGGAGTTTTAAAAGAGGGAAATTTAAAGGATGAAATACCCAAAGGATCGGAGAAGCATCTTAATATTCGGGAAGACGGAACCCGGTATAGAGCTGAAAGGATTTGGGTACCAAAATTTAGAGATATGAGAGAAATGGTACTTAGAGAAGCTCATAAAACCAGATACTCAATACATCCTGGAACGGGGAAGATGTACAAGGATCTCAAGAAACATTTTTGGTGGCCGGGTATGAAAGCCGATGTTGCTAAATACGTGGGAGAATGTTTGACGTGTTCTAAGGTCAAAGCTGAGCATCAGAAACCATCAGGTCTACTTCAACAACCCGAAATCCCGAAATGGAAATGGGAAAACATTACCATGGATTTCATCACTAAATTGCCAAGGACTGCAAGTGGTTTTGATACTATTTGGGTAATAGTTGATCGTCTCACCAAATCAGCACACTTCCTGCCAATAAGAGAAGATGACAAGATGGAGAAGTTAGCACGACTGTATTTGAAGGAAGTCGTCTCCAGACATGGAATACCAATCTCTATTATCTCTGATAGGGATGGCAGATTTATTTCAAGATTCTGGCAGACATTACAGCAAGCATTAGGAACTCGTCTAGACATGAGTACTGCCTATCATCCACAAACTGATGGGCAGAGTGAAAGGACGATACAAACGCTTGAAGACATGCTACGAGCATGTGTTATTGATTTCGGAAACAGTTGGGATCGACATCTACCATTAGCAGAATTTTCCTACAACAACAGCTACCATTCAAGCATTGAGATGGCACCGTTTGAAGCACTTTATGGTAGAAAGTGCAGGTCTTCGATTTGTTGGAATGAAGTGGGGGATAGACAAATTACGGGTCCAGAGATTATACAAGAAACTACCGAGAAGATCATCCAAATTCAACAACGGTTGAAAACCGCCCAAAGTCGACAAAAGAGCTACGCTGACATTAAAAGAAAAGATATAGAATTTGAAATTGGAGAGATGGTCATGCTTAAAGTTGCACCTGTGACAACCCGGAAATTTCCAATCAAATTTAAACTTTATCTTTATATTATTCCGACACGATAAGCAAAGTTTGTTAAGTTAAATCTCAAGAATTTTAAATTGTGTTCATACATTCATTATAACCTCGACCAAATTCAGACGATTCACGAACCGTTATATATAAATAAATATGTATATATATGTATATATATATATATATTATAACTTGAGAATATTAATAAAGTATTAAACGTATAATACTTTACATGATCGTGTTTATTTCAATATGTTTATCGATGGAATTAGAAGATAATATCAAATTGTTGATTTATCAGATACATTATGATATGATTACAGGTCTATGTTATGAGGTCCACTGTGATTTAAGAAATCTATTCTTTTTGACAACATTCGGAAAATGGTAAAGTGATTTATAAGTAAGAACGTGAAGTGTAAATAACTTAGATGTTGGATATCGACAAGTTAAGTAACTCGACATTTTTCATTAAGATGATTTCATACGTTTATTTAACCTTTGAACTTTATCACATGCTTCACCAACAAACTGTAATTTAAAAACTTGAAACCTATTATGAATATATATGATTCTACTTTTTTAAAACATTTTATGATATAACGATTTCCATTATTTTAACCTTTAAACCAAATGATTCTTAAAAATATATTTGGTTTTGGAAAACAAAATTATTATATTTATTTGATTTAGTTTCAAACGTACAAAAACGTTTTCAGTTTAAAAAGAACTTTATTATTAAAACGTATATAACTTTTATAAATATCTAGAACCACTTTTGACAACTCATTACTTAACCAGTATGATAAAGATAACGATATTTATATTTTATTTTATTAAATATATATAACGATTTGAATTAATATTATATATATTTATACGCGTATTATACGTACATAGTTTTATACTTTTACTATACTTAAACTTTACCTTTACTTTATTTTTACTTTACTTTAACTTTAATAATTCACTTTAATAATTCATACTTTAATAATTCACTTTAATAATTCATACTTTAATAATTCACTTTAATAATTCAAACTTTAATAATTCACTTTAATAATTCATACTTTAATAATTCACTTTAATAATTCATACTTTAATAATTCAAAAATCTATTATAAATAGAATTCAATAGGTTTCATTATTTCATAGAAACTTGAAAATATTTTTCTCTAAACTCTCTCAATCGATTTACATATATATATATTTACTCCGTATTATTTCAAGATATTATTAGTATACATAAAATATTACGTCAGAGTGCTGTCCGAGTGATTTCGAAATTGTTTTTCGAGTGGGATTAGATTAAGGAAATTATGGGTTATAGCTATGGAGTTGATTGGTATGGTTCATGGGTATGCTCGTGAGGTCAATATAGTGTTTATCATCTTCGTTGCATCTACGTACCTTTCCTGCAATATTGAATCTCAATATTGATACGTGAGTACTCATAATTTAACTTTTACATACTAATAGTGTATCCCTGACTAGTGCTCGAGTATATAGGATTATGCATGTTTGTACTTTTGATATTGCCTTTAGTTAGGTTATGTTGAATCCTGAATTAGTTATATATGCGACTGAGATAAGGTATAAGATATGCATGTCGTTGGAAAGCTAGCGAAAAATTAAGAACTTTTCATTTAGATATCGAATGATTTTGATGAACGGATTTGAAGTTATAGTCCATCGAATTTTTGTATTATTATTAAAAATGATTATTATTATCGTCGTTATTATCGTCGTTCTAGTTTTATCTTATTATTATTATTATTATTATCTTTATCAATAAAATGATTTATCATTAAAAATTGTTATTTTTTTATTATTACTATCGTTATTATCGTTAAAGTTATAATTAGTATTATTATTATTACTATTATTATTATTATTATTATTATTGGTATTATTATTATTATTATTATCATTATTAATATATATCATTATTTAAAAATGGTTATTGTTATTGTTATTATTATTATTACTATATTATCATTAAGATAATTATTAGTATTATCGTTAATAATGTTATAGTAACTATCATTATTAATATTAGTGTAATTAAAACAAATATTTGTAACACCTAATTATTTTGATTACTATTATTATCATTATTACGAACACGATATAAAAGACGATTAAAAGCTATTAAACGAAACGATTAGGAAATAATGGGTAAGAGTATCATGATGAAATTAAAATATTATAAGATATTGATTTAGATAAAATTATCGTTCTTATTATTTTTATCATTACTATTATTATTAAAATTATCGGTAGTATTAAAACTATCATTTTAACAAAAATTATCATTTTAATAGAAATGTCATTATTACTATAAAATATCATTATTATTATTATTATTTTAAATAGAATTATTATTTTAAAGATAATATTAAAAATTATCGTAAATATTAAAGTTATCATAATTAGAATTATCGTTTTATCATAATGTCATCTTAGTAATTATAAATATTGATATTTTTATAATAATAATTATTATTACAAAATAATACAACTTTTACTTACTATCATTATAGATATTATTTTATCAAATAAATATTTGATACAAACATATTTTACTACGTGTAATAACTTACTTTAATAATACGTATCAAATTATCTTTATAATATTAAATGAACCCTATAAATTTTATTACTTAATATATATAAAAGTATATTTTATTATATAAATATAATATAAAATTTTATTTATTAATAAATAAATTATATTATTTACTCTAATAAATCTTTTAAAAATATTTAAAAATATAAAACGACGATATTTAAACTATATATTAATCATGTATAAATTTTTGGAAATTATTTTGAGTCAAATTTACTTTTGTTGACTTTTGCATATTAGTCTCGAGCATTAGGATTGTGGAACACTATGACTTGACCTAATTTGTTAGACAAATATTGACCAACACATAAATATATATAATTAATTTAGGTTCGTGAATCCGAGGCCAACCTTGCACTTGTTCAATGACGTTATATGTATTTTTACTACGAAATACAGTATGGTGAGTTTCATTTGCCTTTTTACCCTTTATATTTTTGGGCTGAGAATACATGCGCAACTTTTATAAATGTTTTACGAAATAGACACAAGTAATCGAAACTACATTATATGGTTGAATTATCGAAATCGAATATGCCCCTTTTTATTAAAGTCTGGTAATCTAAGAATTAGGGAACAGACACCCTAATTGACGCGAATCCTAAAGATAGATCTATTGGGCCTAACAAACCCCATCCAAAGTACCGGATGCTTTAGTACTTCGAAATTATATCATGTCCGAAGGAGGATCCCGGAATGATAGGGGGTATTCTTATATGTATCTAGTTAATGTCGGTTACCAGGTGTTCACCATATGAATGATTATTTTTTTGTCTCTATGCATGGGACGTATATTTATGAGAACTGGAAATGAAATTCTTGTGGTCTATTAAAATGATGGAAATAAATGATTATGATAAACTAATGAACTCACCAACCTTTTGGTTGACACTTTAAAGCATGTTTATTCTCAGGTGTTAAAGAAATCTTCTGCCGTGCATTTGCTCATTTTAAAGATATTACTTGGAGTCTTTCATAGCATATTTCGAAGAACGTTGCATTCGAGTCATTGAGTTCATCAAAGATTATTATTAAATCAATTTATAGTTGGATAGTGGATATTATGAAATGGTATGCATGCCTGTCAATTTTTTATGTAAAGAAAGATTGTCTTTTAAAAACGAATGCAATGTTTGTAAAATGTATCATATAGAGGTCAAATATCTCGTAATGTAATCAACTATTGTGAATCGTTTATAATATATATGAACGGGTCCTTTCAGTTGGTATCAGAGCGGTGGTCTTAGCGAACCAGGTCTGCATTAGTGTGTCTAACTGATAAGTCGTTAGGATGCATTAGTGAGTCTGGACTTCGACCGTGTCTGCATGTCAAAAGTTTTGCTTATCATTTCTAGTCGGAAATCATCTGCTTATCATCCATAGGAAATTACCTGCTTATCATTATTAGTCTAGACACGTCTTGCTACATTAATTGCATGAGTAGTGTATAGACAAACTTCATATCTTAGTGTATCTGCTAAATCATATCTTATCGTATCTGTTACTTTAAACTTTACCTGACATACCCCGCAAATTCCTCCGTAATCTATGAAATCTTTTGATCTCTATATATAGTTATCCTATGTAAATAGAATACCACCCGATAGCCGAAAAATCATTTTTATATCGAAAATCCTTTATCCAATCGTACGAAATGGAATTTGTCATCAGTTCAAGTCACTCGGATTCTGAAATGGAATCTCACTCAAGCTCCGAAAGCAGTGTGACCGGAATGGATCAACCAATCAGTCATCACCTATTCTGGATGAATTGGGGATGGGTTCGTAGCCTCCTCAATCATTGGAAATAAGAAGAAGGCGATCCTTTCCATCCACTACATTGCCCTCTTGGCAAAGAACCTGAAGCACTTACCGGCGAACCTGTTCGAGACACCATTTTCTCTCTCATTTCCAGGGTATCTCGTCACGATTATATACTACATCAAATTCTAGATTTTATTTATCCGCTCGTTCCGACCGACAATCATCCTGGAATAATAGAAGAAGTCAACGAACTTCGCGCTCGGGTAGTGGCTTTGGAGAATATGGTGCAGAGATTACAAACACCAGCAGCAGCACCAGCAGCATAACCAGTACCACCATCATCAACGCCAACAGTACCATTACCACCTCCAACCACAACCGCGTTGTAAACCTCAACTTCACAATCTGTCCCACGAGCGTCAACGTCATACGCACCATAGATACCAAGGAGTACCAACAACAATAACTGACGAAGTATTAATACATAACTTCATTGGAGAAACATTCCGCGGCAATTATATAATCTCTAAAGTCTTAGAGATTATCTAATCTAGTCCTAACCATAAATCAGTTAAGTGAACCAAAATGATAGAAGGAAGAGTAGAAACCCTGACAAAAATGGTGTGTGATTAACAAGTTAAACTTGTTTTACCAACAGCATCAACAGTACCGTCAACGTCACCAGCATCGTCAGTACAGTCAACATCAGAATCAACAACACCTATAACATCACAAACTCCGTCAGTTCAAGAATCACTGTGGACATCATTACGAATCAATAACGTGTATATTGTATCAACAAGTTATGAACAATTAACTCATTCCCTCTGAAGAAATTATATATATATATTATATATATATATATATATATATATATATATATATATATATATTTTTGAAATAAAAAATAAATCTTTCCGTGCTAAGCTATTGTGTGTGAATCTTAACTACTAAGTTAATTCATATTACAAATATGCAATAATGTACGTCCCTCACCGCGACTTAACCATCGTTAACTACAATCTCTGTCTCAATTCAACAAATTCCAATTCCTAATAAATCAAGTATATATTTGATTTTACACTTCATCATTGATGTAACCGAAACTTTTCAGATAACATCATTCGTACTTTGCGAAGTTCACAAGAATTTAACGAAAACCAACATCACATCTCAACAAATAACGAAGTATTGATTCATAATTTCAATATTATTGAAGAAATACTTATGTAACCTCTAAACCATCAAGGAATTATTCAATTCTAGTTCCAACCGTAAATCGAATGAGTTTAATTTAGTATTAACTCATTAAAATCTATGTTACATCTGAGAAGAATATATACATATATATTTTCATAAAGACTGTAATAAAATTCTTATGTACAAAATATTAATTATGAAAATTTTCTAACGGGTAGGTAATACTCGAGAGATATATATAAATTCACAATTAATATGTTACATTCTTTGAATCAGATTAAGAAAATTATCAATTATACTTCCTACTTTCACAATAATATACATTCTTTCATAGAAATCAAAACAACCATACTCATTCAAACCCAATTAAGTATTCTGATTTTAAAATCTCAGAATTCAATTCGAGATATAACCGGTACCATTACTTTTAGATTCCTACATCTTTCAAAGCTATACTTTGACTTCAAAAGTGTGTTAGAACATCAAATGTATACAAACGATTACAATCTATGTTCAAACCCTTCGAAAATCTCTGAAGACACTTCAAATAATGAGCAATCGAGATGATGATCCAACCACATATTACCCACAGTTATGTACTTAAAAAGCTCTCGAAACCAAAGTCATAATTCAACACATATCTGTGTCAGATCTTTTGGCATTTATTAGCAAAAATAACCTTGCAATTCCTTTGCAAAGTAGCAAATTATATCACAGCTCCAGCAAGACAACTTCAATTTTTTCATTCGGAGTAGCCTTATCATAATTTTGATATATGTGATTACCTTTTTGTTACCGGAGAACCTTTCATATTCCACCACATTAGCAATAAACTTACCAACAACTTCACTGATCTTGGGCATTTCGAAGAATCTTTATATTTATCGAAACCTCATCATTTACTCATCTGCCTCTTGTAACGAGAATTGTCATACGAATCATTGGGAGTTAGCAATCAGTATTTTGAAATCTCACAGCACGTTGACGCCAACAGTTATACATAACGTCTATTTCCAAGGCTTACATACTTCGAATGTGAAGTTTCTGAAAAACACTCTGAACCGCGAACTAGTTCTCGAAATGCTGATGAAGCAACAAAAACTATAAACGACCTTAGCAGTAAAAAGTTTGATGATAAAGATTAGTGTATTAACAAAGCTCAGAAATAGAGAAGTTTTGGAACTGGAAAACGGATTGAGCAAAGTATGAAGGAGGCTGAGGACAAATCACAAAGACTGAACCTGCCTTCAAAGAATCCAAATGATTCAGTGTCTGCTGAAGTCATTAACGAATACCTTGCTCCTGACACTAAACCCTTACAGACAATATTCTTCATCATCCTCTGATATTAGAAATTCTAAGATATCATCGTATCTTTCATTATAAATATCCTCCATATTTCTGAAGATATTTCCATAACTATTCTTATCTGGAATCATTTATCTCTTTGCACTATCTGTATTACATCAAAAAGGAAACTGTTTAGTTCCTGTACTCTGTAAACCTTTGAGTTTAAAATATGAATGTTTTTGAAGTAGTGTTGGAAACTGAAGCATGAGTTAGTATAATATAATGACACTTGATCAACGTGATTATATTACAGTAATTCATGCTGAGTTTCTAAATGGAACGTGATGATTCACAGATCATAACATCATCATGTGCCATGTTATACGACTCTTGTATTCTATTTAACCTCTAAAATATCAAGAAAATATTTCTTGATGATTCAGCCTTTTCCAAGGTATTCTAGTAATTTGACAAGTCAAGATCGTGCCATCACAATTTTCTTCCTAGAACATTAACAATGTTCATTCCGAAAATCATATTTGTGAATTCTGGACCATTACAAGCGGTGCTTAATCGCAAGAAGAAGAAACGAAAGGACAAAACTCCGAAATAGAAATTGGGGTATAAATTGCAGCAAATAAAAGAGAGCATTAACTGTGGATGACAATGATTATAGAAGATAGAAACAGAGACTTTGAAATATAAGGGAAGATATAAAGCCCAACGACAAACCAAAAATTATAAACCATATATATCGATGCATATAGCAATATAAAGACACGGGAGAACTAGAAACACTATAAACCCAAGAGTATAGTAGAAGTAAATAGATTCTTCCGGCGGTAGATGAAAAAGAAGAATGACCGATATGAAAGTTATAAGTATATCGAGAATCAGAACTGGATGGAGCATATTGATGAATACTTTAAAATATGAGTTGAGGGGGAAAGAATAGAAGGTGATGAAACATGACTAGGAACTTAGAAATCAACAGATTTAACTCACACAATGACGGAATAAGTGAATCAAACCCTCTAGTAAATAGGTTAAGCTTTTTGTGATTAATTTAGTCATACCACAACTAAATCAAGTGTGATTAGATCAACACCTAGAGCTATTATTCACCACCTGGGTGATTTGGGTTGAGAGAGAATCGGAGGAGCTCACCAGATCTGAGTGTGTGTAATAAATGAAAGGCTTAACTTAAAAATGAAGAACATAAGACTTTATATACCCCTACTGTTGACTCACCCGTACGATTCATCCATCACACATACGAGTTGTCTTCATCAGCTGTACGGGTGATCACTCACTCGTGTCTTCTCATTTAGGTTGTAATTGTGACTTAGCTCAGCATCAATCGTGCGTATGAGCCTGTCAGCCGTACGAGTGAGGCTTCACTTGGACGTCTGACTAAGTCTAACATAGTCAAGCATCCACATCTCGTTCCTACAGTTGCTGTAACCACATACAAACACAGATAGGATAATAACGAACGATCATGGTGGCCTGTAAACTGTTGTACCTGCAATGGACGTGGGTAGATGTCTAGGGACTTGCATAAAATGCATCAACAGAAGGTGTGAGTTGTAAGAAAAGGAAGGAGGGAATTTATAAGAAAATCTCCGACAGAACAATTAAAATGGACGATCGCATTTAAAGCGGATCCTAATTCCTTTTGTTACCGGAGAATCAAATCTTATTACAAAGATTTTCTTCAAATCCCTTGAAATCTGGAAATCAATCATATCTACGTCAAATGATAAGATGAATCTACACTTACTCATTTCACTCTTCTATGTTAGATTCATTCGTACTCTTCATATAAATGGATTGTTTATCCAAATTATTCGCTGATGATAAAACTCTAATTTTTAGCATGTATGCATCATGAAAACATACTTATTATCATTCACGACCTTTCCACTCGAATTTCGGGACGAAATTTCTTTAACGGGTAGGTACTGTGACAACCCGGAAATTTCCAATCAAATTTAAACTTTATCTTTATATTATTCCGACACGATAAGCAAAGTTTGTTAAGTTAAATCTCAAGAATTTTAAATTGTGTTCATACATTCATTATAACCTCGACCAAATTCAGACGATTCACGAACCGTTATATATAAATAAATATGTATATATATGTATATATATATATATTATAACTTGAGAATATTAATAAAGTATTAAACGTATAATACTTTACATGATCGTGTTTATTTCAATATGTTTATCGATGGAATTAGAAGATAATATCAAATTGTTGATTTATCAGATACATTATGATATGATTACAGGTCTATGTTATGAGGTCCACTGTGATTTAAGAAATCTATTCTTTTTGACAACATTCGGAAAATGGTAAAGTGATTTATAAGTAAGAACGTGAAGTGTAAATAACTTAGATGTTGGATATCGACAAGTTAAGTAACTCGACATTTTTCATTAAGATGATTTCATACGTTTATTTAACCTTTGAACTTTATCACATGCTTCACCAACAAACTGTAATTTAAAAACTTGAAACCTATTATGAATATATATGATTCTACTTTTTTAAAACATTTTATGATATAACGATTTCCATTATTTTAACCTTTAAACCAAATGATTCTTAAAAATATATTTGGTTTTGGAAAACAAAATTATTATATTTATTTGATTTAGTTTCAAACGTACAAAAACGTTTTCAGTTTAAAAAGAACTTTATTATTAAAACGTATATAACTTTTATAAATATCTAGAACCACTTTTGACAACTCATTACTTAACCAGTATGATAAAGATAACGATATTTATATTTTATTTTATTAAATATATATAACGATTTGAATTAATATTATATATATTTATACGCGTATTATACGTACATAGTTTTATACTTTTACTATACTTAAACTTTACCTTTACTTTATTTTTACTTTACTTTAACTTTAATAATTCACTTTAATAATTCATACTTTAATAATTCACTTTAATAATTCATACTTTAATAATTCACTTTAATAATTCAAACTTTAATAATTCACTTTAATAATTCATACTTTAATAATTCACTTTAATAATTCATACTTTAATAATTCAAAAATCTATTATAAATAGAATTCAATAGGTTTCATTATTTCATAGAAACTTGAAAATATTTTTCTCTAAACTCTCTCAATCGATTTACATATATATATATTTACTCCGTATTATTTCAAGATATTATTAGTATACATAAAATATTACGTCAGAGTGCTGTCCGAGTGATTTCGAAATTGTTTTTCGAGTGGGATTAGATTAAGGAAATTATGGGTTATAGCTATGGAGTTGATTGGTATGGTTCATGGGTATGCTCGTGAGGTCAATATAGTGTTTATCATCTTCGTTGCATCTACGTACCTTTCCTGCAATATTGAATCTCAATATTGATACGTGAGTACTCATAATTTAACTTTTACATACTAATAGTGTATCCCTGACTAGTGCTCGAGTATATAGGATTATGCATGTTTGTACTTTTGATATTGCCTTTAGTTAGGTTATGTTGAATCCTGAATTAGTTATATATGCGACTGAGATAAGGTATAAGATATGCATGTCGTTGGAAAGCTAGCGAAAAATTAAGAACTTTTCATTTAGATATCGAATGATTTTGATGAACGGATTTGAAGTTATAGTCCATCGAATTTTTGTATTATTATTAAAAATGATTATTATTATCGTCGTTATTATCGTCGTTCTAGTTTTATCTTATTATTATTATTATTATTATCTTTATCAATAAAATGATTTATCATTAAAAATTGTTATTTTTTTATTATTACTATCGTTATTATCGTTAAAGTTATAATTAGTATTATTATTATTACTATTATTATTATTATTATTATTATTGGTATTATTATTATTATTATTATCATTATTAATATATATCATTATTTAAAAATGGTTATTGTTATTGTTATTATTATTATTACTATATTATCATTAAGATAATTATTAGTATTATCGTTAATAATGTTATAGTAACTATCATTATTAATATTAGTGTAATTAAAACAAATATTTGTAACACCTAATTATTTTGATTACTATTATTATCATTATTACGAACACGATATAAAAGACGATTAAAAGCTATTAAACGAAACGATTAGGAAATAATGGGTAAGAGTATCATGATGAAATTAAAATATTATAAGATATTGATTTAGATAAAATTATCGTTCTTATTATTTTTATCATTACTATTATTATTAAAATTATCGGTAGTATTAAAACTATCATTTTAACAAAAATTATCATTTTAATAGAAATGTCATTATTACTATAAAATATCATTATTATTATTATTATTTTAAATAGAATTATTATTTTAAAGATAATATTAAAAATTATCGTAAATATTAAAGTTATCATAATTAGAATTATCGTTTTATCATAATGTCATCTTAGTAATTATAAATATTGATATTTTTATAATAATAATTATTATTACAAAATAATACAACTTTTACTTACTATCATTATAGATATTATTTTATCAAATAAATATTTGATACAAACATATTTTACTACGTGTAATAACTTACTTTAATAATACGTATCAAATTATCTTTATAATATTAAATGAACCCTATAAATTTTATTACTTAATATATATAAAAGTATATTTTATTATATAAATATAATATAAAATTTTATTTATTAATAAATAAATTATATTATTTACTCTAATAAATCTTTTAAAAATATTTAAAAATATAAAACGACGATATTTAAACTATATATTAATCATGTATAAATTTTTGGAAATTATTTTGAGTCAAATTTACTTTTGTTGACTTTTGCATATTAGTCTCGAGCATTAGGATTGTGGAACACTATGACTTGACCTAATTTGTTAGACAAATATTGACCAACACATAAATATATATAATTAATTTAGGTTCGTGAATCCGAGGCCAACCTTGCACTTGTTCAATGACGTTATATGTATTTTTACTACGAAATACAGTATGGTGAGTTTCATTTGCCTTTTTACCCTTTATATTTTTGGGCTGAGAATACATGCGCAACTTTTATAAATGTTTTACGAAATAGACACAAGTAATCGAAACTACATTATATGGTTGAATTATCGAAATCGAATATGCCCCTTTTTATTAAAGTCTGGTAATCTAAGAATTAGGGAACAGACACCCTAATTGACGCGAATCCTAAAGATAGATCTATTGGGCCTAACAAACCCCATCCAAAGTACCGGATGCTTTAGTACTTCGAAATTATATCATGTCCGAAGGAGGATCCCGGAATGATAGGGGGTATTCTTATATGTATCTAGTTAATGTCGGTTACCAGGTGTTCACCATATGAATGATTATTTTTTTGTCTCTATGCATGGGACGTATATTTATGAGAACTGGAAATGAAATTCTTGTGGTCTATTAAAATGATGGAAATAAATGATTATGATAAACTAATGAACTCACCAACCTTTTGGTTGACACTTTAAAGCATGTTTATTCTCAGGTGTTAAAGAAATCTTCTGCCGTGCATTTGCTCATTTTAAAGATATTACTTGGAGTCTTTCATAGCATATTTCGAAGAACGTTGCATTCGAGTCATTGAGTTCATCAAAGATTATTATTAAATCAATTTATAGTTGGATAGTGGATATTATGAAATGGTATGCATGCCTGTCAATTTTTTATGTAAAGAAAGATTGTCTTTTAAAAACGAATGCAATGTTTGTAAAATGTATCATATAGAGGTCAAATATCTCGTAATGTAATCAACTATTGTGAATCGTTTATAATATATATGAACGGGTCCTTTCAGCACCTTGGAAAGGCGTTGTTCGATTTGGTAAACGAGGGAAATTAAATCCAAGGTATATTGGACCATTCAAGATTATTGATCGTGTCGGACCAGTAGCTTACCGACTTGAGTTACCTCAACAACTCGCAGCTGTACATAACACTTTCCACGTCTCGAATTTGAAGAAATGTTTTGCTAAAGAAGATCTCACTATTCCGTTAGATGAAATCCAAATCAACGAAAAACTCCAATTCATCGAAGAACTCGTCGAAATAATGGATCGTGAGGTTAAAAGACTTAAGCAAAACAAGATACCAATTGTTAAGGTTCGATGGAATGCTCGTAGAGGACCCGAGTTCACCTGGGAGCGTGAAGATCAGATGAAGAAGAAATACCCGCATCTATTTCCAGAA
This sequence comes from Rutidosis leptorrhynchoides, assembly GCF_046630445.1. Lineage (NCBI taxonomy): Eukaryota > Viridiplantae > Streptophyta > Magnoliopsida > Asterales > Asteraceae > Rutidosis > Rutidosis leptorrhynchoides. The sequence continues at coordinate 238,212,096 of NC_092338.1, read as the reverse complement.
GATTCGTCAACACCTTCAACAGCTTAAAATTTCGGGACGAAATTTATTTAACGGGTAGGTACTGTAGTGACCCGAACTTTTCCATGTTTATATATATTAATTCATATTGATATTTACATGATTAAATGTTTCCAACATGTTAAGCAATCAAACTTGTTAAGACTTGATTAATTGAAATAGGTTTCATATAGACAATTGACCACCCAAGTTGACCGGTGATTCACGAACGTTAAAACTTGTAAAAACTATATGATGACATATATATGGTTATATATATAGTTAACATTATATTATGATAATTAAACATATCATTAAGTATATTAACAATGAACTACATATGTAAAAACAAGACTACTAACTTAATGATTTTTGAAACGAGACATATATGTAACGATTATCGTTGTAACGACATTTAATGTATATATATCATATTAAGAGATATTCGTACATCATAATATCATGATAATATAATAATTTAAAATCTCTTTTGATATTATAAACATTGGGTTAACAACATTTAACAAGATCGTTAACCTAAAGGTTTCAAAACAACATTTACATGTAACGACTAACGATGACTTAACGACTCAGTTAAAATGTATATACATGTAGTGTTTTAATATGTATTTATACACTTTTGAAAGACTTCAATACACTTATCAAAATACTTCTACTTAACAAAAATGCTTACAATTACATCCTCGTTCAGTTTCATCAACAATTCTACTCGTATGCACCCGTATTCGTACTCGTACAATACACAGCTTTTAGATGTATGTACTATTGGTATATACACTCCAATGATCAGCTCTTAGCAGCCCATGTGAGTCACCTAACACATGTGGGAAGCATCATTTGGCAACTAGCATGAAATATCTCATAAAATTACAAAAAATATGAGTAATCATTCATGACTTATTTACATGAAAACAAAATTACATATCCTTTATATCTAATCCATACACCAACGACCAAAAACACCTACAAACACTTTCATTCTTCAATTTTCTTCATCTAATTAATCTCTCTCAAGTTCTATCTTCAAGTTCTAAGTGTTCTTCATAAATTCCAAAAGTTCTAGTTTCATAAAATCAAGAATACTTTCAAGTTTGCTAGCTCACTTCCAATCTTGTAAGGTGATCATCCAACCTCAAGAAATCTTTGTTTCTTACAGTAGGTTATCATTCTAATACAAGGTAATAATCATATTCAAACTTTGGTTCAATTTCTATAACTATAACAATCTTATTTCAAGTGATGATCTTACTTGAACTTGTTTTCGTGTCATGATTCTGCTTCAAGAACTTCGAGCCATCCAAGGATCCATTGAAGCTAGATCCATTTTTCTCTTTTCCAGTAGGTTTATCCAAGGAAATTAAGGTAGTAATGATGTTCATAACATCATTCGATTCATACATATAAAGCTATCTTATTCGAAGGTTTAAACTTGTAATCACTAGAACATAGTTTAGTTAATTCTAAACTTGTTCGCAAACAAAAGTTAATCCTTCTAACTTGACTTTTAAAATCAACTAAACACATGTTCTATATCTATATGATATGCTAACTTAATGATTTAAAACCTGGAAACACGAAAAACACCGTAAAACCGGATTTACGCCGTCGTAGTAACACCGCGGGCTGTTTTGGGTTAGTTAATTAAAAACTATGATAAACTTTGATTTAAAAGTTGTTATTCTGAGAAAATGATTTTTATTATGAACATGAAACTATATCCAAAAATTATGGTTAAACTCAAAGTGGAAGTATGTTTTCTAAAATGGTCATTTAGACGTCGTTCTTTCGACTGAAATGACTACCTTTACAAAAACGACTTGTAACTTATTTTTCCGACTATAAACCTATACTTTTTCTGTTTAGATTCATAAAATAGAGTTCAATATGAAACCATAGCAATTTGATTCACTCAAAACGGATTTAAAATGAAGAAGTTATGGGTAAAACAAGATTGGATAATTTTTCTCATTTTAGCTACGTGAAAATTGGTAACAAATCTATTCCAACCATAACTTAATCAACTTGTATTGTATATTATGTAATCTTGAGATACCATAGACACGTATACAATGTTTCGACCTATCATGTCGACACATCTATATATATTTCGGAACAACCATAGACACTCTATATGTGAATGTTGGAGTTAGCTATACAGGGTTGAGGTTGATTCCAAAATATATATAGTTTGAGTTGTGATCAATACTGAGATACGTATACACTGGGTCGTGGATTGATTCAAGATAATATTTATCGATTTATTTCTGTACATCTAACTGTGGACAACTAGTTGTAGGTTACTAACGAGGACAGCTGACTTAATAAACTTAAAACATCAAAATATATTAAAAGTGTTGTAAATATATTTTGAACATACTTTGATATATATGTATATATTGTTATAGGTTCGTGAATCAACCAGTGGCCAAGTCTTACTTCCCGACGAAGTAAAAATCTGTGAAAGTGAGTTATAGTCCCACTTTTAAAATCTAATATTTTTGGGATGAGAATACATGTAGGTTTTATAAATGATTTACAAAATAGACACAAGTACGTGAAACTACATTCTATGGTTGAATTATCGAAATCGAATATGCCCCTTTTTATTAAGTCTGGTAATCTAAGAATTAGGGAACAGACACCATAATTGACGCGAATCCTAAAGATAGATCTATTGGGCCTAACAAACCCCATCCAAAGTACCGGATGCTTTAGTACTTCGAAATTTATATCATATCCGAAGGGTGTCCCGGAATGATGGGGATATTCTTATATATGCATCTTGTTATTGTCGGTTACCAGGTGTTCACCATATGAATGATTTTTATCTCTATGTATGGGATGTGTATTGAAATATGAAATCTTGTGGTCTATTGTTACGATTTGATATATATAGGTTAAACCTATAACTCACCAACATTTTTGTTGACGTTTAAAGCATGTTTATTCTCAGGTGAATACTAAGAGCTTCCGCTGTTGCATAATAAAATAAGGACAAGATTTGGAGTCCATGTTTGTATGATATTGTGTAAAAACTGCATTCAAGAAACTGATTTCGATGTAACATATTTGTATTGTAAACCATTATGTAATGGTCGTGTGTAAACAGGATATTTTAGATTATCATTATTTGATAATCTACGTAAAGCTTTTTAAACCTTTATTTATGAAATAAAGGTTATGGTTTGTTTTAAAAATGAATGCAGTCTTTGAAAAACGTCTCATATAGAGGTCAAAACCTCGCAACGAAATCAATTAATATGGAACGTTTTTAATCAATAAGAACGGGACATTTCAGAATACAGTCTTCTGGTCGTCCATCAACAACATTTGAAATGTCCCGTTCTTATTGATTAAAAACGTTCCATATTAATTGATTTCTTTGCGAGGTTTTGACCTCTATATGAGACGTTTTTCAAAGACTGCATTCATTTTAAAACAAACCATAACCTTTATTTCATCAATAAAGGTTTAAAAAGCTTTACGTAGATTATCAAATAATGATAATCTAAAATATCCTGTTTACACACGACCATTACATAATGGTTTACAATACAAATATGTTACAACAAAATAAGTTTCTTGAATGCAGTTTTTACACAATATCATACAAGCATGGACTCCAAATCTCGTCCTTATTTAAGTATGCGACAGCGGAAGCTCTTAATAATCACCTGAGAATAAACATGCTTAAAACGTCAACAAAAATGTTGGTGAGTTATAGGTTTAACCTATATATATCAAATCATAATAATAGACCACAAGATTTCATATTTCAATACACATCCCATACATAGAGATAAAAATCATTCATATGGTGAACACCTGGTAACCGACATTAACAAGATGCATATATAAGAATATCCCCATCATTCCGGGACACCCTTCGGATATGATATAAATTTCGAAGTACTAAAGCATCCGGTACTTTGGATGGGGCTTGTTAGGCCCAATAGATCTATCTTTAGGATTCGCGTCAATTAGGGTGTCTGTTCCCTAATTCTTAGATTACCAGACTTAATAAAAAGGGGCATATTCGATTTTGATAATTCAACCATAGAATGTAGTTTCACGTACTTGTGTCTATTTTGTAAATCATTTATAAAACCTGCATGTATTCTCATCCCAAAAATATTAGATTTTAAAAGTGGGACTATAACTCACTTTCACAGATTTTTTACTTCGTCGGGAAGTAAGACTTGGCCACTGGTTGATTCACGAACCTATAACAATATATACATATATATCAAAGTATGTTCAAAATATATTTACAACACTTTTAATATATTTTGATGTTTTAAGTTTATTAAGTCAGCTGTCCTCGTTAGTAACCTACAACTAGTTGTCCACAGTTAGATGTACAGAAATAAATTGATAAATATTATCTTGAATCAATCCACGACCCAGTGTATACGTATCTCAGTATTGATCACAACTCAAACTATATATATTTTGGAATCAACCTCAACCCTGTATAGCTAACTCCAACATTCACATATAGAGTGTCTATGGTTGTTCCGAAATATATATAGATGTGTCGACATGATAGGTCGAAACATTGTATACGTGTCTATGGTATCTCAAGATTACATAATATACAATACAAGTTGATTAAGTTATGGTTGGAATAGATTTGTTACCAATTTTCACGTAGCTAAAATGAGAAAAATTATCCAATCTTGTTTTACCCATAACTTCTTCATTTTAAATCCGTTTTGAGTGAATCAAATTGCTATGGTTTCATATTGAACTCTATTTTATGAATCTAAACAGAAAAAGTATAGGTTTATAGTCGAAAAAATAAGTTACAAGTCGTTTTTGTAAAGGTAGTCATTTCAGTCGAAAGAACGACGTCTAGATGACCATTTTAGAAAACATACTTCCACTTTGAGTTTAACCATAATTTTTGGATATAGTTTCATGTCCATAATAAAAATCATTTTCTCAGAATAACAACTTTTAAATCAAAGTTTATCATAGTTTTTAATTAACTAACCCAAAACAGCCCGCGGTGTTACTACGACGGCGTAAATCCGGTTTTACGGTGTTTTTCGTGTTTCCAGGTTTTAAATCATTAAGTTTGCATATCATATAGATATAGAACATGTGTTTAGTTGATTTTAAAAGTCAAGTTAGAAGGATTAACTTTTGTTTGCGAACAAGTTTAGAATTAACTAAACTATGTTCTAGTGATTACAAGTTTAAACCTTCGAATAAGATATCTTTATATGTATGAATCGAATGATGTTATGAACATCATTACTACCTTAAGTTCCTTGGATAAACCTACTGGAAAAGAGAAAAATGGATCTAGCTTCAATGGATCCTTGGATGGCTCGAAGTTCTTGAAGCAGAATCATGACACGAAAACAAGTTCAAGTAAGATCATCACTTGAAATAAGATTGTTATAGTTATAGAAATTGAACCAAAGTTTGAATATGATTATTACCTTGTATTAGAATGATAACCTACTGTAAGAAACAAAGATTTCTTGAGGTTGGATGATCACCTTACAAGATTGGAAGTGAGCTAGCAAACTTGAAAGTATTCTTGATTTTATGAAACTAGAACTTTTGAAATTTATGAAGAACACTTAGAACTTGAAGATAGAACTTGAGAGAGATCAATTAGATGAAGAAAATTGAAGAATGAAAGTGTTTGTAGGTGTTTTTGGTCGTTGGTGTATGGATTAGATATAAAGGATATGTAATTTTGTTTTCATGTAAATAAGTCATGAATGATTACTCATATTTTTGTAATTTTATGAGATATTTCATGCTAGTTGCCAAATGATGGTTCCCACATGTGTTAGGTGACTCACATGGGCTGCTAAGAGCTGATCATTGGAGTGTATATACCAATAGTACATACATCTAAAAGCTGTGTATTGTACGAGTACGAATACGGGTGCATACGAGTAGAATTGTTGATGAAACTGAACGAGGATGTAATTGTAAGCATTTTTGTTAAGTAGAAGTATTTTGATAAGTGTATTGAAGTCTTTCAAAAGTGTATAAATACATATTAAAACACTACATGTATATACATTTTAACTGAGTCGTTAAGTCATCGTTAGTCGTTACATGTAAGTGTTGTTTTGAAACCTTTAGGTTAATGATCTTGTTAAATGTTGTTAACCCAATGTTTATAATATCAAATGAGATTTTAAATTATTATATTATCATGATATAATCATGTATGAATATCTCTTAATATGATATATATACATTAAATGTCGTTACAACGATAATCGTTACATATATGTCTCGTTTCAAAATCATTAGGTTAGTAGTCTTGTTTTTACATATGTAGTTCATTGTTAATATACTTAATGATATGTTTACTTATCATAATATCATGTTACCTATATATATAACCATATATATGTCATCATATAGTTTTTACAAGTTTTAACGTTCGTGAATCACCGGTCAACTTGGGTGGTCAATTGTCTATATGAAACCTATTTCAATTAATCAAGTCTTAACAAGTTTGATTGCTTAACATGTTGGAAACATTTAATCATGTAAATATCAATCTCAATTAATATATATAAACATGGAAAAGTTCGGGTCACTACAGTACCTACCCGTTAAATAAATTTCGTCCCGAAATTTTAAGCTGTTGAAGGTGTTGACGAATCTTCTGGAAATAGATGCGGGTATTTCTTCTTCATCTGATCTTCACGCTCCCAGGTGAACTCGGGTCCTCTACGAGCATTCCATCGAACCTTAACAATTGGTATCTTGTTTTGCTTAAGTCTTTTAACCTCACGATCCATTATTTCGACGGGTTCTTCGATGAATTGAAGTTTTTCGTTGATTTGGATTTCATCTAATGGAATAGTGAGATCTTCTTTAGCAAAACATTTCTTTAAATTCGAGACGTGGAAAGTGTTATGTACAGCCGCGAGTTGTTGAGGTAACTCTAGTCGGTAAGCTACTGGTCCGACACGATCAATAATCTTGAATGGTCCAATATACCTTGGATTTAATTTCCCTCGTTTACCAAATCGAACAACGCCTTTCCAAGGTGCAACTTTAAGCATGACCATCTCTCCAATTTCAAATTCTATATCTTTTCTTTTAATGTCAGCGTAGCTCTTTTGTCGACTTTGGGCGGTTTTCAACCGTTGTTGAATTTGGATGATCTTCTCGGTAGTTTCTTGTATAATCTCCGGACCCGTAATCTGTCTATCCCCCACTTCACTCCAAGAAATCGGAGACCTGCACTTTCTACCATAAAGTGCTTCAAACGGCGCCATCTCAATGCTTGAATGGTAGCTGTTGTTGTAGGAAAATTCTGCTAACGGTAGATGTCGATCCCAACTGTTTCCGAAATCAATAACACATGCTCGTAGCATGTCTTCAAGCGTTTGTATCGTCCTTTCGCTCTGCCCATCAGTTTGTGGATGATAGGCAGTACTCATGTCTAGACGAGTTCCTAATGCTTGCTGTAATGTCTGCCAGAATCTTGAAATAAATCTGCCATCCCTATCAGAGATAATAGAGATTGGTATTCCATGTCTGGAGACGACTTCCTTCAAATACAGTCGTGCTAACTTCTCCATCTTGTCATCTTCTCTTATTGGTAGGAAGTGTGCTGATTTGGTGAGACGATCAACTATTACCCAAATAGTATCAAAACCACTTGCAGTCCTTGGCAATTTAGTGATGAAATCCATGGTAATGTTTTCCCATTTCCATTCTGGGATTTCGGGTTGTTGAAGTAGACCTGATGGTTTCTGATGCTCAGCTTTGACCTTAGAACATGTCAAACATTCTCCTACGTATTTAGCAACATCGGCTTTCATACCCGGCCACCAAAAATGTTTCTTGAGATCCTTGTACATCTTCCCCGTTCCAGGATGTATTGAGTATCTGGTTTTATGAGCTTCTCTAAGTACCATTTCTCTCATATCTCCAAATTCCGTCTTCCCGAATATTAAGATGCTTCTCCGATCCTTTGGGTATTTCATCCTTTAAATTTCCCTCTTTTAAAACTCCTTGTTGCGCCTCCTTTATTTGAGTAGTAATGTTATTATGAATCATTATATTCATAGATTTTACTCGAATGGGTTCTCTGTCCTTCCTGCTCAAGGCATCGGCTACCACATTTGCCTTCCCCGGGTGGTAACGAATCTCAAAGTCGTAATCATTCAATAATTCAATCCACCTACGCTGCCTCATATTCAGTTGTTTCTGATTAAATATGTGTTGAAGACTTTTGTGGTCAGTATATATAATACTTTTGACCCCATATAAGTAGTGCCTCCAAGTCTTTAATGCAAAAACAACAGCGCCTAATTCCAAATCATGCGTCGTATAATTTTGTTCGTGAATCTTCAATTGTCTAGACGCATAAGCAATCACCTTCGTTCGTTGCATTAATACACAACCGAGACCTTGCTTTGATGCATCACAATAAATCACAAAATCATCATTCCCTTCAGGCAATGACAATATAGGTGCCGTAGTTAGCTTTTTCTTCAATAACTGAAACGCTTTCTCTTGTTCATCATTCCATTCAAATTTCTTCCCTTTATGCGTTAATGCAGTCAAGGGTTTTGCTATTCTGGAAAAGTCTTGGATGAACCTTCTGTAGTAACCAGCTAGTCCTAAAAACTGGCGTATGTGTTTCGGAGTTTTCGGGGTTTCCCACTTTTCAACAGTTTCTATCTTTGCCGGATCCACCTTAATACCTTCTTTGTTCACTATGTGACCGAGGAATTGAACTTCTTCCAACCAAAATGCACACTTTGAAAACTTAGCGTACAATTCTTCCTTCCTCAATACTTCTAACACCTTTCTCAAATGTTCACCATGTTCTTGGTCATTCTTTGAGTAAATAAGTATGTCATCAATGAAAACAATGACAAACTTGTCAAGGTATGGTCCACACACTCGGTTCATAAGGTCCATGAACACAGCTGGTGCATTAGTTAAACCAAACGGCATGACCATAAACTCGTAATGACCGTAACGTGTTCTGAAAGCAGTCTTTGGAATATCATCTTCTTTCACCCGCATTTGATGATACCCGGAACGTAAGTCAATCTTTGAATAAACAGACGAGCCTTGTAGTTGATCAAATAAGTCGTCGATTCTCGGTAGTGGGTAGCGGTTCTTGATGGTAAGTTTGTTCAACTCTCGGTAGTCGATACACAACCTGAATGTACCATCTTTCTTCTTGACAAACAAAACAGGAGCTCCCCACGGTGATGTGCTTGGTCGAATGAAACCACGCTCTAAAAGTTCTTGTAATTGGCTTTGCAGTTCTTTCATCTCGCTGGGTGCGAGTCTGCAAGGAGCACGAGCTATTGGTGCAGCTCCTGGTACAAGATCTATTTGAAATTCAACGGATCGATGTGGGGTAATCCCGGTAATTCTTTCGGAAATACATCAGGAAATTCTTTTGCGACGGGAACATCATTGATGCTCTTTTCTTCAGTTTGTACTTTCTCGACGTGTGCTAGAACAGCATAGCAACCTTTTCTTATTAGTTTTTGTGCTTTCAAATTACTAATAAGATGTAGCTTCGTGTTGCCCTTTTCTCCGTACACCATTAAGAGTTTTCCTTTTTCTCGTATAATACGAATTGCATTTTTGTAACAAACGATCTCCGCTTTCACTTCTTTCAACCAGTCCATACCGATTATCACATCAAAACTCCCTAACTCTACTGGTATCAAATCAATCTTAAATGTTTCGCTAACCAGTTTAATTTCTCGATTCCGACATATATTATCTGCTGAAATTAATTTACCATTTGCTAATTCGAGTAAAAATTTACTATCCAAAGGCGTCAATGGACAACTTAATTTAGCACAAAAATCTCTACTCATATAGCTTCTATCCGCACCCGAATCAAATAAAACGTAAGCAGATTTATTGTCAATAAGAAACGTACCCGTAACAAGCTCCGGGTCTTCCTGTGCCTCTACCGCATTAATATTGAAAACTCTTCCACGGCCTTGTCCATTCGTGTTCTCCTGGTTCAGGCAATTTCTAATAATGTGGCCCGGTTTTCCACATTTATAACAAACTACATTGGCATAACTTGCTCCGACACTACTTGCTCCGCCATTACTCGTTCCGACACCATTTGTTCCTTTCGTTCTATTAACCCCTGGTCCGTAGACCTCACACTTCGCCGCGCTATGACCATTTCTTTTACACTTGTTGCAAAATTTGGTGCAGAACCCCGAGTGATTCTTTTCACACCTTTGGCATAGCTGCTTCTGATTGTTGTTGTTGTTGCGGTTATTATTGTTGTGGGGATGATTGTTGTAGTTGCTGTTGTTGTTGTTGTTGTTGTTGTTGTTGGGCCGTTTGTTGTAGTTGCGATTGATGTTGCGATTGTTGGGATAATTGTTGCGATTATTGTTGTAATTGCTGTTGTTGTTGTATTGGTGATTCTTATCACCGTTTTCCTCCCACTTTCTTTTGACTTGCTTCACATTGGCCTCTTCAGCAGTCTGTTCTTTAATTCTTTCTTCAATCTAGTTCACTAGTTTGTGAGCCATTCTACATGCCTGTTGTATGGAGGCGGGCTCGTGTGAACTTATATCTTCTTGGATTCTTTCCGGTAATCCTTTCACAAACGCGTCGATCTTCTCTTCCTCATCTTCGAATGCTCCCGGACACAATAGGCACAATTCTGTGAATCATCTTTCGTACGTGGTAATATCAAATCCTTGGGTTCGTAACCCTCTAAATTCTGTCTTGAGCTTATTGACCTCGGTTCTGGGACGGTACTTCTCGTTCATCAAGTGCTTGAATGCTGACCACGGTAGTGCGTACGCATCATCTTGTCCCACTTGCTCTAGATAGGTATTCCACCATGTTAACGCAGAACCTGTGAAGGTATGCGTAGCGTACTTCACTTTGTCCTCTTCAGTACACTTACTTATGGCAAACACCGATTCAACCTTCTCGGTCCACCGTTTCAATCCGATCGGTCCTTCGGTTCCATCAAATTCCAAAGGTTTGCAGGCAGTGAATTCTTTGTAGGTGCATCCTACACGATTTCCTGTACTGCCAGATCCAAGGTTATTGTTGGTATGTAGCGCAGCCTGTACTGCGGCTATGTTTGAAGCTAGAAAAGTACGGAATTCCTCTTCATTCATATTCACGGTGTGTCGAGTAGTCGGTGCCATTTCCTTCAAAATAGTCAAATGGAACAAGTTAATCATACAGAATATTAAGAGTAGTTAATAGTATTTCGTAGCAAAATATGAACTCATTTATAAAAGCTTTTTCTTCATATTAGCGTTTTATAAGTTTAAATTCGGGTAGTACCTACCCGTTAAGTTCATACTTAGTAGCTAATATACAATTCAACTACTACAATTCTATATGAAAAACTGATTATAATAATATTTCGCGTTCAAACTTTTATACAATATTTTACAAACTTACAATACCGCTTATTTTACATAAAGCATGAAATATAGCACACAATAACTTTGATACAAGATAGTTGTGAAGAAAATTCTAGCTAGTACACAAGTCGTTCAGCAAAGGCAATAAAGACACGTAATTCATACGTCCAGAAACAAGTCATGCATTCTGGTTTTACTAGGACTACTTCCCATCCTTGGTCTTGTGCAACATAACCGTTATGGCCATTGATAAGACAGCGTGTTGTAACGTCATCAAAGGGACGAGGGTTACGTAATGTCCAACAGTCCCGTAATAATCTAAAAACCTCATTTCTTACCCCAATTACCGACTCCGTCACTTGTGGAAACGTTTTGTTTAATAGTTGTAGCCCGATGTTCTTGTTCTCACTTTGGTGAGAAGCGAACATTACTAATCCGTAAGCATAACATGCTTCTTTATGTTGCATGTTAGCCGCTTTTTCTAAATCACGAAGTCCAATATTCGGATATATTGAGTCAAAATAATTTCTTAACCCGTTGCGTAAAATAGCATTTGGGTTCCCCGCAATATATGCGTCAAAGTAAACACATCGTAACTTATGGGTTTCCCAATGTGATATCCCCCATCTTTCAAACGAAAGTCTCTTATAAACCAAGACATTCTTGGAACGTTCTTCGAATGTCTTACAAACTGATCTCGCCTTAAATAGTTGTGCCGAAGAATTCTGGCCGACTCTAGACAAGATTTCATCAATCATGTCTCCGGGTAGGTCTCTTAAAATATTGGGTTGTCTATCCATTTTGTGTTTTTAAACTGTAAAATAGACAAGAGTTAGATTCATAAAAAAATACTTATTAATACAAGCAATTTTTACATATATCATAAAGCATAAGAACACTATATTACATATATTACACCACACGAATACAACTATCTTATTCCGACTCGCTCGTTTCTTCTTCTTCGGTTTTGGTTCGTTTTGACAAGTTTCTAGGGATATATGATGTTCCCCTAATACGAGCCGTCGTTGTCCACATTGGTTTAGAAAAACCTGGTGGTTTAGAGGTTCCCGGGTCATTGTTACAACTTAAGGACTTCGGGGGTTGACGATACATATAAAGTTCATCGGGGTTGGAATTAGATTTCTCTATTTTTATGCCCTTTCCCTTATTATTTTCTTTTGCCTTTTTAAATTCAGTTGGGGTAATTTCTATAACATCATCGGAATTCTCGTCGGAATCCGATTCATCGGAGAATTGGTAATCCTCCCAATATTTTGCTTCCTTGGCGGAAACACCATTGACCATAATTAACTTTGGTCGGTTGGTTGAGGATTTTCTTTTACTTAACCGTTTTATTATTTCCCCCACCGGTTCTATTTCTTCATCCGGTTCCGATTCTTCTTCCGGTTCCGATTCTTCTTCTGGTTACGACTCTTCTTCCGGTTCTTCTTCGGGAACTTGTGAATCAGTCCACAAATCATTCCAATTTACATTTGACTCTTCATTATTATTAGGTGAGTCAATGGAACTTGTTCTAGAGGTAGACATCTATCACATAATATCAAACACGTTAAGAGATTAATATATCACATAATATTCATATGTTAAAAATATATAGTTTCCAACAAAAATGTTAAGCAATCATTTTTAAAGAAAACACGGTCGAAGTCCAGACTCACTAATGCATCCTAACAAACTTGATAAGACACACTAATGCAAATTTTCTGGTTCTCTAAGACCAACGCTCGGATACCAACTGAAATGTCCCGTTCTTATTGATTAAAAACGTTCCATATTAATTGATTTCTTTGCGAGGTTTTGACCTCTATATGAGACGTTTTTCAAAGACTGCATTCATTTTAAAACAAACCATAACCTTTATTTCATCAATAAAGGTTTAAAAAGCTTTACGTAGATTATCAAATAATGATAATCTAAAATATCCTGTTTACACACGACCATTACATAATGGTTTACAATACAAATATGTTACAACAAAATAAGTTTCTTGAATGCAGTTTTTACACAATATCATACAAGCATGGACTCCAAATCTCGTCCTTATTTAAGTATGCGACAGCGGAAGCTCTTAATAATCACCTGAGAATAAACATGCTTAAAACGTCAACAAAAATGTTGGTGAGTTATAGGTTTAACCTATATATATCAAATCATAATAATAGACCACAAGATTTCATATTTCAATACACATCCCATACATAGAGATAAAAATCATTCATATGGTGAACACCTGGTAACCGACATTAACAAGATGCATATATAAGAATATCCCCATCATTCCGGGACACCCTTCGGATATGATATAAATTTCGAAGTACTAAAGCATCCGGTACTTTGGATGGGGCTTGTTAGGCCCAATAGATCTATCTTTAGGATTCGCGTCAATTAGGGTGTCTGTTCCCTAATTCTTAGATTACCAGACTTAATAAAAAGGGGCATATTCGATTTTGATAATTCAACCATAGAATGTAGTTTCACGTACTTGTGTCTATTTTGTAAATCATTTATAAAACCTGCATGTATTCTCATCCCAAAAATATTAGATTTTAAAAGTGGGACTATAACTCACTTTCACAGATTTTTTACTTCGTCGGGAAGTAAGACTTGGCCACTGGTTGATTCACGAACCTATAACAATATATACATATATATCAAAGTATGTTCAAAATATATTTACAACACTTTTAATATATTTTGATGTTTTAAGTTTATTAAGTCAGCTGTCCTCGTTAGTAACCTACAACTAGTTGTCCACAGTTAGATGTACAGAAATAAATTGATAAATATTATCTTGAATCAATCCACGACCCAGTGTATACGTATCTCAGTATTGATCACAACTCAAACTATATATATTTTGGAATCAACCTCAACCCTGTATAGCTAACTCCAACATTCACATATAGAGTGTCTATGGTTGTTCCGAAATATATATAGATGTGTCGACATGATAGGTCGAAACATTGTATACGTGTCTATGGTATCTCAAGATTACATAATATACAATACAAGTTGATTAAGTTATGGTTGGAATAGATTTGTTACCAATTTTCACGTAGCTAAAATGAGAAAAATTATCCAATCTTGTTTTACCCATAACTTCTTCATTTTAAATCCGTTTTGAGTGAATCAAATTGCTATGGTTTCATATTGAACTCTATTTTATGAATCTAAACAGAAAAAGTATAGGTTTATAGTCGAAAAAATAAGTTACAAGTCGTTTTTGTAAAGGTAGTCATTTCAGTCGAAAGAACGACGTCTAGATGACCATTTTAGAAAACATACTTCCACTTTGAGTTTAACCATAATTTTTGGATATAGTTTCATGTTCATAATAAAAATCATTTTCTCAGAATAACAACTTTTAAATCAAAGTTTATCATAGTTTTTAATTAACTAACCCAAAACAGCCCGCGGTGTTACTACGACGGCGTAAATCCGGTTTTACGGTGTTTTTCGTGTTTCCAGGTTTTAAATCATTAAGTTTGCATATCATATAGATATAGAACATGTGTTTAGTTGATTTTAAAAGTCAAGTTAGAAGGATTAACTTTTGTTTGCGAACAAGTTTAGAATTAACTAAACTATGTTCTAGTGATTACAAGTTTAAACCTTCGAATAAGATATCTTTATATGTATGAATCGAATGATGTTATGAACATCATTACTACCTTAAGTTCCTTGGATAAACCTACTGGAAAAGAGAAAAATGGATCTAGCTTCAATGGATCCTTGGATGGCTCGAAGTTCTTGAAGCAGAATCATGACACGAAAACAAGTTCAAGTAAGATCATCACTTGAAATAAGATTGTTATAGTTATAGAAATTGAACCAAAGTTTGAATATGATTATTACCTTGTATTAGAATGATAACCTACTGTAAGAAACAAAGATTTCTTGAGGTTGGATGATCACCTTACAAGATTGGAAGTGAGCTAGCAAACTTGAAAGTATTCTTGATTTTATGAAACTAGAACTTTTGAAATTTATGAAGAACACTTAGAACTTGAAGATAGAACTTGAGAGAGATCAATTAGATGAAGAAAATTGAAGAATGAAAGTGTTTGTAGGTGTTTTTGGTCGTTGGTGTATGGATTAGATATAAAGGATATGTAATTTTGTTTTCATGTAAATAAGTCATGAATGATTACTCATATTTTTGTAATTTTATGAGATATTTCATGCTAGTTGCCAAATGATGGTTCCCACATGTGTTAGGTGACTCACATGGGCTGCTAAGAGCTGATCATTGGAGTGTATATACCAATAGTACATACATCTAAAAGCTGTGTATTGTACGAGTACGAATACGGGTGCATACGAGTAGAATTGTTGATGAAACTGAACGAGGATGTAATTGTAAGCATTTTTGTTAAGTAGAAGTATTTTGATAAGTGTATTGAAGTCTTTCAAAAGTGTATAAATACATATTAAAACACTACATGTATATACATTTTAACTGAGTCGTTAAGTCATCGTTAGTCGTTACATGTAAGTGTTGTTTTGAAACCTTTAGGTTAATGATCTTGTTAAATGTTGTTAACCCAATGTTTATAATATCAAATGAGATTTTAAATTATTATATTATCATGATATAATCATGTATGAATATCTCTTAATATGATATATATACATTAAATGTCGTTACAACGATAATCGTTACATATATGTCTCGTTTCAAAATCATTAAGTTAGTAGTCTTGTTTTTACATATGTAGTTCATTGTTAATATACTTAATGATATGTTTACTTATCATAATATCATGTTACCTATATATATAACCATATATATGTCATCATATAGTTTTTACAAGTTTTAACGTTCGTGAATCACCGGTCAACTTGGGTGGTCAATTGTCTATATGAAACCTATTTCAATTAATCAAGTCTTAACAAGTTTGATTGCTTAACATGTTGGAAACATTTAATCATGTAAATATCAATCTCAATTAATATATATAAACATGGAAAAGTTCGGGTCACTACAACATTTGCATTAACAAATTTGTTCTGAAACGGTGGAGCTGCGGCCTTTAATCCAATACCCTTTCCCTTGGTGCCATTTAATTCCACCATTAATGTATTCCATTGTGATGCACTTGCCCAACATTTCATCTTAATTGACATAGCTTCTAAATCAGCTTTAACACATTCATTTTCTTTCTTCAATTTGTTTATTGTGTCAACACGTTTAACTAAAGCTTGATTTATATCAAAGTTATAACATTTCAGATCGTGAAGTTGTTTTTTATAAACTTTGATTTGCTCTTTCAACTCATTTTCAACCTTAGTGGTCACATGGTCAGCATGCCATTTTTCTTTCATTTTCGCATATGCCTTAGTTAAATTATCTATTGTTACCTTAGATTCAGCACATTTAACACATTCAACAACAGTAGATGGATCAGAAGATACCTGTTGAGCATTATTTGATGAGGAAGTCTCAGCCATAAATGCAAAGAAATCTGTCTTCTTCCTATCATCGAGCTCATCTTCTGATTCTGACGAGTCTGTAAGAAACTCTGAAGTATCAGCATCTTTCCCCAAATGAATCTACTCAAGTTTATCCCATATATCCTTAGCTCTTGTCAAACCGAAAACTTTTTCAAGATCACTAGCTGATAAGCACATCTTCAATAAGTCAACTACTTGATTGTTCAATGCTTCAAAATCAGTTTGATCTACCCCAGTATGATCAGCTTTATCTTCAATCTTTGATTCTGACATCTTGTCTGAATCATCAATTTCTGAATTTACACTCTCAAGATCTGAACCTTCACCCAAAAGAACTAACATCTCCAATTCAACAGCAATCATTCTACCCCATTCGTCTAATTCCTTATGAGCATCAACCAATGTTTCTTCACTATGATCTGCTTCTAGACTGTCTTCAAAAACTAAGGTATCACCATACTTATACTTCCAACTGTTGAAGTAGTAGTCCTCTGATGATGTCGGTGAAATACTTCCAGATTCAGGTGTACGAGGAAATGAATCACGTGCCTTTTTGAATTTGCTCACAACTTGCTTCTGAACCTTCTCTCTTCGAATGGTTCTTGACAATTCTTCAGCTCTTTCAGCACGAGTAGGTAGCTTCTCAATTATGTTTTGACTAGTGAAGCAGTCTTCTTCTACTTCGGTGATCTTTGCCATGTTGGCTTTAGGTTGCTGGTCAGCCACATTTCACTTCATAGACCAATCATCATCGTCTCCATGAATAACAACCAAAGCTTTGTTCGGACTTTCAGTTGCATCAGCTTCATTTAATTTATTAGTAATGTAGATCTCACGTTTAGTTGAATGACTCTAAGAACTGTAGTTCTGATTCTTGAACGGATTACGATTACCCTGCTTCTTCTGTTTTGTGCACTGTCTTGAAAAATGACCTAGTTCTCCACAGTTGTAACAAGTAACAGAATTCATATCAAAACCCAGTTTTGTATCTTTGGTCAGACTGATTGGTTTCCCAATTCGCTCTTCATAATCTCTAGTACGTATCACAAGATTTGCCATACCCCACATAATATCCATCTTCTCGGCTTCGTTCTTATCAAGTTGATGATAATCTTCAGTTGTTAGATGAATATTACCTACGCGACCATCAAGATAACTATCATAAGAATTAACAAGGCTTGATAGCAAAGCTATATCTTCACTAATCTTTTCTTTCTCGGCTTTCCTCGTGTTTTCGATCTTAAGTGCAGAAAGAACATCTGATGCAGTCAGCGTAGATGACTCAGTAGTATTCGAAGTAGGTTGTGATTGATTGTTGAGTGAACATGGTGAAACTTGTGGTGGATACGAAGTTTGTTGAATAGGTGTATTGCTAACATTCAAACCATACATATTCTGATTGTTAGTGGCAAAAGCTGTTTGAAATGGTGCATGAGCCGACTTGGGCGGTGTGTAACCATTTGGACAGTACATTTTGGTGTCTTGAACTTGTTTACACCTCTTGACTTTGTTTAACAACTCTAGTTCTTCTTCCTGAAGTCTTGCGATAAACGAGTTCACTGTAGCAGTAGCTAATTCTCCACTAGTTTTCATAGTTAATACAAAACCATTCCATTCTAACGGTAATGCTCCAGCTAGACATGTCACTTTGTCTTTCTCTTCAATAGTTACATCATGCTTATGTATTTCAGCTAGCAAATGACGATATCTTTCAACCAATTATGTAATAGACTCTCCAACTTGCCAGTGAAAACGATCAAACTCAGCTTTCAGCTCTAAACCTTTTCTCGTTCTATAATATGAATTTCCTTCATTGAAAGTACGAAGTGCTTCCCATATCTTGAATGAATTATCATGACACAGAAATTGATGGAAAATCGGACCATCAAGAGCACTTGTCAAATTACAGTACATCTTTTTCTTCAAGTTATACTCCTCACGTTCTTCAGAAGGCATGTTGTGTAATGTATACAACTCATTCGTAACTGGTGAACGTGGCCATTGAAATTCCGTTTCAATGTACTTCCAAAGCTTCGTGTCCTGACCATCAGACCAAATCTTAAACCTCGACTTCCAAGTAGAATAATTATCCATATTCAGTAACCTCGGACATTTCGTACCCCTTCTTGATTCACTCTCTGCAAGGAGTAATCATTGAGTCATATTCGTAATGCTCTGAACTAATGGTGCGGCCAAGGCGTAATCATTTGAATTAAACATCTTGAAAACTTTACCAAAGGGTAAACCGCGCGGTTCAGGTTATCAATCGTACGTGTGATAGTATCAAACGTACGTGTGAAAGTATCAACCGTACGTGTCACAAACTCAAGCGTACGTGTTACTACTTAACCAACAAACCTAACACTAAGAATCAACCGTGCGAGTTACAATCACCCGTGTGATTACTCGTACGTGTCACAATCAACCGTTTGATCACCCGTGTGATCAGACTGTAGTCACTTAACCTCAAAAGGTTATGCTAATCCGTGCGTGTGAGTTCATGAGTGACGATCAACCGTGTGGTCAATCGTACGTGTGATCAAAAAGTTTGACCCACTCGTGTGAACTTCTGTTCAGCTCAAATCACCCAAAAACCTTAAAAATTGATGTTAAACCTCAATTTCTTCGTCCAAAAGCTGGATTAACACTAAACTAACATAAACACACTCTCTAATTACAATTACACATGTAAAAATGATTCCTTTTTAATTAAAATCACTTTTATCTCAAAAACCCAAATAATAAACCCTATTAATCACCAAAAATCACTTGATGATGTTGAAATCACAACCAATGCTCTGATACCAATGATGAAACATGACTAGGAACTTCGAGATCAACAGGTTTAATTCACACAAAGGTGGAATTAGTGAATCAAACCAATCAAAGTGAATATGGATAGCTTTTTGGGATTAAATTAGTCAAACCACAACAAGGATTGTGATTAGTTAAATGCCTAGAGCTATTATTCACTACTAGGAGTGATTTAGGTTGAGAGAGAATCGGATCAGGTGAACCAGATCTGAGTGATTGTGTGTTGAGAGAGGCTAAACCTAAAATGAAGAACATAAGATTTTATATACCCCTGCTGTTGACTCACCCGTACGAGTCATCCATCACTCGTACGAGTTGGCTTCATCAGCCGTACGGGTGATCACTCACTCGTGTCTTCTCATTCAGGTTATAATTATGACTTAGCTCAGCATCAACCATGCGTATGAGCCTGTCAGCCATACGAGTGATGCTTCACTCGTACGTCTGACTAAGTCTAACATAGTCAAACATCCGTATCGCATTCCTGCAGTACCTGTAACCACATACAAACACAGATAGGATAATAACGAGTGATCATGGTATCCCATAAACTGAAGTACCTGCAATGGACGTAGGTTAGATGTCTAGGGACTTACATAAAATGCATCAACAGAAACTTTTTCACCTGTGGCAATGCTAAAGTCTATTAGGATATTACTTGTCATTGCTGCTCATTATGATTATGAGATATGGCAAATGGATGTCAAGACCGCTTTCCTAAATGAACATCTTGAGGAAGATGTCTATATGGTTCAGCCTGAAGGTTTTGTTGATCCAAAATATCCTAAAAAGGTATGCAAGTTAAAGAAGCCAATCTACGGATTGAAACAAGTATCTAGAATGTGGAATCATCGTTTTAATGAGGAGGCCAAGAAATTTGGCTTCATTAAAATGGTGATGAACTTTGTGTATACAAGAAAGCTAGTGGGAGCACTATCATGTTCCTTGTACTATATGTGGATGATATATTGTTATTTGGGAACGATATTCCGGCAATGCAAGGTGTTAAAACTTGGTTTAGTAAATGCTTCTCCATTAAGGATCTCGGAGAAGCACAATACGTTTTGGGGATTAGGATCTACAGGGATAGATCTAAGAAATTGATAGGTTTGAATTAAAGTGCATACATTGAAAAGATCTTGAAAAGGTTCAAGATGGAGAACTCTAAGAAAGGTTTGGTACCTATTCAAAGAGGAACGATTCTCAGTTCATCTCAGTGCCCTACCACGAAAGATGAACAAGAGAGAATGAAGAAAGTCACGTACGCATCTGCTATTGGGTCAATCATGTATGCAATGATATGTACTAGACCGGATGTGTCATGCGCTCTTAGCTTGATAAGTAGATACCAGAATAACCCAGGAAATAGTCATTGGATTGCTGTCAAAAGTATATTGAAATACCTTAGGAGGACTAAGGATATGTTTCTAATATATGGGTCTGGTGAGGAAGAACTCGCAGTAAAAGGTTACGTGGACGCGAGTTTCCAAACTGATCGAGATGATTCTCGATCACAGTCCGGTTATGTCTTCACGTTAAATGGAGGTGCGTTCTCTTGAAAGAGTTCAAAACAGGATGTTGTTGCATTATCCACTACAGAGTTAGAGTACATTGCCGCCTCATTGGTAGCTCAGGAAGCTGCAAGGATGAAGAAATTCATTGACAACTTAGGAGTAGTCCATTCCATTCAGGACCCTCTTGAGATCTTTTGTGACAACGAGGGTGCGATTGCTCAAATCAAGGAACCTCGTGCTCACCAAAAGACCCGTCACATTGAGCGAAGATTCAACTACATAAGGGATGAAGTTGAAAAGGGAAAGATATGTATTCGCAAAGTTCACACAGATCTTAATATAGCGGATCCTCTCACGAAGCTCTTACATGGAGCAAAACATACAGGACATGTTTGTGCATTAGGGCTTCGATATTCTAGTGATTGGTCATGATCTATTTTAAGTATTGTAACAGAACGAAATGGTTCAAACTCATTAATATAATTATGGTTTAATTTATTTTGAGTTAAGCTCCTATTTTGCATATTTTATCCATGAATAAGTTATTATTCTAAATTCTGTAGTCGATCACATTTGTGGGAGCAAGTGTGAGGTTTAGACTATTATGAACTTGGATTGGTATACATTCACGAACCGAATGTGGGGCAAGGTGGCTACCAAGGTTCATAGATATTTGTGGGATACAAATATTGGAAGACCCGCCCTCAAGATTCACTAAATGGAGCCTTTGTGGTTGATCACATGTAATCTTGAGTAAAGGTGAATATCATTGTATCCTCTAACCTGAGATACATATTGGGTTCGGATATTTACCAAGTATTGTGCCTTGATTCTTTCCTTCGCTATTCTGAAATATAGTAGTTCATAAGGAAGAGCTCAGGTATAATGTAAGGTGTATATAAGGGCGTATGTAGTCAAGATGGAATTTGCCCCTCTTATTCGTTGAGAGTCAGATGTCTAAGGCCTTATAAAGTTAAGTCTAGAAGAGAGTGATCACTCTGTATCTCTTGGATTTAACATGACATTTAGGACGAAAGGATATAATTAAAAGATTCACCTATTCCTATTCGAGATGGGAACTCGAAAAGGATGATGTTATTGAATGGCACAAAGTCATAACATATTGGGGGTGATGGACGGTAGTTAGGTGGTATCCGTCACTTGCATTAATTTCTTATGTTTCACGTGCAAGTGGGAGATTGAAGGTATATCGTATGCCCGAGAGACATATTAAATTAATGTGGCTAATGTGTTATGATCCAAGTCAGGTCATACCCAATAACAAGCTTACCGACACTTTATATGTATTTAATCTTAACGATTGGGTCATTAAATAAATACGCGACACTTGAATTTTAGAAAATGGGTTTTCTAAAATATTATCACTTGAGATAAATTATTTGGATAATTTACATTTAATTATTTATAAGTTTAAATAATTATAGTGTGTTATATTTTATAAAAGGTTCAAAAAACTTGCAAGTAACATTAATAATTACATGGTTTTATTACATGTTTATAAAAAAAAAACTAGTGTGATTATTATATGGATGGGGAGGTGGCGGTTTTGGGAGCCCCATGACAACCTCTCATGCTTATTCCTTTTGTTACTTTTGAGGTCACAAATTCTAAGGTACATGCTTAACTAGTATATCAAGGTGTTGACTCATGGACATGCAAGTAACACACATCAAAATAGCAACAAAATTTCTGCTCTCTCCCACCCAGCTGGCCGTGACCTTCCAAGGAGAAACAAGAGGGTTTTTGCTTGTTAATCTAGGTGATTAAGTGTCTAAAATCCTAACCCATTCAAAGGTGGTGTTGGTGCAAAAGAGCTTGTGGGTATAACACTCTTGAGGCTTCAAGTTAGAGGCTATCATTCTATCATCTTCATCATCATCTTGCTTGCTTGAAAACAACCCTCAAATAGCTTGAGGAGGTATACATCTTCTCTACTTGTTTTATATGTAATCATAAATTCATGACTTGATATTAATATGGGATTTAACAAAATGGCTTAACAAATATACTTGTTCTATTAATGCTTTCACTTGCTTTAACTATCTTAAAATTGGTTTTATTATTGTGTAAACTACATGAACATGTTGCTTGTTAAAAATGTTAAATTCCATCAGATATGATATGTCAAAACATTGTATTCGTGTCTATGGTATCCCAAGATTACATAATATATGTTAGAATACATGTATAATACAATATAAGTTAATTAAGTTAGGATTTGTATAGATTTGCTACAAATTTCACGTAGCTACAACAAGCAAAATTATCCAATCTTGTTTTACCCATAATTTCTTTGTTTTAAATCCGTTTTGAGTGATTCAAGTTGCTATGGTTTCATATTGAACTTAAGTTTATGAATCTAAACAGAAAAAGTATAAGTTTATAGTCAAAAATATAGATTACAAGTCATTTTTGTAAAGGTAGTCATTTCAGTCGAAAGAACGACGTCTAGATGACCATTTTGGAAAACATACTTCCACTTTGAGTTTAATCATGAATTTTGGATATAGTTTCATGTTCATAAGAAAAATTATTTTCCCATAAGAATAGATTTTAAATCAAAGTTTATCATAGTTTTTAATTATCCAAACCAAAACAGCCCCCGGTTTTACTACGACGGCGTATATCCGGTTTTACGGTGTTCTTCGTGTTTCCAAGTTTTAAATCATTAAGTTAGCATATCTTATAGATATAGAACATGTGTTTAGTTGATTTTAAAAGTCAAGTTAGAAGGATTAACTTTTGTTTGCGAACAAGTTTAGAATGAACTAAACTATGTTCTAGTGATTACATGTTCAAATCTTTGAATAAGATAGTTTTATATATATGAATCGAATAATGTTATGAACATCATTACTACCTCAAGTTTAGTAGGTAAATCTACTGAAAGTTACAAAATTTGATCTAGCTTCAAAGGATTCTTGGATGGCTTGAAAGTTCTTGAAGTAGAATCATGACACGAAAACAAGTTCAAGTAAGATTTCTACTCAAAATAAGATAGTTATAGTTATAGAAATTGAATCAAAGTTTGAATATGAGTATTACCTTGTATTAGAAAGATATCTTACTGTAAATAAGAAAGATTTCTCGAGCTTAGATGATTACTTGGATTGGATTAGAAAGCTTGGAAGTAATCTTGCAAACTTGATAGTATTCTTGATTTTATGAAACTAGAACTTATAGAATTTATGAAGAACACTTAGAACTTGAAGATAGAACTTGAGAGAGATCAATTAGATAAAGAAAATTGAAGAATAAAAGTGTTTGTAGGTGTTTTTGGTCGTTAGTATATGGATTAGATATAAAGGATGTGTAAGTTTGTTTTCATGTAAATAACTCATGAATGATTTATAATATTTTTTGTAATTTTGTGAGATATTTCATGCTAGTTGGCAAATGATGGTTACCACATGTTTAATGACTCACATGGGCTGCTAAGGAGCTGATGATTGAGTGTATATACCAATAGTATATACATCTTAGAAGCTGTGTATTGTACGAGTACGAATACGGGTACATACGAGTAGAATTGTTGATGAAAATGAATGAGGATGTAATTGTAAGCATTTTTGTTAAGTAGAAGTACTTTGATATATGTCATGAAGTCTTTCAAAAGTGTATAAATACATATTAAAACACTACATGTATATATATTTTAACTGAGTCGTTAAACCATCGTTAGTCGTTACATGTAAGTGTTGTTTTGAAACCTTTAAGTTAACGATCTTCTTAAATGTTGTTAACCCATTGTTTATTATATCTAATGAGATGTTAAATTATTATATTATCATGATAATATGATGTATTAATATATCTTAATATGATATATATACATTTAAATGTCGTTACAACAATAATCGTTACATATATGTCTCGTTTCGAAACCCTTAAGTTAGTAGTCTTGTTTTTACATATGTAGTTCATTGTTAATACACTTAATGATATGTTTACTTATCATTTATCATATTTAAACATAGTGTAACAATATCTTAATATGATTCATATGTATTTAGTAAGACGTTGTTATAACGATAATCATTATATATATATCGTTTCGAGTTTCTTAATTCAATACACTCATTTTTATGTATATCACTCATTGTTAATAAACTTAGTGAGATACTTACTTATCATATCTCATGTTAACCATATATATGTCTATATATATAATATCATGTAGTTTTTACAAATTTGTAACGTTCGTGAATCGCCGGTCAATTTGGGTGGTCAATTGTCTATATGAAACCTATTTCAATTAATCAAATCTTAACAAGTTTGATTGCTTAACATGTTGGAAAAATTTAATCATGTAAATATCAATTTCATTTAATATATAAATATATAAATATGGAAAAGTTCGGGTCACTAGAGTACCTACCCGTTAATTAAATTTCGTCCCGAAATTTTAAGCTGTTGAAGGTGTTGACGAATCTTCTGGAAATAAGTACGGGTATTTCAGCTTCATTTGATCTTCACGCTCCCAGGTGAACTCGGGTCCCCTACGAGCATTCCATCGAACCTTGACGATCGGTATCTTATTTTGCTTGAGCCTTTTAACCTCACGATCCATTATCTCGACGGGTTCTTCAACGAATTGTAGTTTTTTGTTGATTTTAATTTCATCTAAAGGAATAGTGAGATCTTCTTTAGCTAAGCACTTCTTCAGATTCGAGACGTGAAAGGTATTATGTACATTGGCGAGTTGTTGAGGTAATTCAAGTCGGTAGGCTACTGGTCCGACACGATCTAAAATCTTGAATGGTCCAATGTATCTTGGATTTAGTTTCCCCCGTTTACCAAATCGAACAATGCCTTTCCAAGGCGAAACCTTAAGCATGACCATCTCTCCAATTTCAAATTCTATATCTTTCCTTTTAAGGTCCGCGTAGCTCTTTTGTCGACACTGAGCGGTTTTCAAACGTTGTTGAATTTGGATGATTTTCTCGGTAGTTTCTTAGATTATCTCTGGACCCGTAATCTGTCTATCCCCCAATTCATTCCAACAAATCGGAGATCTGCACTTTCTACCATAAAGTGCTTCAAATGGTGCCAGTTCGATACTTGAGTGGTAACTGTTGTTTTAGGAAAATTCTGCTAATGGTAGATGTCGATCCTAACTGTTTCCAAAATCAATAACACATGCTCGTAGCATATCTTCAAGCATTTGTATCGTCCTTTCGCTCTGCCCATCAGTTTGTGGATGATAGGCAGTACTCATGTCTAGACGAGTTCCCAATGCTTGCTGTAATGTCTGCCAAAACCTTGAAACAAATCTGCCATCCCTATCAGAGATAATAGAGATTGATATTCTATGTGTAACGACCCTACTTATTCCGTTATCTTTTACCGTTAATTATTTAACGACCGTTAATTATTATTCATGCCACGTCATTTCTATGACCTATATTGTTATTTTAGTAGTAATATATTAATTATTATATGCTATGTGAATATTTGTATTCATATTTTAAATTGTACGTTTCTACGTGTCGCGGATTTCTATCCGGCGAATCATTTTGGTTTTCAAACCAACGGTCAGACTTTTGAGATTTTTGAATCTTAATTATTTTAAATATAATATTTTAATATCATATGATTTTATATAGTGTTTATATATTTTATTCATCGCGTAATTGTTATCTCTCCGAAAAATCAATCGCGTAGTAGCGTTTTCGCATTTTGGGCTTCGATCGGGCTTTTGGGCCACAAGATTATTATCTAGTCATCAAAGTGGGCTAAGTGAGCCCACTCCCTTGTGATGGTTCGGCCGAATACTGAAATGTCCCGTTCTTATTGATTAAAAACGTTCCATATTAATTGATTTCGTTGCGAGGTTTTGACCTCTATATGAGACGTTTTTCAAAGACTGCATTCATTTTAAAACAAAACATAACCTTTATTTCATCAATAAAGGTTTAAAAAGCTTTACGTAGATTATCAAATAATGATAATCTAAAATATCCTGTTTACACACGACCATTACATAATGGTTTACAATACAAATATGTTACAACAAAATAAGTTTCTTGAATGCAGTTTTTACATAATATCATACAAGCATGGACTCCAAATCTCGTCCTTATTTAAGTATGCGACAGCGGAAGCTCTTAATAATCACCTGAGAATAAACATGCTTAAAACGTCAACAAAAAATGTTGGTGAGTTATAGGTTTAACCTATATATATCAAATCATAATAATAGACCACAAGATTTCATATTTCAATACACACCCCATACATAGAGATAAAAATCATTCATATGGTGAACACCTGGTAACCGACATTAACAAGATGCATATATAAGAATATCCCCATCATTCCGGGACACCCTTCGGATATGATATAAATTTCGAAGTACTAAAGCATCCGGTACTTTGGATGGGGTTTGTTTGGCCCAATAGATCTATCTTTAGGATTCGCGTCAATTAGGGTGTCTGTTCCCTAATTCTTAGATTACCAGACTTAATAAAAAGGGGCATATTCGATTTCGATAATTCAACCATAGAATGTAGTTTCACGTACTTGTGTCTATTTTGTAAATCATTTATAAAACCTGCATGTATTCTCATCCCAAAAATATTAGATTTTAAAAGTGGGACTATAACTCACTTTCACAGATTTTTACTTCGTCGGGAAGTAAGACTTGGCCACTGGTTGATTCACGAACCTATAACAATATATACATATATATCAAAGTATGTTCAAAATATATTTACAACACTTTTAATATATTTTGATGTTTTAAGTTTATTAAGTCAGCTGTCCTCGTTAGTAACCTACAACTAGTTGTCCACAGTTAGATGTACAGAAATAAATCGATAAATATTATCTTGAATCAATCCACGACCCAGTGTATACGTATCTCAGTATTGATCACAACTCAAACTATATATGTTTTGGAATCAACCTCAACCCTGTATAGCTAACTCCAACATTCACATATAGAGTGTCTATGGTTGTTCCGAAATATATATAGATGTGTCGACATGATAGGTCAAAACATTGTATACGTGTCTATGGTATCTCAAGATTACATAATATACAATACAAGTTGATTAAGTTATGGTTGGAATAGATTTGTTACAAATTTTCACGTAGCTAAAATGAGAAAAATTATCCAATCTTGTTTTACCCATAACTTCTTCATTTTAAATCCGTTTTGAGTGAATCAAATTTCTATGGTTTCATATTGAACTCTATTTTATGAATCTAAACAGAAAAAGTATAGGTTTATAGTCGGAAAAATAAGTTACAAGTCGTTTTTGTAAAGGTAGTCATTTCAGTCGAAAGAACGACGTCTAGATGACCATTTTAGAAAACATACTTCCACTTTGAGTTTAACCATAATTTTTGGATATAGTTTCATGTTCATAATAAAAATCATTTTCTCAGAATAACAACTTTTAAATCAAAGTTTATCATAGTTTTTAATTAACTAACCCAAAACAGCCCGCGGTGTTACTATGACGGCGTAAATCCGGTTTTACGGTGTTTTTCGTGTCTCCAGGTTTTAAATCATTAAGTTAGCATATCATATAGATATAGAACATGTGTTTAGTTGATTTTAAATGTCAAGTTAGAAGGATTAACTTTTGTTTGCGAACAAGTTTAGAATTAACTAAACTATGTTCTAGTGATTACAAGTTTAAACCTTCGAATAAGATAGCTTTATATGTATGAATTGAATGATGTTATGAACATCATTACTACCTTAAGTTCCTTGGATAAACCTACTGGAAAAGTGAAAAATGGATCTAGCTTCAACAGATCCTTGGATGGCTCGAAGTTCTTGAAGCAGAATCATGACACGAAAACAAGTTCAAGTAAGATCATCACTTGAAATAAGATTGTTATAGTTATAGAAATTGAACCAAAGTTTGAATATGATTATTACCTTGTATTAGAATGATAACCTACTGTAAGAAACAAAGATTTCTTGAGGTTGGATGATCACCTTACAAGATTGGAAGTGAGCTAGCAAACTTGAAAGTATTCTTGATTTTATGTAACTAGAACTTGTAGAATATATGAAGAACACATAGAACTTGAAGATAGTGAAATGTCCCGTTCTTATTGATTAAAAACGTTCCATATTAATTGATTTCGTTGCGAGGTTTTGACCTCTATATGAGACGTTTTTCAAAGACTGCATTCATTTTAAAACAAACCATAACCTTTATTTCATCAATAAAGGTTTAAAAAGCTTTACGTAGATTATCAAATAATGATAATCTAAAATATCATGTTTACACATGACCATTACATAATGGTTTACAATACAAATATGTTACAACAAAAATAAGTTTCTTGAATGCAGTTTTTTTACACAATATCATACAAGCATGGACTCCAAATCTCGTCCTTATTTAAGTATGCGATAGCGGAAGCTCTTAATAATCACCTGAGAATAAACATGCTTAAAACGTCAACAAAAATGTTGGTGAGTTATAGGTTTAACCTATATATATCAAATCGTAACAATAGACCACAAGATTTCATATTTCAATACACATCCCATACATAGAGATAAAAATCATTCATATGGTGAACACCTGGTAACCGACATTAACAAGATGCATATATAAGAATATCCCCATCATTCCTGGACACCCTTCGGATATGATATAAATTTCGAAGTACTAAAGCATCCGGTACTTTGGATGGGGCTTGTTGGGCCCGATAGATCTATCTTTAGGATTCGCGTCAATTAGGGTGTCTGTTCCCTAATTCTTAGATTACCAGACTTAATAAAAAGGGGCATATTCGATTTCGATAATTCAACCATAGAATGTAGTTTCACGTACTTGTGTCTATTTTGTAAATCATTTATATAACCTGCATGTATTCTCATCCCAAAAATATTAGATTTTAAAAGTGGGACTATAACTCACTTTCACAGATTTTTACTTCGTCGGGAAGTAAGACTTGGCCACTGGTTGATTCACGAACCTATAACAATATATACATATATATCAAAGTATGTTCAAAATATATTTACAACACTTTTAATATATTTTGATGTTTTAAGTTTATTAAGTCAGCTGTCCTCGTTAGTAACCTACAACTAGTTGTCCACAGTTAGATGTACAGAAATAAATCGATAAATATTATCTTGAATCAATCCACGACCCAGTGTATACGTATCTCAGTATTGATCACAACTCAAACTATATATATTTTGGAATCAACCTCAACCCTGTATAGCTAACTCCAACATTCACATATAGAGTGTCTATGGTTGTTCCGAAATATATATAGATGTGTCGACATGATAGGTCGAAACATTGTATACGTGTCTATGGTATCTCAAGATTACATAATATACAATACAAGTTGATTAAGTTATGGTTGGAATAGATTTGTTACCAATTTTCACGTAGCTAAAATGAGAAAAATTATCCAATCTTGTTTTACCCATAACTTCTTCATTTTAAATCCGTTTTGAGTGAATCAAATTGCTATGGTTTCATATTAAACTCTATTTTATGAATCTAAACAGAAAAGTATAGGTTTATAGTCGGAAAAATAAGTTACAAGTCGTTTTTGTAAAGGTAGTCATTTCAGTCGAAAGAACGACGTCTAGATGACCATTTTAGAAAACATACTTCCACTTTGAGTTTAATCATAATTTTTGGATATAGTTTCATGTTCATAATAAAAATCATTTTCTCAGAATAACAACTTTTAAATCAAAGTTTATCATAGTTTTTAATTAACTAACCCAAAACAGCCCGCGGTGTTACTACGACGGCGTAAATCCGGTTTTACGGTGTTTTTCGTGTTTCCAGGTTTTAAATCATTAAGTTAGCATATCATATAGATATATAACATGTGTTTAGTTGATTTTAAAAGTCAAGTTAGAAGGATTAACTTTTGTTTGCGAACAAGTTTAGAATTAACTAAACTATGTTCTAGTGATTACAAGTTTAAACCTTCGAATAAGATAGCTTTATATGTATGAATCGAATGATGTTATGAACATCATTACTACCTTAATTTCCTTGGATAAACCTACTGGAAAAGAGAAAAATGGATCTAGCTTCAATGGATCCTTGGATGGCTCGAAGTTCTTGAAGCAGAATCATGACACGAAAACAAGTTCAAGTAAGATCATCACTTGAAATAAGATTGTTATAGTTATAGAAATTGAACCAAAGTTTGAATATGATTATTACCTTGTATTAGAATGATAACCTACTGTAAGAAACAAAAATTTCTTGAGGTTGGATGATCACCTTACAAGATTGGAAGTGAGCTAGCAAACTTGAAAGTATTCTTGATTTTATGAAACTAGAACTTTTGGAATTTATGAAGAACACTTAGAACTTGAAGATAGAACTTGAGAGAGATCAATTAGATGAAGAAAATTGAAGAATGAAAGTGTTTGTAGGTGTTTTTGGTCGTTGGTGTATGGATTAGATATAAAGGATATGTAATTTTGTTTTCATGTAAATAAGTCATGAATGATTACTCATATTTTTGTAATTTTATGAGATATTTCATGTTAGTTGCCAAATGATGGTTCCCACATGTGTTAGGTGACTCACATGGGCTGCTAAGAGCTGATCATTGGAGTGTATATACCAATAGTACATACATCTAAAAGCTGTGTATTGTACGAGTACGAATACGGGTGCATACGAGTAGAATTGTTGATGAAACTGAACGAGGATGTAATTGTAAGCATTTTTGTTAAGTAGAAGTATTTTGATAAGTGTATTGAAGTCTTTCAAAAGTGTATAAATACATATTAAAACACTACATGTATATACATTTTAACTGAGTCGTTAAGTCATCGTTAGTCGTTACATGTAAGTGTTGTTTTGAAACCTTTAGGTTAACGATCTTGTTAAATGTTGTTAACCCAATGTTTATAATATCAAATGAGATTTTAAATTATTATATTATCATGATATTATCATGTATGAATATCTCTTAATATGATATATATACATTAAATGTCTTTACAACGATAATCGTTACATATATGTCTCGTTTAAAAATCATTAAGTTAGTAGTCTTGTTTTTACATATGTAGTTCATTGTTAATATACTTTATGATATGTTTTCTTATCATAGTATCATGTTAACTATATATATATATCCATATATATGTCATCATATAGTTTTTACAAGTTTTAACGTTCGTGAATCACCGATCAACTTGGGTGGTCAATTGTCTATATGAAACATATTTCAATTAATCAAGTCTTAACAAGTTTGATTGTTAACATGTTGGAAACATTTAATCATGTAAATATCAATCTTAATTAATTTATATAAACATGGAAAAGTTCGGGTCACTACAGTACCTACCCGTTAAATAAATTTCGTCCCGAAATTTTAAGCTGTTGAAGGTGTTGACGAATCTTCTGGAAATAGATGCGGGTATTTCTTCTTCATCTGATCTTCACGCTCCCAGGTGAACTCGGGTCCTCTACGAGCATTCCATCGAACCTTAACAATTGGTATCTTGTTTTGCTTAAGTCTTTTAACCTCACGATCCATTATTTCGACGGGTTCTTCGATGAATTGAAGTTTTTCGTTGATTTGGATTTCATCTAACGGAATAGTGAGATCTTCTTTAGCAAAACATTTCTTTAAATTCGAGACGTGGAAAGTGTTATGTACAGCCGCGAGTTGTTGAGGTAACTCTAGTCGGTAAGCTACAGGTCCGACACGATCAATAATCTTGAATGGTCCAATATACCTTGGATTTAATTTCCATCGTTTACCAAATCGAACAACGCCTTTCCAAGGTGCAACTTTAAGCATGACCATCTCTCCAATTTCAAATTCTATATCTTTTCTTTTAATGTCAGCGTAGCTCTTTTGTCGACTTTGGGCGGTTTTCAACCGTTGTTGAATTTGGATGATCTTCTCGGTAGTTTCTTGTATAATCTCCGGACCCGTAATCTGTCTATCCCCCACTTCACTCCAACAAATCGGAGACCTGCACTTTCTACCATAAAGTGCTTCAAACGGCGCCATCTCAATGCTTGAATGGTAGCTGTTGTTGTAGGAAAATTCTGCTAACGGTAGATGTCGATCCCAACTGTTTCCGAAATCAATAACACATGCTCGTAGCATGTCTTCAAGCGTTTGTATCGTCCTTTCACTCTGCCCATCAGTTTGTGGATGATAGGCAGTACTCATGTCTAGACGAGTTCCTAATGCTTGCTGTAATGTCTGCCAGAATCTTGAAATAAATCTGCCATCCCTATCAGAGATAATAGAGATTGGTATTCCATGTCTGGAGACGACTTCCTTCAAATACAGTCGTGCTAACTTCTCCATCTTGTCATCTTCTCTTATTGGTAGGAAGTGTGCTGATTTGGTGAGACGATCAACTATTACCCAAATAGTATCAAAACCACTTGCAGTCCTTGGCAATTTAGTGATGAAATCCATGGTAATGTTTTCCCATTTCCATTCCGGGATTTCGGGTTGTTGAAGTAGACCTGATGGTTTCTGATGCTCAGCTTTGACCTTAGAACACGTCAAACATTCTCCTACATATTTAGCAACATCGGCTTTCATACCCGGCCACCAAAAATGTTTCTTGAGATCCTTGTACATCTTCCCCGTTCCAGGATGTATTGAGTATCTGGTTTTATGAGCTTCTCTAAGTACCATTTCTCTCATATCTCCAAATTTTGGTACCCAAATCCTTTCAGCCCTATACCGGGTTCCGTCTTCCCGAATATTAAGATGCTGCTCCGATCCTTTGGGTATTTCATCCTTTAAATTTCCTTCTTTTAAAACTCCTTGTTGTGCCTCCTTTATTTGAGTAGTAAGGTTATTATGAATCATTATATTCATAGATTTTACTCGAATGGGTTCTCTGTCCTTCCTGCTCAAGGCATCGGCTACCACATTTGCCTTCCCCGGGTGGTAACGAATCTCAAAGTCGTAATCATTCAACAATTCAATCCACCTACGCTGCCTCATATTCAGTTGTTTCTGATTAAATATGTGTTGAAGACTTTTGTGGTCGGTATATATAATACTTTTGACCCCATATAAGTAGTGCCTCCAAGTCTTTAATGCAAAAACAACCGCGCCTAATTCCAAATCATGCGTCGTATAATTTTGCTCGTGAATCTTCAATTGTCTAGACGCATAAGCAATCACCTTCGTTCGTTGCATTAATACACAACCGAGACCTTGCTTTGATGCGTCACAATAAATCACAAAATTATCATTCCCTTCAGGCAATGACAATATAGGTGCCGTAGTTAGCTTTTTCTTCAATAACTGAAACGCTTTCTCTTGTTCATCCTTCCATTCAAATTTCTTCCCTTTATGCGTTAATGCAGTCAAGGGTTTTGCTATTCTGGAAAAGTCTTGGATGAACCTTCTGTAGTAACCAGCTAGTCCTAAAAATTGGCGTATGTGTTTCGGAGTTTTCGGGGTTTCCCACTTTTCAACAGTTTCTATCTTTGCCGGATCCACCTTAATACCTTCTTTGTTCACTATGTGACCGAGGAATTGAACTTCTTCCAACCAAAATGCACACTTTGAAAACTTAGCGTACAATTCTTCCTTCCTCAATACTTCTAACACCTTTCTCAAATGTTCACCGTGTTCTTGGTCATTCTTTGAGTAAATAAGTATGTCATCAATGAAAACAATGACAAACTTGTCAAGGTATGGTCCACACACTCGGTTCATAAGGTCCATGAACACAGCTGGTGCATTAGTTAAACCAAACGGCATGACCATAAACTCGTAATGACCGTAACGTGTTCTGAAAGCAGTCTTTGGAATATCATCTTCTTTCACCCGCATTTGATGATACCCGGAACGTAAGTCAATCTTTGAATAAACAGACGAGCCTTGTAGTTGATCAAATAAGTCATCGATTCTCGGTAGTGGGTAGCGGTTCTTGATGGTAAGTTTGTTCAACTCTCGGTAGTCGATACACAACCTGAATGTACCATCTTTCTTCTTGACAAACAAAACAGGAGCTCCCCACGGTGATGTGCTTGGTCGAATGAAACCACGCTCTAAAAGTTCTTGTAATTGGCTTTGTAGTTCTTTCATCTCGCTGGGTGCGAGTCTGTAAGGAGCACGAGCTATTGGTGCAGCTCCTGGTACAAGATCTATTTGAAATTCAACGGATCGATGTGGGGGTAATCCCGGTAATTCTTTCGGAAATACATCAGGAAATTCTTTTGCGACGGGAACATCATTGATGCTCTTTTCTTCAGTTTGTACTTTCTCGACGTGTGCTAGAACAGCATAGCAACCTTTTCTTATTAGTTTTCGTGCCTTCAAATTACTAATAAGATGTAGCTTCGTGTTGCCCTTTTCTCCGTACACCATTAAGGGTTTTCCTTTTTCTCGTATAATGCGAATTGCATTTTTGTAACAAACGATCTCCACTTTCACTTCTTTCAAACAGTCCATACCGATTATCACATCAAAACTCCCTAACTCTACTGGTATCAAATCAATCTTAAATGTTTCGCTAACCAGTTTAATTTCTCGATTCCGACATATATTATCTGCTGAAATTAATTTACCATTTGCTAATTCGAGTAAAAATTTACTATCCAAAGGCGTCAATGGACAACTTAATTTAGCACAAAAATCTCTACTCATATAGCTTCTATCCGCACCCGAATCAAATAAAACGTAAGCAGATTTATTGTCAATAAGAAACGTACCCGTAACAAGCTCCGGGTCTTTCTGTGCCTCTGCCGCATTAATATTGAAAACTCTTCCACGGCCTTGTCCATTCGTGTTCTCCTGGTTCGGGCAATTTCTAATAATGTGGCCTGGTTTTCCACATTTATAACAAACTACATTGGCATAACTTGCTCCGACACTACTTGCTCCGCAATTACTCGTTCCGACACCATTTGTTCCTTTCGTTCTATTAACCCCTGGTCCGTAGACTTCACACTTCACCGCGCTATGACCATTTCTTTTACACTTGTTGCAAAATTTGGTGCAGAACCCCGAGTGATTCTTTTCACACCTTTGGCATAGCTGCTTCTGATTGTTGTTGTTGTTGCGGTTATTATTGTTGTTGGGATGATTGTTGTAGTTGCTGTTGTTGTTGTTGTTGTTGTTGTTGTTGTTGGGCCGTTTGTTGTAGTTGCGATTGATGTTGCGATTGTTGGGATAATTGTTGCGATTATTGTTGTAATTGTTGTTGTTGTTGTATTTGAAAGGACCCGTTCATATACACTATAAACGATTCACAATAGTTGATTACATTGCGAGGTATTTGACCTCTATATGATACATTTTACAAACATTGCATTCGTTTTTAAAAGACAATCTTTCTTTACATCGAAAATTGACATGTATGCATACCATTTCATAATATCCAAACTATAAATGACCTAATCTGTCATTTACTTAATAATAATCTTTAATGAACTTCAACGACTCGAATGCAATGTCTTTTGAAATATGTCATGAATGACTCCAAGTAATATCTTTAAAATGAGCTAATGCACAGCGGAAGATCTCTTTCAAACCTGAGAATAAACATGCTTTCAAGTGTCAACCAAAAGGTTGGTGAGTTCATTAGTTTATCATAATCATTTATTTCCATCATTTTAATAGACCACAAGAATTTCATTTCCAGTTCTCATAAATATACGTCCCATGCATAGAGACAAAAATAATCATTCAAATGGTGAACACCTGGTAACCGACATTAACAATATGCATATAAGAATATCCCCTATCATTCCGGGATCCTCCTTCGGACATGATATAAATTTCGAAGTACTAAAGCATCCGGTACTTTGGATGGGGTTTGTTAGGCCCAATAGATCTATCTTTAGGATTCGCGTCAATTAGGGTGTCTGTTCCCTAATTCTTAGATTACCAGACTAAATAAAAAGGGGCATATTCGATTTCGATAATTCAACCATAGAATGTAGTTTCACGTACTTGTGTCTATTTTGTAAATCATTTATAAAAATTGCGCATGTATTCTCAGCCCAAAAATATAAAGGGTAAAAAGGCAAATGAAACTCACCATACTGTATTTTGTAGTAAAAATACATATAACATCATTGAACAAGTGTAAGGTTGGCCTTGGATTCACGAACCTAAATTATTTATATATAATTATGTATTTGTCTAATACATTAAGTTAAGTCATAGTGTACCACAATCCTAATGCTCGAGTCTAGTATGCAAAGGTCGACAAAAATTAGTTTAACTCCAAATGATTTCAAAACTTTATAAATGTTTTATTATATAATTTAAATATCGTCGTTTTATATTTTTAAAATATTTTTTTTTTAAAGATTTAATAAAGTAAATAATATAATTCGTTTGTAAATAAAATTTTATATTAAAATATACTTTTATATATCTTAAGTAATAAAACTTATAAAGTTCATTTAATATCATAAAAATACTGCGATAGATTCTATTAAGGTAGTTATATAATTTGTATTACATTTCTAGTTAATAATATAGTATTAGTATTGATAATAATAATAAGTAACAGTCGTGTTATTTTGGAATAATAACAATTTGATAAAAAAAATTAAGACAACGATATTAACGACGATAATAATCATTTTTACGAAATTTTAATTGACTATAACTTTTAATCCGTCCATCAAATCTATTTGGCATCTAAAGGAAAAGTTCTTAATTTTTTTCTAGCTTTTTAAGGACATGCAAATCTTATATCTTCCTTCAACTATAATATAACAACCTTTAAGATTCGGCATAACCTATCTAAGGGCACTATCAAATTTACAAGCATGCATAATCCTATTTTCTCGAGCACTAGTCAGGGATACACTATTAGTATGTAAAAATTAAATTAGGAGTACTCACGTATCAATATTGAGGTTCAATATTGTAGGAAAGGTGCGTAGACGCAATGGAGGTGACAAACACTAGTTTAACCTCACAAGCATACCCATGAACAATACCCATCACCTCCATAACCATAACTCATAATTTCCTTAGCTCTATCCCGCTCATAAAACCCGTTTTGAAATAACTCGCCCATGACCTCGTCGTAGTATTTTATGTATAATAATACTAATAATAATAATAATAATAACACTAACAATAATAATAATAAATATAATTATAGAGAGAGTGTGAGAGATAGATAGTTAGAAAACAATTATGATCGATCCTATATATATAGATTTATAAATAATATAATAATATAATATAATATTAATAAAAATTAAAAACATGTTGCATAGTGAGCCGCCACCAAAATATGTCGGCACAAGATTACACGTTTCGTGTAGATAGGTACACGATTCGTGTATGGTGTCTTCATGAAAGTTGTAGATTTTTGAGTTACGGTCGTTTGGACACCGGAATCACCCTTTTTCGAGTCAGTATGATTTAGTTATGATTTTTCTCGTGCAAGTGCGCAGGTTTAGTGATTTCCAACATTTTAACTTTCAATCTTGTGATGAAATGTTGTAGTCTTTTGGTGCTCATTAGAAATCTTTATTTTATATTTATTTTTATTTTTATATCATTGAAAATCCATAAAAATATTTTATAATCAAATTCTATTATATCGAAAAAAAAAAAATGTTTGTACTAAATTGAATAAATATAATTTAGTTTTCCAGAATTAGTTATATTCAAAATCATTCTTTAAAAGGTTTCATCTATATCGTAAAACGTCTTCAATATTAAGAAAACTAAATAATTAACCTACCAAGTGACACAAGTCAATCATTGCAAGGTACGCTTTTGATAATTAAACGAGACTCTCCGCTAACCTCTGTCTAATCCTCAATAATAACACTTTTGTTCTTACATGGAATCACTTTACTAAATATTCCGAATACCGTTAAAAGTAAGAGTTTTCTAATTCAAGTGGACCTCATAACAAAGACTCGTAATTATAATTCAATGTACCTGATAAATCAATCACTTGATATTATCTTTTAATCTCATTGATAAACTTACATCGAACAAATACGTTCAAGTAAAGTATTATTCACTAACTACTGTGATAGCATTTCTATGTTCATAAAATAGATCTCGTAGCTTATATTCATATCAACTAATTCGTTCAATGCTTTCAAGTCACATAATAATCTCATAATCTATTTTTGTATCACCAAGCTCTTAAATGTTTTATCAATATTTCTTAGCTTAAAAAAAATACACATATGTACATACACATACATTTCTATTTACACATTTTTGTTCGTGAATCGTCAGACATGGTCAAAGGGTAATTGATTACATGAATATAGTTTTCAAACTTTTCGAGACTCAACATTACAGATTTTGCTTATCGTGTCGGATACATATAAAGATTAAAGTTTAAATTTGATCGGAAATTTCCGGGTCACTACAGTACCTACCCGTTAAAAGAAATTTCGTCCCGAAATTTGATAGAGGTCGTCATAGCTAATAGTAAGAATGTTATTATGATGAATATAAGCTGATACATAGAGTTTTATCATGATTAAGAAGTACGGATAAAATAATTCGATTTCTCGAAGCGTATGAGTGAAGCTATCGTAAAAGAGCGAAATGAGTAAATGTAGATTTGTTTTAACTGATGACGTAGCTATGATTGATTTCCGGAATTTAAGGGATTTAAAGAAAATTTTCGTAATAAGATTTGGTTCTTCGGCGACTTAGGAAATCAGGATCTTCTTTGAGTAAATGTACTAATCTGTTCCGATTGCTCTGTCGGATATTTTTCTATAAATCCACCCTCTTTGTTTCCTTACAACTCACACCTTCTATTCTTTCTCCTCAGTTCATACTTTAAAACATTCGTCAATATGCTCCATCCCATTTTGATCCTTGATATACTCTTAATTTTTACATCTGTCATCCTTCTCTTTCATCTACCACCGGAAGATTTTATTTACTTCTACTATTATCTTGGGGTTATAGTGTTATTAATTTTTTCCGTGCCTTTACGTGGCAATACGTATTGATATGCACGGTTTGTAGCTTCGGGGTGGTTGTTGAGTTTTATATCTTCCCTTATATTTCGATGCCCCTGCATCTGTCTTCTATAATCATTGTCACCCATAATTAATATTCTCTTTTATTTGCTGCGGTTTATGCTCCAATTTCTAGTTTGGAGCTTCATTCTTTCGTTTCCTCTTCCCGTCCTCGAGTCAAGCGAGTAATGGTCCAGAATTTGCAGTTATGAATTTCGGAATGAACATAGTTAATGTTCTAAGAAGGAAATCTTAATGATGCGATTTTGACTTGTCAAATTACCAGAATATCCTGTAAAAGATCGAATCATCAAGAAATATTTTCTTGCTATGTTTAAGGATTAGATCGAATGTAAGAGTCGTGTAAATGGCACATGATGATGGTGCTGTGAATCATCACATCCCATTAGAAACTTAACATGACCTACTGTAATATAATGACGTTGATCAAGTGTCATTATATTATATTAACTCATGTATCAGTTCCCAACACTACTTCAAAAACATTCATATTCGAATTTTTCAGTATTTAGAAACTAACACAGTTTCTTTTTATGTTGCAGATATTACAGAGAGATAATTGATTTCAAATGAGAATACTTATGAAAATATCTTCAGAATTATCAAGGATATTTATAATGAAAGATACTATGATATCTTAGAATATTCAAGATATGATGATGATGAAGAATATTTGTCTGTGGAGATTTAGAATAAGAAATAAGGTGTTCACTAACGAGTTCAGCAGGCACTGAATCATTTGGATCCTTTGAAGGCAGATTCAGTCTCTGTGATTTGTCCATGGCTTCCTTCATACTTTGCTCAATCCATTTTTCAGTACCAAATCCTTTCTTTTTCTGAGCTTTACCAACTCACTATCTTTTATCATCAAACTTTTGACCGTTTAAACCATCTACCATTTTTATGTTTCCTCTGCATTTAATGCAATAATATCTGAATCTCTGGTTATCAATCTGAGGTGGGTTCAGAAGAATCGTGTTTTAGATGATTAAACGCTGGTGGTAATATGGTGGAATATGAAAGGTTCCCCAGTAATAATGACGAAAGGGCAACGTATCTATCAGGGTTATAATAAGACTGGTCCGACTGAAAAAATCGAAGTTGACTTGCTGGATCCGTGACAAAATTGGCTACTTTGAAAAGGAATCGAAATGTTGTTCTTGCTAGAAGAATTCGACGCAGGTACATGTTAGATTATGACTTTGGTTTCGAGAGTTTTTCAGGTACAAAACTTCGGGTAACGTGTGGTTGGATCATCATCTCAATTGTTTATTATTTGAAGTGTCTTCTAGAATTTCGGAGGGTTTTGATTGCAGATTGTCATAGTCAATATCCAAATGA
Source organism: Rutidosis leptorrhynchoides (assembly GCF_046630445.1). Classification (NCBI taxonomy): domain Eukaryota; kingdom Viridiplantae; phylum Streptophyta; class Magnoliopsida; order Asterales; family Asteraceae; genus Rutidosis; species Rutidosis leptorrhynchoides. The sequence goes on along the minus strand of NC_092338.1, from coordinate 238,170,573 downwards.
TGAAATCGTCCTAAATCCCGAATGATTTCTCATATCCATCTTGTGTGTTACGATTAAAAGTGATGTGCTATCACAGTTTTGAAGTCAAAGTATAGCTTTGAAAAATATAAGGATCTAAGAGTGATGATTTTGGTTGTATCTCGAGTTGAATTCTGAAATTCCCAAAATCAGAATATGTAATTAGATTCGAATGAGTATGATTGTTTTGATTTCTATAGAAGAATGTATATTGGTTTAGTTGATGATTATTGAATCAGAATTGAAGAATGTAACATATTAATTGTGATTTTATATATCTCTCGGGTATTACCTACCCGTTAAAAAAATTTCACAAATAATATTTTGAACAAGAATTCTCATTACAATCTTTATGAAAATATATGTGGGTATATTTTCTTCAGATGTAGTACAGATTCAATGAGTTAATATCATACTAAGCTCATTTGATTTTCGGATTGAATTAGAAATGAATTTTCTCTAAAACATTAGAGATTACATAAACTTTGCGGAGTATTTCACTAATGTAATCAATGCTTCAATATTTATATGTATTTCCTTAGTGAATCATGCTGATGCTCATGGAACTCTTGCTAACTTCGCAAGATACGAATATTGTTTTCCCGTAAATTTCGGGTATATCAAAGATGAAAGTGTATAATCAAACATGTTATTGAATGATACACTTGATTTATTATGAAATAAAATTCATTGAGTTGAAGCAGAGATTGTAGTTAACAATGATTAAATTGTTAACGAAGAATGTACATCATAGCAAATTAGTAATATGAATTAACCAGATAGTTAAGTTCCATACATAATAGCTTAGTACAGAAAGATTTATTATGGTAAAATTTTTTTTATAGAATATACATATAAATTCTTCGGAGGAACTGAGTTAATACTTCATAACTCGTTGATATAATATACTCGTTATTAATTCGTAATGATTTCCACAGTGATTCTTGAACTGGCTAAGCTTGTGAGGTTGGAGGTGTTGACGATTCTCACTATGTTGACAGCATTTGACTGTGTTGGTGAGGCTATTGGTACTGCTGATGTTGTTGGTAAAACAAGTCTAGCTTGTACCTTACGCACTAGTCTTGTTAGGGTTTCGGTTCTTCTCTCTATCATCTCTGTCCACTCATCTAGTTTTTGGTTTAGGCTGAGATAGATAATCTCTAAAACTTTAGAGATTACATAATTACCACAGAATGTTTCTCCGATGAAGTTATGAATCAATACTTCATCATTTGTTGTTGTTGGTACTCCTTGGTATCTTTGGTGCGTGTGACGTTGATATCATATATATAGATTGGGATATTGAGGTGTGTGATGCATATGTGATTGTTGGTGGTGGTAATGATCCTGTTGTTGATGGTGGTGTTGTTGATGCCGGTGATGCTGCTGGTGCTTAGGGTATTGAGGCTTGCGATGTTGATGTTACTGGCGGTACTGATTATGCTGCTGGTGCTGCTGATGGTGTTTGTAATCCTTGCACCATAAGCTCCAAAGCCGTCACACGAGCACGAAGTTCGTTAACTTCTGCTAGTATACCGGGATGATTGTTGGTTGGGACGAGCGAATAAATAAAATCTAGAATTTGATGTAGTATATAATCGTGACGAGATACTCTGGAAATGAGAGAGAAAATGGTTTCACGAACAGGTTCGCCGGTAAGTGCTTCAGTTTCATCGTCAAGAGGGTAATGTGGTGGATGGAAAGGATCACCTTCTTCTTGTCTCCAATAATTGAGGAGGCTACGAACCCATCCCCATTTCATCCAGAATAGATGATGACTGATTGGTTGATCTATTCCGGTCACACTGTTTTCGGAGCTCGAATGGAAATCCATATCGACATAGCTGTCGTAATCTGAGGAATTCGAACTGGTTGAGGGATCCATCTCGTATGATCAAGGGAATGAATTTTTGATATGAAATAGATTATAGGAGTTAGATTTGATATCTTTCTATACATAATTTACATATGTATATATAATACCAAAATCCCATAAATTACGGAGAATCTTTGAAAAATGTCAGTCAAAGTTCACAGTATCAGATATGCTAAGATAAGAATTCGTCTATACACTATTATGCAATAAATGCAGGAAAGCGCGTCTAGACTTAAAAATGATAAGCAGGTAATTTTCGACACGAAATGATAAGCAAAACTTTTGACATGCAGACACGGTCGAAGTCCAGACTCACTAATGTATCCTAACGACTTATCAGTTAGACACACTAATGCAGACCTGGTTCGCTAAGACCACCGCTCTGATACCAACTGAAAGGACCCGTTCATATACACTATAAACGATTCACAATAGTTGATTACATTGCGAGGTATTTGACCTCTATATGATACATTTTACAAACATTGCATTCGTTTTTAAAAGACAATCTTTCTTTACATCGAAAATTGACATGTATGCATACCATTTCATAATATCCAAACTATAAATGACCTAATCTGTCATTTACTTAATAATAATCTTTAATGAACTTCAACGACTCGAATGCAACGTCTTTTGAAATATGTCATGAATGACTCCAAGTAATATCTTTAAAATGAGCTAATGCACAGCGGAAGATCTCTTTCAAACCTGAGAATAAACATGCTTTCAAGTGTCAACCAAAAGGTTGGTGAGTTCATTAGTTTATCATAATCATTTATTTCCATCATTTTAATAGACCACAAGAATTTCATTTCCAGTTCTCATAAATATACGTCCCATGCATAGAGACAAAAATAATCATTCAAATGGTGAACACCTGGTAACCGACATTAACAATATGCATATAAGAATATCCCCTATCATTCCGGGATCCTCCTTTGGACATGATATAAATTTCGAAGTACTAAAGCATCCGGTACTTTGGATGGGGTTTGTTAGGCCCAATAGATCTATCTTTAGGATTCGCGTCAATTAGGGTGTCTGTTCCCTAATTCTTAGATTACCAGACTAAATAAAAAGGGGCATATTCGATTTCGATAATTCAACCATAGAATGTAGTTTCACGTACTTGTGTCTATTTTGTAAATCATTTATAAAAATTGCGCATGTATTCTCAGCCCAAAAATATAAAGGGTAAAAAGGCAAATGAAACTCACCATACTGTATTTTGTAGTAAAAATACATATAACATCATTGAACAAGTGTAAGGTTGGCCTTGGATTCACGAACCTAAATTATTTATATATAATTATGTATTTGTCAATATTTGTCTAATACATTAAGTTAAGTCATAGTGTACCACAATCCTAATGCTCGAGTCTAGTATGCAAAGGTCGACAAAAATTAGTTTAACTCCAAATGATTTCAAAACTTTATAAATGTTTTATTATATAATTTAAATATCGTCGTTTTATATTTTTAAAATATTTTTTTTTAAAGATTTAATAAAGTAAATAATATAATTCGTTTATAAATAAAATTTTATATTAAAATATACTTTTATATATCTTAAGTAATAAAACTTATAAAGTTCATTTAATATCATAAAAATACTGCGATAGATTCTATTAAGGTAGTTATATAATTTGTATTACATTTCTAGTTAATAATATAGTATTAGTATTGATAATAATAATAAGTAACAGTCGTGTTATTTTGGAATAATAACAATTTGATAAAAAAAATTAAGACAACGATATTAACGACGATAATAATCATTTTTACGAAATTTTAATTGACTATAACTTTTAATCCGTCCATCAAATCTATTTGGCATCTAAAGGAAAAGTTCTTAATTTTTTTCTAGCTTTTTAAGGACATGCAAATCTTATATCTTCCTTCAACTATAATATAACAACCTTTAAGATTCGGCATAACCTATCTAAGGGCACTATCAAATTTACAAGCATGCATAATCCTATTTTCTCGAGCACTAGTCAGGGATACACTATTAGTATGTAAAAATTAAATTAGGAGTACTCACGTATCAATATTGAGGTTCAATATTGTAGGAAAGGTGCGTAGACGCAATGGAGGTGACAAACACTAGTTTAACCTCACAAGCATACCCATGAACAATACCCATCACCTCCATAACCATAACTCATAATTTCCTTAGCTCTATCCCGCTCATAAAACCCGTTTTGAAATAACTCGCCCATGACCTCGTCGTAGTATTTTATGTATAATAATACTAATAATAATAATAATAATAACACTAACAATAATAATAATAAATATAATTATAGAGAGAGTGTGAGAGATAGATAGTTAGAAAACAATTATGATCGATCCTATATATATAGATTTATAAATAATATAATAATATAATATAATATTAATAAAAATTAAAAACATGTTGCATAGTGAGCCGCCACCAAAATATGTCGGCACAAGATTACACGTTTCGTGTAGATAGGTACACGATTCGTGTATGGTGTCTTCATGAAAGTTGTAGATTTTTGAGTTACGGTCGTTTGGACACCGGAATCACCCTTTTTCGAGTCAGTATGATTTAGTTATGATTTTTCTCGTGCAAGTGCGCAGGTTTAGTGATTTCCAACATTTTAACTTTCAATCTTGTGATGAAATGTTGTAGTCTTTTGGTGCTCATTAGAAATCTTTATTTTATATTTATTTTTATTTTTATATCATTGAAAATCCATAAAAATATTTTATAATCAAATTCTATTATATCGAAAAAAAAAAATGTTTGTACTAAATTGAATAAATATAATTTAGTTTTCCAGAATTAGTTATATTCAAAATCATTCTTTAAAAGGTTTCATCTATATCGTAAAACGTCTTCAATATTAAGAAAACTAAATAATTAACCTACCAAGTGACACAAGTCAATCATTGCAAGGTACGCTTTTGATAATTAAACGAGACTCTCCGCTAACCTCTGTCTAATCCTCAATAATAACACTTTTGTTCTTACATGGAATCACTTTACTAAATATTCCGAATACCGTTAAAAGTAAGAGTTTTCTAATTCAAGTGGACCTCATAACAAAGACTCGTAATTATAATTCAATGTACCTGATAAATCAATCACTTGATATTATCTTTTAATCTCATTGATAAACTTACATCGAACAAATACGTTCAAGTAAAGTATTATTCACTAACTACTGTGATAGCATTTCTATGTTCATAAAATAGATCTCGTAGCTTATATTCATATCAACTAATTCGTTCAATGCTTTCAAGTCACATAATAATCTCATAATCTATTTTTGTATCACCAAGCTCTTAAATGTTTTATCAATATTTCTTAGCTTAAAAAAAATACACATATGTACATACACATACATTTCTATTTACACATTTTTGTTCGTGAATCGTCAGACATGGTCAAAGGGTAATTGATTACATGAATATAGTTTTCAAACTTTTCGAGACTCAACATTACAGATTTTGCTTATCGTGTCGGATACATATAAAGATTAAAGTTTAAATTTGATCGGAAATTTCCGGGTCACTACAGTATTGGTGATTCTTATCACCGTTTTCCTCCCACTTTCTTTTGACTTGCTTCACATTGGCCTCTTCAGCAGTCTGTTCTTTAATTCTTTCTTCAATTTGGTTCACGAGTTTGTGAGCCATTCTACATGCCTGTTGTATGGAGGCGGGCTCGTGTGAACTTATATCTTCTTGGATTCTTTCCGGTAATCCTTTTACAAACGCGTCGATCTTCTCTTCCTCATCTTCGAATGCTCCCGGACACAATAGGCACAATTCTGTGAATCGTCTTTCGTACGTGGTAATATCAAATCCTTGGGTTCGTAACCCTCTAAGTTCTGTCTTGAGCTTATTGACCTCGGTTCTGGGACGGTACTTCTCGTTCATCAAGTGCTTGAATGCTGACCACGGTAGTGCGTACGCATCGTCTTGTCCCACTTGCTCTAGATAGGTATTCCACCATGTTAACGCAGAACCTGTGAAGGTATGCGTAGCGTACTTTACTTTGTCCTCTTCAGTACACTTACTTATGGCAAACACCGATTCGACCTTCTCGGTCCACCGTTTCAATCCGATCGGTCCTTCGGTTCCATCAAATTCCAAAGGTTTGCAGGCAGTGAATTCTTTGTAGGTGCATCCTACACGATTTCCTGTACTGCTAGATCCAAGGTTATTGTTGGTATGTAGCGCAGCCTGTACTGCAGCTATGTTTGAAGCTAGAAAAGTACGGAATTCCTCTTCATTCATATTCACGGTGTGTCGAGTAGTCGGTGCCATTTCCTTCAAAATAGTTAAATGGAACAAGTTAATCATACAGAATATTAAGAGTAGTTAATAGTATTTCGTAGCATAATATGAACTCATTTATAAAAGCTTTTTCTTCATATTAGCGTTTTATAAGTTTAAATTCGGGTAGTACCTACCCGTTAAGTTCATACTTAGTAGCTAATATACAATTCAACTACTACAATTCTATATGAAAAACTGATTATAATAATATTTCGCGTTCAAACTTTTATACAATATTTTACAAACTTACAATACCGCTTATTTTACATAAAGCATGAAATATAGCACACAATAGCTTTGATACAAGATAGTTGTGAAGAAAATTCTAGCTAGTACACAAGTCGTTCAGCAAAGGCAATAAAGACACGTAATTCATACGTCCAGAAACAAGTCATGCATTCTGGTTTTACTAGGACTACTTCCCATCCTTGGTCTTGTGCAACATAACCGTTATGGCCATTGATAAGACAGCGTGTTGTAACGTCATCAAAGGGACGAGGGTTACGTAATGTCCAACAGTCCCGTAATAATCTAAAAACCTCATTTCTTACCCCAATTACCGACTCCGTCACTTGTGGAAACGTTTTGTTTAATAGTTGTAGCCCGATGTTCTTGTTCTCACTTTGGTGAGAAGCGAACATTACTAATCCGTAAGCATAACATGCTTCTTTATGTTGCATGTTAGCCGCTTTTTCTAAATCACGAAGTCCAATATTCGGATATATTGAGTCAAAATAATTTCTTAACCCGTTGCGTAAAATAGCATTTGTGTTCCCCGCAATATATGCGTCAAAGTAAACACATCGTAACTTATGGGTTTCCCAATGTGATATCCCCCATCTTTCAAACGAAAGTCTCTTATAAACCAAGACATTCTTGGAACGTTCTTCGAATGTCTTACAAACTGATCTCGCCTTAAATAGTTGTGCCGAAGAATTCTGGCCGACTCTAGACAAGATTTCATCAATCATGTCTCCGGGTAGGTCTCTTAAAATATTGGGTTGTCTATCCATTTTGTGTTTTTAAACTGTAAAATAGACAAGAGTTAGATTCATAAAAAAATACTTATTAATACAAGCAATTTTTACATATATCATAAAGCATAAGAACACTATATTACATATATTACACCACACGAATACAACTATCTTATTCCGACTCGCTCGTTTCTTCTTCTTCGGTTTTGGTTCGTTTTGCCAAGTTTCTAGGGATATATGATGTTCCCCTAATACGAGCCGTCGTTGTCCACATTGGTTTAGAAAAACCTGGTGGTTTAGAGGTTCCCGGGTCATTGTTACAACTTAAGGACTTCGGGCGTTGACGATACATATAAAGTTCATCGGGGTTGGAATTAGATTTCTCTATTTATGCCCTTTCCCTTATTATTTTCTTTTGCCTTTTTAAATTCAGTTGGGGTAATTTCTATAACATCATCGGAATTCTCGTCGGAATCCGATTCATCGGAGAATTGGTAATCCTCCCAATATTTTGCTTCCTTGGCGGAAACACCGTTGACCATAATTAACCTTGGTCGGTTGGTTGAGGATTTTCTTTTACTTAACCGTTTTATTATTTCCCCCACCGGTTCTATTTCTTCATCCGGTTCCGATTCTTCTTCCGGTTCCGATTCTTCTTCCGGTTCCGACTCTTCTTCCGGTTCCGACTCTTCTTCCGGTTCCTCTTCGGGAACTTGTGAATCAGTCCACGAATCATTCCAATTTACATTTGACTCTTCATTATTATTAGGGGAGTCAATGGGACTTGTTCTAGAGGTAGGCATCTATCACATAATATCAAACGCGTTAAGAGATTAATATATCACATAATATTCACATGTTAAAAATATATAGTTTCCAACAAAATTTGTTAAGCAATCATTTTTCAAGTAAACACGGTCGAAGTCCAGACTCACTAATGCATCCTAACAAACTCGATAAGACACACTAATGCAAAATTCTGGTTCTCTAAGACCAACGCTCTGATACCAACTGAAATGTCCCGTTCTTATTGATTAAAAACGTTCCATATTAATTGATTTCGTTGCGAGGTTTTGACCTCTATATGAGACGTTTTTCAAAGACTGCATTCATTTTAAAACAAACCATAACCTTTATTTCATCAATAAAGGTTTAAAAAGCTTTACGTAGATTATCAAATAATGATAATCTAAAATATCATGTTTACACATGACCATTACATAATGGTTTACAATACAAATATGTTACAACAAAAATAAGTTTCTTGAATGCAGTTTTTTTACACAATATCATACAAGCATGGACTCCAAATCTCGTCCTTATTTAAGTATGCGACAGCGGAAGCTCTTAATAATCACCTGAGAATAAACATGCTTAAAACGTCAACAAAAATGTTGGTGAGTTATAGGTTTAACCTATATATATCAAATCGTAACAATAGACCACAAGATTTCATATTTCAATACACATCCCATACATAGAGATAAAAATCATTCATATGGTGAACACCTGGTAACCGACATTAACAAGATGCATATATAAGAATATCCCCATCATTCCGGGACACCCTTCGGATATGATATAAATTTCGAAGTACTAAAGCATCCGGTACTTTGGATGGGGCTTGTTGGGCCCGATAGATCTATCTTTAGGATTCGCGTCAATTAGGGTGTCTGTTCCCTAATTCTTAGATTACCAGACTTAATAAAAAGGGGCATATTCGATTTCGATAATTCAACCATAGAATGTAGTTTCACGTACTTGTGTCTATTTTGTAAATCATTTATAAAACCTGCATGTATTCTCATCCCAAAAATATTAGATTTTAAAAGTGGGACTATAACTCACTTTCACAGATTTTTACTTCGTCGGGAAGTAAGACTTGGCCACTGGTTGATTCACGAACCTATAACAATATATACATATATATCAAAGTATGTTCAAAATATATTTACAACACTTTTAATATATTTTGATGTTTTAAGTTTATTAAGTCAGCTGTCCTCGTTAGTAACCTACAACTAGTTGTCCACAGTTAGATGTACAGAAATAAATCGATAAATATTATCTTGAATCAATCCACGACCCAGTGTATACGTATCTCAGTATTGATCACAACTCAAACTATATATATTTTGGAATCAACCTCAACCCTGTATAGCTAACTCCAACATTCACATATAGAGTGTCTATGGTTGTTCCGAAATATATATAGATGTGTCGACATGATAGGTCGAAACATTGTATACGTGTCTATGGTATCTCAAGATTACATAATATACAATACAAGTTGATTAAGTTATGGTTGGAATAGATTTGTTACCAATTTTCACGTAGCTAAAATGAGAAAAATTATCCAATCTTGTTTTACCCATAACTTCTTCATTTTAAATCCGTTTTGAGTGAATCAAATTGCTATGGTTTCATATTGAACTCTATTTTATGAATCTAAACAGAAAAGTATAGGTTTATAGTCGGAAAAATAAGTTACAAGTCGTTTTTGTAAAGGTAGTCATTTCAGTCGAAAGAACGACGTCTAGATGACCATTTTAGAAAACATACTTCCACTTTGAGTTTAATCATAATTTTTGGATATAGTTTCATGTTCATAATAAAAATCATTTTCTCAGAATAACAACTTTTAAATCAAAGTTTATCATAGTTTTTAATTAACTAACCCAAAACAGCCCGCGGTGTTACTACGACGGCGTAAATCCGGTTTTACGGTGTTTTTCGTGTTTCCAGGTTTTAAATCATTAAGTTAGCATATCATATAGATATATAACATGTGTTTAGTTGATTTTAAAAGTCAAGTTAGAAGGATTAACTTTTGTTTGCGAACAAGTTTAGAATTAACTAAACTATGTTCTAGTGATTACAAGTTTAAACCTTCGAATAAGATAGCTTTATATGTATGAATCGAATGATGTTATGAACATCATTACTACCTTAATTTCCTTGGATAAACCTACTGGAAAAGAGAAAAATGGATCTAGCTTCAATGGATCCTTGGATGGCTCGAAGTTCTTGAAGCAGAATCATGACACGAAAACAAGTTCAAGTAAGATCATCACTTGAAATAAGATTGTTATAGTTATAGAAATTGAACCAAAGTTTGAATATGATTATTACCTTGTATTAGAATGATAACCTACTGTAAGAAACAAAAATTTCTTGAGGTTGGATGATCACCTTACAAGATTGGAAGTGAGCTAGCAAACTTGAAAGTATTCTTGATTTTATGAAACTAGAACTTTTGGAATTTATGAAGAACACTTAGAACTTGAAGATAGAACTTGAGAGAGATCAATTAGATGAAGAAAATTGAAGAATGAAAGTGTTTGTAGGTGTTTTTGGTCATTGGTGTATGGATTAGATATAAAGGATATGTAATTTTGTTTTCATGTAAATAAGTCATGAATGATTACTCATATTTTTGTAATTTTATGAGATATTTCATGCTAGTTGCCAAATGATGGTTCCCACATGTGTTAGGTGACTCACATGGGCTGCTAAGAGCTGATCATTGGAGTGTATATACCAATAGTACATACATCTAAAAGCTGTGTATTGTACGAGTACGAATACGGGTGCATACGAGTAGAATTGTTGATGAAACTGAACGAGGATGTAATTGTAAGCATTTTTGTTAAGTAGAAGTATTTTGATAAGTGTATTGAAGTCTTTCAAAAGTGTATAAATACATATTAAAACACTACATGTATATACATTTTAACTGAGTCGTTAAGTCATCGTTAATCGTTACATGTAAGTGTTGTTTTGAAACCTTTAGGTTAACGATCTTGTTAAATGTTGTTAACCCAATGTTTATAATATCAAATGAGATTTTAAATTATTATATTATCATGATATTATCATGTATGAATATCTCTTAATATGATATATATACATTAAATGTCTTTACAACGATAATCGTTACATATATGTCTCGTTTAAAAATCATTAAGTTAGTAGTCTTGTTTTTACATATGTAGTTCATTGTTAATATACTTTATGATATGTTTTCTTATCATAGTATCATGTTAACTATATATATATATCCATATATATGTCATCATATAGTTTTTACAAGTTTTAACGTTCGTGAATCACCGATCAACTTGGGTGGTCAATTGTCTATATGAAACATATTTCAATTAATCAAGTCTTAACAAGTTTGATTGTTAACATGTTGGAAACATTTAATCATGTAAATATCAATCTTAATTAATTTATATAAACATGGAAAAGTTCGGGTCACTACAGATAGAACTTGAGAGAGATCAATTAGATGAAGAAAATTGAAGAATGAAAGTGTTTGTAGGTGTTTTTGGTCGTTGGTGTATGGATTAGATATAAAGGATATGTAATTTTGTTTTCATGTAAATAAGTCATGAATGATTACTCATATTTTTGTAATTTTATGAGATATTTCATGCTAGTTGCCAAATGATGGTTCCCACATGTGTTAGGTGACTCACATGTGTAGTGACCCGAACTTTTCCATGTTTATATATATTAATTGAGATTGATATTTACATGATTAAATATTTCCAACATGTTAAGCAATCAAACTTGTTAAGACTTGATTAATTGAAATATGTTTCATATAGACAATTGACCACCCAAGTTGATCGGTGATTCACGAACGTTAAAACTTGTAAAAACTATATGATGACATATATATGGATATATATATATATATAGTTAACATGATACTATGATAAGAAAACATATCATAAAGTATATTAACAATGAACTACATATGTAAAAACAAGACTACTAACTTAATGATTTTTAAACGAGACATATATGTAACGATTATCGTTGTAAAGACATTTAATGTATATATATCATATTAAGAGATATTCATACATGATAATATCATGATAATATAATAATTTAAAATCTCATTTGATATTATAAACATTGGGTTAACAACATTTAACAAGATCGTTAACATAAAGGTTTCAAAACAACACTTACATGTAACGACTAACGATGACTTAACGACTCAGTTAAAATGTATATACATGTAGTGTTTTAATATGTATTTATACACTTTTGAAAGACTTCAATACACTTATCAAAATACTTCTACTTAACAAAAATGCTTACAATTACATCCTCGTTCAGTTTCATCAACAATTCTACTCGTATGCACCCGTATTCGTACTCGTACAATACACAGCTTTTAGATGTATGTACTATTGGTATATACACTCCAATGATCAGCTCTTAGCAGCCCATGTGAGTCACCTAACACATGTGGGAACCATCATTTGGCAACTAGCATGAAATATCTCATAAAATTACAAAAATATGAGTAATCATTCATGACTTATTTAGATGAAAACAAAATTACATATCCTTTATATCTAATCCATACACCAACGACCAAAAACACCTACAAACACTTTCATTCTTCAATTTTCTTCATCTAATTGATCTCTCTCAAGTTCTATCTTCAAGTTCTAAGTGTTCTTCATAAATTCCAAAAGTTCTAGTTTCATAAAATCAAGAATACTTTCAAGTTTGCTAGCTCACTTCCAATCTTGTAAGGTGATCATCCAACCTCAAGAAATCTTTGTTTCTTACAGTAGGTTATCATTCTAATACAAGGTAATAATCATATTCAAACTTTGGTTCAATTTCTATAACTATAACAATCTTATTTCAAGTGATGATCTTACTTGAACTTGTTTTCGTGTCATGATTCTGCTTCAAGAACTTCGAGCCATCCAAGGATCCATTGAAGCTAGATCCATTTTTCTCTTTTCCAGTAGGTTTATCCAAGGAAATTAAGGTAGTAATGATGTTCATAACATCATTCGATTCATATATATAAAGTTATCTTATTCGAAGGTTTAAACTTGTAATCACTAGAACATAGTTTAGTTAATTCTAAACTTGTTCGCAAACAAAAGTTAATCCTTCTAACTTGACTTTTAAAATCAACTAAACACATGTTCTATATCTATATGATATGCTAACTTAATGATTTAAAACCTGGAAACACGAAAAACACCGTAAAACCGGATTTACGCCGTCGTAGTAACATCGCGGGCTGTTTTGGGTTAGTTAATTAAAAACTATGATAAACTTTGATTTAAAAGTTGTTATTCTGAGAAAATGATTTTTATTATGAACATGAAACTATATCCAAAAATTATGGTTAAACTCAAAGTGGAAGTATGTTTTCTAAAATGGTCATCTAGACGTCGTTCTTTCGACTGAAATGACTACCTTTACAAAAACGACTTGTAACTTATTTTTCCGACTATAAACCTATACTTTTTCTGTTTAGATTCATAAAATAGAGTTCAATATGAAACCATAGCAATTTGATTCACTCAAAACGGATTTAAAATGAAGAAGTTATGGGTAAAACAAGATTGGATAATTTTTCTCATTTTAGCTACGTGAAAATTGGTAACAAATCTATTCCAACCATAACTTAATCAACTTGTATTGTATATTATGTAATCTTGAGATACCATAGACACGTATACAATGTTTCGACCTATCATGTCGACACATCTATATATATTTCGGAACAACCATAGACACTCTATATGTGAATGTTGGAGTTAGCTATACAGGGTTGAGGTTGATTCCAAAATATATATAGTTTGAGTTGTGATCAATACGGAGATACGTATACACTGGGTCGTGGATTGATTCAAGATAATATTTATCGATTTATTTCTGTACATCTAACTGTGGACAACTAGTTATAGGTTACTAACGAGGACAGCTGACTTAATAAACTTAAAACATCAAAATATATTAAAAGTGTTGTAAATATATTTTGAACATACTTTAATATATATGTATATATTGTTATAGGTTCGTGAATCAACAGTGGCCAAGTCTTACTTCCCGACGAAGTAAAAAATCTGTGAAAGTGAGTTATAGTCCCACTTTTAAAATCTAATATTTTTGGGATGAGAATACATGCAGGTTTTATAAATGATTTACAAAATAGACACAAGTACGTGAAACTACATTCTATGGTTGAATTATCGAAATCGAATATGCCCCTTTTTATTAAGTCTGGTAATCTAAGAATTAGGGAACAGACACCCTAATTGACGCGAATCCTAAAGATAGATCTATTGGGCCTAACAAACCCCATCCAAAGTACCGGATGCTTTAGTACTTCGAAATTTATATCATATCCGAAGGGTGTCCCGGAATAATGGGGATATTCTTATATATGCATCTTGTTATTGTCGGTTACCAGGTGTTCACCATATGAATGATTTTTATCTCTATGTATGGGATGTGTATTGAAATATGAAATCTTGTGGTCTATTGTTACGATTTGATATATATAGGTTAAACCTATAACTCACCAACATTTTTGTTGACGTTTAAAGCATGTTTATTCTCAGGTGAATACTAAGAGCTTCCGCTGTTGCATACTAAAATAAGGACAAGATTTGGAGTCCATGTTTGTATGATATTGTGTAAAAACTGCATTCAAGAAACTGATTTCGATGTAACATATTTGTATTGTAAACCATTATGTAATGGTCGTGTGTAAACAGGATATTTTAGATTATCATTATTTGATAATCTATGTAAAGCTTTTTAAACCTTTATTTATGAAGTAAAGGTTATGGTTTGTTTTAAAAATGAATGCAGTCTTTGAAAAACGTCTCATATAGAGGTCAAAACCTCGCAACGAATTCAATTAATATGGAACGTTTTTAATCAATAAGAACGGGACATTTCAGTTGGTATCCGAGCGTTGGTCTTAGAGAACCAGAAAATTTGCATTAGTGTGTCTTATCGAGTTTGTTAGGATGCATTAGTGAGTCTGGACTTCGACCGTGTTTTCTTTAAAAATGATTGCTTAACATTTTTGTTGGAAACTATATATTTTTAACATATGAATATTATGTGATATATTAATCTCTTAACGTGTTTGATATTATGTGATAGATGTCTACCTCTAGAACAAGTCCCATTGACTCACCTAATAATAATGAAGAGTCAAATGTAAATTGGAATGATTTGTGGACTGATTCACAAGTTCCCGAAGAGGAACCGGAAGAAGAGTCGGAATCGGAAGAAGAATCGGAACCGGAAGAAGAATCGGAACCGGATGAAGAAATAGAACCGGTGGGGGAAATAATAAAACGGTTAAGTAAAAGAAAATCCTCAACCAACCGACCAAAGTTAATTATGGTCAATGGTGTTTCCGCCAAGGAAGCAAAATATTGGGAGGATTACCAATTCTCCGATGAATCGGATTCCGACGAGAATTCCGATGATGTTATAGAAATTACCTCAACTGAATTTAAAAAGGCAAAAGAAAATAATAAGGGAAAGGGCATAAAAATAGAGAAATCTAATTCCAACCCCGATGAACTTTATATGTATCGTCAACCCCCGAAGTCCTTAAGTTGTAACAATGACCTGGGAACCTCTAAACCACCAGGTTTTTCTAAACCAATGTGGACAACGACGGCTCGTATTAGGGGAACATCATATATCCCTAGAAACTTGGCAAAACGAACCAAAACCGAAGAAGAAGAAACGAGCGAGTCGGAATAAGATAGTTGTATTCGTGTGGTGTAATATATGTAATATAGTGTTCTTATGCTTTATGATATATGTAAAAATTGCTTGTATTAATAAATATTTTTTTATGAATCTAACTCTTGTCTATTTTACAGTTTAAAAACACAAAATGGATAGACAACCCAATATTTTAAGAGACCTACCCGGAGACATGATTGATGAAATCTTGTCTAGAGTCGGCCAGAATTCTTCGGCACAACTATTTAAGGCGAGATCAGTTTGTAAGACATTCGAAGAACGTTCCAAGAATGTCTTGGTTTATAAGAGACTTTCGTTTGAAAGATGGGGGATATCACATTGGGAAACCCATAAGTTACGATGTGTTTACTTTGACGAATATATTGCGGGGAACCCAAATGCTATTTTACGCAACGGGTTAAGAAATTATTTTGACTCAATATATCCGAATATTGGACTTCGTGATTTAGAAAAAGCGGCTAACATGCAACATAAAGAAGCATGTTATGCTTACGGATTAGTAATGTTCGCTTCTCACCAAAGTGAGAACAAGAACATCGGGCTACAACTATTAAACAAAACGTTTCCACAAGTGACTGAGTCGGTAATTGGGGTAAGAAATGAGGTTTTTAGATTATTACGGGACTGTTAGACATTACGTAACCCTCGTCCCTTTGATGACGTTACAACACGCTGTCTTATCAACGGCCATAACGGTTATGTTGCACAAGACCAAGGATGGGAAGTAGTCCTAGTAAAACCAGAATGCATGACTTGTTTCTGGACGTATGAATTACGTGTCTTTATTGCCTTTGCTGAACGACTTGTGTACTAGCTAGAATTGTCTTCACAACTATCTTGTATCAAAGTTATTGTGTGCTATATTTCATGCTTTATGTAAAATAAGCGGTATTGTAAGTTTGTAAAATATTGTATAAAAGTTTGAACGCGAAATATTATTATAATCAGTTTTTCATATAGAATTGTAGTAGTTGAATTGTATATTAGCTACTAAGTATGAACTTAACGGGTAGGTACTACCCGAATTTAAACTTATAAAACGCTAATATGAAGAAAAAGCTTTTATAAATGAGTTCATATTATGCTACGAAATACTATTAACTACTCTTAATATTCTGTATGATTAACTTGTTCCATTTAACTATTTTGAAGGAAATGGCACCGACTACTCGACACACCGTGAATATGAATGAAGAGGAATTCCGTACTTTTCTAGCTTCAAACATAGCTGCAGTACAGGCTGCGCTACATACCAACAATAACCTTGGATCTAGCAGTACATGAAATCGTGTAGGATGCACCTACAAAGAATTCACTGCCTGCAAACCTTTGGAATTTGATGGAACCGAAGGACCGATCGGATTGAAACGGTGGACCGAGAAGGTTGAATCGGTGTTTGCCATAAGTAAGTGTACTGAAGAGGACAAAGTGAAGTACGCTACGCATACCTTCACAGGTTCTGCGTTAACATGGTGGAATACCTATCTAGAGCAAGTGGGACAAGATGATGCGTACGCACTACCGTGGTCAGCATTCAAGCACTTGATGAACGAGAAGTACCGTCCCAGAACCGAGGTCAATAAGCTCAAGACAGAACTTAGAGGGTTACGAACCCAAGGATTTGATATTACCACGTACGAAAGACGATTCACAGAATTGTGCCTATTGTGTCCGGGAGCATTCGAAGATGAGGAAGAGAAGATCAACGCGTTTGTGAAAGGATTACCGGAAAGAATCCAAGAAGATATAAGTTCACACGAGCCCGCCTCCATACAACAGGCATGTAGAATGGCTCACAAACTAGTGAACCAGATTGAAGAAAGAATTAAAGAACAGACTGCTGAAGAGGCCAATGTGAAGCAAGTCAAAAGAAAGTGGGAGGAAAACGGTGATAAGAATCACCAATACAACAACAACAGCAATTACAACAATAATCGCAACAATTATCCCAACAATCGCAACATCAATCGCAACTACAACAAACGGCCCAACAACAACAACAACAACAATAACAACAACAGCAACTACAACAATCATCCCAACAACAATAATAACCGCAACAACAACAACAATCAGAAGCAGCTATGCCAAAGGTGTGAAAAGAATCACTCGGGGTTCTGCACCAAATTTTGCAACAAGTGTAAAAGAAATGGTCATAGCGCGGCGAAGTGTGAGGTCTACGGACCAGGGGTTAATAGAACGAAAGGAACAAATGGTGTCGGAACGAGTAATGGCGGAGCAAGTAGTGTCGGAGCAAGTTATGCCAATGTAGTTTGTTATAAATGTGGAAAACCAGGCCACATTATTAGAAATTGCCCGAACCAGGAGAACACGAATGGACAAGGCCGTGGAAGAGTTTTCAATATTAATGCGGTAGAGGCACAGGAAGACCCGGAGCTTGTTACGGGTACGTTTCTTATTGACAATAAATCTGCTTACGTTTTATTTGATTCGGGTGCGGATAGAAGCTATATGAGTAGAGATTTTTGTGCTAAATTAAGTTGTCCATTGACGCCTTTGGATAGTAAATTTTTACTCGAATTAGCAAATGGTAAATTAATTTCAGCAGATAATATATGTCGGAATCGAGAAATTAAACTGGTTAGCGAAACATTTAAGATTGATTTGATACCAGTAGAGTTAGGGAGTTTTGATGTGATAATCGGTATGGACTGGTTGAAAGAAGTGAAAGCGGAGATCGTTTGTTACAAAAATGCAATTCGCATTATACGAGAAAAAGGAAAACCCTTAATGGTGTACGGAGAAAAGGGCAACACGAAGCTACATCTTATTAGTAATTTGAAGGCACAAAAACTAATAAGAAAAGGTTGCTATGCTGTTCTAGCACACGTCGAGAAAGTACAAACTGAAGAAAAGAGCATCAATGATGTTCCCATTGCAAAAGAATTTCCCGATGTATTTCCGAAAGAATTACCGGGATTACCCCCACATCGATCCGTTGAATTTCAAATAGATCTTGTACCAGGAGCTGCACCAATAGCTCATGCTCCTTACAGACTCGCACCCAGCGAGATGAAAGAACTGCAAAGCCAATTACAAGAACTTTTAGAGCGTGGTTTCATTCGACCAAGCACATCACCGTGGGGAGCTCCTGTTTTGTTTGTGAAGAAGAAAGATGGTACATTCAGGTTGTGTATCGACTACCGAGAGTTGAACAAACTTACCATCAAGAACCGCTACCCACTACCGAGAATCGATGACTTATTTGATCAACTACAAGGCTCGTCTGTTTATTCAAAGATTGACTTACGTTCCGGGTATCATCAAATGCGGGTGAAAGAAGATGATATTCCAAAGACTGCTTTCAGAACACGTTACGGTCATTACGAGTTTATGGTCATGCCGTTTGGTTTAACTAATGCACCAGCTGTGTTCATGGACCTTATGAACCGAGTGTGTGGACCATACCTTGACAAGTTTGTCATTATTTTCATTGATGACATACTTATTTACTCAAAGAATGACCAAGAACACGGTGAACATTTGAGAAAGGTGTTAGAAGTATTGAGGAAGGAAGAATTGTACGCTAAGTGTTCAAAGTGTGCATTTTGGTTGGAAGAAGTTCAATTCCTCGGTCACATAGTGAACAAAGAAGGTATTAAGGTGGATCCGACAAAGATAGAAACTGTTGAAAAGTGGGAAACCCCGAAAACTCCGAAACACATACGCCAGTTTTTAGGACTAGCTGGTTACTACAGAAGGTTCATCCAAGACTTTTCCAGAATAGCAAAACCCTTGACTGCATTAACGCATAAAGGGAAGAAATTTGAATGGAATGATGAACAAGAGAAAGCGTTTCAGTTATTGAAGAAAAAGCTAACTACGGCACCTATATTGTCATTGCCTGAAGGGAATGATGATTTTGTGATTTATTGTGATGCATCAAAGCAAGGTCTCGGTTGTGTATTAATGCAACGAACGAAGGTGATTGCTTATGCGTCTAGACAATTGAAGATTCACGAACAAAATTATACGACGCATGATTTGGAATTAGGCGCGGTTGTTTTTGCATTAAAGACTTGGAGGCACTACTTATATGGGGTCAAAAGTATTATATATACCGACCACAAAAGTCTTCAACACATATTTAATCAGAAACAACTGAATATGAGGCAGCGTAGGTGGATTGAATTATTGAATGATTACGACTTTGAGATTCGTTACCACCCGGGGAAGGCAAATGTGGTAGCCGATGCCTTGAGCAGGTAGGACAGAGAACCCATTCGAGTAAAATCTATGAATATAATGATTCATAATAACATTACTACTCAAATAAAGGAGGCGCAACAAGGAGTTTTAAAAGAGGGAAATTTAAAGGATGAAATACCCAAAGGATCGGAGAAGCATCTTAATATTCGGGAAGACGGAACCCGGTATAGGGCTGAAAGGATTTGGGTACCAAAATTTGGAGATATGAGAGAAATGGTACTTAGAGAAGCTCATAAAACCAGATACTCAATACATCCTGGAACGGGGAAGATGTACAAGGATCTTAAGAAACATTTTTGGTGGCCGGGTATGAAAGCCGATGTTGCTAAATACGTAGGAGAATGTTTGACGTGTTCTAAGGTCAAAGCTGAGCATCAGAAACCATCAGGTCTACTTCAACAACCCGAAATCCCGGAATGGAAATGGGAAAACATTACCATGGATTTCATCACTAAATTGCCAAGGACTGCAAGTGGTTTTGATACTATTTGGGTAATAGTTGATCGTCTCACCAAATCAGCACACTTCCTACCAATAAGAGAAGATGACAAGATGGAGAAGTTAGCACGACTGTATTTGAAGGAAGTCGTCTCCAGACATGGAATACCAATCTCTATTATCTCTGATAGGGATGGCAGATTTATTTCAAGATTCTGGCAGACATTACAGCAAGCATTAGGAACTCGTCTAGACATGAGTACTGCCTATCATCCACAAACTGATGGGCAGAGCGAAAGGACGATACAAACGCTTGAAGACATGCTACGAGCATGTGTTATTGATTTCGGAAACAGTTGGGATCGACATCTACCGTTAGCAGAATTTTCCTACAACAACAGCTACCATTCAAGCATTGAGATGGCGTCGTTTGAAGCACTTTATGGTAGAAAGTGCAGGTCTCCGATTTGTTGGAGTGAAGTGGGGGATAGACAGATTACGGGTCCGGAGATTATACAAGAAACTACCGAGAAGATCATCCGAATTCAACAACGGTTGAAAACCGCCCAAAGTCGACAAAAGAGCTACGCTGACATTAAAAGAAAAGATATAGAATTTGAAATTGGAGAGATGGTCATGCTTAAAGTTACACCTTGGAAAGGCGTTGTTCGATTTGGTAAACGAGGGAAATTAAATCCAAGGTATATTGGACCATTCAAGATTATTGATCGTGTCGGACCAGTAGCTTACCGACTAGAGTTACCTCAACAACTCGCGGCTGTACATAACACTTTCCACGTCTCGAATTTAAAGAAATGTTTTGCTAAAGAAGATCTCACTATTCCATTAGATGAAATCCAAATCAACGAAAAACTTCAATTCATCGAAGAACCCGTCGAAATAATGGATCGTGAGGTTAAAAGACTTAAGCAAAACAAGATACCAATTGTTAAGGTTTGATGGAATGCTCGTAGAGGACCCGAGTTCACCTGGGAGCGTGAAGATCAGATGAAGAAGAAATACCCGCATCTATTTCCAGAAGATTCGTCAACACCTTCAACAGCTTAAAATTTCGGGACGAAATTTATTTAACGAGTAGGTACTGTAGTGACCCGAACTTTTCCATGTTTATATATATTAATTGAGATTGATATTTACATGATTAAATATTTCCAACATGTTAAGCAATCAAACTTGTTAAGACTTGATTAATTGAAATATGTTTCATATAGACAATTGACCACCCAAGTTGATCGGTGATTCACGAACGTTAAAACTTGTAAAAACTATATGATGACATATATATGGATATATATATATATAGTTAACATGATACTATGATAAGAAAACATATCATAAAGTATATTAACAATGAACTACATATGTAAAAACAAGACTACTAACTTAATGATTTTTAAACGAGACATATATGTAACGATTATCGTTGTAAAGACATTTAATGTATATATATCATATTAAGAGATATTCATACATGATAATATCATGATAATATAATAATTTAAAATCTCATTTGATATTATAAACATTGGGTTAACAACATTTAACAAGATCGTTAACATAAAGGTTTCAAAACAACACTTACATGTAACGACTAACGATGACTTAACGACTCAGTTAAAATGTATATACATGTAGTGTTTTAATATGTATTTATACACTTTTGAAAGACTTCAATACACTTATCAAAATACTTCTACTTAACAAAAATGCTTACAATTACATCCTCGTTCAGTTTCATCAACAATTCTACTCGTATGCACCCGTATTCGTACTCGTACAATACACAGCTTTTAGATGTATGTACTATTGGTATATACACTCCAATGATCAGCTCTTAGCAGCCCATGTGAGTCACCTAACACATGTGGGAACCATCATTTGGCAACTAGCATGAAATATCTCATAAAATTACAAAAATATGAGTAATCATTCATGACTTATTTACATGAAAACAAAATTACATATCCTTTATATCTAATCCATACACCAACGACCAAAAACACCTACAAACACTTTCATTCTTCAATTTTCTTCATCTAATTGATCTCTCTCAAGTTCTATCTTCAAGTTCTAAGTGTTCTTCATAAATTCCAAAAGTTCTAGTTTCATAAAATCAAGAATACTTTCAAGTTTGCTAGCTCACTTCCAATCTTGTAAGGTGATCATCCAACCTCAAGAAATCTTTGTTTCTTACAGTAGGTTATCATTCTAATACAAGGTAATAATCATATTCAAACTTTGGTTCAATTTCTATAACTATAACAATCTTATTTCAAGTGATGATCTTACTTGAACTTGTTTTCGTGTCATGATTCTGCTTCAAGAACTTCGAGCCATCCAAGGATCCATTGAAGCTAGATCCATTTTTCTCTTTTCCAGTAGGTTTATCCAAGGAAATTAAGGTAGTAATGATGTTCATAACATCATTCGATTCATACATATAAAGCTATCTTATTCGAAGGTTTAAACTTGTAATCACTAGAACATAGTTTAGTTAATTCTAAACTTGTTCGCAAACAAAAGTTAATCCTTCTAACTTGACTTTTAAAATCAACTAAACACATGTTCTATATCTATATGATATGCTAACTTAATGATTTAAAACCTGGAAACACGATAAACACCGTAAAACCGGATTTACGCCGTCGTAGTAACACCGCGGGCTGTTTTGGGTTAGTTAATTAAAAACTATGATAAACTTTGATTTAAAAGTTGTTATTCTGAGAAAATGATTTTTATTATGAACATGAAACTATATCCAAAAATTATGGTTAAACTCAAAGTGGAAGTATGTTTTCTAAAATGGTCATCTAGACGTCGTTCTTTCGACTGAAATGACTACCTTTACAAAAACGACTTGTAACTTATTTTTCCGACTATAAACCTATACTTTTTCTGTTTAGATTCATAAAATAGAGTTCAATATGAAACCATAGCAATTTGATTCACTCAAAACGGATTTAAAATGAAGAAGTTATGGGTAAAACAAGATTGGATAATTTTTCTCATTTTAGCTACGTGAAAATTGGTAACAAATCTATTCCAACCATAACTTAATCAACTTGTATTGTATATTATGTAATCTTGAGATACCATAGACACGTATACAATGTTTCGACCTATCATGTCGACACATCTATATATATTTCGGAACAACCATAGACACTCTATATGTGAATGTTGGAGTTAGCTATACAGGGTTGAGGTTGATTCCAAAATATATATAGTTTGAGTTGTGATCAATACGGAGATACGTATACACTGGGTCGTGGATTGATTCAAGATAATATTTATCGATTTATTTCTGTACATCTAACTGTGGACAACTAGTTATAGGTTACTAACGAGGACAGCTGACTTAATAAACTTAAAACATCAAAATATATTAAAAGTGTTGTAAATATATTTTGAACATACTTTAATATATATGTATATATTGTTATAGGTTCGTGAATCAACAGTGGCCAAGTCTTACTTCCCGACGAAGTAAAAAATCTGTGAAAGTGAGTTATAGTCCCACTTTTAAAATCTAATATTTTTGGGATGAGAATACATGCAGGTTTTATAAATGATTTACAAAATAGACACAAGTACGTGAAACTACATTCTATGGTTGAATTATCGAAATCGAATATGCCCCTTTTTATTAAGTCTGGTAATCTAAGAATTAGGGAACAGACACCCTAATTGACGCGAATCCTAAAGATAGATCTATTGGGCCTAACAAACCCCATCCAAAGTACCGGATGCTTTAGTACTTCGAAATTTATATCATATCCGAAGGGTGTCCCGGAATAATGGGGATATTCTTATATATGCATCTTGTTATTGTCGGTTACCAGGTGTTCACCATATGAATGATTTTTATCTCTATGTATGGGATGTGTATTGAAATATGAAATCTTGTGGTCTATTGTTACGATTTGATATATATAGGTTAAACCTATAACTCACTAACATTTTTGTTGACGTTTAAAGCATGTTTATTCTCAGGTGAATATTAAGAGCTTCCGCTGTTGCATACTAAAATAAGGACAAGATTTGGAGTCCATGTTTGTATGATATTGTGTAAAAACTGCATTCAAGAAACTGATTTCGATGTAACATATTTGTATTGTAAACCATTATGTAATGGTCGTGTGTAAACAGGATATTTTAGATTATCATTATTTGATAATCTACGTAAAGCTTTTTAAACCTTTATTTATGAAGTAAAGGTTATGGTTTGTTTTAAAAATGAATGCAGTCTTTGAAAAACGTCTCATATAGAGGTCAAAACCTCGCAACGAAATCAATTAATATGGAACGTTTTTAATCAATAAGAACGGGACATTTCAACATGGGCTGCTAATAGCTGATCATTGGAGTGTATATACCAATAGTACATACATCTAAAAGCTGTGTATTGTACGAGTACGAATACGGGTGCATACGAGTAGAATTGTCGATGAAACTGAACGAGGATGTAATTGTAAGCATTTTTGTTAAGTAGAAGTATTTTGATAAGTGTATTGAAGTCTTTCAAAAGTGTATAAATACATATTAAAACACTACATGTATATACATTTTAACTGAGTCGTTAAGTCATCGTTAGTCGTTACATGTAAGTGTTGTTTTGAAACCTTTAGGTTAACGATCTTGTTAAATGTTGTTAACCCAATGTTTATAATATCAAATGAGATTTTAAATTATTATATTATCATGATATTATCGTTACATATATGTCTCGTTTCAAAATCATTAAGTTAGTAGTCTTGTTTTTACATATGTAGTTCATTGTTAATATAATTAATGATATGTTTACTTATCATAATATCATGTTAACTATATATATAACCATATATATGTCATCATATAGTTTTTTTACAAGTTTTAACGTTCGTGAATCACCGGTCAACTTGGGTGGTCAATTGTCTATATGAAACCTATTTCAATTAATCAAGTCTTAACAAGTTTGATTGCTTAACATGTTGGAAACATTTAATCATGTAAACATCAATCTCAATTAATATATATAAACATGGAAAAGTTCGGGTCACTACAGTACCTACCCGTTAAATAAATTTCATCCCGAAATTTTAAGCTGTTGAAGGTGTTGACGAATCTTCTGGAAATAGATGCGGGTATTTCTTCTTCATCTGATCTTCACGCTCCCAGGTGAACTCGGGTCCTCTGCGAGCATTCCATCGAACCTTAACAATTGGTATCTTGTTTTGCTTAAGTCTTTTAACCTCACGATCCATTATTTCGACGGGTTCTTCGATGAATTGAAGTTTTTCGTTGATTTGGATTTCATCTAACGGAATAGTGAGATCTTCTTTAGCAAAACATTTCTTCAAATTCGAGACGTGGAAAGTGTTATGTACAGCCGCGAGTTGTTGAGGTAACTCAAGTCGGTAAGCTACTGGTCCGACACGATCAATAATCTTGAATGGTCCAATATACCTTGGATTTAATTTCCCTCGTTTACCAAATCGAACAACGCCTTTCCAAGGTGCAACTTTAAGCATGACCATCTCTCCAATTTCAAATTCTATATCTTTTCTTTTAATGTCAGCGTAGCTCTTTTGTCGACTTTGGGCGGTTTTCAACCGTTGTTGAATTTGGATGATCTTCTCGGTAGTTTCTTGTATAATCTCCGGACCCGTAATCTGTCTATCCCCCACTTCACTCCAACAAATCGGAGACCTGCACTTTCTACCATAAAGTGCTTCAAACGACGCCATCTCAATGCTTGAATGGTAGCTGTTGTTGTAGGAAAATTCTGCTAACGGTAGATGTCGATCCCAACTGTTTCCGAAATCAATAACACATGCTCGTAGCATGTCTTCAAGCGTTTGTATCGTCCTTTCGCTCTGCCCATCAGTTTGTGGATGATAGGCAGTACTCATGTCTAGACGAGTTCCTAATGCTTGCTGTAATGTCTGCCAGAATCTTGAAATAAATCTGCCATCCCTATCAGAGATAATAGAGATTGGTATTCCATGTCTGGAGACGACTTCCTTCAAATACAGTCGTGCTAACTTCTCCATCTTGTCATCTTCTCTTATTGGTAGGAAGTGTGCTGATTTGGTGAGACGATCAACTATTACCCAAATAGTATCAAAACCACTTGCAGTCCTTGGCAATTTAGTGATGAAATCCATGGTAATGTTTTCCCATTTCCATTCCTGGATTTCGGGTTGTTGAAGTAGACCTGATGGTTTTTGATGCTCAGCTTTGACCTTAGAACACGTCAAACATTCTCCTACGTATTTAGCAACATCGGCTTTCATACCCGGCCACCAAAAATGTTTCTTGAGATCCTTGTACATCTTCCCCGTTCCAGGATGTATTGAGTATCTGGTTTTATGAGCTTCTCTAAGTACCATTTCTCTCATATCTCCAAATTTTGGTACCCAAATCCTTTCAGCCCTATACCGGGTTCTGTCTTCCCGAATATTAAGATGCTTCTCCGATCCTTTGGGTATTTCATCCTTTAAATTTCCCTCTTTTAAAACTCCTTGTTGCGCCTCCTTTATTTGAGTAGTAATGTTATTATGAATCATTATATTCATAGATTTTACTCGAATGGGTTCTCTATCCTTCCTGCTCAAGGCATCGGCTACCACATTTGCCTTCCCCGGGTGGTAACGAATCTCAAAATCGTAATCATTCAATAATTCAATCCACCTACGCTGCCTCATATTCAGTTGTTTCTGATTAAATATGTGTTGAAGACTTTTGTGGTCGGTATATATAATACTTTTGACCCCATATAAGTAGTGCCTCCAAGTCTTTAATGCAAAAACAACCGCGCCTAATTCCAAATCATGCGTCGTATAATTTTGTTCGTGAATCTTCAATTGTCTAGACGCATAAGCAATCACCTTCGTTCGTTGCATTAATACACAACCGAGACCTTGCTTTGATGCGTCACAATAAATCACAAAATCATCATTCCCTTCAGGCAATGACAATATAGGTGCCGTAGTTAGCTTTTTCTTCAATAACTGAAACGCTTTCTCTTGTTCATCATTCCATTCAAATTTCTTCCCTTTATGCGTTAATGCAGTCAAGGGTTTTGCTATTCTGGAAAAGTCTTGGATGAACCTTCTGTAGTAACCAGCTAGTCCTAAAAACTGGCGTATGTGTTTCGGAGTTTTCGGGGTTTCCCACTTTTCAACAGTTTCTATCTTTGCCGGATCCACCTTAATACCTTCTTTGTTCACTATGTGACCGAGGAATTGAACTTCTTCCAACCAAAATGCACACTTTGAAAACTTAGCGTACAATTCTTCCTTCCTCAATACTTCTAACACCTTTCTCAAATGTTCACCGTGTTCTTGGTCATTCTTTGAGTAAATAAGTATGTCATCAATGAAAACAATGACAAACTTGTCAAGGTATGGTCCACACACTCGGTTCATAAGGTCCATGAACACAGCTGGTGCATTAGTTAAACCAAACGGCATGACCATAAACTCGTAATGACCGTAACGTGTTCTGAAAGCAGTCTTTGGAATATCATCTTCTTTCACCCGCATTTGATGATACCCGGAACGTAAGTCAATCTTTGAATAAACAGACGAGCCTTGTAGTTGATCAAATAAGTCGTCGATTCTCGGTAGTGGGTAGCGGTTCTTGATGGTAAGTTTGTTCAACTCTCGGTAGTCGATACACAACCTGAATGTACCATCTTTCTTCTTGACAAACAAAACAGGAGCTCCCCACGGTGATGTGCTTGGTCGAATGAAACCACGCTCTAAAAGTTCTTGTAATTGGCTTTGCAGTTCTTTCATCTCGCTGGGTGCGAGTCTGTAAGGAGCACGAGCTATTGGTGCAGCTCCTGGTACAAGATCTATTTGAAATTCAACGGATCGATGTGGGGGTAATCCCGGTAATTCTTTCGGAAATACATCGGGAAATTCTTTTGCAATGGGAACATCATTGATGCTCTTTTCTTCAGTTTGTACTTTCTCGACGTGTGCTAGAACAGCATAGCAACCTTTTCTTATTAGTTTTTGTGCCTTCAAATTACTAATAAGATGTAGCTTCGTGTTGCCCTTTTCTCCGTACACCATTAAGGGTTTTCCTTTTTCTCGTATAATGCGAATTGCATTTTTGTAACAAACGATCTCCGCTTTCACTTCTTTCAACCAGTCCATACCGATTATCACATCAAAACTCCCTAACTCTACTGGTATCAAATCAATCTTAAATGTTTCGCTAACCAGTTTAATTTCTCGATTCCGACATATATTATCTGCTGAAATTAATTTACCATTTGCTAATTCGAGTAAAAATTTACTATCCAAAGGCGTCAATGGACAACTTAATTTAGCACAAAAATCTCTACTCATATAGCTTCTATACGCACCCGAATCAAATAAAACGTAAGCAGATTTATTGTCAATAAGAAACGTACCCGTAACAAGCTCCGGGTCTTCCTGTGCCTCTACCGCATTAATATTGAAAACTCTTCCACGGCCTTGTCCATTCGTGTTCTCCTGGTTCGGGCAATTTCTAATAATGTGGCCTGGTTTTCCACATTTATAACAAACTACATTGGCATAACTTGCTCCGACACTACTTGCTCCGCCATTACTCGTTCCGACACCATTTGTTCCTTTCGTTCTATTAACCCCTGGTCCGTAGACCTCACACTTCGTCGCGCTATGACCATTTCTTTTACACTTGTTGCAAAATTTGGTGCAGAACCCCGAGTGATTCTTTTCACACCTTTGGCATAGCTGCTTCTGATTGTTGTTGTTGTTGCGGTTATTATTGTGGTTGGGATGATTGTTGTAGTTGCTGTTGTTGTTGTTGTTGTTGTTGTTGTTGTTGTTGGGCCGTTTGTTGTAGTTGCGATTGATGTTGCGATTGTTGGGATAATTGTTGCGATTATTGTTGTAATTGCTGTTGTTGTTGTATTGGTGATTCTTATCACTGTTTTCCTCCCACTTTCTTTTGACTTGCTTCACATTGGCCTCTTCAGCAGTCTGTTCTTTAATTCTTTCTTCAATCTGGTTCACTAGTTTGTGAGCCATTCTACATGCCTGTTGTATGGAGGCGGGCTCGTGTGAACTTATATCTTCTTGGATTCTTTCCGGTAATCCTTTCACAAACGCGTCGATCTTCTCTTCCTCATCTTCGAATGCTCCCGGACACAATAGGCACAATTCTGTGAATCGTCTTTCATACGTGGTAATATCAAATCCTTGGGTTCGTAACCCTCTAAGTTCTGTCTTGAGCTTATTGACCTCGGTTCTGGGACGGTACTTCTCGTTCATCAAGTGCTTGAATGCTGACCACGGTAGTGCGTACGCATCGTCTTGTCCCACTTGCTCTAGATAGGTATTCCACCATGTTAACGCAGAACCTGTGAAGGTGTGCGTAGCGTACTTCACTTTGTCCTCTTCAGTACACTTACTTATGGCAAACACCGATTCGACCTTCTCGGTCCACCGTTTCAATCCGATCGGTCCTTCGGTTCCATCAAATTCCAAAGGTTTGCAGGCAGTGAATTCTTTGTAGGTGCATCCTACACGATTTCCTGTACTGCTAGATCCAAGGTTATTGTTGGTATGTAGCGCAGCCTGTACTGCGGCTATGTTTGAAGCTAGAAAAGTACGGAATTCCTCTTCATTCATATTCACGGTGTGTCGAGTAGTCGGTGCCATTTCCTTCAAAATAGTTAAATGGAACAAGTTAATCATACAGAATATTAAGAGTAGTTAATAGTATTTCGTAGTATAATATGAACTCATTTATAAAAGCTTTTTCTTCATATTAGCGTTTTATAAGTTTAAATTCGGGTAGTACCTACCCGTTAAGTTCATACTTAGTAGCTAATATACAATTCAACTACTACAATTCTATATGAAAAACTGATTGTAATAATATTTCGCGTTCAAACTTTTATACAATATTTTACAAACTTACAATACCGCTTATTTTACATAAAGCATGAAATATAGCACACAATAACTTTGATACAAGATAGTTGTGAAGACAATTCTAGCTAGTACACAAGTCGTTCAGCAAAGGCAATAAAGACACGTAATTCATACGTCCAGAAACAAGTCATGCATTCTGGTTTTACTAGGACTACTTCCCATCCTTGGTCTTGTGCAACATAACCGTTATGGCCGTTGATAAGACAGCGTGTTGTAACGTCATCAAAGGGACGAGGGTTACGTAATGTCCAACAGTCCCGTAATAATCTAAAAACCTCATTTCTTACCCCAATTACCGACTCCATCACTTGTGGAAACGTTTTGTTTAATAGTTGTAGCCCGATGTTCTTGTTCTCATTTTGGTGAGAAGCGAACATTACTAATCCGTAAGCATAACATGCTTCTTTATGTTGCATGTTAGCCGCTTTTTCTAAATCACGAAGTCCAATATTCGGATATATTGAGTCAAAATAATTTCTTAACCCGTTGCGTAAAATAGCATTTGGGTTCCCCGCAATATATGCGTCAAAGTAAACACATCGTAACTTATGGGTTTCCCAATGTGATATCCCCCATCTTTCAAACGAAAGTCTCTTATAAACCAAGACATTCTTGGAACGTTCTTCGAATGTCTTACAAACTGATCTCGCCTTAAATAGTTGTGCCGAAGAATTCTGGCCGACTCTAGACAAGATTTCATCAATCATGTCTCCGGGTAGGTCTCTTAAAATATTGGGTTGTCTATCCATTTTGTCTTTTTAAACTGTAAAATAGACAAGAGTTAGATTCATAAAAAAAATACTTATTAATACAAGCAATTTTTACATATATCATAAAGCATAAGAACACTATATTCCATATATTACACCACACGAATACAACTATCTTATTCCGACTCGCTCGTTTCTTCTTCTTCGGTTTTGGTTCGTTTTGCCAAGTTTCTAGGGATATATGATGTTCCCCTAATACGAGCCGTCGTTGTCCACATTGGTTTAGAAAAACCTGGTGGTTTAGAGGTTCCCGGGTCATTGTTACAACTTAAGGACTTCGGGGGTTGACGATACATATAAAGTTCATTGGGGTTGGAATTAGATTTCTCTATTTTTATGCCCTTTCCCTTATTATTTTCTTTTGCCTTTTTAAATTCAGTTGGGGTAATTTCTATAACATCATCGGAATTCTCGTCGGAATCCGATTCATCGGAGAATTGGTAATCCTCCCAATATTTTGCTTCCTTGGCGGAAACACCATTGACCATAATTAACTTTGGTCGGTTGGTTGAGGATTTTCTTTTACTTAACCGTTTTATTATTTCCCCCACCGGTTCTATTTCTTCATCCGGTTCCGATTCTTCTTCCGGTTCCGATTCTTCTTCCGGTTCCGACTCTTCTTCCGGTTCCTCTTCGGGAACTTGTGAATCAGTCCACAAATCATTCCAATTTACATTTGACTCTTCATTATTATTAGGTGAGTCAATGGGACTTGTTCTAGAGGTAGACATCTATCACATAATATCAAACACGTTAAGAGATTAATATATCACATAATATTCATATGTTAAAAATATATAGTTTCCAACAAAAATGTTAAGCAATCATTTTTAAAGAAAACACGGTCGAAGTCCAGACTCACTAATGCATCCTAACAAACTCGATAAGACACACTAATGCAAATTTTCTGGTTCTCTAAGACCAACGCTCGGATACCAACTGAAATGTCTCGTTCTTATTGATTAAAAACGTTCCATATTAATTGATTTCGTTGCGAGGTTTTGACCTCTATATGAGACGTTTTTCAAAGACTGCATTCATTTTTAAACAAACCATAACCTTTATTTCATCAATAAAGGTTTAAAAAGCTTTACGTAGATTATCAAATAATGATAATCTAAAATATCCTGTTTACACACGACCATTACATAATGGTTTACAATACAAATATGTTACAACAAAATAAGTTTCTTGAATGCAGTTTTTACACAATATCATACAAGCATGGACTCCAAATCTTGTCCTTATTTAAGTATGCGACAGCGGAAGCTCTTAATAATCACCTGAGAATAAACATGCTTAAAACGTCAACAAAAATGTTGGTGAGTTATAGGTTTAACCTATATATATCAAATCGTAACAATAGACCACAAGATTTCATATTTCAATACACATCCCATACATAGAGATAAAAATCATTCATATGGTGAACACCTGGTAACCGACAATAACAAGATGCATATATAAGAATATCCCCATCATTCCGGGACACCCTTCGGATATGATATATATTTCGAAGTACTAAAGCATCCGGTACTTTGGATGGGGTTTGTTAGGCCCAATAGATCTATCTTTAGGATTCGCGTCAATTAGGGTGTCTGTTCCCTAATTCTTAGATTACCAGACTTAATAAAAAGGGGCATATTCGATTTCGATAATTCAACCATAGAATGTAGTTTCACGTACTTGTGTCTATTTTGTAAATCATTTATAAAACCTGCATGTATTCTCATCCCAAAAATATTAGATTTTAAAAGTGGGACTATAACTCACTTTCACAGATTTTTACTTCGTCGGGAAGTAAGACTTGGCCACTGGTTGATTCACGAACCTATAACAATATATACATATATATCAAAGTATGTTCAAAATATATTTACAACACTTTTAATATATTTTGATGTTTTAAGTTTATTAAGTCAGCTGTCCTCGTTAGTAACCTACAACTAGTTGTCCACAGTTAGATGTACAGAAATAAATCGATAAATATTATCTTGAATCAATCCACGACCCAGTGTATACGTATCTCAGTATTGATCACAACTTAAACTATATATATTTTGGAATCAACCTCAACCCTGTATAGCTAACTCCAACATTCACATATAGAGTGTCTATGGTTGTTCCGAAATATATATAGATGTGTCGACATGATAGGTCGAAACATTGTATACGTGTCTATGGTATCTCAAGATTACATAATATATAATACAAGTTGATTAAGTTATGGTTGGAATAGATTTGTTACCAATTTTCACGTAGCTAAAATGAGAAAAATTATCCAATCTTGTTTTACCCATAACTTCTTCATTTTAAATCCGTTTTGAGTGAATCAAATTGCTATGGTTTCATATTGAACTCTATTTTATGAATCTAAACAAAAAAAGTATAGGTTTCTAGTCGGAAAAATAAGTTACAAGTCTTTTTTGTAAAGGTAGTCATTTCAGTCGAAAGAACGACGTCTAGATGACCATTTTAGAAAACATACTTCCACTTTGAGTTTAACCATAATTTTTGGATATAGTTTCATGTTCATAATAAAAATCATTTTCTCAGAATAACAACTTTTAAATCAAAGTTTATCATAGTTTTTAATTAACTAACCCAAAACAGCCCGCGGTGTTACTACGACGGCGTAAATCCGGTTTTACGGTGTTTTTCGTGTTTCCAGGTTTTAAATCATTAAGTTAGCATATCATATAGATATAGAACATGTGTTTAGTTGATTTTAAAAGTCAAGTTAGAAGGATTAACTTTTGTTTGCGAACAAGTTTAGAATTAACTAAACTATGTTCTAGTGATTACAAGTTTAAACCTTCGAATAAGATAGCTTTATATGTATGAATCGAATGATGTTATGAACATCATTACTACCTTAAGTTCCTTGGATGAACCTACTGGAAAAGAGAAAAATGGATCTAGCTTCAATGGATCCTTGGATGGCTCAAAGTTCTTGAAGCAAAATCATGACACGAAAACAAGTTCAAGTAAGATCATCACTTGAAATAAGATTGTTATAGTTATAGAAATTGAACCAAAGTTTGAATATGATTATTACCTTGTATTAGAATGATAACCTACTGTAAGAAACAAATATTTCTTGAGGTTGGATGATCACCTTACAAGATTGGAAGTGAGCTAGCAAACTTGAAAGTATTCTTGATTTTATGAAACTAGAACTTTTGGAATTTATGAAGAACACTTAGAACTTGAAGATAGAACTTGAGAGAGTTCAATTAGATGAAGAAAATTGAAGAATGAAAGTGTTTGTAGGTGTTTTTGGTCGTTGGTGTATGGATTAGATATAAAGGATATGTAATTTTGTTTTCATGTAAATAAGTCATGAATGATTACTCATATTTTTGTAATCTTATGAGATATTTCATGCTAGTTGCCAAATTATGGTTCCCACATGTGTTAGGTGACTCACATGGGCTGCTAAGAGCTGATCATTGGAGTGTATATACCAATAGTACATACATCTAAAAGCTGTGTATTGTACGAGTACGAATACGGGTGCATACGAGTAGAATTGTTGATGAAACTGAACGAGAATGTAATTGTAAGCATTTTTGTTAAGTAGAAGTATTTTGATAAGTGTATTGAAGTCTTTCAAAAGTGTATAAATACATATTAAAACACTACATGTATATACATTTTAACTGAGTCGTTAAGTCATCGTTAGTCGTTACATGTAAGTGTTGTTTTGAAACCTTTAGGTTAACGATCTTGTTAAATGTTGTTAACCCAATGTTTATAATATCAAAAGAGATTTTAAATTATTATATTATCATGATATTATGATGTACGAATATCTCTTAATATGATATATATACATTAAATGTCGTTACAACGATAAACGTTACATATATGTCTCGTTTCAAAATCATTAAGTTAGTAGTCTTGTTTTTACATATGTAGTTCATTGTTAATATAATTAATGATATGTTTACTTATCATAATATCATGTTAACTATATATATAACCATATATATGTCATCATATAGTTTTTTTACAAGTTTTAACGTTCGTGAATCACCGGTCAACTTGGGTGGTCAATTGTCTATATGAAACCTATTTCAATTAATCAAGTCTTAACAAGTTTGATTGCTTAACATGTTGGAAACATTTAATCATGTAAACATCAATCTCAATTAATATATATAAACATGGAAAAGTTCGGGTCACTACAGTGTCGACATGATAGGTCAAAACATTGTATACGTGTCTATGGTATCTCAAGATTACATAATATACAATACAAGTTGATTAAGTTATGGTTGGAATAGATTTGTTACAAATTTTCACGTAGCTAAAATGAGAAAAATTATCCAATCTTGTTTTACCCATAACTTCTTCATTTTAAATCCGTTTTGAGTGAATCAAATTTCTATGGTTTCATATTGAACTCTATTTTATGAATCTAAACAGAAAAAGTATAGGTTTATAGTCGGAAAAATAAGTTACAAGTCGTTTTTGTAAAGGTAGTCATTTCAGTCGAAAGAACGACGTCTAGATGACCATTTTAGAAAACATACTTCCACTTTGAGTTTAACCATAATTTTTGGATATAGTTTCATGTTCATAATAAAAATCATTTTCTCAGAATAACAACTTTTAAATCAAAGTTTATCATAGTTTTTAATTAACTAACCCAAAACAGCCCGCGGTGTTACTACGACGGCGTAAATCCGGTTTTACGGTGTTTTTCGTGTCTCCAGGTTTTAAATCATTAAGTTAGCATATCATATAGATATAGAACATGTGTTTAGTTGATTTTAAATGTCAAGTTAGAAGGATTAACTTTTGTTTGCGAACAAGTTTAGAATTAACTAAACTATGTTCTAGTGATTACAAGTTTAAACCTTCGAATAAGATAGCTTTATATGTATGAATTGAATGATGTTATGAACATCATTACTACCTTAAGTTCCTTGGATAACCCTACTGGAAAAGTGAAAAATGGATCTAGCTTCAACAGATCCTTGGATGGCTCGAAGTTCTTGAAGCAGAATCATGACACGAAAACAAGTTCAAGTAAGATCATCACTTGAAATAAGATTGTTATAGTTATAGAAATTGAACCAAAGTTTGAATATGATTATTACCTTGTATTAGAATGATAACCTACTGTAAGAAACAAAGATTTCTTGAGGTTGGATGATCACCTTACAAGATTGGAAGTGAGCTAGCAAACTTGAAAGTATTCTTGATTTTATGTAACTAGAACTTGTAGAATATATGAAGAACACTTAGAACTTGAAGATAGAACTTGAGAGAGATCAATTAGATGAAGAAAATTGAAGAATGAAAGTGTTTGTAGGTGTTTTTGGTCGTTGGTGTATGGATTAGATATAAAGGATATGTAATTTTGTTTTCATGTAAATAAGTCATGAATGATTACTCATATTTTTGTAATTTTATGAGATATTTCATGCTAGTTGCCAAATGATGGTTCCCACATGTGTTAGGTGACTCACATGGGCTGATAATAGCTGATCATTGGAGTGTATATACCAATAGTACATACATCTAAAAGCTGTGTATTGTACGAGTACGAATACGGGTGCATACGAGTAGAATTGTCGATGAAACTGAACGAGGATGTAATTGTAAGCATTTTTGTTAAGTAGAAGTATTTTGATAAGTGTATTGAAGTCTTTCAAAAGTGTATAAATACATATTAAAACACTACATGTATATACATTTTAACTGAGTCGTTAAGTCATCGTTAGTCGTTACATGTAAGTGTTGTTTTGAAACCTTTAGGTTAACGATCTTGTTAAATGTTGTTAACCCAATGTTTATAATATCAAATGAGATTTTAAATTATTATATTATCATGATATTATCGTTACATATATGTCTCGTTTAAAAATCATTAAGTTAGTAGTCTTGTTTTTTACATATGTAGTTCATTGTTAATATACTTAATGATATGTTTACTTATCATAGTATCATGTTAACTATATATATATCCATATATATGTCATCATATAGTTTTTACAAGTTTTAACGTTCGTGAATCACCGGTCAACTTGGGTGGTCAATTGTCTATATGAAACATATTTCAATTAATCAAGTCTTAACAAGTTTGATTGCTTAACATGTTGGAAACATTTAATCATGTAAATATCAATCTCAATTAATATATATAAACATGGAAAAGTTCGGGTCACTACAAATACCCCCATGGAAGGGGGGTATGTGTCACTTTTTGAGACTTGAGGTTTACTTGATCAAAACCTAGCGTACTGAAAGGACCCGTTCATATACATTATAAACGATTCACAATAGTTGATTACATCGCGAGGTATTTGACCTCTATATGATACATTTTACAAACATTACATTCTTTTCTAAAAGACAAATTTTCTTTACAATGAAAGTTGACGGCATGCATACCATTTCATAATACATCCAACTATAATTGGCTTAATAATAATTTTGATGAATTTCAACGACTCGAATGCAACGTCTTTCAAAATATGCCATGAATGACTCCAAGTAATATCTCTAAAATGAGCAAATGCACAGCGGAAGATTTCTTAAACACCTGAGAATAAACATGCTTTAAAGTGTCAACCAAAAGGTTGGTGAGTTCATTAGTTTGTCATAATCATTCATTTCCATTATTTTAATAGACCACAAGAATTTCATTTCCAGTTCTCATAAATATACGTCCCATGCATAGAGACAAAAATTATTCATATGGTAAATACCTGGTAACCGACATTAACAAGATGCATATAAGAATATCCCCTATCATTCCGGGAAATCCTTCGGACATGATAAAAACGAATTCGAAGTACTAAAGCATCTGGTACTTTGGATGGGGTTCGTTAGGCCCAATAGATCTATCATTAGGATTCGTGTTAATTAGTATATCGGTTTACTAATTCTTAGGTTACCAAGTAAAAGGGGCATATTCTGCTTCGATCATTCACCCATATAATATAGTTTTAATTACTTGTGTCTATTTCGTAAAACATTTATAAAAAATTGCGCATGTATTCTCAGCCCAAAAATATAAAGGGTAAAAAGGCAAATGAAACTCACATATTGTATTTCATAGTAAAAATGCATAAAACGTCATTGAACAAGTGCAAGGTTGGCCTCGGATTCACGAACCTAAATTAATTATATATATTTATATGTTGGTTAATATTTGTCTAACAATTAGGTCAGGTCATAGTGTACCACAATCCTAATGCTCGAGACTAATATGCAAAAGTCAACAAAAGTCAATTTGACTCAAAATGATTTCCAAAATTTATACATGATTATAATATATTTTAAATATCGTCGTTTTATATTTTTAAATATTTTTAAAAGATTTATTAGAGTAAATATAATTCATTTATTAATAAATAAAACTTTATAAAAAATATACTTTTATATATCTTAAGTAATAAAATTTATAAAGTTCATTTAATATCATAAAGATAATATGATAGGTATTATTAAAGTAATTTTATTACACGTAGTAAAATATGTTTGTATCGCATATTTATTTGATAAAATAATATCTATAATAATAGTAAGTAAAATTTGTATTATTTTGTAATAATATTTATTATTATTCTATTAATAAAAATATCAATATTTATAATTACTAATAATGATATTATGATAAAATGATAATTCTAATTATGATAACTTTAATATTTATGATACTTTTTAATATTAACTTTAAAATAATAATTCTATATAAAATGATAATCATAATGATATTTTATAATAACATTGAAATTTCTATTAAAATGATAATTTTTGTTAAAATGATAGTTTTAATACTAACGGTACTTTTAATAATAATAGTAATGATAAAAATAATAAGAATGATAATTTTATCTAAATCTATATCTTATAATATTTTAATTTCGTCATGATACTCATACTCATTATTTCCTAATCGTTTCGTTTAATAGCTTTTAATCGTCTTTTATATCGTGTTCATAATAATGATAATAATAGTAATCAAAATAATTAGGTGTTACTAATATTAGTTTTAATTACAATAATACTAATAATGATAATTACTATGACATTATTAACGATAATACAATAATTGTTTTAATGATAATATCATAATAATAATAATAACAATAACAATAACCATTTTTAAATAATGATATATATATTAATAATGATAATAATAATAATAATAATAATAATAATAATAATAATAATAATAATTAGATAATAATAATAATACTAATTATAACTTTAATGATAATAACGATAGTAATAAAAATAACAATTTTTAATGATAAATCCTTTTATTGATAAAGATAATAATAATAATAATAATAATAATAATAATAATAATAATAATAATAATAGTAATAATAATAATAATAATAATAATAATAATAATAATAATAATAATAATAATAATAATAATAAGATAAAACTAGAACGACGATAATAACGACGATAATAATAATCATTTTTAATAATAATACAAAAATTCGATTGACTATAACTTCAAATCCGTTCATCGAAACCATTCGATATCTAAATGACAAGTTCTTAATTTTTTTCGCTAGCTTTCCAATGACATGCATATCTTATACCTTATCTCAACCCCATACGTAACTAATTCAGGATTTAACATATCCTATCTACTGGCAATATCAAAATTACAAGCATGCATAATCCTATAATCTCGAGCACTAGTCAGGGATACACTATTAGTATGTAAAAATTAAATTATGAGTACTCACGTATCAATATTGAGATTCAATATTGCAGGAAAGGTACGTAGACACAACGGAGATGATAAACACTAGAATGACCTCACGAGCATACCCCCGAACATTACCCATAACCTCCATAGCTATAACCCATAATTTCCTTAGCTCTATCCCGCTCATAAAACCCGTTTTGAAATCGCTAGCGCATCCCCTCGTCGTAGTATTTTATGTATAATACTAATAATAATAATACTACTAAATACGATTAATAATAATAATATTAATCTTAATCATAAAATTATAATAAATAATAATAATAATAAAATAAATAAAATAAATATATACTACAGAGTAATAATATCGATAGAGAGATTGAATTGAGCGCAGAATGGATCGAGCTTTATACACAAATCCTAAAACTGACACCTCCGTGAGTGCGAAGGTTTTGTGCCTATATTCTCCGCGAGTGTGGAGGTTCCAGATCCAGCTCATTCTGTACTCATTTGAGGCTGCTGACGGTTTTATTAATAAATATATAATATATTTAATTTATATAATTAATTATATATTATATTATATTTACGTTTATGGTAAAAATATAATTTTTACTCAAATGACACGGACGTTGTTACTCGACTCATGTACCACTTTCGGTTTTTCGAACGCACTTTCGTACGTTTAGAAAACTAGCCCTTTACGTTACGCGACGTGTACCCTTAATTATAATGTTGACTTATTTATCAATAAATTACCTTATAAAAATGTAACTTATAAAATTTGAGCGTTGTGGTCATTTGCTTCTATAAATCAGTGACTCGTTGTTTGTCAAAATATATTATTTTAAATCAGGACGTTTTATGACTAAATTAAAATATATATATTTTTTTATTTAGAATTGTAAATTTGTACATAATATATGTTTGAAATATTTATCTAATGATACAATATTTAGTCTTTCAAAACCAATTATTTTTCAAAGTTCGTTTTAAAAATCGTTTAGAACAAATATTATAACTCGTAACGTTTTCATTTAAAAACTTAATTAAATACAATTCATTTAACTTTTTAAATATCAATCGCATCACTAAGCGAATGTTACTATCGTGTACTAAACTAATTTAAAAACATATATATTTAATGAACACGTTTTAATGTACGTTGCAAGTTATTCATATATCTAACAACTAATATTCCAACCTTCGTTACTTAAACATATACATTAATAAACTAGTTCTCTTATGTCGAAAAACGTTTTTACTTAAGAGAGTAAAATAATAAATAAATCATAACAGGTTTCAAGTTATTAACCTACAGTTTATTCATGGGTTGTAAGATTAGATCAAATGAATAAATGTACGTATAAAATCATCTTAACATGACAGATGGTTTTATCTTATTAAAAGTCACGAGACAATTATTGTAAAGCATAAATTGAAAATCAGACAGGAATCTCCACTAACCCTTGTCTAGTTCCCGTTAATTGACACTTTTGTTCTTTCTAATAAATCACTTTACCAATTTTTCCGAATACCGTTAAAAAGGA
Organism: Rutidosis leptorrhynchoides; assembly: GCF_046630445.1. Taxonomy (NCBI): domain Eukaryota; kingdom Viridiplantae; phylum Streptophyta; class Magnoliopsida; order Asterales; family Asteraceae; genus Rutidosis; species Rutidosis leptorrhynchoides. Next base: position 238,129,175 of record NC_092338.1, on the reverse strand, counting down.
AAGGTTTGCTAAATCAAAAGTTGTAACGACCCGGAAATTTCCGACCAAATTTAAACTCTAATATCTATATATTTCCGATACGATAAGCAAAAACCCTAATGTTGAGTCTAGAAAAATTTGAAATCTATATTTAGGTAATCAATTACCCTTTGACCATGCCCGACGATTCACGAACAATTATTTGTAAATAAATATGTATACCTATAAAAATAAATATAAATATATGTATCGAATATATTATCATTCTTAATTTATATTATTGTTGATGATTGAATTATAATTGGTACTGTTTTCCTTTTTAATCATAATCTAATTTATATATGTACGATTCTGTGATTGAGTTAGGAAAAACAAAACTATACCCGGTCACCTCACCTTTCACCATACAACACCTATCCACTTCTTTTGATTTTATGGAACACAACACATCTCCAACTAAATTTTTGTACTATCCTCTTGTTACTTTGCTAAAATTCTCGTTTATTCTTTCTTTTAAACATCCACTTGATCACGTTTGTGATTTTAATTATTATATTTATCATTTTAATCTATATATCAAATATCTCTATCTCTATATATATTCAGATACAAAATATGTAGATGAACACAACGCACTCTTCATCTATAACCACAACCCTTCCCTTGCTCCATCCTCTCCTTTTTCTACACTTCATGTTTTCTGTTTTCAGTCCCGTACAAACCAAACCCATTTACCTTATTTTTACTTCTCGCTGCTACAATCAAAAACCTTTTGCGAAAATTACTTGTTCTTCTTCTTCGGTTCAAGCACAAAAACCCGTTTGATTTCTATTTTGTAACCCACACAACACCATGAAAAACTCTATTACTTCATATTACTGTTTCTTTATCTATTTGATCAGACCCGGGATCGAGACTACCTTCACCATCGTGAACCATACCCGGCTAACACCACTTCACCACACCGGACCACCATCGAGCTTCCACCATATGCAAACCACCGTCATGTAAACACCATGCATAATCTTAAAACGAGACCACGACACCACCTACAATCGACACCTTCATCACCAAAATCATAACTCTCATCACCCTTACATATTTTTGTTATTGTATTTGTCTTCTATTGTAAACACCACACACCACAACCCAAATCCGTTGTATCATTTTCTATTTTAATCACGGAACCCATGGTCACCAAGATCACTCCCACAACCTTCGAACCTCACCAAACTAATCACCACAATCTTAGAAACTATTCCATTTTTATGTTTGATGTATTTTTGTTGTGATTAACCAAAACCGTCACCTATCACCACTAATGCTACGTCACTTGTTTTATTCCTATTTTTCCGTTACAACTTCGAACACCAAAACCGCTGCCTAGCCACCACCACCACTTTGATCCATCACCAACGGCTACCACTATACAGCCGCTGCTCCATATTCCTGTTTAGTGATTCAATAAACCCATCAACTGAAAACCTGCTGCTACTGATTTGTTGCTGCTACACCTTCTATTTCTTCATATTTCGAACACCAATGACCACCAACAAACCATAATTACTGTTATCTGTTTTATCGACAACTGCAAGTACCCACCGAACAAAACCCACGTCATGACTACTACTAATCGAAGGGTCATAACCCAAATTAACTTATTCGACTGCCTGCTATGGTGTTCCTGTTAAAAGATCGATTCAGCCTAACCAAAACCGAATATCATTGCTATTTGTTCTTCCTTCTCTTTCAGTCGTTAATGATGAAGATGAAACTTATAATTGATGATGAGGAGTTCGATGCTAATCATGATTGAGAGAAGATGATTACAAGAGTTAAAGTCGATGTGTTAATATTCTGTTGTTTCCTTTTCGTTTGTGGCCGACAGAAACTTTCTTGTGACCTAACAAATCGATGACTAATTTAATGTCTAGTTAAATTGGCCGTTTATGTTTATAAACTTTATGATTGGGTCGTGTTTGTATATGAGTTTGGACTACCATACTCTATTTCCAAATGGCCCGTGAACATAATTAAAAGAATACAAGCATTGGGCTTTTAATTTATGATGGGCCGTGTTATATTGATTGGTGAACGGGTTTTATGAAATTTAACAAGGAGAAGAACTTAGGAAAGAAAGATTCGGGTTTTATTCAAACGGGTGTTGTATAATGAAGAAAAACTGATATGGTTCCACGGTCATGGAGTGTTGTGTTTGAGCGAGGGGTCTTGGGTTCGAGTCCCGTCATTGACAATTCTTTTTAAAGGAGATTTTAAAAAGGGTATACTTATTTATATCTTTTTATTACTATTATTATTATTATTATTATTATTATTATTATTATTATTATCACATTAACAACATTATCATTATAAAAATAATGATTATTATTATTATGACTATTAAAATTATTATTTCTAAAACTATCATTATTATTATTAAAATTATCATTTTTATTATTAAACTTATCATTTTTATTAAAAAAAAAACTACTATTATTATTAAAATTATCTATCTTAAGATTAACATAAGTATATTACCATCTTTATTTATTGAAAATAGTCAAAACGAATATATGTAATTAAATAATGAAACTTATAAGTTGTTAATAAAAAAAAAATTGATATAACTAATAAATTTATAAATATATTTATTTGTTGATTACAATTATGTGTGTTAATATATATAAATGATATAGGTTCGTGAATCCGAGGCCAACCCTATACTTGTTCAATGATGTTATATGTATTTTTACTACAAAATACATTAGGTGAGTATATAGTCCCTTTTTAAACTTTAAATATTTTGGGCTGAGAATACATGCGCTGTTTTTATAAATGATTTACGTTATGATACAAGTGATTAAAAATGATATTCTGCGGATTGATGTGCTAGGTAATTTAGTTATATGTTATAATAGCATGTAAGCGCGAATCCTAAAGATAGATCTATCGGGTTTAACACCCCCATCCAGTAGGCTGCACTAGACATAAGAACTAGTGGGCGGATGTTTAGTACTTCGAGGATTATTTATACACTTGCGAGTGTACATATCCATCTTTGCGAAGATGACTTATTATATTATTGTTAAGGTTGGTTACTGAGGCCTCAACATAAGCAGAATGATTTTATACACTTGCGAGTGTATTATGTTTATAATTATGAAATCTTGTGGTCCATAGTTATAACGCTGCTAGCATCAAACCTATATATCTCACCAACTTTATGTTGACATTTTAAAGCATGTTATTCTCAGGTACGAAATAAGTCTTCCGCTGTGCATAAGCCCATATTAAGGACATTACTTGGATTCGATCATCGCAATGGGACCAACTGTTGAAGATTCCGTCCGGGAGGATTAGTCGCGGACGTTTCAGTTGGTATCAGAGCGTTGGTCCTAGTGAACCAGGTCTTACATTAGTGTGTCTAACTGATAAGATGTTAGGATACATTAGTGAGTCTGGACTTCGACCGTGTTTGTATGTCAAAAAGTTTTGCTTATCATTCTAGTCGGAAATCATCTGCTTATCATCTTTAAGGAATTGCCTGCTTATCACTCATAAGTCTAGACACGTCTTACTGCAATTACTGCATCGATAGTGTATAGACAAAATTCATATCTTAGCGTATCTGATAATTCATATCTTAGCGCATCTGTAGACTTGCCTAACAAATGCCGTAGGTTTCTCGGTAGTCTACGAAATCCCTAGTATTATACATAGATATTCTATATAGTTAGAATATCATCCCACATCCGAAAATCATTTCACATCCAAGATCCTTTCCATTCACCAAATTGTTCCCTTGGCGATGAACCAGAATCACTTACCGGCGAACTTGTTCGAAAAACCATTTTCTCTTCTCTTTTCTGAGTATCTCATCACGATTACATACTATCCTATAATTTGAAATCTTATTCATTCGCTCGCTTCAACCGTCAATCATCCTGTAGTACTAGAAGGAGTTAACAAACTACGTGCTCGTGTGACGACTTTGGAGAAACTGGTGCGAAGGTTACGAACACCAGCAGCATAATCAGTACCACCTTCATCGACGTCGACAGTACCCTTATCATCCCTAAACCATAACCGCGCCGTAACTCTCAACATCACAATCTGTACCTCGAATATCAACATCACACGCCTCAATATTACCATCTGTATTTATAGTATGATTTTCGTTCTACATATCGTTTTACATCGATTAATTTCGTTCTACGTATTGTTCTACCTCATTTACCTTCGTTCGACATGGCAATTATGTAATCTCTAATGTTTTAGAGATCATGTAATCAAGTGCCAATAATAAATCAAATGAGTATAATATTCTATTGACTCATTAAATTCATAATTACATCCGAAGAAAATATATATGCAAGTATATTTTCATAAAGATTGTAATTAAAACTTCTTTCGTACAAACTATTAATGATGAGAATATTTTAATGGATGGGTAGTACCCGAGGAATATTTAGAATTCACATTAATAAGTTACACTGAACATTCTTCGAATCTGATTCAACGATCATTTACTATCCTACTTACAATCACCAATAAAGGTATCCGTTCACCTCAAATTAACCATTTTCATTTAAATTTCATATTTGGATTTTTACCTATTCGAATCCAACAAGTGGCATAACGAAGAAATCATTGGACAAAATAAAATTTGTTAGAAACAAACGGATTAACTAATTGAAATTTGGTTAGGATTCCACGCTAACTGTTCCGGCTAACTGTTCCCAGCTAACTGATTAACATTTAATTTATCGCAATTTACATTCTCGCAATTTTATTTATCGTCATTTAATTTCTGTTATTTACTTTTACGCACTATAAATAACGGGACACGTATGCAAGGTTTCGACTTATCATATTAACCCATCTATATATATATTTTGGAACAACCGTAGACACTCTATATGTGAAGGTGGGAGTTGGCTATACAGGGTCGGAGTTGATTCCAAAATATATATATACTTTGAGTTGTGATCGACACCGAGACCGGTACACGGGTCACGATACGTATTATTTAATTCGAATATTATATATTAAATTATATATGAATCATTGAACCATCGGACTATTGAACTGCTAACTTTGGACAATTAAAATGAATTAAATTAAAAGATTGATTATAACATATGAAACTAAATAATTCTTCAAGCTTGCCACTTGATTTCATCCTAAACTTCACTTGTATCTCGACAATTACAAATCGCGTTCAAATCTTTTCATGATTCTTGAAAACACCTCGATCGAGAAGTTGAACTCGCCGCACCTCGTCTACGGAAGAAAGATTTATGCATACAGTTATACATCTGAAAAACTCTCGAACCTAAATTCTTAGTTTAACACGTACCCGTGATGAATCCTTTGCCATTTATTAGCAAAAACAACCCTACAATTCCTTTTCAAGAAGCTAATTTTGTCACAACACCACTTCGACTTCTCAGTGAGACTACTCCTATTATAATCTCGATATTTATACGTTGTCTTTTCGCTGTCGTTATCGGAGAACTTTTTATATTCCACGATATCATCATCAGATGTACCAGCAACTCGTTATCTCTTTGGCGAAATCCGCAATCAGTATTTTGAAAATCTCGTAGAAATTCTCCAAGCTATATCGAAAACGTCTATCCCTAAGAATTTCATACTCCGAATGTGAAGTTTTTGAAAAACACACTGAACTGCGAAGTAGTTCTTGAAATGCTGATGAAGCAGCAAAAACTGTAAACGACCTTAACAGTCAAAAGTTTACGATGAAGTAAAGTATGTTGGAAAAGCTCAGAAAAAGAGAAGGGTTGAAATTGGAAAACGGGTTGAGCAAAGTATGAAGGAAACCGTGAACAAATTATGAAAACTAAACTCAACTTCAAAGGATTCAAATGATTCAGTGCCTGCTGAAATCGTTAGTAAGAACCCTACTCGATATTCTAAACCTTTCCGGTTGATATTCTACATCATCATCTTACCTTAGATATTATAAGATATCTTCATATATTCCGTTATACATATTCTGCGTATTTCTGGAGATATTTTCACAACTATCTTTATCTAAAAACATTTACCACTCCGTAACATCTGCGTTACAACATAAAAGAAACTGTGTTAGTTTCTAAGTTCTAAAATCTTCGAGTTTAAATATGAATGTTTTGAAGTAGTGTTGGGAACTGATGCATGAATTAGTATAATATAATGAAACTTGATCAACTTCATTATATTACAGTAAGTCATGTTAAGTTTCTAATGGAATGTGATGATTCACAGTACCATCATCATGTGCCATGTTACACGGCTCTTACATTCTATCCAATCTTTAAACATATAAAGAACATATCATCTTGATAGTTCTATCTATCCGAATATTCTGGAAATTTGACAAATCAAAAAATCGTGCCATTTCCATTTCTTTCTGAGGGCATTAGCTATGCTCATTCCAAATTTCATACTTACGAATTCCAGACCATTACGGGAAGAAGAAACGAAAGGACAAAAACCCAAAATAGAAATTGGAGTATAAATCACAGCAAATAGGAGAGTATTAGCTGTGAATGACAATGATTATGGAAGATAGACGTAGGGACATCGAAGTATAAGGGAAGATATAAAACCCGATAACAAACCCGAAACTACAAACCATGCATATCAATACATATTGCCACGAAAAGGCACGGGAAGATTAAAAACACTATAACCCCAAGATAATAGTAGAAGTAAATAAAATCCTCTGGTGGAAGATGAAAGAGAAGAATGACAGATGTGAAAATTAGGAGTAAATCAAGAATCAGAATTGAATGAAGCATATTTTAAAGTATGAGTTAAGGAGAAAGAGTAGAAGATGTCGGATATGGAAATAAGGAAACGAAGGGGGTAGTTTTATAGAGAAATAACCGACAGAGAAATCAAGACAGATTTGCTGCATTTAATCAAAGGAAATCCTGTTTCCTAAATCGCCGAAAAACCAAATCTTGTTACGTAAGATTTTCTTTAAATTCCTTAAATCTCGGAAATCAATCATAACCACGTTATCGGTTAGAACAAATCCATACTTACTCATTTCACTCTTTTATGATAAGCATCACTCGTACGCTTCACATGATCGAAACGTTTTATCTATATCTCTCACTAATGATAAAAACTCCATTATCACCTCATATTCGTCATGAAAACATTCCTATTGTTATTTATGACAACCTCTACCAAATTTCGGGGACGAAATTTCTTTAACGGGTGGGTACTGTAACGACCCGGAAATTTCCGACCAAATTTAAACTCTAATATCTATATATTTCCGATACGATAAGCAAAAACCCTAATGTTGAGTCTAGAAAAATTTGAAATCTATATTTAGGTAATCAATTACCCTTTGACCATGCCCGACGATTCACGAACAATTATTTGTAAATAAATATGTATACCTATAAAAATAAATATAAATATATGTATCGAATATATTATCATTCTTAATTTATATTATTGTTGATGATTGAATTATAATTGGTACTGTTTTCCTTTTTAATCATAATCTAATTTATATATGTACGATTCTGTGATTGAGTTAGGAAAAACAAAACTATACCCGGTCACCTCACCTTTCACCATACAACACCTATCCACTTCTTTTGATTTTATGGAACACAACACATCTCCAACTAAATTTTTGTACTATCCTCTTGTTACTTTGCTAAAATTCTCGTTTATTCTTTCTTTTAAACATCCACTTGATCACGTTTGTGATTTTAATTATTATATTTATCATTTTAATCTATATATCAAATATCTCTATCTCTATATATATTCAGATACAAAATATGTAGATGAACACAACGCACTCTTCATCTATAACCACAACCCTTCCCTTGCTCCATCCTCTCCTTTTTCTACACTTCATGTTTTCTGTTTTCAGTCCCGTACAAACCAAACCCATTTACCTTATTTTTACTTCTCGCTGCTACAATCAAAAACCTTTTGCGAAAATTACTTGTTCTTCTTCTTCGGTTCAAGCACAAAAACCCGTTTGATTTCTATTTTGTAACCCACACAACACCATGAAAAACTCTATTACTTCATATTACTGTTTCTTTATCTATTTGATCAGACCCGGGATCGAGACTACCTTCACCATCGTGAACCATACCCGGCTAACACCACTTCACCACACCGGACCACCATCGAGCTTCCACCATATGCAAACCACCGTCATGTAAACACCATGCATAATCTTAAAACGAGACCACGACACCACCTACAATCGACACCTTCATCACCAAAATCATAACTCTCATCACCCTTACATATTTTTGTTATTGTATTTGTCTTCTATTGTAAACACCACACACCACAACCCAAATCCGTTGTATCATTTTCTATTTTAATCACGGAACCCATGGTCACCAAGATCACCCCCACAACCTTCGAACCTCACCAAACTAATCACCACAATCTTAGAAACTATTCCATTTTTATGTTTGATGTATTTTTGTTGTGATTAACCAAAACCGTCACCTATCACCACTAATGCTACGTCACTTGTTTTATTCCTATTTTTCCGTTACAACTTCGAACACCAAAACCGCTGCCTAGCCACCACCACCACTTTGATCCATCACCAACGGCTACCACTATACAGCCGCTGCTCCATATTCCTGTTTAGTGATTCAATAAACCCATCAACTGAAAACTTGCTGCTACTGATTTGTTGCTGCTACACCTTCTATTTCTTCATATTTCGAACACCAATGACCACCAACAAACCATAATTACTGTTATCTGTTTTATCGACAACTGCAAGTACCCACCGAACAAAACCCACGTCATGACTACTACTAATCGGAGGGTCATAACCCAAATTAACTTATTCGACTGCCTGCTATGGTGTTCCTGTTAAAAGATCGATTCAGCCTAACCAAAACCGAATATCATTGCTATTTGTTCTTCCTTCTCTTTCAGTCGTTAATGATGAAGATGAAACTTATAATTGATGACGAGGAGTTCGATGCTAATCATGATTGAGAGAAGATGATTACAAGAGTTAAAGTCGTTGTGTTAATATTCTGTTGTTTCCTTTTCGTTTGTGGCCGACAGAAACTTTCTTGTGACCTAACAAATCGATGACTAATTTAATGTCTAGTTAAATTGGCCGTTTATGTTTATAAACTTTATGATTGGGTCGTGTTTGTATATGAGTTTGGACTACCATACTCTATTTCCAAATGGCCCGTGAACATAATTAAAAGAATACAAGCATTGGGCTTTTAATTTATGATGGGCCGTGTTATATTGATTGGTGAACGGGTTTTATGAAATTTAACAAGGAGAAGAACTTAGGAAAGAAAGATTCGGGTTTTATTCAAACGGGTGTTGTATAATGAAGAAAAACTGATATGGTTCCACGGTCATGGAGTGTTGTGTTTGAGCGAGGGGTCTTGGGTTCGAGTCCCGTCATTGACAATTCTTTTTAAAGGAGATTTTAAAAAGGGTATACTTATTTATATGTTTTTATTACTATTATTATTATTATTATTATTATCACATTAACAACATTATCATTATAAAAATAATGATTATTATTATTATGACTATTAAAATTATTATTTCTAAAACTATCATTATTATTATTAAAATTATCATTTTTATTATTAAACTTATCATTTTTATTAAAAAAAAACTACTATTATTATTAAAATTATCTATCTTAAGATTAACATAAGTATATTACCATCTTTATTTATTGAAAATAGTCAAAACGAATATATGTAATTAAATAATGAAACTTATAAGTTGTTAATAAAAAAAAAATTGATATAACTAATAAATTTATAAATATATTTATTTGTTGATTACAATTATGTGTGTTAATATATATAAATGATATAGGTTCGTGAATCCGAGGCCAACCCTATACTTGTTCAATGATGTTATATGTATTTTTACTACAAAATACATTAGGTGAGTATATAGTCCCTTTTTAAACTTTAAATATTTTGGGCTGAGAATACATGCGCTGTTTTTATAAATGATTTACGTTATGACACAAGTGATTAAAAATGATATTCTGCGGATTGATGTGCTAGGTAATTTAGTTATATGTTATAATAGCATGTAAGCGCGAATCCTAAAGATAGATCTATCGGGTTTAACACCCCCATCCAGTAGGCTGCACTAGACATAAGAACTAGTGGGCGGATGTTTAGTACTTCGAGGATTATTTATACACTTGCGAGTGTACATATCCATCTTTGCGAAGATGACTTATTATATTATTGTTAAGGTTGGTTACTGAGGCCTCAACATAAGCAGAATGATTTTATACACTTGCGAGTGTATTATGTTTATAATTATGAAATCTTGTGGTCCATAGTTATAACGCTGCTAGCATCAAACCTATATATCTCACCAACTTTATGTTGACATTTTAAAGCATGTTATTCTCAGGTACGAAATAAGTCTTCCGCTGTGCATAAGCCCATATTAAGGACATTACTTGGATTCGATCATCGCAATGGGACCAACTGTTGAAGATTCCGTCCGGGAGGATTAGTCGCGGACGTTTCAAAAGTGGACCTCTCAACAGAGACTCTTAGTCATGCACCGTACCTGATAAATTAATCATTTGATATTATCTTCTAATTCCATCAATAAACATATTGAAATAAATACGTTCATGTAAAGTATTATACGTTTAATACTTTGTTAATATTTCAAGTTATAATATATACACATATACATATAATCCTATCCATTCAATTTAATGGTTCGTGAATCGTTGGAACTTAGTCGAGGTTTAAATGAATGTATAGACACAGTTTAAAATTCTTGAGATTCAACTTAACAAACTTTGCTTATCGTGTCGGAAACATATAAAGATTAAAGTTTAAATTTGGTCGGAGATTCCCGGGTCGTCACACATACTACTTCATTTTAACCTAAAAATTCTTTTCTCCCTTTCACTATTCTATCTAGGCCATCTCATATCACCATAATCATCATCAATTCATCATCAAATCAAGCTTGAATCACAGGGCTTTTTACATAATCGGATTGCTTTCGTTCTTCTCTACGCGTTCATATAAATCAATTTTTGATTAGGGTATAAACCCTAACCCTAACTTTTTGATTTTTCTTTAATTTTACTGTTTTTATATGATATTATGATAGTATGATGATTGTATGTTATTGTATTATTGATAGTATGCGTAGAAATGCTCGTTAATTCATGTTTTTGGTTTGATTGATTTGGGACAGCGGTTTGTTTGATTGGTTCTGTAAACACAACTGATATAAAAGTGAAATTAAAGTGTCTAGATGAGTTCCTCTCATCAAGACATTAATTTTAGACTCCAGATTCATGTTATTTCGATTCCCGGAACATAAGTTATGATCAAAATGGTGTTTAATTGGAATTAAAAGGTGAAAACGAATTGGTACATGTATGGTCTGACTTTCTGACCATTTTTAGAGTATTTAGATTGTACTAGTGTGTTAGGATTGATGATGGGATGAACTTTCATGTTCAGGTCATCGAAATCCGAGCCACGGATCACTCGTTATGACTAAAACACGTTTTTGAGCGGATTAAATGTAGTGACCCGAACTTTTTCATGTTTATATATATTAATTGAGATTGATATTTACATGATTAAATGTTTCCAACATGTTAAGCAATCAAACTTGTTAAGACTTGATTAATTGAAATGTGTTTCATATAGACAATTGACCACCCAAGTTGACCGGCGATTCACGAACGTTAAAACTTGTAAAAACGACATGACGATATATATATGGATATACATATGGTTAACATGAGATTATGATAAGTAAGTATCTCCATAAGTATATTAACAATGAGTTATATACATATAAACAAGACTACTAACTTAAGGATTTCGAAACGAGACATATATGTAACGATTATCGTTGTAACGACATTTAAATGTATATATATCATATTAAGATATATTAATATATCATAATATCATGATAATATAATAATTTAACATCTCATTAGATATAATAAACAATGGGTTAACAACATTAATTGAGATCGTTAACTTAAAGGTTTCAAAACAACACTTACATGTAACGACTAACGATGACTTAACGACTCAGTTAAAATGTATATACATGTAGTGTATTTAGATGTATTGAAATACTTTTGGAATACTTCAAGACATATATCAAAACACTCATACTTAACGAAAATGGCTACAGTTACTTTTCCATTCTTTTCTTTCATCAAGAATTCTAGTCGTATTCTTACCCGTATTATACACAGCTTCAAAACGTACTTACTATGAGTATATACCAATAGGAACTAGCATGGGATTCCACTCTTGATTATGTCATGTATGACTAATCAATTCTAACTTCTACCATGAGCTAGTCAACTAACTAGAACTCCTTTTAACCCCACTCACCACTCACCAATTACCATTCATCATTCACTCCATTTCACTTCCAATTCTCTTTCTAACTCTCTCTCAACACACACACACACACTATTATGAACGTATTGTTCCAGTAGTTAATCATCATCTTCATCAAAAATCACTTCAAGAATCAAGCTATAATCATCATAGGAAGAACACTTCAAGAACACTTCAAAAATCCCTTCAAGTTTACTAATTTACTTCCAAGCTTTCTAATCCATTCCAAGTAATCATCTAAGATCAAGAAACCTTTGTTATATACAGTAGGTTATCTTTCTTATTCAAGGTAATATTCATATTCAAACTTTGATTCAATTTCTATAACTATAAACTGTAACGACCCGCACTTTTTCGATCGATCTATACTTATAAGATTAATATTTACAAAAATTAAACCTTACCAACATGATAAGCAATCCAAATTGTTGAGATTTATGTTTCCGAAAAGAGATTTACACAACGTTTGACCGTCTAGTTTGACCGATGATATCACGAACTATACAATATATGATAATTATACGTTTGTGTATATATATGTATATATACATATTTAACATGATTAATGAATGTTTTAATATCTCATTTTGTATTAATAACAACAAGTTATAAGTATATTTTGAAACTACTAACTTAAGTTTTCAAAACGATAACCATACGTAACGTTATTTGACATAAATACTTATGACTTATAATGTTTATACATATATCGTATAAGTAATGTATTTAATCACTTTTAAGAACTTAAATACATAAAACCATATAAGTGTATTCACAAAAGATAGCTATATTTGAATCCTCATTCCATTTTTCACAAAATTTCTATACGTATACCTAGAGTATTTGTACTCGTATCATACCTAGCTTCTATACGTATTTACTATTGGTATATACACATCAAATCACCACCTAACCAACCCTTGTTACTACCCTTAGAGCTAGGTAATTAGAATTTGGAGGATAGCTTGACTAATTGCATAAAATTACAACTTGGAATTTTGTTTTGTCTCCCCTTGGTCACGTTTTTATAGCCCTCCCCATATCAAACTTTTGATCACCATTTTCACTTCAAAATTACTCTCTAACTCTCTTACTTGAAAGCTCTAAGAACTCCATAACAATTCAGCAAAGTTCCAAGAAGATCTAGCTTCAAAAACACTACTTAATCATCATAAGAAAACTCTTACAACAACACTTCAAGAATCCTTTCCAAGAACACAAACTTACTTCCAATCTTTCATCCACTTCTATCACCCTTTTGATTCTAGCTTTTTACTTCTCTTTTACAGCAACCTTGTCCAAGGAACTTGAGGTAGAATCTATGTTCATAACCTTATTCGATTCATATATATATAGCTATCTTATTTTGTGGTATAAAAGTTTAACAAGAAGAACATAGTTTGAATGTTTTCAAACTTGTTTGCAAACTAAATAGATCCTTCTAACTTAACTTTTAAAATACTTCAAGACCTGTAATATATCTTAAATATATGCTAATTTAATAAGGTTTAACTTGGTTTTTCAAAGAACACCTTAAAAACTGTTTTTACGACGTCGGAGTGTAACCGGGGACTGTTTTGGGTTGGATAATTAAAAACCATCTTAAACTTTGAATTGAAGGTTTATGTTCTGGAAAAATGATTTTTACTATGAATATGATAACACATAAAAATTTCATGATTTAATTCAAAGTATAAGTATTTTTAGAAAAATAATCATTTAAGGTTGTTTACATAAAGGAAAATGTTTAACTTCATAAGTTTCACTAAAGTTTCACCTATGCCGTGTGATTTTGAATACAAACTAAGGTATTTACAGTTCATAGTCTTAAAGAGGGACTCGATCCAAGGAGATGGCAAGTTGAATCAACGAAAACGGATTTGTAACGAAGAAACTATGACCGAAACAAAATTGGTTATCCTAGACTTGTTTAACTTCGGGATTAATTGGGAAAAATTAAATAAAATCACATATTTCTAAGATAACATGATATTTTATATATATGTACTTATAATTCAATTTTATATGGTTCAGGATCACCCGCAAACAACACGAGAAGATTAATCATAAGATCCCATGTTTGTACGCAACACGTCATTTGACAACACCGGTACTTTATGTACGCAACACGTCATTTGACAACACCGGTACCGTGGGTCAAGATTAATCTCGACCAATACATATACGATGGGGTTTTATTTATTTCGTTAGGGGGTTTTATTTATTTCATTGCGGGTATATTAAACATCTAAAAATGAACCATTAAAATTGAATTACTAACAACGAACTGCTAACTACGGACTAAGGAATTATTCAAAGTATTAAAAGTATAACAAGTATATATATGTGACGTTTGTTTAAAAAGAAAAGGTATTGATATATTATATATGGATAGGTTCGTGATATCAACCGGAGACCAAGTCAAATTATATATATCTTCAAGACAACAGTGAGTATATAGTCCCACTTTTAAACTCTAAATATTTCGGGATGAGAATACATGTATTTTATGTTTTACGATATGGACACAAGTAACTGAAAAATATATTCTACGTTGAGTTGTACCACTGGCATACTTCCCTGTAGCTTGGTAACTGTTATTTACAGCGGTATTGTAAACGCGAATCCTGTTGATAGATCTATCGGGCCTGACAACCCCAACCGGACTGGACGACCAGTATTCAACGGTTGCACAGTACTTCGTTTCGTGACTACACTTGGTACGGTGTAGTAAGATTTCATAATAAAGGGAATATGCGACGTGATTAAATGTTAAGTATGGTTACCAAGTGCTCAACCACTTAGAATATTTTTATTAAAACGTTTATATATGAAATCTTGTGGTCTATATATATTGCTGCCGGCATTAAACCTATATCTCACCAACTTTATGTTGACGTTTTAAACATGTCTATTCTCAGGTGATAATTAGAAGCTTCCGCTGCATCATGTTGAATCTAAGCAGGATCTTGCGTACGCATATTTGTGTCAAAAATAAGACTGCATATCCAAGAACTTGTGTTGTAAAATATGCTAGAAATCGGGTTGTTATTATCATTTGTAAAGTTTGTAAGTCGAAGATTATCGCTAAACGATAATCATCTTTATTTTGTCCAAAGCTTGTATCAAAAATAAGGATCATGGTTTGTAATGTATAATATATGCAGTTTTTCTTTTAAAAATGTCGCATATAGAGGTCAATACCTCGCAATGAAATCATACGTTATTTAACACGTTCTTATGGTTAAGGACGGGTTATGACATGTGGTATCAGAGCGGTGGTCTTAGCGAACCAGGTTTGCATTAGTGTGTCTAACTGATAAGTCGTTAGGATACATTAGTAAGTCTGGACTTTGACCGGGTTTGATTTAAAAACCATTGCTTATCATTGTTGGTTAAAATTTATATGTAAATATTATGTAGTACTAATGGGTTAGTTGTTATGTGATAGATGTCGGGCTCGAAACTTATTATCACATTCAGCGACTCCGAATCAGAATCTTCAGATGGTGTTTCAGTCATTAACCTATCCGATGACGAAAGTAGTATCTTTGGGGAAGACTCACAAATTCCGGATGAACCAACTATAGAAAAATCGGAAAGTGAACCCGAGGAAGAAAGTGAACCTGAGGAAGAAATACAGGAAATTACGAAAGAAAAATTCGATCAAGGAAAGAAACGAAAAGCTAATGAATTAGAAAATTCAAATCCCGAGTTTAGTAAGGATGATGTGGCACCAACTCCACTAGACACTACCACCCCTATTCCCGCTATTCCTATTCGTTCTATCCCGGCATCCAGTTCTTCAGTCCCACAGCCAAAATATAGGCAGATAGCCAGGATAAGCGTTAAGCGATTCTTTGAACCTAAACGTCCTAGAAAATACACCAAACGATGCGCTGCCGTATTAAACCATGGGATCATATAATGTTTTGTATAATATTATTAGTGTGGTTTGTTTAATGTTCAATGTAAGATAAGCATATGTAAAATAGTGAAGTGTGAAATGCAATAATTTTCCATGGTTAAGTATTATTTAGATGGTAGTAATTGATTCTGTACTAAGCTATTAAGTATGAACATTAACGGGTAGGAACTACCCTAGATATAATTATAAAACGCTAATAAGAAGAAAAGGCTTTTAGAGAGATCAATTAGATGAAGAAAATTGAAGAATGAAAGTGTTTGTAGGTGTTTTTGGTCGTTGGTGTATGGATTAGATATAAAGGATATGTAATTTTGTTTTCATGTAAATAAGTCATGAATGATTACTCATATTTTTGTAATTTTATGAGATATTTCATGCTAGTTGCCAAATGATGGTTCCCACATGTGTTAGGTGACTCACATGGGCTGCTAAGAGCTGATCATTGGAGTGTATATACCAATAGTACATACATCTAAAAGCTGTGTATTGTACGAGTACGAATACGGGTGCATACGAGTAGAATTGTTGATGAAACTGAACGAGGATGTAATTGTAAGCATTTTTGTTAAGTAGAAGTATTTTGATAAGTGTATTGAAGTCTTTCAAAAGTGTATAAATACATATTAAAACACTACATGTATATACATTTTAATTGAGTCGTTAAGTCATCGTTAGTCGTTACATGTAAGTGTTGTTTTGAAACCTTTAGGTTAACGATCTTGTTAAATGTTGTTAACCCAATGTTTATAATATCAAATTAGATTTTAAATTATTATATTATCATGATATTATCATGTATGAATATCTCTTAATATGATATATATACATTAAATGTCTTTACAACGATAATCGTTACATATATGTCTCGTTTCAAAATCATTAAGTTAGTAGTCTTATTGAAAGGACCGGTCCTAATCCACCCGGACGGAGTCTTCAACAGTTGGTCCCATCGCGATGGTCGACTCCAAGTAAGGTCCTTATCATGAGCAAATGCACAGCGGAAGACTTAATTCGTACCTGAGAATAACATGCTTTAAAAATGTCAACATAAAGTTGGTGAGATATATAGGTTTGATGCTAGTAGCGTTATAACTATGGACCACAAGATTTCATATATAAAAATATAATACACTCGCAAGTGTATGAAAAGCATTCCAAGCAGTGGGCACCCGGTAACTAGCCTTAACAAGAGTGTGTACCCCTGAGTCATAATAATATGTGCACCGAATCAAGTGCGTTCCGTTAAACTCGAAGTACTAAACACCCGTTCTTCTAGTTTAGTAATGACTAGAACAACATCTGGGTGGGGGTGTAAAACCCGATAGATCTATCTTTAGGATTCGCGCCTACCAGTTCATAAACCAATAGTTAAAGTTACCAAGCTAGGGGATTTTTGATTCAAACCCATGTAGAACGTAATTTTAGTCACTTGTGTCCATAACGTAAATCATTTATAAAAATAGCGCATGTATTCTCAGCCCAAAAATATTTAGAGTTAAAAAGGGGACTATATACTCACCATACTGTATTTTGTAGTAAAAATACATATAACATCATTGAACACGTATAAGGTTGGCCTCGGATTCACGAACCTATATCATTTGTATATTTATTAAAACATATAATTTAACACATAATAATAATCAACTATTTATATAATACATTACTTATTTTAAATTAGTAATATATTTATTATTTTAATTGTTATATATATCTACATATCTGTTATATAGTAAATTAAATATTTCATATATTTTAGATAACTAATTAATTTTTATTATAGAATTATTAATATAGTTAGATTATATGCATTAAATATATATTTTTATATATCTAATATTTATTTGATAAAATTATATTAATAATAATAATAGTAATAAATAAATAAAAAATGATAATATTAAGTTATACCTTTGTAGGATTTAAAAACATTTATACTGCCCAAGACGAGACTTGAACCCGCGACCTCTAGCTTACACCGCAAACTCCTAACCACTGCTCTGCTGATACTTTTCTGTTTCTATTTACAGTCTAATCTATATGACCCAGTTACTTCGGCCCAACAGAAAACAGATCTCGGTCCAAAATTGATAAAGTCCATTTATTGATTTAATGACCCAAGATTTCAACCCAATTAATAGGTTAGTCCAAGACTAAATTAGGATCAACAAAAGTCCCGATTCTTCTGTCAACATCATCACCTAACATACTCTTTTATTATTTTATTTTATATTTTTTTTTATTTTTAAAAAAAATCCTGAACTTTCGTGTTTTATCATCATCATATCGTCACTTTCATTGTAACAGGAAGCCGAAATAGCAGCTGTCTCAGATCATCGTGGTTCTCATCTTATATCATCAGTCATCTACGCGATCTATTAACCTAAAACTTATAAAGTTCGAACATCATCATCTTCTGCTTATATCGACATCATCAATTCATTTTCTTAATGGTCGGCCCACCTAGTCAAGCAAGGTTTACGGCCCACAATATATGAAAAAAAAATATCACAGCCAAGTTGATTAATTTGGTACCCCACCTCTTTTGTTCTAATTTTGTCGGCCAAAATAAAGATGGCAGCAATTATATCGTCACATCACTAATCTAGTTGTAATATTAAATATTCGATCTGTTGCATTATTAATAACTCAAAAGACATGCCATAGTTTAATCACCCATCACCAATATCATACCCTCGGTCATCAATCATCTCACGGTTAGCTTTGTTCATCGAAAAGATTTTATGGGTTTTGTGTTTTAAACAGAAAACAGATGGAGAGGGTGGTGTGGTTGTAGGGTGGATCACAAGGGTGGTTATAAGGTGGTGATTTTATGTGATTTCTGAACGAGAAGAGAAGAGAAAAGAGATAACGGGTTGCAACAGATATGGTGATGATCTGTTGGGTTTAGTTCAACCGAGAGTAGCGGTAGCAGTAGGTCGTTGGCTTGCAACAGAAAACAAGAGAAGAACGTGAGGTACTTGTGTTTATTTGAGGTTGTGAGATGTCGGTTATCAAGTTTATGGGTTGGTTGTGATTTTATGAGGGTGATGGTTAATATGGATGTTAGGTTGTTTTGGGTTTTGGGTAACGGAAACAAAAGTATAGATACAACAACAAAGTTGTTGTGATGTTCGAACCAGAAAAACAGGAAATCGTGAGTGTAGCAAAGAAATTACAACGGTTGTTGGAGGTTGTTTAGGGTAACGGTTCAAGAGGGTTTTTGTGAGATGGTGGTGGTGATCGTTATTTGTTGTTCTTGGTGGTTGTGAAGATGACCGATGATAGTCTAGTAGTGGTGATATGCAAATGAATTTGGTTATATATGCTTACGGTTGTAGAACTAGAATAGAAGGAGAGGTGGTGATCGATGGTTCTGGTGGTGATGATAGTGAAAGATGATGACTGATGGTGGTGTAGAAGGAGACGGGTTGATGGTGAGGGTTCCAAAAAAGAAAGGAAGGTGGTGATTTCGAATAATAATATAAACAAAGGGGTGTTATTGGTTGGTAGTATTTTATGATAAGTTGAATGATTTTTATATTGGATTTGAGAACACGTTTAAATAACCCAGTTGTATTGACAAGAGTATTCGGTATCAGAAAGGGATAAAAGGAAAAAAATAAAAACAGTGTATTGATTTGTACTAGCATTTGATTCAAATTGATACGAAAGTGAATTTTGTAACCAATTCAAGAGACACCAACACAGTGTGATAGTAACTTCAAACCAAACCTGTAATTCTCTATTTGTTATTGTAATTTAATAGTATGAATATCTTATCTTAATAATAATAATTTTATAAATAAAAATAAATAATAGTAATATTAACATAAAATTGATAATTTTTGTAAGTTTAACAATCAACAACAAGATGGTTATTAATACTAATAAAAATTAATTCTTATAGTAATATGATAATAACAATATTAATAATTTTTAATAATGTAACAACATATATCAAATTTTTATATATAGATATCTATTTTATGTTATACATGATATTATTAACAATACAATTATTAAGGCTGCTAATAAATATGAAAATAACAATCATAATATTAATATAACCTTTATACTTTAAATTGTGATAACATATAATAATTATAATTGTTCGTGAATCGTCGAGCACAGTCAGGGGTAATTGATAGATTTCAGACTTTCTAGACTCAACATTGAGGTTTTTGCTTATCGTGTCGGAATTATATAAAGCTTAAGGTTTAAATTTGGTTGGAAATTTCCGGGTCGTTACAGTACCCACCCGTTAAAGAAATTTCGTCCCCGAAATTTGGTAGAGGTTGTCATAAATAACAATAGGAATGTTTTCATGACGAATATGAGGTAATAATAGAGTTTTATCATTATTGGAAAATATAGATAAAACGATTCGATCATATGAAGCGCACGAGTTAAGCTATCACAAAAGAGTGAAATGAGTAAATATGAAATCGTTTTAACCGATGACGTGGTTATGATTGATTTCCGGATTTTAAGGGATTTAATGAAAATCTTTCGTAATAAGATTTGGTTCTTCGGCGGTTTAGGAAACAGGATCTCCTTTGATTTAATGCGGTAAATCTGTTGTGATTTCTTTGTCGGATATTTCACTTATAAAACTACCCCCTTCGTTTCCTTATTTCCCTATCCTCGGGTCAAGCGAGCAATGGTCCGGAATTCGTAGGTATGAAATTTAAATTGAACATAGCTAATGCTCTTAGAAGGAAATGGTAATTACACGATTTTGATTTGTCAAATTACCAGAATATTTTGGAAAAGACCAAATCAGCAAGAAATATTTTCTTGATATTTTTAGAATTTGAATAGAATGTAAGAGCTGTGTAACATGGCACATGATGATGGTACTGTGAATCATCACATTCCATTAGAAACTTAACATGACTTACTGTAATATAATGAAGTTGATCAAGTTTCATTAGATTATATTAATTCATGCATCAGTTCCCAACACTACTTCAGAACATTCCTATTTTAAACTCAAAGGTTTCAGAATTTAGAAACTACTGCAGTTTCTTTTATATTGTAACGCAGATGTTACGAAGTGATAAATGATTTCAGGTGGGAATAATATCTCCAGAAATTTGAAGAATATGCATAACAGAAGATAGGAAAATATCTTATAATCTCTAAGATAAAATGTTAATGAAGAATATCATCCGAAAAGGTTTAAAATAAGGAGTAGGGTTCTTACTATCGTTTTCAGCAGGCACTGAATCATTTGAATCCTTTGAAGTCGGGTTTAGTTTTCATGATTTGTCTACGGTCTCTTCATACTTTGCTCAATCCGTTTTCCATTTTCAACCCTTCTCTTTTTCTGAGCTTTTCCAACATGCTGTACTTCATCGTAAACTTTTGACTGTTAAGGTCGTTTATGGTTTTTGCTGCTTCATCAGCATTTCAAGAACTACTTCATAGTCCAGGGTGTTTTTCAGAAACTTCATATTCGGAGTATGAATTTCTTAGGGATAAACGTTATAGGTATAACTGAAGAAATGCTATTAGATTTTCAAAATACTAATTGCAGATTCCTCCGAAGAGATAATGAGCTGCTGATATACCTGCTGATGATGTCGTGGGATATAAAAGGTTCTCTGGTAACGATGACGGAAGAACAACGTGTATATATCGAGGTTGTAATGAGAGTAGTCTTGCTGAGAAGTCAAAGTGGAGCTGTGACAAAATTGGCTACTTGAAAAGAAATCGTATGGTTGTTTTTGCTAATGAATGATAAGGAATTCGACGGATAGGTTTTAACTATATATAGTTTCGAAAGTTTTTTTCGGATGTATAACTGTATGCATGAATCTTTCTTCCATAGGCGAGGTAAGACTGGTTCAACTTCTCGATCGAGGTGTTTTCAAGAATCATGAAAGATTTGATCGCGAATTGTAATTGTCGAGATACAAATAAGGTTTAGGATAAAATCAAGTGGCAAACTTGAAGAATTGTTTAGTTTCGTATATATATAATCAGCATTTTAATTCATTTTAATTGTCCAAAATTAACAGTCCAACAGTCCAATAGTTCAACATATTCATATATAATTTATTATATAATATTAATATGTATCGTGACCCGTGTACCGGTCTCGGTGTCGATCACAACTCAAAGTATATATATATTTTGGAATCAACTCCGACTCTGTATAGCCAACTCCCACCTTCACATATAGAGTGTCTACGGTTGTTCCGAAATATATATATAGATGGGTCGATATGATAAGTCGAAACCTTGCATACGTGTCCCGTTATTTAAAGTGCGTAAAAAGTAAATAACAGAAATTAAATGACGATAAATAAAAGTGCGAGAATATAAATTGCGATAAATTAAATGTTAATCAGTTAGCTGGGAACAGTTAGCGTGGAATCCTTAACAGATTTTCAATTAATTAATTCGTGTGTTTCTAACAATTTTTAATTTGTCCAATGTTTCTTCTTTATGCCACTTGTTAGATTCGGATAGGTAAAAATCCAAATATGAAATTTGAATGGAAATAGTTATTCTGTGATGCACGGACACGTATATCGATAATTGTAAGTAGGATAGTAAATGATCGTTGAATCAGATCCGAAGAATGTACAGTGTAACTTATTAATGTGAATTCTAAATATTCCTCGGGTACTACCCACCCGTTAAAATATTTTCATCATTAACAGTTCGTACAAAAGAATTTTTAATTACAATCTTTATGAAAATATTCTTGCATATATATTTTCGTCAGATGTAATTATGGATTTAATGAGTCAATAAGATATTAAACTCATTTGATTTATCGTTAATACCAGATTACATAATTTCTAACTTTAGAAATTACATAATCGTCATATTGAACGGAGATAATTGATGTGGAATGATATGTAAAGTGAGGATAACCAATGTAGAACGTTATGTAGAACAAAAATAATGTAGATAGAACAATACGTAGAACGGTGATTATGCTTGAGGTATAGTTTGTGACGTGGAGGTTTACGACGCAGTTGTGATTTGGGGATAATAAGGATACCGTTGATGTTGATGATGGTGGTGCTGATTATGCTGCTGGTGCTGCTGCTGATGTTTGCAACATTCGCACCATATTCTCCAAAGCCGTCACACGAGCGCGTAGTTCGTTAACTTCTGCTTGTACACCGGGATGATTGGCGGTTGGAGCGAGTGAATGAACAAGATTCGAAATATGAGATATTATGTAATCGTAACAAGATACTCTAGAAATGAGATAGAAAATGGTTTCTCGAACAGGTTCGCCGGTAAGTGCTTCAGGTTCATCACCAAGAGGGCAATTTGGTGGATGAAAGGATCTTCGATGTGGAATAATCTTCGGATCAAATGATATTCTAGCTATATAGAATATCTATATAATACTAAAGATTTCGTAGACTACAGAGGAAACTACGGCATATGTCAGGCAAGTCTACAGATGCGCTAAGATATGAATTATCAGATTCGCTAAGATTTGAATTTTGTCTATACACTATCGATGCAGTAAATGCAGTAAGACGTGTCTAGACTTATGAACGATAAACAAGCAATTCCCTAAGGATGATAAGTAGATGATTTCCGACAAGATATGATAAGCAAAACTTTTAACATGCAAACATGGTCAAAGTCCAGACTCACTAATGTATCCTAAAAACTACCAGTCAGACACACTAATGCAAGACCTGGTTCACTAAGACCAACGCTCTGATACCAACTGAAAGGACCGGTCCTAATCCACCCGGACGGAGTCTTCAACAGTTGGTCCCATCGCGATGGTCGACTCCAAGTAAGGTCCTTATCATGAGCAAATGCATAGCGGAAGACTTAATTCGTACCTGAGAATAACATGCTTTAAAAATGTCAACATAAAGTTGGTGAGATATATAGGTTTGATGCTAGCAGCGTTATAACTATGGACCACAAGATTTCATATATAAAAATATAATACACTCGCAAGTGTATGAAAAGCATTCCAAGCAGTGGGCACCCGGTAACTAGCCTTAACAAGAGTGTGTACCCCTGAGTCATAATAATATGTGCACCGAATCAAGTGCGTTCCGTTAAACTCGAAGTACTAAACACCCGTTCTTCTAGTTTAGTAATGACTAGAACAACATCTGGGTGGGGGTGTAAAACCCGATAGATCTATCTTTAGGATTCGCGCCTACCAGTTCATAAACCAATAGTTAAAGTTACCAAGCTAGGGGATTTTTGATTCAAACCCATGTAGAACGTAATTTTAGTCACTTGTGTCCATAACGTAAATCATTTATAAAAATAGCGCATGTATTCTCAGCCCAAAAATATTTAGAGTTAAAAAGGGGACTATATACTCACCATACTGTATTTTGTAGTAAAAATACATATAACATCATTGAACACGTATAAGGTTGGCCTCGGATTCACGAACCTATATCATTTGTATATTTATTAAAACATATAATTTAACACATAATAATAATCAACTATTTATATAATACATTACTTATTTTAAATTAGTAATATATTTATTATTTTAATTGTTATATATATCTACATATCTGTTATATAGTAAATTAAATATTTCATATATTTTAGATAACTAATTAATTTTTATTATAGAATTATTAATATAGTTAGATTATATGCATTAAATATATATTTTTATATATCTAATATTTATTTGATAAAATTATATTAATAATAATAATAGTAATAAATAAATAAAAAATGATAATATTAAGTTATACCTTTGTAGGATTTAAAAACATTTATACTGCCCAAGATGAGACTTGAACCCGCGACCTCTAGCTTACACCGCAAACTCCTAACCACTGCTCTGCTGATACTTTTCTGTTTCTATTTACAGTCTAATCTATATGACCCAGTTACTTCGGCCCAACAGAAAACAGATCTCGGTCCAAAATTGATAAAGTCCATTTATTGATTTAATGACCCAAGATTTCAACCCAATTAATAGGTTAGTCCAAGACTAAATTAGGATCAACAAAAGTCCCGATTCTTCTGTCAACATCATCACCTAACATACTCTTTTATTATTTTATTTTATATTTTTTTTTATTTTTAAAAAAAATCCTGAACTTTCGTGTTTTATCATCATCATATCGTCACTTTCATTGTAACAGGAAGCCGAAATAGCAGCTGTCTCAGATCATCGTGGTTCTCATCTTATATCATCAGTCATCTACGCGATCTATTAACCTAAAACTTATAAAGTTCGAACATCATCATCTTCTGCTTATATCGACATCATCAATTCATTTTCTTAATGGTCGGCCCACCTAGTCAAGCAAGGTTTACGGCCCACAATATATGAAAAAAAAATATCACAGCCAAGTTGATTAATTTGGTACCCCACCTCTTTTGTTCTAATTTTGTCGGCCAAAATAAAGATGGCAGCAATTATATCGTCACATCACTAATCTAGTTGTAATATTAAATATTCGATCTGTTGCATTATTAATAACTCAAAAGACATGCCATAGTTTAATCACCCATCACCAATATCATACCCTCGGTCATCAATCATCTCACGGTTAGCTTTGTTCATCGAAAAGATTTTATGGGTTTTGTGTTTTAAACAGAAAACAGATGGAGAGGGTGGTGTGGTTGTAGGGTGGATCACAAGGGTGGTTATAAGGTGGTGATTTTATGTGATTTCTGAACGAGAAGAGAAGAGAAAAGAGATAACGGGTTGCAACAGATATGGTGATGATCTGTTGGGTTTAGTTCAACCGAGAGTAGCGGTAGCAGTAGGTCGTTGGCTTGCAACAGAAAACAAGAGAAGAACGTGAGGTACTTGTGTTTATTTGAGGTTGTGAGATGTCGGTTATCAAGTTTATGGGTTGGTTGTGATTTTATGAGGGTGATGGTTAATATGGATGTTAGGTTGTTTTGGGTTTTGGGTAACGGAAACAAAAGTATAGATACAACAACAAAGTTGTTGTGATGTTCGAACCAGAAAAACAGGAAATCGTGAGTGTAGCAAAGAAATTACAACGGTTGTTGGAGGTTGTTTAGGGTAACGGTTCAAGAGGGTTTTTGTGAGATGGTGGTGGTGATCGTTATTTGTTGTTCTTGGTGGTTGTGAAGATGACCGATGATAGTCTAGTAGTGGTGATATGCAAATGAATTTGGTTATATATGCTTACGGTTGTAGAACTAGAATAGAAGGAGAGGTGGTGATCGATGGTTCTGGTGGTGATGATAGTGAAAGATGATGACTGATGGTGGTGTAGAAGGAGACGGGTTGATGGTGAGGGTTCCAAAAAAGAAAGGAAGGTGGTGATTTCGAATAATAATATAAACAAAGGGGTGTTATTGGTTGGTAGTATTTTATGATAAGTTGAATGATTTTTATATTGGATTTGAGAACACGTTTAAATAACCCAGTTGTATTGACAAGAGTATTCGGTATCAGAAAGGGATAAAAGGAAAAAAATAAAAACAGTGTATTGATTTGTACTAGCATTTGATTCAAATTGATACGAAAGTGAATTTTGTAACCAATTCAAGAGACACCAACACAGTGTGATAGTAACTTCAAACCAAACCTGTAATTCTCTATTTGTTATTGTAATTTAATAGTATGAATATCTTATCTTAATAATAATAATTTTATAAATAAAAATAAATAATAGTAATATTAACATAAAATTGATAATTTTTGTAAGTTTAACAATCAACAACAAGATGGTTATTAATACTAATAAAAATTAATTCTTATAGTAATATGATAATAACAATATTAATAATTTTTAATAATGTAACAACATATATCAAATTTTTATATATAGATATCTATTTTATGTTATACATGATATTATTAACAATACAATTATTAAGGCTGCTAATAAATATGAAAATAACAATCATAATATTAATATAACCTTTATACTTTAAATTGTGATAACATATAATAATTATAATTGTTCGTGAATCGTCGAGCACAGTCAGGGGTAATTGATAGATTTCAGACTTTCTAGACTCAACATTGAGGTTTTTGCTTATCGTGTCGGAATTATATAAAGCTTAAGGTTTAAATTTGGTTGGAAATTTCCGGGTCGTTACACTTATTTTTACATATGTATTTCTTTGTTAATACACTTAATAATATATTTACTTATCATTTAACATAATTAACCAAGTGTATCAATATCTTAATATGATTCATATGTACCTAGTAAGACGTTGTTATAACGATAATCGTTATATATATCGTTTTCGAGTTTCTTAAATTAATAGTCTCATTTTTATGTATATAACTCATTTTTAAAATACCTAATGAGATACATACCTATAATAAAAACATGTTAACTATATATATAACCATATATATGTCATCGTATAGTTTTTACAAGTTTTAACGTTCGTGAATCACCGGTCAACTTGGGTGGTCAATTGTCTATATGAAACATATTTCAATTAATCAAGTCTTAACAAGTTTGATTGCTTAACATGTTGGAAACATTTAATCATGTAAATATCAATCTCAATTAATATATATAAACATGGAAAAGTTCGGGTCACTACATTTTTAAAAGACAAACTTTCATTTCATTGAAAGTTGACAGACATGCATACCATTTCATAATATATCCAACTATAAATGACTTAACAATAATCTTTATGAACTCAACGACTCGAATGCAACGTCTTTTGAAATATGTCATGAATGACTCCAAGTAATATCTCTAAAATGAGCAAATGCACAGCGGAAGATTTCTTTCATACCTGAGAATAAACATGCTTTAAAGTGTCAACCAAAAGGTCGGTGAGTTCATTAGTTTAACATAAATAATCATTTCCATCATTTTAATAGACCACAAGATTTTCATTTTCAGTTCTCATAAATATACGTCCCATGCATAGAGACAAAAAAAATAATCATTCATATGGTGAACACCTGGTAACATTACAATTGGTCACATCGCGAGGTACTTGATGTGATGACCTGGAAATTTCCGACCAAATTTAAACTTAATCTTTAAATAATTACGACACGATAAGCAAAGTCTGTAATATTGAAGTCTTAAAAATTTTGAACTATGTTCATATATTCATTTACCCTTTGACAAATCCCGATGATTCACGAACCAGTGTTTGTAAATATGTGTGTATATATATATATATATATATATATATATATATATATATATATGTGTGTGTGTGTGTGTGTGTGTGTGTGTGTGTGTGTAGGTATATATTTAAATATTACTTGTGTATATATATATTGTTATATTAAATTAAATTGTTTAAAATATATAATTAATAAATGTATTTACTTAGTAAAAATTTATTATTTAAAACTGTTCTTATATATACATAAAAAGCATATTGAATAAATATGATTTTGGACCTATTCTGTAAATGTCTGTAACACTCGGTTGACATTTCTTTAGTGTTCATAATGATATAGTACATATGTATGAAGATTTAAAATGAAATTTGAAATGTAAAACGATTACGAAGATTTTAGGCTTCATGAAAATATTTTTACCTTTCTAAAATTAAGTACTAGTACTCCTTACATATAAATTGGAACAGAAAATAAATAATTATCGAATCTTTTTGATCAGGTTTCAAATAGTTAATGAGTGAAATAATTAAATACATTTAATCTAAAAATATGGGATTTTTTAGAAACACTTTTATACGTTAGCTGTTTAGCAATGGACACGATATAACCAATCGGAATAAACTGTCGGTAGAGTTTATTATTGATTCACACATTTATTTACATATTATATTTAATTATTATTTTGATTTGAGATTTCTTCTTCCTAACTACTCTTGTCTCCCACTACATCACATGTATCCATAAATATATGTAAAGTGCATATTATTAATATCAACTGTGTTTGTAGTCTATGTATCTCAATTATATTATATAACACATATATGCACCAGAGACTTATAAGAGTCATCCTCATCATCTTCCCGCACCTTACCACTTACAACCCCATCATCATCACCAAACCTTTGAACAACTCCATATTCACTGAAACTTCACAACCTTCGGTCTTCATCATCACCAACGACAACTTTCCTTCACCAAACCATCACTTTCGAACTACCATCATCATCAAACCCATTTTCTTGTTATAACTGAGACCCTATCACCACCAATCCACCATACGTACTATTTTATGTTTCTTTCAGGTTCGTCGAGCACTAAACCCACAACAAGTTAACCACCTTTGTTTCTAATTGACTCACAAAACCCGCCACCACCACCAACATAATCCTTATTCTTTTCTTTTATTTTCTTCTTCATCCTGTTACTGTGAGAAATGCTTCTACTACAGCTGCTCATTTTTGTTTGGACGAGTATACAACAACCAAAAAGACCACCATAGACACCCATAAACAACCTTCATGTACCATAACAATCACCACCATGAGCTTATTATTAGTGCCTTTTCTCACGATCAAACACACACCCACACCATCATCAACTATCGTTGGTCACCACTACCATCAAACCCACAACAAAACACGAGAACCACCTTCTTGCTCGATCACCAAATACATCACCAAACCTAAAATTTCGATTGTTACTGCTGCAAATATGTTTCTGTTTCAGCTCATAACTATCACCACCGTGAACTAACAAACCCACCATCAAACCACCATAAACCACCATGACCATCATGAACCCTCACCTTCTTGAACAACAACCATCAGACACCCACTTCTACTGTCTGGCCTGCTTCATTATTTATACCGTAACTATTTTTTTTTTTGCTGTTACTACTTCGCGATTCTATATCTATTTTATATCTATTGGTTTTACAACGTTGGGGAAATAATAATGATATTAAAAGATGATTATTATATGATTGTTGGTAATAAGTTAAATGGAAAGGTAGTGATGGTTGATGATGCGTGTGATTTGTCCCAGACAAACCCCACCCTTTACTTTCCTGTCATTTTTTTTAGGTTGCTGAACTAGTCATCCAATTTATTTGGGCCGTACTTGTCAACTTCTATTTTTGGGCCGTGATCCAAGTTAGTTAATCATTGGGCCGTGATTGTTGGGCTGCCTAATCTGATTATGCCACGAAAAACTCAACTCTATCATGTGAGGATGTGTATGCCGTGAAATGATAATGATGATGATGATAATGATATGTCGATAATCATGATGTTATGATTCTATAATGATGAGATGATGAGGGTAGTTTAAGTGAATGATGATGAAGGTTTAATATGATTTAATAATATTGTTAATATTATTATTTTCGAAGATAAAATAGATATAGATGAAGGATACGATATAGGATAATGATAATGGTTATGGAAATGATAGTGAGATGTTTATAAGATGATGATGATGACGAATGTTAATGGAAAATGATGGTAAATCGTTTCTTATGGAGTAGATCAATAAAAATGCGGGTGATAATCAGAAAGTTACTAGCAGCTAAATGGTTTAAGGGTGTTTGTGGTTAAGCGAGAGGCCTCGGGTTCGAGTCCGGGCAGTGGCGTTTTATTTTTAGAAGCTTGTTTCTTCAAAGGTTGTATTCTAAAATTTTGTTATTATTATTATTATAAAAATAATACATTTTATTACTATTATCATTAGTATTATTATTACTATCATTATTAAAATTTTTATATATTTTAGTATTATTATCATTTTTATTATTAATATTAACATTATTATTGGTATTATCATTATTATTATAAATGTAATTATTATTAATACTATTCCTATTATTAATATTATAACAAATAAACATTAATTATATAAAAATATATTTAATGCATATAACATAACTATATTAATATTTTAAAAAGTATATATAAAATAAATATACTTAATTAATTAATAAAACCTATAAATTATTAAATATAACAATTATATCACTAATAATAATATATAAATTTGTTCGAATACCATTTTATGTGTTAATATATATATTCATAAATGATATAGGTTCGTGAATCCAAGGCCAACCCCACACTTGTTCAATGTCGTCATATGTATTTTTACTACAAAATACAATATTGTGAGTTCATTTGCTCCCTTTTTACTCATTACATTTTTGGGCTGAGAATACATGCAAATACTTTATTAACTGTTTTACAATATTTATATGCGTGAGTTCATTTGATTCCCTTTTACTCTTTACATTTTTGGGACTGAGAATACATGTGCTACTTTTACAACTGCTTTATTAAATGCTTTTGAAATACATTTTGAACTGCGAATACATGAAATGTTTTTATAAATATTTGACGAGATAGACACAAGCAAAACATTCCTCGAATGAATTATTATGCAGACAGAAGTTCTGCGGATTATTATTGAATTATGTGGACATGATAATTGCCACGATTGAATTATGTGGACATGATAATTGCCACGATTGAATTATGTGGACATGATAATTGCCACCAGTTGATATGAATGTTATATATCGAGAGAATGATTTTATACACAGGTTATGTATATGTTATTTTTTTGCACGAGATATGTGTACAGTTACTAAGATTTATGAAAGATGATTTCGTACACGAGAAAGGTGTACTGTATTTAAAAGATATCGCATGTACATTACAGGTGGGTATAGGATTCGGGCCCATTTGTACCATGCAGCATTTAAATCTTGTGGTCTATCAAAATGTTGAATTTTATTGTTTTATGATAAACCTATGAACTCACCAACCTTTTGGTTGACACTTGAAAGCATGTTTATTCTCAGGTATGAAAGAAATCTTCCGCTGTTGTTTATTCTCAGGTATGAAAGAAATCTTCCGCTGTGCATTTGCTCATTGTAAAGACATTATTTGGAGTCGATCATCACAATGGAACCAGATGTTGGTGACTTCGTCCAGACGGATTGGGATGGGGTATGACATGTGGTATCAGAGCAGTGGTCTTAGCGAACCAGGTCTTTCATTAGTGTGTCTAACTGATAGTTGTTTAAATACATTAGTGAGTCTGGACTTCGACCGTGTCTACATGTCAAAAGTTTTGCTTATCATTTCGTGTCGAAAATTACCTGCTTATCATTCTTAGGGAATCATTTGCTTATCATTCTTAGTCTAGACACATATTACTGCATTGATTGCATGAATAGTATATATATGGGATTTTAGTATTCATATCTTAGCGTATCTGTTATTGTTACCTTTTCCTGACAGCTTCCGTAGATTTCTCTGTAACTTATGGGATTTTAGTATTATATATGCATATGTAAATTATGTATTGCAGGGTACTAATCTACATCTTATAATCTATTTCTTATCGAAAATCCTTCATCAGATCGTATGAGATGAATCCCTCAACCAGTTCGAATTTCCTCAGATTTCGATAACTATTCCGATAGTTATTCCGACCGCTATTCCGGTATGGATATCCACCTGAGCTCCGAAAACATGCATCACTAGAATGAATCAACCAATCATTCATCTCCAATTTAGCTGATGAGTTCGTAGTCAACTTAATCAATGGAGACAAGAAGAAGGTGATCCTTTCCATTAACCGAAATCACCTCTTGGCGAAGAACCTGAAGCACTTATCGGCGAACCTATTCGTAATACCATTTTCTCTCATTTCTGGAGTATCTCGCCACGACTATATCACAAGCCAGATTCTAAACCTTATTCATTCGCTCGTTCTTACCGACAATCATCCCGGAGTAATCGAAGAAGTCAACGAAATTCGTGCTCGAGAAATCAATTTGGAAAACGTGGTGCAAAATCTACCAGCTTCAACAACAGCACCGGCAACATCAGTACCACCAACAACCCAAGTATCAACATCACATGCCTCAACATCTTATTCTGTACCTCGAGTATAATCATCGTTCTACGTATCGTTCTACATCAATTATCTTCGTTCTTCATGGCGATTATGTAATCTCTAATGTTTTAGAGATTATATATATTCTTGTTCTAACGGTAAATTAAATGAGTTTAATATCATATTGACTCATTAAATCCATGATTACATCTGAAGAAAAAATATATGTATATATATTTTTCATAAAGATTGTAATTAAAAATTCTTTCGTACAAACTGTTAATGGTGAAAATATTTTAACGGGTAGGTAATACCCGAGGAATATTTAGATTTCACATTAATAAGTTACACTGTACATTCTTCGAATCTGATTCAACAGTCATTTACTATCCTACTTACAACCACAAAAGTACGAATACGTTCATCACAACTATTTTTCATTCAATTTCATATTTGGATGTTGATCTATCAGAATCCAACAAGTGGCATAAGGAAGAAAACATTGGACAAAATAAAATTTATTAGAAACAAATAATTTAACTATGAGAAATGTTGTTAAGAATCCACGCTAACTGTTCCTAGCTAACTGTTAATTCCGTATTACTTTTTATTTATCGCAATTTATTTATCGCATTTTATTTATCGCAATTTAATTATCGCAATTTTATTTATCGTCATTTAATTTCTGTTATTTATTTTACGCACTTTAAATATCGGGACATGTATACAAGGTTTTGACATATCATATCGACGCATCTATATATATTATTTGGAATAACCATAGACACTCTATATGCAGTAATGCAGGAGTTAGCTATACAGGGTTGAGGTTGATTCTACAATAATATATATTGTTTGAGTTGTGATCGAGTCTGAGACATGTACACGGGTCACGATATGTATTAATTAATTCGAATATTATATATTAAATTATATATGAATTATTGAACTGCTAACTGTGGACTATCAACTGAGGACTACCAACATTGGACAATTAAAATGAATTAAAATATTGATTATAACATATGAAACTAAACATTTCTTCAAGTTTGCCACTTGATTTCATCTTAAACCTCATTTGTATCTTGACGATTACTATCTGCGTTCAAACCCTTCATGATTCTTGAAAACACCTCAATCGAAAGGATGAACCAACCTCACTTCACCTACGGAAGAAAAGATTGATACATATAGTTATGCACCTGAAAACACTCAGAACCTGAGTAAATGTTTAAACCGTATCTGTGCTAGCTCTTTTGGCATTGTTATTACCGAAAATAACATTGCAATTCCTTTTCAAAGTAGCGAATTTTGTCACAGCTCCAGCAAGTCAACTTCGACTTTTCAGTTGGACAAGCCTTATTATAATCTTGATTTATAAGCTAGCCTTTCGTTAACATTACCGGGGAACCTTTTATATTCCACCATATTACCAGCAGATGTACCAGTAACCTCGTCGCTCCTTGGTTTAAATCCCTCTGACAAGTTACTATATTTATCTATTGAAGTCTCATCATGTACTCATCCGCATCTTGTAACAAGAATTGCCTTACCAATTACCGGGAATCAGAAAATTTGTATGGTGAGTCTCGTAACATTTCCACATCAACAGTTATATGTATCCATATAACATTTATCTCTTAGAACTATGATCTTTCATTCTGAAATTTTGAAAAGCACCCAGTCTGCAAATTAAAGCTCTGAATTTTGAAAAGTTGAATGAAGTAACAAAAACTGTAAACGACCTCAACAGCCAAAAAGTTGATGATAAAGAATTGTATGTTGGCAAAGCTCAGGAAAAAAAAATTTGAATCTGAAAAACTGATTGAGCAAACTACGAAGGAGTCTCTGAACAAATCACAAGGACTAAACTTGTACATTAAGAATTCTGATGATTCTGTTTCTGATGAAATCTTTAGCGAATACCTTGCTTCTGACTCCAAACTCTGGCGGACAAATTTTCTTCACCATCCTTCGATATTAGAAATTCCAAGATATCATCGTATCTTTCATTATAAATATCCTCCATATTTCTGAAGATATTTTTATAACTATTCTTATCTGAAATCATTAATCTCTTCGTGCTATCAGTGTTACATCATATAGAAACTGTTAGTTTCTATATTCTGTAAACTTTCGAGCTTAAAATATGAATGTTATTGAAGTAATGTTGGGAACTGATGCATGAGTTAGTATAATATAATGACACTTGATCAACGTGATTATATTACAATAAGTCATGCTGAGTTTCTAAATGGAACATGATGATTCACAGATTATAACGTCATCATATGTCATGTTACATAACTCTTTCATTTTGATTAACTTCTGAACATATCAAGAAAGTATATTCTTGATAGTTCTATTCTCAATGATTCTGATAATTTAACAAATCAAATCGTACGATTACGTTCTTTCTTGGTTATAACATTAAATTCATTCGAAAACTCTGTACTTATGAATTCTGGACCGTTGCTCGCTTTACTAGAGGTCGAGAGGATAATAAAAAGACAAAGAGATAAAAAATATAAGAGAAAATATAAAGCCAAATAACAACACAGAGGTTACAAACCATGAATATTAATATGAGTAGCAATATAAGGACACGATAGAATTAAGAATAGTATCACCCCAATGTAATAATAGAAGTAAACAGATGTTTCTGCTGGAAAGATTGAAAAGAGGGATGACAGAAATGATAATTAGAAAAATATCAAGGATTCGAAATGGATTAAGCATTTTCACAATCTTTTGGATGTATGAACTAAGAAAGAAAGTATAGGAATGTTGAGAATAATGGAACGGAAAAAGTTTAATTTATAATGGAAATATCAGACAGAGTAATTGAGGCACATCACCGTATTTAATTATAGAGATCTTAATTTCCTTATTCGTCGAAGAATCAAATCTTTTAGATTTCGAAGATTTTCTTTATATCCCTTGAATTCCGGAATTCAACCAAGACAACGTCAAAAGTTAAAACGAAACTTCATTTATTTCACTCTTTTGTGATAGCTTCATTCGCGCTCTTCGAATAATCGGATTATTTTATCTGTATTATTCAATAATGATAAAACTCTATTTATCAGCTCATATTCGTCAGGAAAACATATTTATTGTTAGCCATGATGACCTCACTCAAATTTCGGGACGAAATTTCTTTAACGGGTAGGTACTGTGATGACCTGGAAATTTCCGACCAAATTTAAACTTAATCTTTAAATGATTTCAACACAATAAGCAAAGTCTGTAATATTGAAGTCTTAAAAATTTTGAACTATGTTCATATATTCATTTACCCTTTGACAAATCCCGATGATTCACGAACCAGTGTTTGTAAATATGTATATATATATATATATATATGTGTGTGTGTGTGTAGGTATATATATAAATATTACTTGTGTATATATATATTGTTATATTAAATTAAATTGTTTAAAATATATAATTAATAAATGTATTTACTTAGTAAAAATTTATTATTTAAAACTGTTCTTATATATACATAAAAAGCATATTGAATAAATATGATTTTGGACCTATTTTGTAAACGTCTGTAACACTCGGTTGACATCTCTTTAGTGTTCATAATGATATAGTACATATGTATGAAGATTTAAAATGAAAGTTGAAATGTAATTCGATTACGAAGATTTTAGGCTTCATGAAAATATTTTTACCTTTCTAAGATTAAATACTAGTACTCCGTACATATAAATTGGAACAGAAAATAAATAATTATCGAATCTTTTTGATCAGGTTTCAAACAGTTAATGAGTGAAATAATTAAATACATTTAATCTAAAAATATGGGATTTTTTAGAAACCCTTTTATACGTTAGCTGTTTAGCAATGGACACGATATAATCAATCGAAATAAACTGTCGGTAGAGTTTATTATTGATTCACACATTTATTTACATATTATATTTAATTATTATTTTGATTTGAGATTTCTTCTTCCTAACTACTCTTGTCTCCCACTACATCACATGTATCCATAAATATATGTAAAGTGCATATTATTGATATCAACTGTGTTTGTAGTCTATGTATCTCAATTATATTATATAACACATATATGCACCAGAGACTTATAAGAGTCATCCTCATCATCTTCCCTCACCTTACCACTTACAACCCCATCATCATCACCAAACCTTTGAACAACTCCA
Organism: Rutidosis leptorrhynchoides; assembly: GCF_046630445.1. Lineage (NCBI taxonomy): Eukaryota > Viridiplantae > Streptophyta > Magnoliopsida > Asterales > Asteraceae > Rutidosis > Rutidosis leptorrhynchoides. The sequence continues at coordinate 238,091,909 of NC_092338.1, read as the reverse complement.
TATTCACCAAAACTTCACAACCTTCGGTCTTCATCATCACCAACGACAACTTTCCTTCACCAAACCATCACTTTCGAACTACCATCATCATCAAACCCATTTTCTTGTTATAACCGAGACTCTATCACCACCACTCCACCATACGTACTATTTTCTGTTTCTTTCAGGTTCGTCAAGCACTAAACCCACAACAAGTTAACCACCTTTGTTTCTAATTGACTCACAAAACTCGCCACCACCACCAACATCATCCTTATTCTTTTCTTTGATTTTCTTCATCATCTTGTTACTGTGAGAAATGCTTCTACTACAGCTGCTCATTTTTGTTTAGACGAGTATACAACAACCAAAAAGACCACCATATACACCCATAAACAACCATCATGTACCATAACAATCACCACCACGTGCTTATTATTAGTGCCTTTTCTCACGATCAAACACACACCCACACCATCATCAACTATCGTTGGTCACCACTACCATCAAACCCACAACAAAACACGAGAACCACCTTCTTGCTCGACCACCATCAAACCACCATAAAGCACCATGACCATCATGAACCCTCACCTTCTTAAACAACAACCACCAGACACCCACTTCTACTGTCTGGCCTGCTTCATTATTTATACCGTAACTATTTTTTTTTTGCTGTTACTACTTCGCGATTCTATATCTATTTTATATCTATTAGTTTTACAACGATGGGGAAATAATAATGATATTAAAAGATGATTATTATATGATTGTTGGTAATAAGTTAAATGGAAAGGTAGTGATGGTTGATGATGGTGTGATTTGTCCCAGACAAACCCCACCCTTTACTTTCCTGTCGATTTTTTTTAGGTTGCTGAACTAGTCATCTAATTTATTTGGGCCGTACTTGTCAACTTCTATTTTTGGGCCGTGATCTAAGTTAGTTAATCATTGGGCCGTGATTGTTGGGCTGCCTAATCTGATTGGGCCACAAAAAACTCAACTCTATCATGTGAGGATGTGTATGCCGTGAAATGATAATGATGATGATGATAATGATATGTCGATAATCATGATGTTATGATTCTATAATGATGAGATGATGAGGGTAGTTTAAGTGAATGATGATGAAGGTTTAATATGATTTAATAATATTGTTATTATTATTATTTTCGAAGATAAAATAGATATAGATGATGGATACGATATAGGATAATGATAATGGTTATGGAAATGATAGTGAGATGTTTATAAGATGATGATGATGATGACGAATGTTAATGGAAAATGATGGTAAATCGTTTCTTATGGAGTAGATCAATAAAAATGCGGGTTATAATCAGAAAGTTACTAGCAGCTAAATGGTTTAGGGGTGTTTGTGGTTAAGCGAGAGGCCTCGGGTTCGAGTCCGGGCAGTGGCGTTTTATTTTTAGAAGCTTGTTTCTTCAAAGGTTGTATTCTAAAATTTTGTTATTATTATTATTATAAAATAATACATTTTATTACTATTATCATTAGTATTATTATTACTATCATTATTAAAAATTTTATATATTTTAGTATTATTATCATTTTTATTATTAATATTAACATTATTATTGGTATTATCATTATTATTATAAGTGTAATTATTATTAATACTATTCCTATTAGTAATATTATAACAAATAAATATTAATTATATAAAAATATATTTAATACATATAACATAACTATATTAATATTTTAAAAAGTATATATAAAATAAATATACTTAATTAATTAATAAAACCTATAAATTATTAAATATAACAATTATATCACTAATAATAATATATAAATTTGTTCGAATACCATTTTATGTGTTAATATATATATATTCATAAATGATATAGGTTCGTGAATCCAAGGCCAACCCCACACTTGTTCAATGTCGTCATATGTATTTTTACTACAAAATACAGTATTGTGAGTTCATTTGCTCCCTTTTTAATCATTACATTTTTGGGCTGAGAATACATGCAAATGCTTTATTAACTGTTTTACAATATTTATATGCGTGAGTTCATTTGATTCTCTTTTACTCTTTACATTTTTGGGACTGAGAATACATGTGCTACTTTTACAACTGCTTTATTAAATGCTTTTGAAATACATTTTGAACTGCGAATACATGAAATGCTTTTATAAATGTTTGACGAGATAGACACAAGCAAAACATTCCTCGAATGAATTACTATGCAGACAGAAGTTCTGCGGATTATTATTGAATTATGTGGACATGATAATTGCCACGATTGAATTATGTGGACATGATAATTGCCACGATTGAATTATGTGGACATGATAATTGCCACCAGTTGATATGAATGTTATGTATCGAGAGAATGATTTTATACACAGGTTATGTGTATGTTATTTTTGTGCACGAGATATGTGTACGGTTACTAAGATTTATGAAAGATGATTTCGTACACAAGAAAGGTGTACTGTATTTAAAAGATATCGCATGTACATTACAGGTGGGTATAGGATTCGGGCTCATTTGTACCATGCAGCATTTAAATCTTGTGGTGTATTAAAATGTTGAATTTTATTGTTTTATGATAAACCTATGAACTCACCAACCTTTTGGTTGACACTTGAAAGCATGTTTATTCTCAGGTATGAAAGAAATCTTCCGATGTGCATTTGCTCATTGTAAAGACATTATTTGGAGTCGATCATCGCAATGGAACCAGATGTTGGTGACTTCGTCCAGACGGATTGGGACGGGGTATGACACTTGACCTCTATATGATACATTTTACAAACATTGCATTCGTTTTTAAAAGACATACTTTCATTTCATTGAAAGTTGACAGACATGCATACCATTTCATAATATATCCAACTATAAATGACTTAACAATAATCTTGATGAACTCAACGACTCTAATGCAACGTCTTTTGAAATATGTCATGAATGACTCCAAGTAATATCTCTAAAATGAGCAAATGCACAGCGAAAGATTTCTTTCATACCTGAGAATAAACATGCTTTAAAGTGTCAACCAAAAGGTTGGTGAGTTCATTAGTTTAACATAAATAATCATTTCCATCATTTTAATAGACCACAAGATTTTCATTTCCAGTTCTTATAAATATACGTCCCATACATAGAGACAAAAAATAATCATTCATATGGTGAACACCTGATAACCGACATTAACAAGATGCATATAAGAATATCCCCTATCATTCTGGGAAATCCATCGAACATGATAAAAACGAATTCGAAGTACTAAAGCATATGGTACTTTGGATGGGGTTCGTTAGGCCCAATAGATCTATCTTTAGGATTCACGTCAATTAGTAGATCGGTTTACTAATTCTTAGGTTACCAAGCAAAAGGGGCATATTCGGCTTCCATCATTCAACCATATAATGTAGTTTTGATTACTTGTGTCTATTTCGTAAAACATTTATAAAAATTTCGCATGTATTCTCAGTCCAAAAAATATAAAGGGTAAAAAGGCAAATGAAACTCACCATACTGTATTTTGTAGTAAAAATACATATTATGACATTGAACAAGTGTACGGTTGGCCTTGGATTCACGAACCTATATCATTTGTATATTTATTAATACACGTATACTTGTAATCAGACAAATATATACATTATTATTAGTGATATAATTTTTATATTAATAAACTATATATCTTATTAAGTATATTCATTTTATATATTTTAATAAATAAGATTTTAATATAGTTTTATGATGTGTATTAAATATATTGTTATATAAATATCATTTGCTAGTTAACTTTATGGAAGTATTATATAATGGTAATAATACTATTAGATTTGATAATAATAATAATTTGGAAAATTTTATATAAAATGATAATTTTAATGATACTTATAATGTTAATAATAATGATACTACTAATAATATTCTTAATAATAATACTAGTTTTAATAAAATAATAGATTTAAAATTTAATGATACTTCTAGTTTTAATGATAACGGTAATAATACTGATATTAATAATAACCATTTTATTACTAAAGATAATAATTTTAGTAGTAGTTCATTAAATAATACTTATGTTATTAATAATAATAATAATAATAATAATAATAATAATAATAATAATGATAATAATGATAATAATAATAATAATAATAATAATAACTTGATACTAATGCAAATCTTAATGATAATAATAATATTTTGTGTTATTTTGGTAATAATAATAATAATAATAATAATAATAATAATAATAATAATAATAATAATAATAATAATAATAATAATAATAATAATAATAATAATAATCATCATCATATTCATAATAAATATATTTATATCAAGGATAATAATAATAATACTATTAATACTTAATGATATTTCATAATAATAACTAAAATGATAAAAATAACAATAACCCTAAATAATAATACATGCTAGTAATAATAATATTAGTAATATTAATAATAATAATCCTAATTGTAATTATAATCATGATAGTAATAATAAATTGTAACTGATACTTTTATTATTAATAATATTGATAATAATAACTATAATACTACTAACGATAATAATAACAATAATAATTATGAGCATAACAATATCACTTATAATAATAATAATAATAATAATAATAATAATAATAATAATAATAATAATTTAGATAACAACCTTTGAAGAAAACAAGTCTAAAAAAAAAATACGCCGCTGCCGGGGCTCAAACCCGAGATCTCCCGTTATTATGCAAACACACTAAGCCATTACGCCACTTCTTTCTTTTCTGATTTAATAGACAGTGTATATGTATTTAACTCATATGACTACCTGTTTCTTTCGTTTCTTCTTCAGGAAAAAAAATCGATCGACCATGAAATTCACAACATCACAACAGCGAGAAAAGGATTTCGTTATTAAGACATGTAATTTGAATATAAATAATAAATGACTGATTGGTTAATTAAAACAGAAAACAAAAAAAATTAAAAGAAGCAGTTGCAGTATCACGAAGAACACGCTAAACCTACACCTTGATTTCAAAAATTAGATGATTTTAGCTCATGATTTCTACATGAATTATGTAGTAAATCATTCCTCAAACCTTCTGAGATTATCAATTTAGCTTGAAACCTAACCACAAACTCGAATTTAATTAAAGAACATTCATTGACTTTTTACCCTTTAAAACTTTGACTATCAAATTCGTGATCAATAAAAAGATTTGGAATGTGAAATTTTACAGGTACTATGTGTAGTGACCCAAACTTTTCCATGTTTATATATATTAAATGAAATTGTTATTTACATGATTAAGTGTTTCTAACATGTTAAGCAATCAAACTTGTTAAGACTTGATTAATTGAAATAGGTTTCATATAGACAATTGACCACCCAAGTTGACCGGTGATTCACGAACGTTAAAACTTGTAAAAACTATATGATGACATATATATGATTATATATATAGTTAACATGATATTATGATAAGTAAGTATCTCATTAGGTATTTTAACAATGAGTTATATACGTAAAATTGAGTTTATTGAATTAAGAAACTCGAAACGGTATATATAACGATTATCATTATAACAACGTCTTACTAAATACATATGAATCATATTAAGATATTGATACACTATGTTTAATCATGATAAATGATAAGTAAACATGTCATTAAGTGTATTAACAATGAACTACATATGTAAAAACAAGACTACTAACTTAATGATTTCGAAACGAGACATATATGTAACGATTATCGTTGTAACAACATTTAACTGTATATATATCATACTAAGATATATTAATATATCATAATATCATGATAATGTAATAATTTAACATCTCATTAGATATAATAAACATTGGGTTAACAACATTTAACATGATCGTTAACTTAAAGGTTTCAAATCAACATTTACATGTAACGACTAACGATGACTTAACGACTCAGTTAAAATGTATATACATGTAGTGTTTTAATATTTATTCATACACTTTTAAAAGACTTCAAGACACTTATCAAAACACTTCTACTTAACAAAAATGCTTACAATTACATCCTCATTCAGTTTCATCAACAATTCTACTCGTATGCACCCGTATTCGTACTCGTACAATACACAGCTTTTAGATGTATGTACTATTGGTATATACACTATAATGATCAGCTCTTAGCAGCCCATGTGAGTCACATGTGGGAACCATCATTTGGCAACTAGCATGAAATATCTCATAAAATTACAAAAATATTAGTAATCATTCATGACTTATTTACATGTAAACAAAATTACACATCCTTTATATCTAATCTATATACCAACGACCAAACACACCTACAAACACTTTCATTCTTCAATTTTCTTCATCTAATTGATCTCTCTCAAGTTCTATCTTCAAGTTCTAAGTGTTCTTCATAAATTCTATAAGTTCTAGTTTCATAAAATCAAGAATACTTCCAAGTTTGCTAGCTTACTTCCAATCTTGTAAAGTGATCATCCATCCTCAAGAAATATTTGTTATTTATAGTAGGTTATCTTTCTAATTCAAGGTAATACTCATATTCAAACTTTGGTTCAATTTCTATAACTATAACAATCTTATTTCGAGTGGAAATCTTACTTGAACTTGTTTTCGTATCATGATTCTGCTTCAAGAACTTTCAAGCCATCCAAGGATCCTTTGAAGCTAGATCCATTTGTCTCTTTTCCATTAGGTTTATCCACAAAACTTGAGGTAGTAATGATATTTATAACATCATTCGATTCATACATATAAAGCTATCTTATTCGAAGGTTTAAACTTGAAATCACTAGAACATAGTTTAGTTAATTCTAAACTTGTTTACAAACAAAAGTTAATCCTTCTAAATTGACTTTTAAAATCAACTAAAAACATGTTCTATATCTATATGATATGCTAACTTAATGATTTAAAACCTGGAAACACAAAAAACACCGTAAAACCGGACATACGCCGTCGTAGTAACACCGCGGGCTGTTTTGGGTTTGATAATTAAAAACTATGATAAACTTTAATTTAAAAGTTGTTCTTCTGGTAAAATGATTTTTTTATGAACATGAAACTATATCCAAAAATCATGGTTAAACTCAAAGTGAAAGTATGTTTTTCAAAATGGTCATCAAGACGACGTTCTTTCGACTGAAATGACTACCTCCTACAAAAATGACTTGTAACTTATATTTCTGACTATAAACCTATACTTTTTTTCTATTTAGATTCATAAAATAGAGTTCAATATGAAACCATAGCAATTTGATTCACTCAAAACGGATTTAAAATGAAGAAGTTATGGGTAAAACAAGATTGGATATTTTTTTGATTGTTGTAGCTAACGGAAATATTGTAAAAATTCTATACAAATCATATCCTAGCTAACTTATATTGTATTATACATGAATTCTAATATATTATGTAATCTTGGGATACCATAGACACGTATGCAAATGTTTTGACATATCATATCGACCCATGTATACATATTATTTGGAACAACCATAGACACTCTATATGCAGTAATGTTGGAGTTAGTTATACAGGGTTGAGGTTGATTCTAAAAATATATATACTTTGAGTTGTGATCTAGCCTGAGACATGTATACACTGGGTCGTGGATTGATTCAAGATAATATATATCGATTTATTTCTGTACATCTAATTGTGGACAACTAGTTGTAGGTTAATAACGAGGACAGCTGACTTAATAAACTTAAAACATTAAAATGTATTAAAAATGTTGTAAATATATTTTGAACATACTTTGATATATATGTACATATTTGTTATAGGTTCGTGAATCGACTAGTGGCCAAGTCTTACTTGCCGACGAAGTAAAAATCTGTGAAAGTGAGTTATAGTCCCACTTTTAAAATCTAATATTTTGGGCTGAGAATACATGCAGTTTTATAAATGTTTTACGAAATAGACACAAGTAAATGAAACTACATTATATGGGTGAATGATCGAAGCTGAATATGCCCCTTTTGCTTGGTAACCTAAGAATTAGTAAACCGATCTACTAATTGATGCGAATCCTAAAGAACCCCCTATATCTATTGGGCCTAACGAACCCCATCCAAAGTACCGGATGCTTTAGTACTTTGAATTTGTTTTTATCATGTCCGAAGGATTTCCCGGAATGATAGGGGATATTCTTATATGCATCTTGTTAATGTCGGTTACCAGGTGTTCACCAAATGAATGATTTTTATCTCTATGTATGGGATGTATATTGAAATATGAAATCTTGTGGTCTATTATTATGATTTGATAATATATAGGTTAAACCTATAACTCACCAACGTTTTTGTTGACGTTTTAAGCATGTTTATTCTCAGGTGATTATTAAGAGCTTCCGCTGTTGCATACTAAAATAAGGACAAGATTTGGAGTCCATGCTTGTATGATATTATGTAAAAACTGCATTCAAGAAACTTATTTTTGATGTAATATATTCTTATTGTAAACCATTATGTAATGGTCATGTGTAACCGTATATTTTAGATTATCATTATTTGATAATCTACGTAATGCTTTTTAAACCTTTATAGATAAAATAAAGGTTATGGTTGTTTTAAAAAATGAATGCAGTCTTTGAAAAACGTCTCATATAGAGGTCAAAATCTCGCGACGAAATCAATTAATATGGAACGTTTATAATCAATATGAACGGGACATTTCAGTATGACTAGAGAATTCCTAACAAAACTACAATTGTCGTTTTTGAGATTTCATTCGAAATCAAGATTTTAATAAAAAAAATTAAGAACAGAGGTATCGACTATTTTGATTTTTCTGTTTAATTTGAATCTACAATAACTGTTAATACTAGTTGTAATTGATAGTGGAGAAAATTGAATGGAATCATTTATAATTGGACTGATTGATGAAGTGTGAATGGATGTCAAAGGTATATACCCAGCAGACAAAGAACAAGGAAAAAAAAATAATAAAAAAAATTGGATTGTGACTTGCAACAGATTTTGGATACATTCTGTGATTTGAAATCAGCTGGTACCAATCTAAACAGTGTTGATTGAAATATATAACTGAATTTGATCCTAGCAATCATATGTATGATTTATTTAATTAATAATTATAATTATAATAATAATCCAAATTTTAATAGAAATACTAAAAATAATACTAATAATAATAATGGAATTAGTTATATTATTAATAATATTAATATCAAATAATAAGGTGTAATTAAAATATTGATAATCATAAATTTTAATAAAATAATAAAAAAATAATTTTTAGTAACCTTGTTAATAATGATAATTTTGATAATAAATAATATTGATAAAGATAATAATAATAATAATAAAAATGATAACATGATAATATTATTAATAACAAGATTGGTAAAAATAATAATCATAATAATAATATTAATAATAATAACTTTATTATAACAACCTACGTGTATCAAATCTAATATTAATATTAATAATTACTAATTATTTAATAATAAAAGTAGTAATAATATTTATATAGCATCTATATTTTAACTTGTTATTAAATTTAATTCATTAATATTACCTTTTATTAATTATGTAACAACATAATTGAATATTTATTATTTACATATTTTGTATATATATTACGATATATATAATAATAATTATGTACAGAATTCATATATGTTTATATAGATTAATTTTAATAACAACCTTATTATCTTGAATAATATTTTACATATTTGATGTTAAGGTTTCAATTATATTTAATTATATATATATATATATATACATTTATATTTATTAATTTTTATATATACATATTTAGTTACAAACAATTGTTCGTGAATCGTCGAGCACAGTTAAAGGGTAATTGAATATATGAACATAGTTCTAAAATTTTCGAGACTCAATATTAAAGACTTTGCTTATCATGTCGAATTCATATTAAGATTAAAGTTTAAATTTGGTCGGAAATTTTCGGGTCGTCACAATGATCACCATCTCATATTCACTACAAACTTCATCATCCTAGAATCAAACATCACCTTCACCAAGAATCATCACCATCGAACATCACCTGCTCAATCAAACCCAAATCAAACACCACCACTTGAATCATCACAATCCATCATGATTGCTGCAAATTACGTAAGTTTCTGTTTCTTTTGGTATTGTTCAATCACCTCAAAACCACCATGAACCCATTTGATTATCACCCTACACAAATCGACCTCCACCTTCTATCAATACAACCACCTTCATTACCATCATTAAATTAATTAATCACTACCACCCTAGACCGGACTACTACCACACAAAACCACCACGACTCGACGTAAATAGTTGTTGCTAATAAATTTTGATTTCAACTAGAACCGTACCTAACCAATCACATGCAATTCACTACTGCTATATTTCTGTTCTTTTCATGATCGACAACCACTCTCTAATCAACCCATGCTTAATATTGTTATTTCTTCAAAACAATAACATACCGTCATTATAAATTTTATTATGATTGCAAAAAGGAGTTATAATATACAATTGCTATCGTGTAATTTTCTTTTTCTCTTTTAAGTGTTGGCCGACAATCACAACCCCACCTCAAGCCACTTGTTAATTCTTAATGATATGTAACTATTGTTATAATTTATCTTCATGTTCGGGTAGGACAAGAAAACCAAACCCCACACCCACTCAACCATTAAACAAATTATATAAAAATGTTATAGGGCTAGATATAAGTTGGGCTGTGTAATAAGTAATCAACTTGGGCTGTGTAAATTTTATGTTGTTGGGCTGCTACATTATATAACGATGTCGATGATGAACTGAGATAATCATGGATCGTTGATAATCATGGATACTGATTATGATTATGATAATGATTATGGTTACGATAAATGATGATGTTTTACGAAGATGAATGATGAACCGTGTAAGTGTTGATGAATATGATCTCGAAAATAGATGATGATGTTATGACCTTGATGTCGTGGTGTATAATGTGATATTGGAAGCGAAATAAGATGATGATTATAGGGATTATTAAAAGGACGATGATAGTGAGACTTGATGTTACCATACGATGAAACAAGATTATGCTGTTGCTAAATGCTTCTATTCCTGTTGAATCGAGACCAAAATAACACCTTACTTCTATCCTTCTTCTGCCGTCCGATAACCACCATAACCTTGATCATAAAATCACATTATCACTTATCACCTCCTTAGATTCACCAACACCAAAACCTTTCTTGATTTTCTTGCCATTTAACGAAAAATAAACCAACACAGTCATCTTCATCGAACACCATGGATGCTATATAGTATCGATCATCATTCATACTGTGGGATACTAAACCATCGTCCTTATTATTATTTTTTTCTTTCAACCGATAACCACTTCAACTAGGTTATGATAATGGATTAAAATATGATCCAAACAATCACTCTAATGGGCTTAGTCTTGGGCTCCTTTAATGGACTTCAAATAGGTATAAATATCATTATTATTATTTATTTTTAAGTATTGTCATTAATATTACTATTAGCATTTTCCTTATTATAAGTGTTATGATTATTATTATTATTATTATTATTATTATTATTATTATTATTATTATTATTATTATTATTATTATTATTATTATTATTATTATTATTATAAGTATTATTATTTCTATTATTATTAATATTATCATCTTTAGTAAAATTAATATTATTATAGTTATTATAGTTGTTATTATTATTATCATTATTAGAATTATTAATATTATTATTTTCATTATTATTATTAGTATTACCATTATTAGTATTATTTTTATCACTACTATATTTATTTTAAGTATTATTATAATTATTATTTTAAAAAATATAATTATTACATATATGTCATAAGTATATCTAATTTATTATTTTAAATATAAAAATAACATATATAGGTATATAACATTTGAAATAATAAATACATTTCTATATATTATATAATTAATATATATAAACAGGTTTGATTATTATTATATGTTTTAATACATATAAAACTGATATAGGTTCGTGAATCTGAGGCCAACCCTACAGTGTTTAGTTCCGTTGTATGCATATTTTTACTACAAAATATCGTATCGTGATTTTCATTTGCTCCCTTTTTAAATGCTTTTTTAATATATATTTTTGGGACTGAGAATACATGCGCTGCTTTTATAACTGTTTTACGAAATAGACACAAGTACTTGAAACTACACTCTATGGTGGACTTATTATACCGGATTTCACCCTTTTTAGCTTGGTAGCCTAAGAATTTGGGAACAGACCCCCAAATTGACGCGAATCCTGAAGATAGATCTATGGACTTTGACACGTCCCATCCGGGTTACGGATGCTTTAGTACTTCGATTTTATACACAGATGAGTGTACCTCTATATTTGGGGATATTCTAGATGCATTTGTTAATGTCGGTTACCAGGTGTTCACCATATGAATGATTTTTAATTCGCAGGTTATGTGTACTATTTTGTACTCGGGTTACGTGTACAATTAAATATCTGAAATCTTGTGGTCTATTAAAGTGAAGAAAATAAATGTTTATGATAAACTAATGAACTCACCAACCTTTTGGTTGACACTTGAAAGCATGTTTATTCTCAAGTATTAAAGAAATCTTCCGCTGTGCATTTGCTCATTTAGAGATATTACTTGGAGTCATTCATGGCATATTTCAAAAGATGTTGCCTTCGAGTCATTGAATTCAACAAGATTACTATTAAGTCATTATTAGTTTGGATATATTATGAAATGGTATGCATGCCTGTCAATTTCGATGAAATGAAAGTTTGTCTTTTAGAAACGAATGCAATGTCTGTAAAATGTACCATTTAGAGGTCAATACCTCGCAATCAAATCAACTATTATAATTCTTTTATAATCGATAAAACCAGATACTCAATACATCCTGGAACGGGGAAGATGTACAAGGATCTCAAGAAACATTTTTGGTGGCCGGGTATGAAAGCCGATGTTGCTAAATACATAGGAGAATGTTTGACGTGTTCTAAGGTCAAAGCTGAGCATCAGAAACCATCAGGTCTACTTCAACAACCCGAAATCCCGGAATGGAAATGGGAAAACATTACCATGGATTTCATCACTAAATTGCCAAGGACTGCAAGTGGTTTTGATACTATTTGGGTAATAGTTGATCGTCTCACCAAATCAGCACACTTCCTGCCAATAAGAGAAGATGACAAGATGGAGAAGTTAGCACGACTGTATTTGAAGGAAGTCGTCTCCAGACATGGAATACCAATCTCTATTATCTCTGATAGGGATGGCAGATTTATTTCAAGATTCTGGCAGACATTACAGCAAGCATTAGGAACTCGTCTAGACATGAGTACTGCCTATCATCCACAAACTGATGGGCAGAGCGAAAGGACGATACAAACGCTTGAAGACATGCTACGAGCATGTGTTATTGATTTCGGAAACAGTTGGGATCGACATCTACCGTTAGCAGAATTTTCCTACAACAACAGCTACCATTCAAGCATTGAGATGGCGCCATTTGAAGCACTTTATGGTAGAAAGTGCAGGTCTCCGATTTGTTGGAGTGAAGTGGGGGATAGACAGATTACGGGTCCGGAGATTATACAAGAAACTACCGAGAAGATCATCCAAATTCAACAACGGTTGAAAACCGCCCAAAGTCGACAAAAGAGCTACGCTGACATTAAAAGAAAAGATATAGAATTTGAAATTGGAGAGATGGTCATGCTTAAAGTTGCACCTTGGAAAGGCGTTGTTCGATTTGGTAAACGAGGGAAATTAAATCCAAGGTATATTGGACCATTCAAGATTATTGATCGTGTCGGACCAGTAGCTTACCGACTTGAGTTACCTCAACAACTCGCGGCTGTACATAACACTTTCCACGTCTCGAATTTGAAGAAATGTTTTGCTAAAGAAGATCTCACTATTCCGTTAGATGAAATCCAAATCAACGAAAAACTTCAATTCATCGAAGAACCCGTCGAAATAATGGATCGTGAGGTTAAAAGACTTAAGCAAAACAAGACACCAATTGTTAAGGTTCGATGGAATGCTCGTAGAGGACCCGAGTTCACCTGGGAGCGTGAAGATCAGATGAAGAAGAAATACCCGCATCTATTTCCAGAAGATTCGTCAACACCTTCAACAGCTTAAAATTTCGGGACGAAATTTATTTAACGGGTAGGTACTGTAGTGACCCAAACTTTTCCATGTTTATATATATTAATTGAGATTGATATTTACATGATTAAATGTTTCCAACATGTTAAGAAATCAAACTTGTTAAGACTTGATAAATTGAAATATGTTTCATATAGACAATTGACCACCCAAGTTGACCGGTGATTCACGAACGTTAAAACTTGTAAAAACTATACGATGACATATATATGGTTATATATATAGTTAACATGTTTTTATTATAAGTATGTATCTCATTAGGTATTTTAACAATGAGTTATATACATAAAAATGAGACTATTAATTTAAGAAACTCGAAAACGATATATATAACGATTATCGTTATAACAACGTCTTACTAGGTACATATGAATCATATTAAGATATTGATACACTTGGTTAATTATGTTAAATGATAAGTAAATATATTATTAAGTGTATTAACAATGAAATACATATGTAAAAAATAAGACTACTAACTTAATGATTTCGAAACGAGACATATATGTAACGATTATCGTTGTAACGACATTTAACTGTATATACATCATACTAAGATATATTATATATCATAATATCATGATAATATAACAATTTAACATCTCATTTGTTATAATAAACAATGGGTTAACAACATTCAACAAGATCGTTAACCTAAAGGGTTCAAAACAACATTTACATGTAACGACTAACGATGACTTAACGACTCAGTTAAAATGTATATACATGTAGTGTTTTAATATGTATTCATACACTTTTGAAAGACTTCAATACACTTATCAAAATACTTCTACTTAACAAAAATGCTTACAATTACATCCTCGTTCAGTTTCATCAACAATTCTACTCGTATGCACCCGTATTCGTACTCGTACAATACACAGCTTTTAGATGTATGTACTATTGGTATATACACTCCAATGATCAGCTCTTAGCAGCCCATGTGAGTCACCTAACACATGTGGGAACCATCATTTGGCAACTAGCATGAAATATCTCATAAAATTACAAAAATATGAGTAATCATTCATGACTTATTTACATGAAAACAAAATTACATATCCTTTATATCTAATCCATACACCAACGACCAAAAACACCTACAAACACTTTTATTCTTCAATTTTCTTCATCTAATTGATCTCTCTCAAGTTCTATCTTCAAGTTCTAAGTGTTCTTCATAAATTCCAAAAGTTCTAGTTACATAAAATCAAGAATACTTTCAAGTTTGCTAGCTCACTTCCAATCTTGTAAGGTGATCATCCAACCTCAAGAAATCTTTGTTTCTTACAGTAGGTTATCATTCTAATACAAGGTAATAATCATATTCAAACTTTGGTTCAATTTCTATAACTATAACAATCTTATTTCAAGTGATGATCTTACTTGAACTTGTTTTCGTGTCATGATTCTGCTTCAAGAACTTCGAGCCATCCAAGGATCCGTGGAAGCTAGATCCATTTTTCTCTTTTCCAGTAGGTTTATCCAAGGAACTTAAGGTAGTAATGATGTTCATAACATCATTCGATTCATATATATAAAGCTATCTTATTCGAAGGTTTAAACTTGTAATCACTAGAACATAGTTTAGTTAATTCTAAACTTGTTCGCAAACAAAAGTTAATCCTTCTAACTTGACTTTTAAAATCAACTAAACACATGTTCTATATCTATATGATATGCTAACTTAATGATTTAAAACCTGAAAACACGAAAAACACCGTAAAACCGGATTTACGCCGTCGTAGTAACACCGCGGGCTGTTTTGGGTTAGTTAATTAAAAACTATGATAAACTTTGATTTAAAAGTAGTTATTCTGAGAAAATGATTTTTATTATGAACATGAAACTATATCCAAAAATTATGGTGAAACTCAAAGTGGAAGTATGTTTTCTAAAATGGTCATCTAGACGTCGTTCTTTCGACTGAAATGACTACCTTTACAAAAACGACTTGTAACTTATTTTTCCGACTATAAACCTATACTTTTTATGTTTAGATTCATAAAATAGAGTTCAATATGAAACCGTAGCAATTTGATTCACTCAAAACGGATTTAAAATGAAGAAGTTATGGGTAAAACAAGATTGGATAATTTTTCTCATTTTAGCTACGTGAAAATTGGTAACAAATCTATTCCAACCATAACTTAATCAACTTGTATTGTATATTATGTAATCTTGAGATACCATAGACACGTATACAATGTTTCGACCTATCATGTCGACACATCTATATATATTTCGGAACAACCATAGACACTCTATATGTGAATATTGGAGTTAGCTATACAGGGTTGAGGTTGATTCCAAAATATATATAGTTTGAGTTGTGATCAATACTGAGATACGTATACACTGGGTCGTGGATTGATTCAAGATAATATTTATCGATTTATTTCTGTACATCTAACTGTGGACAACTAGTTGTAGGTTACTAACGAGGACAGCTGACTTAATAAACTTAAAACATCAAAATATATTAAAAGTGTTATAAATATATTTTGAACATACTTTGATATATATGTATATATTGTTATAGGTTCGTGAATCAACCAGTGGCCAAGTCTTACTTCCCGACGAAGTAAAAATCTGTGAAAGTGAGTTATAGTCCCACTTTTAAAATCTAATATTTTTGGGATGAGAATACATGCAGGTTTTATAAATGATTTACAAAATAGACACAAGTACGTGAAACTACATTCTATGGTTGAATTATCGAAATCGAATATGCCCCTTTTTATTAAGTCTGGTAATCTAAGAATTAGGGAACAGACACCCTAATTGACGCGAATCCTAAAGATAGATCTATTGGGCTTAACAAACCCCATCCAAAGTACCGGATGCTTTAGTACTTCGAAATTTATATCATATCCGAAGGGTGTCCCGGAATGATGGGGATATTCTTATATATGCATCTTGTTAATGTCGGTTACCAGGTGTTCACCATATGAATGAATTTTATCTCTATGTATGGGATGTGTATTGAAATATGAAATCTTGTGGTCTATTATTATGATTTGATATATATAGGTCAAACCTATAACTCACCAACATTTTTGTTGACGTTTTAAGCATGTTTATTCTCAGGTGATTATTAAGAGCTTCCGCTGTCGCATACTTAAATAAGGACGAGATTTGGAGTCCATGCTTGTATGATATTGTGTAAAAACTGCATTCAAAAAACTTATTTTGTTGTAACATATTTGTATTGTAAACCATTATGTAATGGTCGTGTGTAAACAGGATATTTTAGATTATCATTATTTGATAATCTACGTAAAGCTTTTTAAAACCTTTATCTATGAAATAAAGGTTGTGGTTTGTTTTAAAAATGAATGCAGTCTTTGAAAAACGTCTCATATAGAGGTCAAAACCTCGCAACGAAATCAATTAATATGGAACGTTTTTAATCAATAAGAACGGGACATTTCAGTTGGTATCCGAGCGTTGGTCTTAGAGAACCAGAAAATTTGCATTAGTGTGTCTTATCGAGTTTGTTAGGATGCATTAGTAAGTCTGGACTTCGACCGTGTTTTCTTTAAAAATGATTGCTTAACATTTTTGTTGGAAACTATATATTTCTAACATATGAATATTATGTGATATATTAATCTCTTAACGTGTTTGATATTATGTGATAGATGTCTACCTCTAGAACAAGTCCCATTGACTCACCTAATAATAATGAAGAGTCAAATGTAAATTGGAATGATTCGTGGACTGATTCACAAGTTCCCGAAGAGGAACCGGAAGAAGAGTCGGACCCGGAAGAAGAATCGGAACCGGAAGAAGAATCGGAACCGGAAGAAGAATCGGAACCGGTGGGGGAAATAATAAAACGGTTAAGTAAAAGAGAATCCTCAACCAACCGACCAAGGTTAATTATGGTCAATGGTGTTTCCGCCAAGGAAGCAAAATATTGGGAGGATTACCAATTCTCCGATGAATCGGATTCCGACGAGAATTCCAATGATGTTATAGAAATTACCCCAACTGAATTTAAAAAGGCAAAAGAAAATAATAAGGGAAAGGGCATAAAAATAGAGAAATCTAATTCCAACCCCGATGAACTTTATATGTATCGTCAACCCCCGAAGTCCTTAAGTTGTAACAATGACCCGGGAACCTCTAAACCAGCAGGTTTTTCTAAACCAATGTGGACAACGACGGCTCGTATTAGGGGAACATCATATATCCCTAGAAACTTGGCAAAACGATCCAAAACCGAAGAAGAAGAAACAAGCGAGTCGGAATAAGATAGTTGTATTCGTGTGGTGTAATATATGTAATATAGTGTGCTTATGCTTTATGATATATGTAAAAATTGCTTGTATTAATAAGTATTTTTTTTGAATCTAACTCTTGTCTATTTTACAGTTTAAAAACACAAAATGGATAGACAACCCAATATTTTAAGAGACCTACCCGGAGACATGATTGATGAAATCTTGTCTAGAGTCGGCCAGAATTCCTCGGCACAACTATTTAAGGCGAGATCAGTTTGTAAGACATTCGAAGAACGTTCCAAGAATGTCTTGGTTTATAAGAGACTTTCGTTTGAAAGATGGGGGATATCACATTGGGAAACCCATAAGTTACAATGTGTTTACTTTGACGCATATATTTCAGGGAACCCAAATGCTATTTTACGCAACGGGTTAAGAAATTATTTTGACTCAATATATCCGAATATTGGACTTCGTGATTTAGAAAAAGCGGCTAACGTGCAACATAAAGAAGCATGTTATGCTTACTGATTAGTAATGTTTGCTTCTCACCAAAGTGAGAACAAGAACATCGGGCTACAACTATTAAACAAAATGTTTCCACAAGTGACGGAGTCGGTAATTGGGGTAAGAAATGAGGTTTTTAGATTGTTACGGGACTGTTGGACATTACGTAACCCTCGTCCCTTTGACGACGTTACAACACGCTGTCTTATCAACGGCCATAACGGTTATGTTCCACAAGACCAAGGATGGGAAGTAGTCCTAGTAAAACCAGAATGCATGACTTGTTTCTGGACGTATGAATTACGTGTCTTTATTGCCTTTGCTGAACGACTTGTGTACTAGCTAGAATTATCTTCACAACTATCTTGTATCAAAGTTATTGTGTGCTATATTTCATGCTTTATGTAAAATAAGCGGTATTGTAAGTTTGTAAAATATTGTATAAAAGTTTGAACGCGAAATATTATTATAATCAGTTTTTCATATAGAATTGTAGTAGTTGAATTGTATATTAGCTACTAAGTATGAACTTAACGGGTAGGTACTACCCGAATTTAAACTTATAAAACGCTAATATGAAGAAAAAGCTTTTATAAATGAGTTCACATTATGCTACGAAATACTATTAACTACTCTTAATATTCTGTATGATTAACTTGTTCCATTTGACTATTTTGAAGGAAATGGCACCGACTACTCGACACACCGTGAATATGAATGAAGAGGAATTCCGTACTTTTCTAGCTTCAAACATAGCCGCAGTACAGGCTGCGCTACATACCAACAATAACCTTGGATCTGGCAGTACAGGAAATCGTGTAGGATGCACCTACAAAAGAATTCACTGCCTGCAAACCTTTGGAATTTGATGGAACCGAAGGACCGATCGGATTGAAACGGTGGACCGAGAAGGTCGAATCGGTGTTTGCCATAAGTAAGTGTACTGAAGCGGACAAAGTGAAGTACGCTACACATACCTTCACAGGTTCTGCGTTAACATGGTGGAATACCTATCTAGAGCAAGTGGGACAAGATGATGCGTACGCACTACCGTGGTCAGCATTCAAGCACTTGATGAACGAGAAGTACCGTCCCAGAACCGAGGTCAATAAGCTCAAGACAGAACTTAGAGGGTTACGAACCCAAGGATTTGATATTACCACGTACGAAAGACGATTCACAGAATTGTGCCTATTGTGTCCGGGAGCATTCGAAGATGAGGAAGAGAAGATCGACGCGTTTGTGAAAGGATTACCGGAAAGAATCCAAGAAGATATAAGTTCACACGAGCCCGCCTCCATACAACAGGCATGTAGAATGGCTCACAAATTAGTGAACCAGATTGAAGAAAGAATTAAAGAACAGACTGCTGAAGAGGCCAATGTGAAGCAAGTCAAAAGAAAGTGGGAGGAAAACGGTGATAAGAATCACCAATACAACAACAACAGCAATTACAACAATAATCGCAACAATTATCCCAACAATCGCAACATCAATCGCAATTACAACAAACGGCCCAACAACAACAACAACAACAACAACAACAACAACAACAACAGCAACTACAACAATCATCCCAACAACAATAATAACCGCAACAACAACAATCAGAAGCAGCTATGCCAAAGGTGTGAAAAATATCACTCGGGGTTCTGCACCAAATTTTGCAACAAGTGTAAAAGAAATGGTCATAGCGCGGCGAAGTGTGAAGTCTACGGACCAGGGGTTAATAGAACGAAAGGAACAAATGGTGTCGGAACGAGTAATGGCGGAGCAAGTAGTGTCGGAGCAAGTTATGCCAATGTAGTTTGTTATAAATGTGGAAAACCGGGCCACATTATTAGAAATTGCCCGAACCAGGAGAACACGAATGGACAAGGTCGCGGAAGAGTTTTCAATATTAATGCGGCAGAGGCATAGGAAGACCCGGAGCTTGTTACGGGTACGTTTCTTATTGACAATAAATCTGCTTACGTTTTATTTGATTCGGGTGCGGATAAAAGCTATATGAGTAGAGATTTTTGTGCTAAATTAAGTTGTCCATTGATGCCTTTGGATAGTAAATTTTTACTCGAATTAGCAAATGGTAAATTAATTTCAGCAGATAATATATGTCGAAATCGAGAAATTAAACTGGTTAGCGAAACATTTAAGATTGATTTGATACCAGTAGAGTTAGGGAGTTTTGATGTGATAATCGGTATGGACTGGTTGAAAGAAGTGAAAGCAGAGATCGTTTGTTACAAAAATGCAATTCGCATTATACGAGAAAAAGGAAAACCCTTAATGGTGTACGGAGAAAAGGGCAACACGAAGCTACATCTTATTAGTAATTTGAAGGCACAAAAACTAATAAGAAAAGGTTGCTATGCTGTTCTAGCACACGTCGAGAAAGTACAAACTGAAGAAAAGAGCATCAATGATGTTCCCATTGCAAAAGAATTTCCCGATGTATTTCCGAAAGAATTACCGGGATTACCCCCACATCGATCCGTTGAATTTCAAATAGATCTTGTACCAGGATCTGCACCAATAGCTCGTGCTCCTTACAGACTCGCACCCAGCGAGATGAAAGAACTGCAAAGCCAATTACAAGAACTTTTAGAGCGTGGTTTCATTCGACCAAGCACATCACCGTGGGGAGCTCCTGTTTTGTTTGTCAAGAAGAAAGATGGTACATTCAGGTTATGTATCGACTACCGAGAGTTGAACAAACTAACCATCAAGAACCGCTACCCACTACCGAGAATCGACGACTTATTTGATCAACTACAAGGCTCGTCTGTTTATTCAAAGATTGACTTACGTTCCGGGTATCATCAAATGCGGGTGAAAGAAGATGATATTCCAAAGACTGCTTTCAGAACACGTTACGGTCATTACGAGTTTATGGTCATGCCGTTTGGTTTAACTAATGCACCAGCTGTGTTCATGGACCTTATGAACCGAGTGTGTGGACCATACCTTGACAAGTTTGTCATTGTTTTCATTGATGACATACTTATTTACTCAAAGAATGACCAAGAACACGGTGAACATTTGAGAAAGGTGTTAGAAGTATTGAGGAAGGAAGAATTGTACGCTAAGTTTTCAAAGTGTGCATTTTGGTTGGAAGAAGTTCAATTCCTCGGTCACATAGTGAACAAAGAAGGTATTAAGGTGGATCCGGAAAAGATAGAAACTGTTGAAAAGTGGGAAACCCCGAAAACTCCGAAACACATACGCCAGTTTTTAGGACTAGCTGGTTACTACAGAAGGTTCATCTAAGACTTTTCCAGAATAGCAAAACCCTTGACTGCATTAACGCATAAAGGGAAGAAATTTGAATGGAATGATGAACAAGAGAAAGTGTTTCAGTTATTGAAGAAAAAGCTAACTACGACACCTATATTGTCATTGCCTGAAGGGAATGATGATTTTGTGATTTATTGTGACGCATCAAAGCAAGGTCTCGGTTGTGTATTAATGCAACGAATGAAGGTGATTGCTTATGCGTCTAGACAATTGAAGATTCACGAACAAAATTATACGACGCATGATTTGGAATTAGGCGCGGTTGTTTTTGCATTAAAGACTTGGAGGCACTACTTATATGGGGTCAAAAGTATTATATATACTGACCACAAAAGTCTTCAACACATATTTAATCAGAAATAACTGAATATGAGGCAGCGTAGGTGGATTGAATTGTTGAATGATTACGACTTTGAGATTCGTTACCACCCTGGGAAGGCAAATGTGGTAGCCGATGCCTTGAGCAGGAAGGATAGAGAACCCATTCGAGTAAAATCTATGAATATAATGATTCATAATAACCTTACTACTCAAATAAAGGAGGCGCAACAAGGAGTTTTAAAAGAGGGAAATTTAAAGGATGAAATACCTAAAGGATCAGAGAAGCATCTTAATATTCGGGAAGACGGAACCCGGTATAGGGCTGAAAGGATTTGGGTACCAAAATTTGGAGATATGAGAGAAATGGTACTTAGAGAAGCTCATAAAACCAGATACTCAATACATCCTGGAACGGGGAAGATGTACAAGGATCTCAAGAAACATTTTTGGTGGCTGGGTATGAAAGCCGATGTTGCTAAATACATAGGAGAATGTTTGACGTGTTCTAAGGTCAAAGCTGAGCATCAGAAACCATCAGGTCTTCTTCAACAACCCGAAATCCCGGAATGGAAATGGGAAAACATTACCATGGATTTCATCACTAAATTGCCAAGGACTGCAAGTGGTTTTGATACTATTTGGGTAATAGTTGATCGTCTCACCAAATCAGCACACTTCCTGCCAATAAGAGAAGATGACAAGATGGAGAAGTTAGCATGACTGTATTTGAAGGTGTAGTGACCCGAACTTTTCCATGTTTATATATATTAATTGAGATTGATATTTACATGATTAAATGTTTCCAACATATTAAGCAATCAAACTTGTTAAGACTTGATTAATTGAAATATGTTTCATATAGACAATTGACCACCCAAGTTGACCGGTGATTCACGAACGTTAAAACTTGTAAAAACTATATGATGACATATATATGGATATATATATAGTTAACATGATACTATGATAAGTAAACATATCATTAAGTATATTAACAATGAACTACATATGTAAAAACAAGACTACTAACTTAATGATTTTTAAACGAGACATATATGTAACGATTATCGTTGTAAAGACATTTAATGTATATATATCATATTAAGAGATATTCATACATGATAATATCATGATAATATAATAATTTAAAATCTCATTTGATATTATAAACATTGGGTTAACAACATTTAACAAGATCGTTAACCTAAAGGTTTCAAAACAACACTTACATATAACGACTAACGATGACTTAACGACTCAGTTAAAATGTATATACATGTAGTGTTTTAATATGTATTTATACACTTTTGAAAGACTTCAATACACTTATCAAAATACTTCTACTTAACAAAAATGCTTACAATTACATCCTCGTTCAGTTTCATCAACAATTCTACTCGTATGCACCCGTATTCGTACTCGTACAATACACAGCTTTTAGATGTATGTACTATTGGTATATACACTCCAATGATCAGCTCTTAGCAGCCCATGTGAGTCACCTAACACATGTGGGAACCATCATTTGGCAATTAGCAAGAAATATCTCATAAAATTACAAAAATATGAGTAATCATTCATGACTTATTTACATGAAAACAAAATTACATATCCTTTATATCTAATCCATACACCAACGACCAAAAACACCTACAAACACTTTCATTCTTCAATTTTCTTCATCTAATTGATCTCTCTCAAGTTCTATCTTCAAGTTCTAAGTGTTCTTCATATATTCTACAAGTTCTAGTTACATAAAATCAAGAATACTTTCAAGTTTGCTAGCTCACTTCCAATCTTGTAAGGTGATCATCCAACCTCAAGAAATCTTTGTTTCTTACAGTAGGTTATCATTCTAATACAAGGTAATAATCATATTCAAACTTTGGTTCAATTTCTATAACTATAACAATCTTATTTCAAGTGATGATCTTACTTGAACTTGTTTTCGTGTCATGATTCTGCTTCAAGAACTTCGAGCCATCCAAGGATCCGTTGAAGCTAGATCCATTTTTCTCTTTTCCAGTAGGTTTATCCAAGGAACTTAAGGTAGTAATGATGTTCATAACATCATTCGATTCATACATATAAAGCTATCTTATTCGAAGGTTTAAACTTGTAATCACTAGAACATAGTTTAGTTAATTCTAAACTTGTTCGCAAATAAAAGTTAATCCTTCTAACTTGACTTTTAAAATCAACTAAACACATGTTCTATATCTATATGATATGCTAACTTAATGATTTAAAACCTGGAAACACGAAAAACACCGTAAAACCAGATTTACGCCCTCGTAGTAACACCGCGGGCTGTTTGGGGTTAGTTAATTAAAAACTATGATAAACTTTGATTTAAAAGTTGTTATTCTGAGAAAATTATTTTTATTATGAACATGAAACTATATCCAAAAATTATGGTTAAACTCAAAGTGGAAGTATGTTTTCTAAAATGGTCATCTAGACGTCGTTCTTTCGACTGAAATGACTACCTTTACAAAAACGACTTGTAACTTATTTTTCCGACTATAAACCTATACTTTTTCTGTTTAGATTCATAAAATACAGTTCAATATGAAACCATAGCAATTTGATTCATTCAAAACGGATTTAAAATGAAGAAGTTATGGGTAAAACAAGATTGGATAATTTTTCTCATTTTAGCTACGTGAAAATTGGTAACAAATCTATTCCAACCATAACTTAATCAACTTGTATTGTATATTATGTAATCTTGAGATACCATAGACACGTATACAATGTTTCGACCTATCATGTCGACACATCTATATATATTTCGGAACAACCATAGACACTCTATATGTGAATGTTGGAGTTAGCTATACAGGGTTGAGGTTGATTCCAAAATATATATAGTTTGAGTTGTGATCAATACTGAGATACGTATACACTGGGTCGTGGATTGATTCAAGATAATATTTATTGATTTATTTCTGTACATCTAACTGTGGACAACTAGTTGTAGGTTACTAACGAGGACAGCTGACTTAATAAACTTAAAACATCAAAATATATTAAAAGTGTTGTAAATATATTTTGAACATACTTTAATATATATGTATATATTGTTATAGGTTCGTGAATCAACAGTGGCCAAGTCTTACTTCTCGACGAAGTAAAAATCTGTGAAAGTGAGTTATAGTCCCACTTTTAAAATCTAATATTTTTGGGATGAGAATACATGCAGGTTTTATAAATGATTTACAAAATAGACACAAGTACGTGAAACTACATTCTATGGTTGAATTATCGAAATCGAATATGCCCCTTTTTATTAAGTCTGGTAATCTAAGAATTAGGGAACAGACACCCTAATTGACGCGAATCCTAAAGATAGATCTATTGGGCCTAACAAACCCCATCCAAAGTACCGGATGCTTTAGTACTTCGAAATTTATATCATATCCGAAGGGTGTCCCGGAATGATGGGGATATTCTTATATATGCATCTTGTTATTGTCGGTTACCAGGTGTTCACCATATGAATGATTTTTATCTCTATGTATGGGATGTGTATTGAAATATGAAATCTTGTGGTCTATTGTTACGATTTGATATATATAGGTTAAACCTATAACTCACCAACATTTTTGTTGACGTTTAAAGCATGTTTATTCTCAGGTGAATATTAAGAGCTTCCGCTGTTGCATACTAAAATAAGGACAAGATTTGAAGTCCATGTTTGTATGATATTGTGTAAAAACTGCATTCAAGAAACTGATTTCGATGTAACATATTTGTATTGTAAACCATTATGTAATGGTCGTGTGTAAACAGGATATTTTAGATTATCATTATTTGATAATCTACGTAAAGCTTTTTAAACCTTTATTTATGAAATAAAGGTTATGGTTTGTTTTAAAAATGAATGCAGTCTTTGAAAAATGTCTCATATAGAGGTCAAAACCTCGCAACGAAATCAATTAATATGGAACGTTTTTAATCAATAAGAACGGGACATTTCAGTTGGTATCAGAGCGTTGGTCTTAGAGAACCAGAATTTTGCATTAGTGTGTCTTATGTAGTTTGTTAGGATGCATTAGTGAGTCTGGACTTCGACCGTGTTTACTTGAAAAATGATTGCTTAACAAATTTTGTTGGAAACTATATATTTTTAACATGTGAATATTATGTGATATATTAATCTCTTAACGCGTTTGATATTATGTGATAGATGTCTACCTCTAGAACAAGTCCCATTGACTCACCTAATAATAATGAAGAGTCAAATGTAAATTGGAATGATTCGTGGACTGATTCACAAGTTCCCGAAGAAGAACCGGAAGAAGAGTCGGAACCGGAAGAAGAATCGGAACCGGAAGAAGAATCGGAACCGGATGAAGAAATAGAACCGGTGGGGGAAATAATAAAACGGTTAAGTAAAAAAAAATCCTCAACCAACCGACCAAGGTTAATTATGGTCAATGGTGTTTCCGCCAAGGAAGCAAAATATTGGGAGGATTACCAATTCTCCGATGAATCGGATTCCGACGAGAATTCCGATGATGTTATAGAAATTACCCCAACTGAATTTAAAAAGGCAAAAGAAAATAATAAGGGAAAGGGCATAAAAATAGAGAAATCTAATTCCAACCCCGATGAACTTTATATGTATCGTCAACCCCCGAAGTCCTTAAGTTGTAACAATGACCCGGGAACCTCTAAACCACCAGGTTTTTCTAAACCAATGTGGACAACGACGGCTCGTATTAGGGGAACATCATATATCCCTAGAAACTTGGCAAAACGAACCAAAACCGAAGAAGAAGAAACGAGCGAGTCGGAATAAGATAGTTGTATTCGTGTGGTGTAATATATGTAATATAATGTTCTTATGCTTTATGATATATGTAAAAATTGCTTGTATTAATAAGTATTTTTTTATGAATCTAACTCTTGTCTATTTTACAGTTTAAAAACACAAAATGGATAGACAACCCAATATTTTAAGAGACCTACCCGGAGACATGATTGATGAAATCTTGTCTAGAGTCGGCCAGAATTCCTCGGCACAACTATTTAAGGCGAGATCAGTTTGTAAGACATTCGAAGAACGTTCCAAGAATGTCTTGGTTTATAAGAGACTTTCGTTTGAAAGATGGGGGATATCACATTGGGAAACCCATAAGTTACGATGTGTTTACTTTGACGCATTTATTGCGGGGAACCCAAATGCTATTTTACGCAACGGGTTAAGAAATTATTTTGACTCAGTATATCCAAATATAGGACTTCGTGATTTAGAAAAAGCGGCTAACATGCAACATAAAGAAGCATGTTATGCTTACGGGTTAGTAATGTTCGCTTCTCACCAAAGTGAGAACAAGAACATCGGGCTACAACTATTAAACAAAACGTTCCCTCAAGTGACGGAGTCGGTAATTGGGGTAAGAAATGAGGTTTTTAGGTTATTACGAGACTGTTGGTCATTACGTAACCCTCGTCCCTTTGACGACGTTACAACACGCTGTCTTATCAACGGCCATAACGGTTATGTTCCACAAGACCAAGGATGGGAAGTAATCCTAGTAAAACCAGAATGCATGACTTGTTTTTGGACATATGAATTACGTGTCTTTATTGCCTTTGCTGAACGACTTGTGTACTAGCTAGAATTATCTTCACAACTATCTTGTATCAAATTTATTGTGTGCTATATTTCATGCTATATGTAAAATAAGTGGTATTGTAAGTTTGTAAAATATTGTGTAAAAGTTTGAACGCGAAATATTATTACAATCTGTTTTTCATATAGAATTGTAGTAGTTGAATTGTATATTAGCTACTAAGTATGAACTTAACGGGTAGGTACTACCCGAATTTAAACTTATAAAACGCTAATATGAAGAAAAAGCTTTTATAAATGAGTTCATATTATGCTACGAAATACTATTAACTACTCTTAATATTCTGTATGATTAACTTGTTCCATTTAACTATTTTGAAGGAAATGGCACCGACTACTCGACACACTGTGAATATGAATGAAGAGGAATTCCGTACTTTTCTAGCTTCAAACATAGCTGCAGTACAGGCTGCGCTATATACCAACAATAACCTTGGATCTGGCAGTACAGGAAATCGTGTAGGATGCACCTACAAAGAATTCACTGCCTGCAAACCTTTGGAATTTGATGGAACCGAAGGACCGATCGGATTGAAACGGTGGACCGAGAAGGTCGAATCGGTGTTTGCCATAAGTAAGTGTACTGAAGAGGACAAAGTAAAGTACGCTACGCATACCTTCACAGGTTCTGCGTTAACATGGTGGAATACCTATCTAGAGCAAGTGGGACAAGACGATGCGTACGCACTACCGTGGTCAGCATTCAAGCACTTGATGAACGAGAAGTACCGTCCCAGAACCGAGGTCAATAAGCTCAAGACAGAACTTAGAGGG
Organism: Rutidosis leptorrhynchoides; assembly: GCF_046630445.1. Lineage (NCBI taxonomy): Eukaryota > Viridiplantae > Streptophyta > Magnoliopsida > Asterales > Asteraceae > Rutidosis > Rutidosis leptorrhynchoides. The sequence goes on along the minus strand of NC_092338.1, from coordinate 238,062,952 downwards.
TTACGAACCCAAGGATTTGATATTACCACGTACGAAAGACGATTCACAGAATTGTGCCTATTGTGTCCGGGAGCATTCGAAGATGAGGAAGAGAAGATCGACGCGTTTGTGAAAGGATTACCGGAAAGAATCCAAGAAGATATAAGTTCACACGAGCCCGCCTCCATACAACAGGCATGTAGAATGGCTCACAAACTCGTGAACCAAATTGAAGAAAGAATTAAAGAACAGACTGCTGAAGAGGCCAATGTGAAGCAAGTCAAAAGAAAGTGGGAGGAAAACGGTGATAAGAATCACCAATACAACAACAACAGCAATTACAACAATAATCGCAACAATTATCCCAACAATCGCAACATCAATCGCAACTACAACAAACGGCCCAACAACAACAACAACAACAACAACAGCAACTACAACAATCATCCCAACAACAATAATAACCGCAACAACAACAACAATCAGAAGCAGCTATGCCAAAGGTGTGAAAAGAATCACTCGGGGTTCTGCACCAAATTTTGCAACAAGTGTAAAAGAAATGGTCATAGCGCGGCGAAGTGTGAGGTCTACGGACTAGGGGTTAATAGAACGAAAGGAACAAATGGTGTCGGAACGAGTAATGGCGGAGCAAGTAGTGTCGGAGCAAGTTATGCCAATGTAGTTTGTTATAAATGTGGAAAACCGGGCCACATTATTAGAAATTGCCCGAACCAGGAGAACACGAATGGACAAGGCCGTGGAAGAGTTTTCAATATTAATGCGGCAGAGGCACAGGAAGACCCGGAGCTTGTTACGGGTACGTTTCTTATTGACAATAAATCTGCTTACGTTTTATTTGATTCGGGTGCGGATAGAAGCTATATGAGTAGAGATTTTTGTGCTAAATTAAGTTGTCCATTGACGCCTTTGGATAGTAAATTTTTACTCGAATTAGCAAATGGTAAATTAATTTCAGCAGATAATATATGTCGAAATCGAGAAATTAAACTGGTTAGCGAAACATTTAAGATTGATTTGATACCAGTAGAGTTAGGGAGTTTTGATGTGATAATCGGTATGGACTGGTTGAAAGAAGTGAAAGCGGAGATCGTTTGTTACAAAAATGCAATTCGCATTATACGAGAAAAAGGAAAACCCTTAATGGTGTACGGAGAAAAGGGCAACACGAAGCTACATCTTATTAGTAATTTGAAGGCACAAAAACTAATAAGAAAAGGTTGCTATGCTGTTCTAGCACATGTCGAGAAAGTACAAACTGAAGAAAAGAGCATCAATGATGTTCCCGTCGCAAAAGAATTTCCCGATGTATTTCCGAAAGAATTACCGGGATTACCCCCACATCGATCCGTTGAATTTCAAATAGATCTTGTACCAGGAGCTGCACCAATAGCTCGTGCTCCTTACAGACTCGCACCCAACGAGATGAAAGAACTACAAAGCCAATTACAAGAACTTTTAGAGCGTGGTTTCATTCGACCAAGCACATCACCGTGGGGAGCTCCTGTTTTGTTTGTCAAGAAGAAAGATGGTACATTCAGGTTGTGTATCGACTACCGAGAGTTGAACAAACTTACCATCAAGAACCGCTACCCACTACCGAGAATCGACGACTTATTTGATCAACTACAAGGCTCGTCTGTTTATTCAAAGATTGACTTACGTTCCGGGTATCATCAAATGCGGGTGAAAGAAGATGATATTCCAAAGACTGCTTTCAGAACACGTTACGGTCATTACGAGTTTATGGTCATGCCGTTTGGTTTAACTAATGCACCAGCTGTGTTCATGGACCTTATGAACCGAGTGTGTGGACCATACCTTGACAAGTTTGTCATTGTTTTCATTGATGACATACTTATTTACTCAAAGAATGACCAAGAACACGGTGAACATTTGAGAAAGGTGTTAGAAGTATTGAGGAAGGAAGAATTGTACGCTAAGTTTTCAAAGTGTGCATTTTGGTTGGAAGAAGTTCAATTCCTCGGTCACATAGTGAACAAAGAAGGTATTAAGGTGGATCCGGCAAAGATAGAAACTGTTGAAAAGTGGGAAACCCCGAAAACTCCGAAACACATACGCCAGTTTTTAGGACTAGCTGGTTACTACAGAAGGTTCATCCAAGACTTTTCCAGAATAGCAAAACCCTTGACTGCATTAACGCATAAAGGGAAGAAATTTGAATGGAATGATGAACAAGAGAAAGCGTTTCAGTTATTGAAGAAAAAGCTAACTACGGCACCTATATTGTCATTGCCTGAAGGGAATGATGATTTTGTGATTTATTGTGATGCATCAAAGCAAGGTCTCGGTTGTGTATTAATGCAACGAACGAAGGTGATTGCTTATGCGTCTAGACAATTGAAGATTCACGAACAAAATTATACGACGCATGATTTGGAATTAGGCGCGGCTGTTTTTGCATTAAAGACTTGGAGGCACTACTTATATGGGGTCAAAAGTATTATATATACCGACCACAAAAGTCTTCAACACATATTTAATCAGAAACAACTGAATATGAGGCAGCGTAGGTGGATTGAATTATTGAATGATTACGACTTTGAGATTCGTTACCACCCGGGGAAGGCAAATGTTGTAGCCGATGCCTTGAGCAGGAAGGACAGAGAACCCATTCGAGTAAAATCTATGAATATAATGATTCATAATAACATTACTACTCAAATAAAGGAGGCGCAACAAGGAGTTTTAAAAGAGGGAAATTTAAAGGATGAAATACCCAAAGGATCGGAGAAGCATCTTAATATTCGGGAAGACGGAACCCGGTATAGGGCTGAAAGGATTTGGGTACCAAAATTTGGAGATATGAGAGAAATGGTACTTAGAGAAGCTCATAAAACCAGATACTCAATACATCCTGGAACGGGGAAGATGTACAAGGATCTCAAGAAACATTTTTGGTGGCCGGGTATGAAAGCCGATGTTGCTAAATACGTAGGAGAATGTTTGACGTGTTCTAAGGTCAAAGCTGAGCATCAGAAACCATCAGGTCTACTTCAACAACCCGAAATCCCGGAATGGAAATGGGAAAACATTACCATGGATTTCATCACTAAATTGCCAAGGACTGCAAGTGGTTTTGATACTATTTGGGTAATAGTTGATCGTCTCACCAAATCAGCACACTTCCTGCCAATAAGAGAAGATGACAAGATGGAGAAGTTAGCACGACTGTATTTGAAGGTGTAGTGACCCGAACTTTTCCATGTTTATATATATTAATTGAGATTGATATTTACATGATTAAATGTTTCCAACATATTAAGCAATCAAACTTGTTAAGACTTGATTAATTGAAATATGTTTCATATAGACAATTGACCACCCAAGTTGACCGGTGATTCACGAACGTTAAAACTTGTAAAAACTATATGATGACATATATATGGATATATATATATAGTTAACATGATACTATGATAAGTAAACATATCATTAAGTATATTAACAATGAACTACATATGTAAAAACAAGACTACTAACTTAATGATTTTTAAACGAGACATATATGTAACGATTATCGTTGTAAAGACATTTAATGTATATATATCATATTAAGAGATATTCATACATGATAATATCATGATAATATAATAATTTAAAATCTCATTTGATATTATAAACATTGGGTTAACAACATTTAACAAGATCGTTAACCTAAAGGTTTCAAAACAACACTTACATATAACGACTAACGATGACTTAACGACTCAGTTAAAATGTATATACATGTAGTGTTTTAATATGTATTTATACACTTTTGAAAGACTTCAATACACTTATCAAAATACTTCTACTTAACAAAAATGCTTACAATTACATCCTCGTTCAGTTTCATCAACAATTCTACTCGTATGCACCCGTATTCGTACTCGTACAATACACAGCTTCTAGATGTATGTACTATTGGTATATACACTCCAATGATCAGCTCTTAGCAGCCCATGTGAGTCACCTAACACATGTGGGAACCATCATTTGGCAATTAGCAAGAAATATCTCATAAAATTACAAAAATATGAGTAATCATTCATGACTTATTTACATGAAAACAAAATTACATATCAAGAACTGCATTCAAGAAACTGCATTCAAGAACCATCATTTCCGCTGTTGCATACTAAAATAAGGACAAGATTTGAAGTCCATGTTTGTATGATATTGTGTAAAAACTGCATTCAAGAAACTGATTTCGATGTAACATATTTGTATTGTAAACCATTATGTAATGGTCGTGTGTAAACAGGATATTTTAGATTATCATTATTTGATAATCTACGTAAAGCTTTTTAAACCTTTATTTATGAAATAAAGGTTATGGTTTGTTTTAAAAATGAATGCAGTCTTTGAAAAATGTCTCATATAGAGGTCAAAACCTCGCAACGAAATCAATTAATATGGAACGTTTTTAATCAATAAGAACGGGACATTTCAGAAGGAAGTCGTCTCCAGACATGGAATACCAATCTCTATTATCTCTGATAGGGATGGCAGATTTATTTCAAGATTCTGGCAGACATTACAGCAAGCATTAGGAACTCGTCTAGACATGAGTACTGCCTATCATCCACAAACTGATGGGCAGAGCGAAAGGACGATACAAACGCTTGAAGACATGCTACGAGCATGTGTTATTGATTTCGGAAACAGTTGGGATCGACATCTACCGTTAGCAGAATTTTCCTACAACAACAGCTACCATTCAAGCATTGAGATGGCGCCATTTGAAGCACTTTATGGTAGAAAGTGCAGGTCTCCGATTTGTTGGAGTGAAGTGGGGGATAGACAGATTACGGGTCCGGAGATTATACAAGAAACTACCGAGAAGATCATCCAAATTCAACAACGGTTGAAAACCGCCCAAAGTCGACAAAAGAGCTACGCTGACATTAAAAGAAAAGATATAGAATTTGAAATTGGAGAGATGGTCATGCTTAAAGTTGCACCTTGGAAAGGCGTTGTTCGATTTGGTAAACGAGGGAAATTAAATCCAAGGTATATTGGACCATTCAAGATTATTGATCGTGTCGGACCAGTAGCTTACCGACTTGAGTTACCTCAACAACTCGCGGCTGTACATAACACTTTCCACGTCTCGAATTTGAAGAAATGTTTTGCTAAAGAAGATCTCACTATTCCGTTAGATGAAATCCAAATCAACGAAAAACTTCAATTCATCGAAGAACCCGTCGAAATAATGGATCGTGAGGTTAAAAGACTTAAGCAAAACAAGATACCAATTGTTAAGGTTCGATGGAATGCTCGTAGAGGACCCGAGTTCACCTGGGAGCATGAAGATCAGATGAAGAAGAAATACCCTCATCTATTTCCAGAAGATTCGTCAACACCTTCAACAGCTTAAAATTTCGGGACGAAATTTATTTAACGGGTAGGTACTGTAGTGACCCGAACTTTTCCATGTTTATATATATTAATTGAGATTGATATTTACATGATTAAATGTTTCCAACATGTTAAGAAATCAAACTTGTTAAGACTTGATAAATTGAAATATGTTTCATATAGACAATTGACCACCCAAGTTGACCGGTGATTCACGAACGTTAAAACTTGTAAAAACTATACGATGACATATATATGGTTATATATATAGTTAACATGTTTTTATTATAAGTATGTATCTCATTAGGTATTTTAACAATGAGTTATATACATAAAAATGAGACTATTAATTTAAGAAACTCGAAAACGATATATATAACGATTATCTTTATAACAACGTCTTACTAGGTACATATGAATCATATTAAGATATTGATACACTTGGTTAATTATGTTAAATGATAAGTAAATATATTATTAAGTGTATTAACAATGAAATACATATGTAAAAAATAAGACTACTAACTTAATGATTTCGAAACGAGACATATATGTAACGATTATCGTTGTAACGACATTTAACTGTATATACATCATACTAAGATATATTATATATCATAATATCATGATAATATAACAATTTAACATCTCATTTGTTATAATAAACAATGGGTTAACAACATTCAACAAGATCGTTAACCTAAAGGTTTCAAAACAACATTTACATGTAACGACTAACGATGACTTAACGACTCAGTTAAAATGTATATACATGTAGTGTTTTAATATGTATTCATACACTTTTGAAAGACTTCAAGACACTTATCAAAATACTTCTACTTAACAAAAATGCTTACAATTACATCCTCGTTCAGTTTCATCAACAATTCTACTCGTATGCACCCGTATTCGTACTCGTACAATACACAGCTTTTAGATGTATGTACTATTGGTATATACACTCCAATGATCAGCTCTTAGCAGCCCATGTGAGTCACCTAACACATGTGGGAACCATCATTTGGCAACTAGCATGAAATATCTCATAAAATTACAAAAATATGAGTAATCATTCATGACTTATTTACATGAATTAAAATGAATTAAAATATTTGATTATAACATATGAAAGTAAACATTTCTTCAAGTTTTCCACTTGATTTCATTGTAATCCTCATTTGTATCTTGACGATTACAATCCGCGTTCAAACCTTTCATGATTCTTGAAAACACCTCAATCGAGAGGATGAACCAACCGCACTTCATCTACGGAATGAAAGATTTATGCATATAGCAAGGTTGGAGAACTCGGATCTCGGGGAGATCTCGTTTGGACATTTTTGAGGAGATCTCGGCATCTCGAAAAAATCTCGGGGAGATCTCGGACGTTGACTTGTGTTGACTTTCTAGTTTTTTTTAATATAAATATGTAAAAATATATAAATATATGTATATTTATATGGATTTTTACGAGAAAATTTGAGAAATGAGCGAAAAATTAGAAGAAAATTCGAGAAATTGCGAGAAAATCCGAGAAATTACGAGAAAATCTGAGATCTCACCGAGAAAATCCGAGAAATCCCGACGTTGACCGAGATTTTAACCGTTGACCGAGAAATCTCAACGAGATGGGAAAATATTCTCTGCTGAGTTTTGAAACCGAGATCTCCCCGAGATCTCGCCGAGAAATTCCGAGATCTGCAACACTGGCATATAGTTATGCACCTGAAAAACTCTCAGAAACTGAGTAAACGTTTAACATATAGCTGTGCTAATTCCTTTAGTGTTATTATTACCGAAAATAACTTTGCAACTCCTGTTTGAGATAGTCAGTTTTGTCACAGCTCCAGCAAGTCAACTTCGACTTTTCGTTCGAAACAACCTTATTATAACCTTGATATATATGATTACCTTATTCATCATCGTTACCGGAGAAATCGTTTATATTCCACCACATTAGCAATAAACTTACCAACAACCTTGTTAATCATTGACTTTTCGAAAAATCAATATTTTTATTCATTGAAACCCTATCATGTACTCATCCACATCTTATAACAAGAATTACCACATCAATTACCGGAAATTAGCAATCAGTATTTTGAAATCTCGCAGCATGTCTACATCAACAGTTATATGTATACATATAACCTTTATCTCTTAGAATAATGACCTTTCATTCTGAAATTCTGAAAAGCACCCAGTCTGTGAATCAATACTCTGAATTTTGAAAAGTTGAATGAAGTAACAAAAACTGAAAATGACCTTAACAGTCAAAAGCTTGATGATAAAGAATGGAGTGTTGAAAAAAAAAAGAAAAAAACTCAAAGATTTTGATACAAAAAAATGAATTGAGCAAACCATGAAGGAGGCTGTGGACAAATCACAGAGACTAAACCTACCTTCAAAGAACCCAAATGATTCAGTATCTGCTGAAGTCATTAACGAATACCTTACTCCTGACTCTAAATCTTTACGGACGAATTTTCTTCAACATCCTTCGATATTAGCAATTCTAAGATATCATCGTATCTTTCATTATAAATATCCTCGATATTTCTGAAGATATTTTCATAACTATTCTTATCTGAACTTATTTATCTCTTCGCTATATCAGTGTTACATCAGAAAGGAAACTGTTTTAGTTTCTAAATTCTGAGTGATTCGAATTTAAAATATGAATCATTTTGAAGTAGTGTTGGAAATTGATGCATGAGTTAGTATAATATAATGACACTTGATCAACGTGATTATATTATAGTAAGTTAAGCTGAGTTTCTAATGGAACGTGATGATTCACAGATCATAACGTCATCATGTGCCATATTACATGACTTTTACATTTTATCTAATCTCCAAACATATCAAGAACATATTTTCTTGATAGTCCTATCTTTTTTCCTTGAATTCTGGTAATTTAACCAATCAAGAATCGTGCTATTACAATTTCTTTCTTTGAACATTAACCGTGTTCATTCTAAAATTCATATCTACGAATTCTGAACCATTTTTCACTTGACTTAAAGTCGGGAAGAGAAAACAAAAGCATAGAGATCCGTAATATAAGGGAAAATATAGAGCCCAACAACAACACAGAAACTACATACCGTGTATATCAATGCGTATAGAAATATAAAGATACGGGAGAATTATAAATACAACAATTCTAAGAATGAAGAAGAAGTAAACAGATTCCTCCTGTGGGAGTTGGAATAGAAGGATGATTGTTGCGATAGTCAGAATGAGGTCAAGGATCAGAACTGGATTAGGCTTTCTCAAAATCTTTTGGAAGTATGAAGTGAGGAAGAAAGTATAGGAAGGGTGAAAATAATAGAACGTAAGAGGTTAATTTATAACAAAATATCATGCATAACAATCGAGGCAGATTACCGCATTTAATTGAAGAAGATCCTAATTTCCTTAATTACTGAAGGATCGAATCTGATATAGATTCTGAAGATTTTCTTTAAATCCCTTGAATTCCGGAGATCAGCCCTGACTACGTCAAAAGATAAGACGAAACCTTATTTCTTCATTTCACTCTTTTGTGACAGCTTCACTCGTACGCTTCACATAATCGAAACGTTTTATCTATATTAATCAATAATGATAAAACTCTATTTATCAACTCATATTCATTATGAAAATATTTTTATTGTTAGCCATGACGACCTTACTCAAATTTCAGGACGAAATTTCTTTAACGGATAGGTACTGTGACGACCCGGAAATTTCTGACCAAATTTAAACTTAATCTTTATATGATTTCGACACGATAAGCAAAATCTGTTAGATTGAATCTCAAAATTTTTGAACTATTTTCGTACATTCATTTGACTTCGACCATTTCCGACGATTCACGAACAATTAATTGTAAATAGATATGTGTGTGTGTGTGTATATATATATATATATATATATATATATATATATATATATATATATATATATATATATATATATATATATATATATATATATATATATATATATATATATATATATGAATAATAATTGGAAGTATAATTTGAAATATTAAATGTTGTTGTTATGAGATATGATATTATAATTATTATTATTTAAAAACATATCTATATATATAAGTAAAATATATTAAAAAAAATAATAAATAAATAAATATTAAATGATTGTAATACTCGTTGATGTTCCGATTGATATTAAGCAAGTTAAATTCAAACTTATATGATTTTAAAAATAAACGGTAATCCGAAAATGTGTTATATAAATTATAGACTTATTAAAAATATATTTAGGATCTATTTGTTAAGTTTTATTACTCCGTGTATTTTACTTGAGATTGAACGCTAATAATTAATTAACTTTTATGACTGATTTTACACCCTAAAAGACCGAAATAATTAAATGTACTTAATTTAAAATTTTGGTATTTTTCCGAATATTTTTATCCGCCCCTGATTAACAACGGAACACGATATATAATCCGAGAAAACGTCGGTAAGTTAAAATCAAAATAGAACCAGCTAATATGATTAATCACTGTGTGTTTGTTGAATTCTTATAATTTTATTATTATTATGTTATATAAATATGCAAAGTAGATCACTTGTTATTCAATATCTCTGCAAATGGTTTACAAAGAATAACACATACAAAACACCCACACACACTTGACCTCAATCACCCCGGCCACAATGACCACCACCGCCAACGGTGACAGAAGCTGAAGCTTTGTGATCATTGATGCCATGATCACCATCACATATCCACTACAAACTTCATCATCCTAGAATCAAACATCACCTTCACCAAGAATCATCACCATCGAACATCACCTGCTCAATCAAACCCAAATCGAACACCACCACTTATATCATCACAATCCATCATGATTGCTGCAAATTACATAAATTTCTATTTCTTTTGGTATTGTTCGATCACCTCAAAACCACCATGAACCCATTTGATTATCACCCTACACAAATCGACCTCCACCTTCTATCAATACAACCACCTTCATCACCATCATTAAATTAATTGATCACTACCACCCGAGACCGGACTACTACCACACAAAACCACCACGACTAGACGTAAATAGTTGTTGCTAATAAATTTTGGTTTCAACTAGAACTGTACCCAACCAATCACATGCAATTCGCTACCGCTATATTTCTGTTCTTTTCGTGATCGACAACCACTCTCTAATCAACCCATGCTTAATATTGTTATTTCTTCAAAATAATAACATACCGTCATTATAAATTTTATTATGCAGTTTGCAAAAAGGAGTTATAATATACAATTGCTATCGTGTAATTTTCTTTTTCTCTTTCAAGTGTTGGCCGACAATCACAACCCCACCTCAAGCCACTTGTTAATTCTTAATGATATGTAACTATTGTTATAATTTATCTTCATGTTCAGGTATGACAAGAAAACTGAACCCCACACCCACTCAACCATCAAACAAATTACATAAACATGTTATAGGGCTAGATATAAGTTGGGCCGTGTAATAAGTTATCAACTTGGGCCGAGTAAATTTTATCCTGTTGGGCTGCTACATTATATAATGATGTCGATGATGAACCGAGATAATCATGGATCGTTGATAATCATGGATACTGATTATGATTATGATTATGATTATGGTTACGATAAATGATGACGTTTTACGAAGATGAATGATGAACCGTGTAAGTGTTGATGAATATGATCTCGAAAATAGATGATGATGTTATGACCTTGATGTCGTGGTGTATAATGTGATATTGGCAATGAAATAAGATGATGATTATAGGGATGATTAAAAGGACGATGATAGTGAGACTTGATGTTACCATACGATGAAACAAGATTATGCTGTTGCTAAATGCTTCTATTCCTGTTGAATCGAGACCAAAATATCACCTTACTTCTATCCTTCTTCTGCCGTCTGATAACTACCATAACCTTGATCATAAAACTACAGTACCACTTAGATTCACCAACACCAAAACCTTTCTTGATTGTCTTGCCATTCGACAAAAAATAAACCAACACAGTCATCTTCATCGAACACCATAGATGTTATAGTATCGATCATCATTCGTACTGTGGGATACTAAACCATCGGCCTTATTATTTATTTTTTTCTTTCAACCGATAACCACTTCAACTAGGTTACGATAATGGATTAAAATATGATCCAAACAATCACTCTAATGGGCTGAGTCTTGGGCTCCTTTAATGGACTTCAAATAAGTATAAATATCATTATTATTATTTATTTTTAAGTATTGTCATTAATATTACTATTAGTATTTTCCTTATTATAAATGTTATGATTATTATTATTACTATTATTATTATTATTATTATTATTATTATTATTATTATTATTATTATTATTATTATTATTATTATTATTATTATTATTATTATTATTATAAGTATTATTATTTCTGTTATTATTAATATTATCATCTTTAGTAAAATTAATATTATTATAGTTATTATAGTTGTTATTATTATTATCATTATTAGAATTATTAATATTATTATTTTCATTATTATTATTAGTATTACCATTATTAGTATTATTTTTATCACTACTATATTTATTTTAAGTATTATTAAAATTATTATTTTAAAAAATATAATTATTATATATATGTCATAAGTATATCTAATTTATTATTTTAAATATAAAAATAACATATATAGATATATATAATATTTGAAATAATAAATACATTACTATATACTATATAATTAATATATATATAAACAGGTTTGATTATCATTATATGTTTTAATACATATAAAACTGATATAGGTTCGTGAATCTGATGCCAACCCTGCAGTGTTCAGTTCCGTCGTATGCATATTTTTACTACAAAATATCGTATCGTGAGTTTCATTTGCTCCCTTTTTAAATGCTTTTGTAATATATATTTTTGGGACTGAGAATACATGCGCTGCTTTTATAACTGTTTAACAAAATAGACACAATTACTTGAAACGACACTCTATGGTGTAATTATTATACCGGATATCATCCTTTTTAGCTTGGTAGCCTAAGAATTTGGGAACTGACCCCCAAATTGACGCGAATCCTGAAGATAGATCTATGAAATTTGACACGTCCCATTCGGGTTACGGATGCTTTAGTACTTCGATTTTATATACAGATGAGTGTACCTGTATATTTGGGGATATTCTAGATGCATTTGTTAATGTCGGTTACCAGGTGTTCATCATATGAATGATTTTTAATTCGCAGGTTATGCGTACTATTTTGTACTCGGGTTACGTGTACAATTAAATATCTGAAATCTTGTGGTCTATTAAAGTGAAGAAAATGAATGTTTATGATAAACTAATGAACTTACCAACCTTTTGGTTGAGACTTGAAAGCATGTTTATTCTCAGCTATTAAAGAAATCTTCCGATGTGCATTTGCTCATTTAGAGATATTACTTGGAGTCATTCATGGCATATTTCAAAAGACGTTGCATTCGAGTCGTTGAATTCAACAAGATTACTATTAAGTCATTATTAGTTTGGATATATTATGAAATGGTATGCATGCCTGTCAATTTCGATGAAATGAAAGTTTGTCTTTTAGAAACGAATGCAATGTCTGTAAAATGTACCATTTAGAGGTCAATACCTCGCAATCAAATCAACTATTATAATTCTTTTATAATCGATATGAACGGGCTGTTAAATACTACCTCCAACAACATCCGTATCGCAAGCCCCAACATCACAATCTGTCCCACGAGCACCGACGTCACACGCCCTGTAGATACCAAGGAATACCAACAACAACAAACGATGAAGTATTGATTCATAACTTCATCGAAGAAATATTCTGCAGAGAATATGTAATTTCTAAAAATTTTATAGATTATTTATTCTAGTTCTAATTAAAAACCAGATGAGTGAGTGAATAGAAGTGAGGAAATGAAACCCTGATTGAAATGGTGCACGATTTACAGAAATGGTGCACGATTTACAAGCTAGACTTGTTTTACCAGCAACATCAACAGTACCGTTAGCATCAACAGCACTGTTAGTGTCGTCAGCATCGTCAACACCAACAACACATGTAGCACCACAGGTTACACAGCTCCATAATCATCAGCGATATCGACATTACAATCATCAATGGGTATGTTGAAATAACAAGTTATGAAGTATTAACCCATTTCCACTGAAGACTTTATATGTATATCTTATATATATAAATCTTGAAATCATAATATATCTTTCCGTACTAAGCTATTATGTATGAATTAAATAAGGGTAGATACTACTCGGTTAATTCATATTACTAATATACAATGATGTACATCCTTCGTTAATGACTTAACCATTGTTAACTACAATCTCTGTCCCAAACTCAATGAATTCCAATTCATAATAAATCAAGTGTATTAATCAATTATATGTTTGATTTTACACTTTCATCTTCGATGTACTCGAAACTTTCTAGACAACATCATTCATTCATTGCGAAGTTCACAAGAATTCCACGGACACCAACATCATTCACTGAGTAAATATCAATAAAAAATGAATAATGAAGTATTGATTCATAATTTCATTTACGTTGATATGATAATCCACGAAAATTACGAAATTTCTAAAGTTTTAAAGATTATTCATTTCTAGTTCCAGCTGAAAATCAAATGAGCTTAATATGATATTAACTCGTTAAATCTGTATTACATTTGAAGAAAATATATATAATAATATTTTCATAAAAATTGTAATAAAATTTTCTCCTACAAAAGATTACTTGAGAAACTTTTAACGGGTAGGTAATACCCGAGAGATATATGAATTCACAATTAATATGTTATATTATTCGATTCTAATTCAGCAATCATCAACTATACTCACTACTTTCACAACGATATACATTCTTTATAGAAATCAAAACAACCATCCTCATCCAAATTTGATTACATATTCTGATTTTGAATCTCAGAATTCAATTCGAGATATAACTGGTATCATCACTCTTAGATCCCTACAGCTTTCAAATCTATACTTTGACTTCAAAACTGTGTTAGAACATCATTTCTATTCATAGAACCCAGAAAAATATTTGTATCATTCAAAATCCTAGAACATCATATGTATATTAATGATTACAATTTGTGTTCAAACCCCTCGAAATTCCTGAAGACACTTCAAACAATGAATAATCGAGATGATGATCCAACCACATGTTACCCACAGTCATGCATCTGAAAAACTCTCGAAATCGAAGTCATAGTTTAACACGTATTCGTGTCAGATCCTTTGGCATTTATTACCAAAAATAACTTTTCAATCCCTTTTCAAAATAGACAGTTTTGTCACAACTCTAGCAAATCAACTTCAATTGCTCAATCGAATAAGCCTTATTATAACGATTACCCCGTCATCAGTGTTACTGGGGAACTTTTTATATCTTGCCACATTAGCAGTAACCGTACCAACAACATCATTGATCTTTAAGCCTCTCCAAAAAATCACTATACTTATTCATTGAAACCCTATCATGCACTCATCTGCATCTTGTAATGGTAGTTGCCATATCAAAAAGCTTGAATCATTATTCTCGAATTTTGCGGCAATTCTACACCAACAGTTATATATACACACATATAACGTCTATCTCCAAGACTTACATACTTCGAATGTGAAGTTTCTGAAAA
The DNA here is from genome assembly GCF_046630445.1 of Rutidosis leptorrhynchoides. Classification (NCBI taxonomy): domain Eukaryota; kingdom Viridiplantae; phylum Streptophyta; class Magnoliopsida; order Asterales; family Asteraceae; genus Rutidosis; species Rutidosis leptorrhynchoides. Next base: position 238,047,914 of record NC_092338.1, on the reverse strand, counting down.
ACACCATAAACTGCGAACTAGTTCTCGAAATTTTGAAAAATACTGATGAAGTAGCAAAAACTTTAAAAGATCTTAACAATCAAAAGTTTGATGATAAAGAATAGTATGTTGGAAAAGCTCAGAAAAAGAGAAGGTTTGGAACTGGAAAACGGATTGAGCAAACCATGAAGGAGGCTGTAGACAAATCACAAAGACTAAACCTGTCTTCAAAGAATCCAAATGATTCAGTGTCTGCTGAAATCGTTAGCAAACACCTTACTCCTTATTCTAAACCTTCACAGACAAATTTTCCACATCATCCTTTGATTCCAGATATTTTAAAATTTCTAAAACATCATCGAATCTTTCATTACAAATATCTTCGATAATTCTGAAGATATTTTCATAACTATTTTTTATCTGAAATCATTTATCCCTTCGCACTATCAGTGTTACATCATAAAGGAAACTGTTTGGTTTCTATATTCTGTAAACCTTTGAGTTTAAATTATGAATGTTTTTGAAGTAATGTTGGGAACTGAAGCATGAGTTAGTATAATATAATGACACTTGATCAACGTGATTATATTACAGTAAGTCATGCTGAGTTTCTAATGGAACGTGATAAAGGTTCACAGATCATACCTTTATCATGAACCATGTTACATAACTCTTTCATTATATTTAACCTCTAAACTATCAAGAAAATATTTTTCCTGATGATTCGGTCTTTTCTGGATATTCTGGTAATTTGAAAAATCAAATCGTACTACTACATTTCCTTTCTACTTTGTATATTATAAAAAATTCAAAACTCCATACCTACGAATTCTGGACCATTACTTGCGAAAAGAAGACAAAAGCATGAAGCTCCAAAATTTAAAGGGGGTATAAATCGCAGCAAACAGAAAAGGACATTAACCGTAGATGTCAATAATTATGGAAAGAAAAATACAAGGAAGGATTATAAAAATCACCACCCCACGAGCAAAATAGAAGTAAACAGATTCCTCCGAAGGAAGTTGAAAAAGAAGGATAATTGTTGCGACAGTTAGGAACATATCAAGGATCAAAACTGGATCAAGCATATTGACAAATGTTTTAGAAGTATGAATCGGGGAAGAAAGTATAGAAGATGGGAGATGTGGAAGTAAGGAAATAAAGGAGGTGGATTTATAGTGAAACATCTGACAGAGCAATCGAAATAGATCATTGCATCTAATCAAAGAAGATCCTAATTTCCTTAATGTGACAACTGTAGTGGCCCGAACTTTTCCATGTTTATATATATTAAATGAAATTGATATTTACATGATTAGGTGTTTCTAACATGTTAAGCAATCAAACTTGTTAAGACTTGTTTAATTGAAATAGGTTTCATATAGACAATTGACCACCCAAGTTGACTGGTGATTCACGAACGTTAAAACTTGTAAAAACTATATGAACTACATATGAACTACATATGTAAAAACAAGACTACTAACTTAAGGTTTTCGAAACGAGGAATATATGTAACGATTATCGTTGTAACGACATTTAAATGTATATATATCATATTAAGATATATTAATACATCATAATATCATGATAATGTAATAATTTAACATCTCTTTAGATATAATAAACAATGGGTTAACAACATTTAACAAGATCGTTAACCTAAAGGTTTCAAAACAACACTTACATGTAACGACTAACGATGACTTAACGACTCAGTTAAAATGTATATACATGTAGTGTTTTAATATGTATTCATATACTTTCGAAAGACTTCAAGACACTTATCAAAGTACTTCTACTTAACAAAAATGCTTACAATTACGTCCTCATTCATTTTCATCAATAATTTTACTCGTATGCACTCGTATTTGTACTCGTACAATACACAGCTTCTAAATGTATTTACTATTGGTATATACACTCCAATGATCAGCTCTTAGCAGCCCATGTGAGTCACCTAACCATGTGGGAACCATCATTTAACATCTAGCATGAAATATCTCACAAAATTACAAACTAATGGAGCCTATATGGAGAGTCTAAGTTCATGTAAATGAGGGAGCTCACAAACACTTTCACTTTGCAATTTTCTTGAATCAAATTACTCTCTCTCAAGTGTTCTTCCTTTATTCTAAGTGTTCTTCATCATCTTGAACAAAATCTAGCTCAATCTAGTTCATAAATCCATACATAAACCAAGTTATAAAACAACTACTCAAGAACACACCAACAACACTTCCAAGTTTCCTAGCTTACTTCCAATCTTGCAAATCAACTTTGAGTGATCATCCAACCTCAAGAAATCTTTCTTATTTACAGTAAGATATCTTTCTAATATAAGGTAATACTCATATTCAAACTTTGATTCAATTTCTATAACTTTAACAATCTTATTTCGAGTGGAATTCTTACTTGAACTTGTTTTCGTGTCATGATTTTGCTTCAAGAACTTTCAAGCCATCCAAGGATCCTTTGAAGCTAGAACTATTTTTCTCATTTCCAGTAAGTTTATCCACAAAACCTGAGGTAGTAATGATGTTCATAACATCATTTGATTCATATGTATAAAACTACCTTATTCGAAGGTTTAAACTTGTAATCACTAGAACATAGTTTAGTTAATTCTAAACTTGTTCGCAAACAAAAGTTAATCCTTCTAACTTGACTTTTAAAATCAATTAAACACATGTTCTATATCTATATGATATGCTAACTTAATGATTTAAAACCTGAAAACACAAAAAACACCGTAAAACCGGATATACGCCGTCGTAGTAACACTGCGGGCTGTTTTGGGTTAGTTAATTAAAAACTATGATAAACTTTGATTTAAAAGCTATTCTTTTGGGAAAATGATTTTTCTTATGAACATGAAACTATATCCAAAAATCATGGTTAAACTCAAAGTGGAAGTATGTTTTCCAAAATGGTCATCTAAACGTCGTTCTTTCGACTGAAATGACTACCTTTACAAAAATGACTTGTAACTTGTATTTTCGACTATAAACTTATACTTTTTCTGTTTAGATTATATATATATATATATATATATATATATATATATATATATATATATATATATATATATATATATAAACTTAAGTTAAATATGAAACCATATCAACTTGAATCACTCAAAATGGATTTAAAACGAAGAAATTATGGGTAAAATAAGATTGGATAATTTTGCTTGTTGTAGCTACGTGAAAATTGGTATCAAATCTATATTAATCATATCATAGCTAACTTATATTGTATTATACATGTATTCTAATATATTATGTAATCTTGGGATACCATAGACACATATGCAAATGTTTTAACATATCATATCGACCCATCTATATATATTATTTGGAACAACCATAGACACTCTATATGCAGTAATGTTTGAGTTAGCTATACAGGGTTGAGGTTGATTCCAAAAATATATATACTTTGAGTTGTGATCTAGCCTGAGACGTGTATACACTGGGTCCTGAATTGATTCAAGATAATATATATCAATTTATTTCTGTACATCTAACTGTGGACAACTAGTTGTAGGTTACTAACGAGGACAGCTGACTTAATAAACTTAAAACATTAAAACATATTAAAAATGTTGTAAATATATTTTGAACATACTTTGATATATATGTACATATTTGTTATAGGTTCGTGAATCGACCAGTGGCCAAGTCTTACTTCCCAACGAAGTAAAAATCTGTGAAAGTGAGTTATAGTCCCCCTTTTAAAATCTAATATTTTGGGATGAGAATACATGCAATTTTATAAATGTTTTACGAAATAGACACAAGTAAATGAAACTACATTAAATGGGTGAATGATCGAAGTCGAATATGCCCTTTTTTAGCTTGGTAGCCTAAGAATTTGGGAACAGACCCCCAAATTAACGCGAATCCTAAAGATAGATCTATCGGGACCAACAAGCCCCGTTCTGGAATTTGGAATGCTTTAGTACTTCGAAATTATCATGTCCGATGGGTGTCCCGGAATGATGGGGATATTCTATATGCATCTTATTAATGTCGGTTACCAGGTGTTCACCATATGAATGATTTTTATCTCTATGTATGGGATGTATATTGAAATATGAAATCTTATCGTCTATTATTATGATTTGATAATATATAGGTTAAACCTATAACTCACCAACATTTTGGTTGACGTTTTAAGCATGTTTATTCTTAGGTAATTATTAAAAGCTTCAGCTGTTGCATACTAAAATAAGGACATTGGAGTCCATGCTTGTATGATATTGTGTAAAAACTGCATACAAGAAACTTATTTTTGATGTAATATATTCTTATTGTAAACCATTATGTAATGGTCTTGTCTAAACGGTATATTTTAGATTATCATTATTTGATAATCTACGTAATGCTTTTTAAACCTTTATCGATAAAATAAAGGTTATGGTTGTTTTAAAAATGAATGCAGTCTTTGAAAAACGTCTCATATAGAGGTCAAAACCTCGCGACGAAATCAATTAATATGGAACGTTTATAATCAATATGAACGGGACATTTCAGTTGGTATCCGAGCGTTTGTCTTAGAGAACTAGAAATTTGCATTAGTGTGTCTTATCAAGTTTGTTAGGATACATTAGTGAGTCTGAACTTCGACCGTGTTTTCTTTAAAAACGATTGCTTAACACTTTTGTTGGAAATTATATATTATTAACATGTAAATATTATGTGATATATTAACCTCTTAATGTGTTTGATATTACGTGATAGATGTCTACCACTAGTACAAATCCCATTGACTCACCTAATAATAATGAAGAGTCGAATATAATTTAGGAAGATTCATAAATTCCCGAAGAAGAACCGGAAGAGGAGGAACCGGAAGAAGAGGAACCGGAAGAGGAGGAACCGGAAGAGGAAGAACCGGAAGTAGAAGAAGAGGTTCTGGAGGAAGAAATATTGATACCTACTTTAAATCATTTAAATAAAAGAAAATCCTCAACCAACGGACCAAAGTTAAAAATGGTCAATGGTGTTTCCGCCGAGGAAGCAAAATATTGGGAAGATTACCAATTTTCTAATGAATCGGATCCCGATGAGGATTCCGATGATATTATAGAAATTAACTCGACCCAATTTAATATAGCAAAAGAAAATAATAAGGGAAAAGGTGTAAAAATAGAGAAACCTGATTCCAACCCCGATGAACTTTATATGTATCGGCAACATCCGTATCTCCCAAATTGTAACAATAACCCAGGAACCTCTAAACCACCAGGTTTTTCTAAATCATTGTGGAAAACGATGGCTCGTATTAGAGGAGCACCATATATCCCTAGAAAATTAGGAAAACTAACCAATTTCAAAGAAGAAGAAACCAGTGATTCAGATTAGAGGGTTGTAATCATGTTGTGTATTATATGTATTGTAGTGTGCTTGTACTTTTATGTTCTATGTAAAAATTGCTTGTATTTTTTGTTAATTATCTTTTACGAATCTAATACTTGTCTATTTTACAGTATAAAAACACAAAATGGACGTTAAGGATAGACAACCAAAAATTTTAGAAGACCTACCAGGAGATATGATTGATGAAATTTTTTCTAGAGTCAAGCAGAATTCATCAGCACAATTAGTTACGAAAAAATTAGTTTATCAAACGTTTGAAAGACATTCCAGGCATACCTTAGTATATAAAAGGCTTTCCTTTGAAAGATGGGGTATATCACATTGGGGAGACTTTAAGTTACGCCAAGTTTTCTTTAAGGCATTTAGTGCGGAAAACCCAGATGCAATTTTATGCTACGGGTTACGTACCTATTTTGACTCAACATATCCCAACATAGGACTCCGTTCTTTAGAAAGAGCTTCTAACATGCAACCTAAAGAAGCATGTTATGCTTACGGGTTAATAATGTTCGCTTCTCATCAAATTGAGAAAAAGAACATTGGGTTGCAACTTTTACATAAAACATTCTCACAAGTGACGGACTCAGTAGTTGGGGTAAGAAACAAGGTTTTTAGATTGCTACGAGCCTATTGGGCATTAAGAAACCCTCGTCCTTTTGATGACATTACAACATGTTGCCGAGCTAATGGTCATAACGGTTACTTTCCATAAGACCAAGGATGGGAAGTCGTCTTAGTAAAACCAGAATGCATGACTTGTTTCTGGACTTATGAATTACGTGTCTTTATTTCTTTTGCTGAACAACTTACGTATTAACTAGAATTGCCTTTATAGCTGCCGAGTAGCAAAGTTATTATGTGTTATATTTCACCCTATATGTATAATAGTGGTATTGTAAGTTTGTAAAATTTTGTATAAAGTTTGAACGCGAAATATTATTGTAATAAGTTTTTCATATAGAAGCGTAGTAGTTGAGTTGTATAGTAGCTAGTAAGTATGAACTTAACGGGTAGGAAGAAAAAGCTTTTATAAATAAGTTCATATAATGCTACGAAATACTATTAACTACTCTTAAATTCTATATGATTAACTAAATTCTTTTGGCTATTTTTAAAGGAAATGGCACCGACGACTCGTCAGAACTTGAACATGAGTGAGGAAGATTTCCGTGTTTTCCTTGCTGCGAACATAGCCGCAGTACAGGCTGCAATACAAAATAACAATAACTCTAGATCTAGCAGTGGAACTAATTCCACAAGAAATCGTGTAGGATGCTCCTAAAAAAAAATTCACTGCCTGCAAATCTTTGGAATTTGATGGAACCGAAGGACCAATTGGATTGAAAGGGTGGACCGAGAAATTCGAATTGGTGTTTGCCATAAGTAAGTGTACTGAAGAGGACAAAGTTAAGTACGCTACGTATACCTTCATAGTTACTGCATTAAAGTGGTGGAACACCAATCTTGAACAGGTAGGACAAAATGCTGCTTACGCACTACCGTGGTCGGCATTCAAGAAATTGATGAATGAGCAGTACCGTCCTAGAAACGAAGTCAATAAGCTCAAGGTAGAACTTAGGGAGTTACAAACACACGGGTTCGACATTACCACATATGAACGATGATTCACAGAGTTGTGCCTATTGTGTCCGGGAGCATTCGAAGATAAAGAAGAGCAGATTGACGCGTTTGTAAAAGGGTTACCAGTAAGGATTCAAGAAGATGTGAGTTCACACGAGCCCGCTTCCATACAAAAGGCAAGCTGAATGGCTCATAAACTCATAAATCAGATTGAAGGAAGAATAAAAGAGCAGGCGGCCGAAGAAGCCAACACGAAACAACTCAAGAGAAAGTGGGAAGAAACCAGTCAAAAGGGTCACCAATATAACAACAACAATCACAACCATAATCACAATAACAATCATAACAACCGCAATAACAATCGCAATAATAACCGCAATCCTAACAATAACTACAACAAACGTCTCAACAACAACAACAACTACAACAATCGTTTCAACAACAATAAAAATCCCAACAACAATCTCAACAACAACAATGGCAACAAAAACCAAAAATGCCAAAGGTGTGAAGAGTACCACCAGAATGAGTTCTGCATGACATTTTGCACCAAGTGTAAAAGAACTGGCCATGGTGCGAAAAAGTGTGAGGTCTACGGACCAAAGTTTAACAGAACTAAAGGAACAAATAGTGGCGAAACAAGTAATGCCGCCTTTGTTTGTTATGGATGTGGAAAACGTGGCTGCATTAGAAGTAATTGCCCGAATTAGGGGAATACTAATGGGCAGGACCGCGGAAGAGTTTTCAATATTAATACGGCAGAAGCGCAGGAAGACCCGGAGCTTGTTACGGGTACGTTTCTTATTGACAATAAATCTGCTTATGTTTTATTTGATTCGGGTTCGGATAGAAGCTATATGAGTAGAGATTTTTGTGCTAAATTAAGTTGCCTATTGACGCCTTTGGATAGTAAATTTTTACTCGAATTAGCAAACGGTAAATTAATTTCAGCAGATAATATATGTCGGGATAGAGAAATTAAACTGAGGGATGAAACGTTTAAAATCGATTTAATACCAGTCGAGTTAGGGAGTTTTGATGTAATAATTGGCATGGACTGGTTGAAAAAGGTGAGAGCAAAGGTCGTTTGTTACAAAAATGCAATTCGCATTATGCGTGAAAAAGGAAAACCTTTAATGTTGTACGGAGAAAAGAACAACGCGAAATTAAATCTTATTAGTAGTTTGAAGGCGCAAAAACTAATAAGAAAAGGTTGTTACATCATTCTAGCACACATCAAGGAAATTAAACCCGAAGAAAAGAACATCATTGATGTTCCCGTCGCAAAAGAATTTTCGATGTATTTCCGAAAGAATTATTGGGATTACCCCCACATCGATCCATTGAATTTCAAATAGACCTTGTACCAGGAGCTGCACCAATAGCTCGTGCTCCATATAGACTCGCACCCAGCGAAATGAAAGAATTACAAAGTCAGTTATAGGAACTTTTAGAGTGTGGTTTCATTCGACCAAGCATATCACCGTGGGGAGCTCTTGTTTTGTTTGTCAAGAAGAAGGATGGTACATTTTGGTTGTGTATTGTAGTGACCCGAACTTTTCCATGTTTATATATATTAATTGAGATTGATATTTACATGATTAAATGTTTCCAACATGTTAAGCAATCAAACTTGTTAAGACTTGATTAATTGAAATATGTTTCATATAGACAATTGACCACCCAAGTTGACCGGTGATTCACGAACGTTAAAACTTATAAAAACTATACGATGACATATATATGGTTATATATATAGTTAACATGTTTTTTATTATAAGTATGTATCTCAATAGGTATTTTAACAATGAGTTATATACATAAAAATGAGACTATTAATTTAAGAAACTCGAAAACGATATATGTAACGATTATCGTTGTAATGACATTTAACTGTATATACATCATACTAAGATATATTATATATCATAATATCATGATAATATAATAATTTAACATCTCATTTGTTATAATAAACAATGGGTTAACAACATTCAACAAGATCGTTAACCTAAAGGTTTCAAAACAACATTTACATGTAACGACTAACGATGACTTAACGACTCAGTTAAAATGTATATACATGTAGTGTTTTAATATGTATTCATACACTTTTGAAAGACTTCAAGACACTTATCAAAATACGTCTACTTAACAAAAATGCTTACAATTACATCCTCGTTCAGTTTCATCAACAATTCTACTCGTATGCACCCGTATTCGTACTCGTACAATACACAGCTTTTAGATGTATGTACTATTGGTATATACACTCCAATGATCAGCTCTTAGCAGCCCATGTGAGTCACCTAACACATGTGGGAACCATCATTTGGCAACTAGCATGAAATATCTCATAAAATTACAAAAATATGAGTAATCATTCATGACTTATTTACATGAAAACAAAATTACATATCCTTTATATCTAATCCATACACCAACGACCAAAAACACCTACAAACACTTTCATTCTTCAATTTTCTTCATCTAATTGATCTCTCTCAAGTTCTATCTTCAAGTTCTAAGTGTTCTTCATAAATTTCAAAAGTTCTAGTTTCATAAAATCAAGAATACTTTCAAGTTTGCTAGCTCACTTCCAATCTTGTAAGGTGATCATCCAACCTCAAGAAATCTTTGTTTCTTACAGTAGGTTATCATTCTAATACAAGGTAATAATCATATTCAAACTTTGGTTCAATTTCTATAACTATAACAATCTTATTTCAAGTGATGATCTTACTTGAACTTGTTTTCGTGTCATGATTCTGCTTCAAGAACTTCGAGCCATCCAAGGATCCGTTGAAGCTAGATCCATTTTTCTATTTTCCAGTAGGTTTATCCAAGGAACTTAAGGTAGTAATGATGTTCATAACATCATTCGATTCATACATATAAAGCTATCTTATTCGAAGGTTTAAACTTGTAATCACTAGAACATAGTTTAGTTAATTCTAAACTTGTTCGCAAACAAAAGTTAATCCGTCTAACTTGACTTTTAAAATCAACTAAACACATGTTCTATATCTATATGATATGCGAACTTAATGATTTAAAACCTGGAAACACGAAAAACACCGTAAAACCGGATTTACGCCGTCGTAGTAACACCGCGGGCTGTTTTGGGTTAGTTAATTAAAAACTATGATAAACTTTGATTTAAAAGTTGTTATTCTGAGAAAATGATTTTTATTATGAACATGAAACTATATCCAAAAATTATGGTTAAACTCAAAGTGGAAGTATGTTTTCTAAAATGGTCATCTAGACGTCGTTCTTTCGACTGAAATGACTACCTTTACAAAAATGACTTGTAACTTATTTTTCCGACTATAAACCTATACTTTTTCTGTTTAGATTCATAAAATAGAGTTCAATATGAAACCATAGCAATTTGATTCACTCAAAACGGATTTAAAATGAAGAAGTTATGGGTAAAACAAGATTGGATAATTTTTCTCATTTTAGCTACGTGAAAATTGGTAACAAATCTATTCCAACCAAAACTTAATCAACTTGTATTGTATATTATGTAATCTTGAGATACCATAGACACGTATACAATGTTTCGACCTATCATGTCGACACATCTATATATATTTCGGAACAACCATAGACACTCTATATGTGAATGTTGGAGTTAGCTATACAGGGTTGAGGTTGATTCCAAAATATATATAGTTTGAGTTGTGATCAATACTGAGATACGTATACACTGGGTTGTGGATTGATTCAAGATAATATTTATCGATTTATTTCTGTACATCTAACTGTGGACAACTAGTTGTAGGTTACTAACGAGGACAGCTGACTTAATAAACTTAAAACATCAAAATATATTAAAAGTGTTGTAAATATATTTTGAACATACTTTGATATATATGTATATATTGTTATAGGTTCGTGAATCAACCAGTGGCCAAGTCTTACTTCCCGACGAAGTAAAAATCTGTGAAAGTGAGTTATAGTCCCACTTTTAAAATCTAATATTTTTGGGATGAGAATACATGCAGGTTTTATAAATGATTTACAAAATAGACACAAGTACGTAAAACTACATTCTATGGTTGAATTATCGAAATCGAATATGCCCCTTTTTATTAAGTCTGGTAATCTAAGAATTAGGGAACAGATGTAACGACCCGAAAATTTCCGACCAAATTTAAACCTTAAACTCTATATGTTTCCGACACGATAAGCAAAATCTGTTATATTGAGTCTCGAAAATTTTGAAATCTATATTTATGCAATCAAGTCACCTTTGGCCATGCCTGACAATTCACGAACTACTGTTTTTAAATAAATATTGTATACATATTGTGATGTATATAAAATTATATAAATATCAAATAGGTTATAAGCATTACATAATTTATAACATGTAATATATTTACTAAAATTTAATTATAAGTAAAAAGAAAAATAAATATATAAATATTTGAGATTGGATAAGCGTAAGTTGTTATATCAATATTATTAGTACTATTTTCATTATTATAATTAGTAATGTTAAGAATAATATTAATATATATATATATATATATATATATATATATATATATATATATATATATATATATATATATATATATATATATATATATATAAAATTGAAACATATAAATTTATCTACAAATTTAAAATATTACATTATTATTAAAAGTATTATTATTATGATAGTTATTATTATTATTAACTATATTGTATTATTATTATTTTTTTTTTTTCCGTTACTATTAATATATCATCAATATTATAATTGTTATTATTTTTTTTATTAATATTATTATTAATATTATTATTATTATTATTATTAATTATTAATTATTATACTATCAGATATATATATAAAAGCACATCGGATACTTTAAGATTTGTCATCTTCACTTTTATATTTTCTGTTAGTCTCGTGAGTTAGGTTGAACTTCTTATTCACAGCTAAACAACAAATAACTCAATTGGTTATATTACGAGCTCCTTCAATCTGTGTTAAATATTATCTGATTTGTGTATTTGAGATTTAAAATTTAAAAGAATTAAATTAAGCAAACAGGAAGACCTCGTTCCATCTGTTAATCAACTCATACCTTCATAAATCGATTTCAAACCCTTTTCAAAAATGTAATAACGCTATCCTGTTATAAATCCCTTAATCGAACTATCTGTGGGTTTTCAGGTTCCAATTTTTGATATCGAAGTTGAATTTCAAAATCAAAGTTAAATTGTGAAAAGTCGAACGCTCTGCTTTTAGTGAAATTCAACCTCGTTTTTTTGTTTTGGGATCGATTAAGAATTCAGATAAATTCTAGGATGGATTTAAAACATCTTTTATGTTTTGATCTATGCCTGAAACGCATTAAATTTTCGAAACTGAAATTGGGTTTGGGTTCGGGTCGTAAACACCTGTTACAGCATTTTTTTTTATACTTTGTTGTTTTAATCACGAATCCATGTAAACCTCTAAATGTTTCTCTATTAATCTCAACTCTTAAATTAATTAAACTGATAACGGTTAATAGAATGGGAACTGGGATCGAGTTTGGCAAAGGAAGAAGAAGATGGACAATTGAAAACAGTTAAATAGAATTAGATATGGAGTTTTATCAGTAAATCGGCTGTAGCTCAGTTGGTTAAGAGTGTTAGCAGTTATTCGATAGGTCACGGGTTCGATTCCAGTTCGGGACGTATTCTTTTTAGAAAAGCTTTTTTGAAGGTACTTCTCATTAATAAAAATGAGTATTATATAATAATAATTATTATTATTATTATTATTATTATTATTAAAAATATTATAATTTTTTTATCATAATTAGTATTATTTTTATATTACTAATAAATATTATATACTTAAATTAATGTTACTTAAAATTTTTATTAAACATATTAACCTTAATTATGTAAATATTACACATAGCAAAGTAATGATTTTGATATTATACCAATTACGAACATATATAGATATAACTATATATATATAAATCTTAATTATTTTACAAAATAAATATATATAATATTTAATTGAAAATAAATTATATAAATAAAGTATATATTTTAATTGGAATTTAGTTATATAATTACAATATTAATATTATATAAGTAATAAATGGAATTATGTGATTAAGTGTTTTACATATATAAATGATATAGGTTCGTGAATCCGAGGCCAACCTTATACTTGTTCAATGTCGTTCTATGTATTTTTACTACAAAATACATTAGGTGAGTATATAGTCCCCTTTTAAACTTTAAATATTTTTGGGCTGAGAATACATGCGCTATTTTTATAAATGATTTACGTTATGGACACAAGTGACTAAAATTACGTTCTACATGGGTTTGAATCAAAAATCCCCTAGCTTGGTAACTTTAACTATTGGTTTATGAACTGGTAGGCGCGAATCCTAAAGATAGATCTATCGGGTTTAACACCCCCATCCAGTAGGCTGCACTAGACATAAGAACTAGTGGGCGGATGTTTAGTACTTCGAGGATTAATTATACACTTGCGAGTGTACATATCCATCTTTGCGAAGATGACTTATTATATTATTATTAAGGTTGGTTACTGAGGCCTCAACATAAGCAGAATGATTTTATACACTTGCGAGTGTATTTTTTTTTTATATATATATGAAATCTTGTGGTCCATAGTTATAACGCTGCTAGCATCAAACCTATATATCTCACCAACTTTATGTTGACATTTTTAAGCATGTTATTCTCAGGTACGAATAAAGTCTTCCGCTGTGCATTTGCTCGTGTTAAGAACATTACTTGGAGTCGACCATCGCCATGGAACCGGATGTTGTCGATTTCGTCCAGGGGGATAAGGACGGGTCACTACAGATGGTATCAGAGCGTTGGTCTTAGCGAACCAGGTCTCCCATTAGTGTGTCTAACTGGTAGTTGTTAGGATACATTAGTGAGTCTGGACTTTGACCGTGTCTGCCTGTCAAAAGTTTTGCTTATCATTTCTAGTCGGAAATCATCTGCTTATCATCCTTAGGAAATTATCTGCCTATCATTCTCAAGTCTAGACACGTCCTACTGCATTTAGTGCATCGATAGTGTATAGACGAAATTCATATCTTAGCGTATCTGATAATTCATATCTTAGCGCATCTGTAGACTTGCTTGTTATATGCCGTAAGATCCTCTGTAGGCTACAAAAGCTTTATTATTATAGATATTCTATGAAGTTAGAATATCATTCTATATTCGAAAATCATTTCACGATAAAGATTCTTCTCAAATTGCCCTCCTGGCGATGAACCTGAAAGCACTTACAGGCAAACCAGTTCGAGAAACCATTTACCCTCTCATTTCCAGAGTATCCCGTCACGATTATATATTATCCTATATTTCGAATCTTACTCAACCGCTCGTCTCAACCGTCAATCATTCCGTAGTACTAGAAGAAGTTAATGAACTACGCGCTCGTGTGACGACTTTGGAGAACCTGGTTCAAAGGTTATGAATACCAGCAGCAACACCAGCAGCATAATCAGTACCACCATTATCGACGTCGACAGTACCCTTATTATCCCTAAACCATAACCGCGCCGTAACTCTCAACATCACAACCTATACCTCGAATATCAACATTTCACGCCTCAATATCACCATCTGTACTTTGAGTATGAACTTCGTTCTACACATCGATCTACATCGATTATCTTCGCTTTACGTATCATTCCACCTCATTTTACCTTCGTCCGACATGACAATTATGTAATCTCTAAAGTTTTAGAGATCATGTAATCAAGTGCTAACAATAAATCAAATGAGTATAAAATCTTATTGACTCATTAAATCCATAATTACATCTGAAGAAAATATATATGCAAGTATATTTTCATAAAGATCGTAATTAAAAATTCTTTCGTACAAACTGTTAATGATGAAAATATTTTAACGGGTGGGTAGTACCCGAGGAATATTTAGAATTCACATTAATAAGTTACACTGTACATTCTTCGAATCTGATTCAACGATCATTTACTATCCTACTTACAACTACCGATATACGTATCCGTTCACCACAGAATAACCATTTCTATTCAAATTTCATATTTGGATTTTGACCTATCAGAATCCAACAAGTGGCATAACGAAGAAAACATTGGACAAAAATAAAAAGTGTTAGAAACAAACGAATTAATTAATTGGAATTGTGATAGGATTTCACGCTAACTGTTCCGGCTAACTGTTCCCAGCTAACTGATTAACATTTAATTTATCGCAATTTACATTCTCGCAATTTTATTTATCGTCATTTAATTTCTGTTATTTACTTTTACGCACTTTAAATAACAGGACACGTATGCAAGGTTTCGACTTATCATATCGACCCATCTATATATATATTTCGGAACAACCGTAGACACTCTATATGTGAAGGTGGGAGTTGGCTATACAGGGTCGGAGTTGATTCCAAAATATATATACTTTGAGTTGTGATCGACACCGAGACCGGTACACGGGTCACGATACGTATTATTTAATTCGAATATTATATATTAAATTATATATGAATCATTGAACCATCGGACTATTGGACTGCTAACTTTGGACAATTAAAATGAATTAAATTAAAATATTGATTATAACATATGAAACTAAATAATTCTTCAAGCTTGCCACTTGATTTCATCTTAAACCTCATTTGTATCTCGACAATTACAATGCGTGTTCAAATCATTCATGATTCTTGAAAACCCCTCAATCGAGAGGATGAACCAACCGCGTTTCATCTACGGAAGAAAAGACTTATGCTCCTGTAAGACTCTCGGAGACTGAGTCAACGTTTAACACGCAGCAGTGTTAATTTCTTTAGTGTTATTATTACCCAAAATAACTTTGCAATCCCTTTTCAAATTAGCCAATTTTGTCACAGCTCCAGCAAGTTAACCTCGACTTCTCAGAAAGGTTAGTTTCGATATATATACACGTTATTCTTTCGCTGTCGTTACCGGAGAATCTTTTATATTCCATCATCAGCGTTTAACCATCTAAAAACACAATTCTCCTGAAACCACTTCAGTTTGATAACCGATGACCCAGATCCGTTAACTTTGAGAATGCTGACGAAGCAGCATGTTGTAGATGGTCTTAATAGCCAAAAGTTGATGATAAAGAACGGAGTATTGGAAACACTCAATAGAAAATTTAGTATCAAAAAGCAGATTATGCGAAACTATGAAGTAAGCCGTGGACAAATCACAAAGAATAAGTTTGACTTCAAAGAATTTAAAAGATTCAGTGTCTGCTGAAATCCTTAGTACATACCCTACTCCTTACTCTAAAACCTTTGCTGACACTATTCTTCATCATCATCCTTCGGCATTAGAAGTTCCAAGATATTATCATATCTTTCATTATAAATATCCTCAATGTTTCTAAAGATATTTTTATAACTATTCTTATCGGAAATCATCTATCTTCTCGCGCTATCTGTATCACATCATAAAAGAAACTGTGTTAGTTTCTAAATTCTGAAACCTTCGAATTTAAAATATGAATGTTTTGAAGTAGTGTTAGGAACTGACGCATGAATTAGTATAATATAATGAAACTTGATCAACTTCATTATATTACAGTAAGTTATGTTAAGTTTCTAATGGAATGTGATGATTCACAGTACCATCATCATGTGCCATGTTACACGGCTCTTACATTCTATCCAATCTCCAAACATATCAAGAACATATCATCTTGATAGTTCTATCTTTCTGGATATTCTGGTAATTTGACAAATCAAAATCGTGCCATTTCCATTTCTTTCTAAGAGCATCAGCTATGTTCATTCCGAAATTTCATACCTACAAATTCCGGACCATTGCTCGCTTGACTCGAGGACGGGAAGAAGAAACAAAAAGGAAAAGGCCCCGAAATAGAAATTAGGACAAAAATCGCAGCAAATAGGAGGAGATATTAACTATGGATGACAATGATTATAGAAGACAGAAGTAGGAACATCGAAATATAAGGAAAGATATAAGGCCCAACAACCACCTAGAAATTTCAAACCGTGTTTATCAATACGTATTGCAACACGGGAGAATTAGAAACATTATAATTCCAAGGAAATCATAAAAGTAAATAGATTCTTCTGGCGGTAGATGAAAAAGAAGAAAGACAGATATGAAAGTTAGAAGTATAACAAGAATCAGAATGGGATGGAACATTTTAAGAATACTTTGAGGTATGAATTGAAGATAGGAGATGTGAGGTATGGAAGTAAGGAAGAAAAGAAGGCGGATTTATAGTGAAATATCCGACAAAGAAATCAAAACAGATTATCGCATTAAATCAAAGGAGATCCTGTTTCCTAAATCGTCGAAGAACCAAATCTTATTACGTAAGATTTTCTTTAAATCCCTTAAATCCCGGAAATTCAAACATACCCACGTCATCGGTTAAAACAATTCCACATTCACTCATTTCATTCTTTTGTGATAGCTTCACTCGTGCGCCTCACATGATCGAAACATTTTATCCCTATCTTCCGATAATGATAAAACTCTATTATTACTTCATATTCGTCATGAAAACATTTCTATTGTTATTTATGACAACCTCTACCAAATTTCGGGGACGAAATTTCTTTAACGGGTGGGTACTGTAACGACCCGAAAATTTCCGACCAAATTTAAACCTTAAACTCTATATGTTTCCGACACGATAAGCAAAATCTGTTATATTGAGTCTCGAAAATTTTGAAATCTATATTTATGCAATCAAGTCACCTTTGGCCATGCCTGACGATTCACGAACTACTGTTTTTAAATAAATATTGTATACATATTGTGATGTATATAAAATTATATAAATATCAAATAGGTTATAAGCATTACATAATTTATAACATGTAATATATTTACTAAAATTTAATTATAAGTAAAAAGAAAAATAAATATATAAATATTTGAGATTGGATAAGCGTAAGTTGTTATATCAATATTATTAGTACTATTTTCATTATTATAATTAGTAATGTGAAGAATAATATTAATATATATATATATATATATAAAAAAAATTGAAACATATAAATTTATCTACAAATTTAAAATATTACATTATTATTAAAAGTATTATTATTATGATAGTTATTATTATTATTAACTATATTGTATTATTATTATTATTTTATTTTTTTCCGTTACTATTAATATATCATCAATATTATAATTGTTATTATTTTTTTTATTAATATTATTATTAATATTATTATTATTATTATTATTATTATTATTAATTATTAATTATTATACTATCAGATATATATATAAAAGCACATCGGATACTTTAAGATTTGTCATCTTCACTTTTATATTTTCTGTTAGTCTCGTGAGTTAGGTTGAACTTCTTATTCACAGCTAAACAACAAATAACTCAATTGGTTATATTACGAGCTCCTTCAATCTGTGTTAAATATTATCTGATTTGTGTATTTGAGATTTAAAATTTAAAAGAATTAAATTAAGCAAACAGGAAGACCTCGTTCCATCTGTTAATCAACTCATACCTTCATAAATCGATTTCAAACCCTTTTCAAAAATGTAATAACGCTATCCTGTTATAAATCCCTTAATCGAACTATCTGTGGGTTTTCAGGTTCCAATTTTTGATATCGAAGTTGAATTTCAAAATCAAAGTTAAATTGTGAAAAGTCGAACGCTCTGCTTTTAGTGAAATTCAACCTCGTTTTTTTGTTTTGGGATCGATTAAGAATTCAGATAAATTCTAGGATGGATTTAAAACATCTTTTATGTTTTGATCTATGCCTGAAACGCATTAAATTTTCGAAACTGAAATTGGGTTTGGGTTCGGGTCGTAAACACCTGTTACAGCATTTTTTTTATACTTTGTTGTTTTAATCACGAATCCATGTAAACCTCTAAATGTTTCTCTATCAATCTCAACTCTTAAATTAATTAAACTGATAACGGTTAATAGAATGGGAACTGGGATCGAGTTTGGCAAAGGAAGAAGAAGATGGACAATTGAAAACAGTTAAATAGAATTAGATATGGAGTTTTATCAGTAAATCGGCTGTAGCTCAGTTGGTTAAGAGTGTTAGCAGTTATTCGATAGGTCACGGGTTCGATTCCAGTTCGGGACGTATTCTTTTTAGAAAAGCTTTTTGAAGGTACTTCTCATTAATAAAAATGAGTATTATATAATAATTATTATTATTATTATTATTATTATTATTATTAAAAATATTATAATTTTTTATCATAATTAGTATTATTTTTATATTACTAATAAATATTATATACTTAAATTAATGTTACTTAAAATTTTTATTAAACATATTAACCTTAATTATGTAAATATTACACATAGCAAAGTAATGATTTTGATATTATACCAATTACGAACATATATAGATATAACTATATATATATAAATCTTAATTATTTTACAAAATAAATATATATAATATTTAATTGAAAATAAATTATATAAATAAAGTATATATTTTAATTGCAATTTAGTTATATAATTACAATATTAATATTATATAAGTAATAAATGGAATTATGTGATTAAGTGTTTTACATATATAAATGATATAGGTTCGTGAATCCGAGGCCAACCTTATACTTGTTCAATGTCGTTCTATGTATTTTTACTACAAAATACATTAGGTGAGTATATAGTCCCCTTTTAAACTTTAAATATTTTTGGGCTGAGAATACATGCGCTATTTTTATAAATGTTTTACGTTATGGACACAAGTGACTAAAATTACGTTCTACATGGGTTTGAATCAAAAATCCCCTAGCTTGGTAACTTTAACTATTGGTTTATGAACTGGTAGGCGCGAATCCTAAAGATAGATCTATCGGGTTTAACACCCCCATCCAGTAGGCTGCACTAGACATAAGAACTAGTGGGCGGATGTTTAGTACTTCGAGGATTAATTATACACTTGCGAGTGTACATATCCATCTTTGCGAAGATGACTTATTATATTATTGTTAAGGTTGGTTACTGAGGCCTCAACATACGCAGAATGATTTTATACACTTGCGAGTGTATTTTTTTTTATATATATGAAATCTTGTGGTCCATAGTTATAACGCTGCTAGCATCAAACCTATATATCTCACCAACTTTATGTTGACATTTTTAAGCATGTTATTCTCAGGTACGAATAAAGTCTTCCGCTGTGCATTTGCTCGTGTTAAGAACATTACTTGGAGTCGACCATCGCCATGGAACCGGATGTTGTCGATTTCGTCCAGGGGGATAAGGACGGGTCACTACGACAGACACCCTAATTGACGCGAATCCTAAAGATAGATCTATTGGGCCTAACAAACCCCATCCAAAGTACCGGATGCTTTAGTACTTCGAAATTTATATCATATCCGAAGGGTGTCCCGGAATGATGGGGATATTCTTATATATGCATCTTGTTAATGTCGGTTACCAGGTGTTCACCATATGAATGATTTTTATCTCTATGTATGGGATGTGTATTGAAATATGAAATCTTGTGGTCTATTATTATGATTTGATATATATAGGTTAAACCTATAACTCACCAACATTTTTGTTGACGTTTTAAGCATGTTTATTCTCAGGTGATTATTAAGAGCTTCCGCTGTCGCATACTTAAATAAGGACGAGATTTGGAGTCCATGCTTGTATGATATTGTGTAAAAACTGCATTCAAGAAACTTATTTTGTTGTAACATATTTGTATTGTAAACCATTATGTAATGGTCGTGTGTAAACAGGATATTTTAGATTATCATTATTTGATAATCTACGTAAAGCTTTTTAAACCTTTATTGATGTAATAAAGGTTATGGTTTGTTTTAAAATGAATGCAGTCTTTGAAAAACATCTCATATAGAGGTCAAAACCTCGCAACGAAATCAATTAATATGGAACGTTTTTAATCAATAAGAACGGGACATTTCAGTTGGTATCCGAGCGTTGGTCTTAGAGAACCAGAATTTTGCATTAGTGTGTCTTATCGAGTTTGTTAGGATGCATTAGTAAGTCTGGACTTCGACCGTGTTTACTTGAAAAATGATTGCTTAACAAATTTTGTTGGAAACTATATATTTTTAACATGTGAATATTATGTGATATATTAATCTCTTAACGCGTTTGATATTATGTGATAGATGTCTACCTCTAGAACAAGTCCCATTGACTCACCTAATAATAATGAAGAATCAAATGTAAATTGGAATGATTCGTGGACAGATTCACAAGTTCCCGAAGAGGAACCGGAAGAAGAGTCGGAACCGGAAGAAGAATCGGAACCGGAAGAAGAATCGGAACCGGATGAAGAAGTAGAACCGGTGGGGGAAATAATAAAACGGTTAAGTAAAAGAAAATCCTCAACCAACCGACCAAGGTTAATTATGGTCAATGGTGTTTCCGCCAAGGAAGCAAAATATTGGGAGGATTACCAATTCTCCGATGAATCGGATTCTGACGAGAATTCCGATGATGTTATAGAAATTACCCCAACTGAATTTAAAAGGCAAAAGAAAATAATAAGGGAAAGGGCATAAAAATAGAGAAATCTAATTCCAACCCCGATGAACTTTATATGTAACGTCAACCCCCGAAGTCCTTAAGTTGTAACAATGACCCGGGAACCTCTAAACCACCAGGTTTTTCTAAACCAATGTGGATAACGACGGCTCGTATTAGGGGAACATCATATATCCCTAGAAACTTGGCAAAACGAACCAAAACCGAAGAAGAAGAAACAAGCGAGTCGGAATAAGATAGTTGTATTCGTGTGGTGTAATATATGTAATATAGTGTGCTTATGCTTTATGATATATGTAAAAATTGCTTGTATTAATAAGTATTTTTTTTTATGAATCTAACTCTTGTCTATTTTACAGTATAAAAACAAAAAATGGATAGACAACCCAATATTTTAAGAGACCTACCCGGAGACATGATTGATGAAATCTTGTCTAAAGTCGGTCAGAATTCTTCGGCATAACTATTTAAGGCGAGATCAGTTTGTAAGACATTCGAAGAACGTTCCAAGAATGTCTTGGTTTATAAGAGACTTTCATTTGAAAGATGGGGGATATCACATTGGGAAACCCATAAGTTACGATGTGTTTACTTTGACGCATATATTGCGGGGAACCCAAATGCTATTTTACGTAACGGGTTAAGAAATTATTTTGACTCAATATATCCGAATATTGGACTTCGTGATTTAGAAAAAGCGGCTAACATGCAACATAAAGAAGCATGTTATGCTTACGGATTAGTAATGTTCGCTTCTCACCAAAGTGAGAACAAGAACATCGGGCTACAACTATTAAACAAAACGTTTCCACAAGTGACGGAGTCGGTAATTGGGGTAAGAAATGAGGTTTTTAGATTGTTACGGGACTGTTGGACATTACGTAACCCTCGTCCCTTTGACGATGTTACAACACGCTGTCTTATCAACGGCCATAACGGTTATGTTCCACAAGACCAAGGATGGGAAGTAGTCCTAGTAAAACCAGAATGCATGACTTGTTTCTGGACGTATGAATTACGTGTCTTTATTGCCTTTGCTGAACGACTTGTGTACTAGCTAGAATTATCTTCACAACTATCTTGTATCAAAGTTATTGTGTGCTATATTTCATGCTTTATGTAAAATAAGCGGTATTGTAAGTTTGTAAAATATTGTATAAAAGTTTGAACGCGAAATATTATTATAATCAGTTTTTCATATAGAATTGTAGTAGTTGAATTGTATATTAGCTACTAAGTATGAACTTAACGGGTAGGTACTACCCGAATTTAAACTTATAAAACGCTAATATGAAGAAAAAGCTTTTATAAATGAGTTCATATTATGCTACGAAATACTATTAACTACTCTTAATATTCTGTATGATTAACTTGTTCCATTTAACTATTTTGAAGGAAATGGCACCGACTACTCGACACACCGTGAATATGAATGAAGAGGAATTCCGTACTTTTCTAGCTTCAAACATAGCCGCAGTACAGGCTGCGCTACATACCAACAATAACCTTGGATCTAGCAGTACAGGAAATCGTGTAGGATGCACCTACAAAGAATTCACTGCCTGCAAACCTTTGGAATTTGATGGAACCGAAGGACCGATCGGATTGAAACGGTGGACCGAGAAGGTTGAATCGGTGTTTGCCATAAGTAAGTGTACTGAAGAGGACAAAGTGAAGTACACTACGCATACCTTCACAGGTTCTGCGTTAACATGGTGGAATACCTATCTAGAGCAAGTGGGACAAGACGATGCGTACGCACTACCGTGGTCAGCATTCAAGCACTTGATGAACGAGAAGTACCGTCCCAGAACCGAGGTCAATAAGCTCAAGACAGAACTTAGAGGGTTACGAACCCAAGGATTTGATATTACCACGTACGAAAGACGATTCACAGAATTGTGCCTATTGTGTGCGGGAGCATTCGAAGATGAGGAAGAGAAGATCGACGCGTTTGTGAAAGGATTACCGGAAAGAATCCAAGAAGATATAAGTTCACACGAGCCCGCCTCCATACAACAGGCATGTAGAATGGCTCACAAACTAGTGAACCAGATTGAAGAAAGAATTAAAGAACAGACTGCTGAAGAGGCCAATGTGAAGCAAGTCAAAAGAAAGTGGGAGGAAAACGGTGATAAGAATCACCAATACAACAACAACAGTAATTACAACAATAATCGCAACAATTATCCCAACAATCGCAACATCAATCGCAACTACAACAAACGGCCCAACAACAACAACAACAACAACAACAACAACAGCTACAACAATCATCCCAACAACAATAATAACCGCAACAACAACAACAATCAGAAGCAGCTATGCCAAAGGTGTGAAAAGTATCACTCGGGGTTCTGCACCAAATTTTGCAACAAGTGTAAAAGAAATGGTCATAGCGCGGTGAAGTGTGATGTCTACGGACCAGGGGTTAACAGAACGAAAGGAACAAATGGTGTCGGAACGAGTAATGGCAGAGCAAGTAGTGTCGGAGCAAGTTATGCCAATGTAGTTTGTTATAAATGTGGAAAACCGGGCCACATTATTAGAAATTGCCCGAACCAGGAGAACACGAATGGACAAGGCCGCGGAAGAGTTTTCAATATTAATGCGGCAGAGGCACAGGAAGACCCGGAGCTTGTTACGGGTACGTTTCTTATTGACAATAAATCTGCTTACGTTTTATTTGATTCGGGTGCGGATAGAAGCTATATGAGTAGAGATTTTTGTGCTAAATTAAGTTGTCCATTGACGCCTTTGGATAGTAAATTTTTACTCGAATTAGCAAATGGTAAATTAATTTCAGCAGATAATATATGTCGGAATCGAGAAATTAAACTGGTTAGCGAAACATTTAAGATTGATTTGATACCAGTAGAGTTAGGGAGTTTTGATGTGATAATCGGTATGGACTGGTTGAAAGAAGTGAAAGCAGAGATCGTTTGTTACAAAAATGCAATTCGCATTATACGAGAAAAAGGAAAACCCTTAATGGTGTACGGAGAAAAGGGCAACACGAAGCTACATCTTATTAGTAATTTGAAGGCACAAAAACTAATAAGAAAAGGTTGCTATGCTGTTCTAGCACACGTCGAGAAAGTACAAACTGAAGAAAAGAGCATCAATGATGTTCCCATTGCAAAAGAATTTCCCGATGTATTTTCGAAAGAATTACCGGGATTACCCCCACATCGATCCGTTGAATTTCAAATAGATCTTGTACCAGGAGCTGCACCAATAGCTCGTGCTCCTTACAGACTCGCACCCAGCGAGATGAAAGAACTACAAAGCCAATTACAAGAACTTTTAGAGTGTGGTTTCATTCGACCAAGCACATCACCGTGGGGAGCTCCTGTTTTGTTTGTCAAGAAGAAAGATGGTACATTCAGGTTGTGTATCGACTACCGAGAGTTGAACAAACTTACCATCAAGAACCGCTACCCACTACCGAGAATCGATGACTTATTTGATCAACTACAAGGCTCGTCTGTTTATTCAAAGATTGACTTACGTTCCGGGTATCATCAAATGCGGGTGAAAGAAGATGATATTCCAAAGACTGCCTTCAGAACACATTACGGTCATTACGAGTTTATGGTCATGCCGTTTGGTTTAACTAATGCACCAGCTGTGTTCATGGACCTTATGAACCGAGTGTGTGGACCATACCTTGACAAGTTTGTCATTGTTTTCATTGATGACATACTTATTTACTCAAAGAATGACCAAGAACACGGTGAATATTTGAGAAAGGTGTTAGAAGTATTGAGGAAGGAAGAATTGTACGCTAAGTTTTCAAAGTGTGCGTTTTGGTTGGAAGAAGTTCAATTCCTCGGTCACATAGTGAACAAAGAAGGTATTAAGGTGGATCCGGCAAAGATAGAGACTGTTGAAAAGTGGGAAACCCCGAAAACTCCGAAACACATACGCCAATTTTTAGGACTAGCTGGTTACTACAGAAGGTTCATCCAAGACTTTTCCAGAATAGCAAAACCCTTGACTGCATTAACGCATAAAGGGAAGAAATTTGAATGGAATGATGAACAAGAGAAAGCGTTTCAGTTATTGAAGAAAAAGCTAACTACGGCACCTATATTGTCATTGCCTGAAGGGAATGATGATTTTGTGATTTATTGTGACCCATCAAAGCAAGGTCTCGGTTGTGTATTAATGCAACGAACGAAGGTGATTGCTTATGCGTCTAGACAATTGAAGATTCACGAACAAAATTATACGACGCATGATTTGGAATTAGGTGCGGTTGTTTTTGCATTAAAGACTTGGAGGCACTACTTATATGGGGTCAAAAGTATTATATATACCGACCACAAAAGTCTTCAACACATATTTAATCAGAAACAACTGAATATGAGGCAGCGTAGGTGGATTGAATTATTGAATGATTACGACTTTGAGATTCGTTACCACCCTGGGAAGGCAAATGTGGTAGCCGATGCCTTGAGCAGGAAGGACAGAGAACCCATTCGAGTAAAATCTATGAATATAATGATTCATAATAACCTTACTACTCAAATAAAGGAGGCGCAACAAGGAGTTTTAAAAGAGGGAAATTTAAATGATGAAATACCCAAAGGATCGGAGAAGCATCTTAATATTCGGGAAGACGGAACCCGGTATAGGGCTGAAAGGATTTGGGTACCAAAATTTGGAGATATGAGAGAAATGGTACTTAGAGAAGCTCATAAAACCAGATACTCAATACATCCTGGAACGGGGAAGATGTACAAGGATCTCAAGAAACATTTTTGGTGGCCGGGTATGAAAGCCGATGTTGCTAAATACGTAGGAGAATGTTTGACGTGTTCTAAGGTCAAAGCTGAGCATCAGAAACCATCAGGTCTACTTCAACAACCCGAAATCCCAGAATGGAAATGGGAAAACATTACCATGGATTTCATCACTAAATTGCCAAGGACTGCAAGCGGTTTTGATACTATTTGGGTAATAGTTGATCGTCTCACCAAATCAGCACACTACCTGCCAATAAGAGAAGATGACAAGATGGAGAAGTTAGCAGGACTGTATTTGAAGGAAGTCATCTCCAGACATGGAATACCAATCTCTATTATCTCTGATAGGGATGGCAGATTTATTTCAAGATTCTGGCAGACATTACAGCAAGCATTAGGAACTCGTCTAGACATGAGTACTGCCTATCATCCACAAACTGATGGGCAGAGCGAAAGGACGATACAAACGCTTGAAGACATGCTACGAGCATGTGTTATTGATTTCAGAAACAGTTGGGATCGACATCTACCGTTAGTAGAATTTTCCTACAACAACAGCTACCATTCAAGCATTGAGATGGCGCCGTTTGAAGCACTTTATGGTAGAAAGTGCAGGTCTCCGATTTGTTGGAGTGAAGTGGGGGATAGACAGATTACGGGTCCGGAGATTATACAAGAAACTACCGAGAAGATCATCCAAATTCAACAACGGTTGAAAACCGCCCAAAGTCGACAAAAGAGCTACGCTGACATTAAAAGAAAAGATATAGAATTTGAAATTGGAGAGATGGTCATGCTTAAAGTTGCACCTTGGAAAGGCGTTGTTCGATTTGGTAAACGAGGGAAATTAAATCCAAGGTATATTGGACCATTCAAGATTATTGATCGTGTCGGACCAGTAGCTTACCGACTTGAGTTACCTCAACAACTCGCGGCTGTACATAACACTTTCCACGTCTCGAATTTGAAGAAATGTTTTGCTAAAGAAGATCTCACTATTCCGTTAGATGAAATCCAAATCAACGAAAAACTTCAATTCATCGAAGAACCCGTCGAAATAATGGATCGTGAGGTTAAAAGACTTAAGCAAAACAAGATACCAATTGTTAAGGTTCGATGGAATGCTCGTAGAGGACCCGAGTTCACCTGGGAGCGTGAAGATCAGATGAAGAAGAAATACCCTCATCTATTTCCAGAAGATTCGTCAACACCTTCAACAGCTTAAAATTTCGGGACGAAATTTATTTAACGGGTAGGTACTGTAGTGACCCGAACTTTTCCATGTTTATATATATTAATTGAGATTGATATTTACATGATTAAATGTTTCCAACATGTTAAGCAATCAAACTTGTTAAGACTTGATTAATTGAAATATGTTTCATATAGACAATTGACCACCCAAGTTGACCGGTGATTCACGAACGTTAAAACTTATAAAAACTATACGATGACATATATATGGTTATATATATAGTTAACATGTTTTTTATTATAAGTATGTATCTCATTAGGTATTTTAACAATGAGTTATATACATAAAAATGAGACTATTAATTTAAGAAACTCGAAAACGATATATGTAACGATTATCGTTGTAACGACATTTAACTGTATATACATCATACTAAGATATATTATATATCATAATATCATGATAATATAATAATTTAACATCTCATTTGTTATAATAAACAATGGGTTAACAACATTCAACAAGATCGTTAACCTAAAGGTTTCAAAACAACATTTACATGTAACGACTAACGATGACTTAACGACTCAGTTAAAATGTATATACATGTAGTGTTTTAATATGTATTCATACACTTTTGAAAGACTTCAAGACACTTATCAAAATACTTCTACTTAACAAAAATGCTTACAATTACATCCTCGTTCAGTTTCATCAACAATTCTACTCGTATGCACCCGTATTCGTACTCGTACAATACACAGCTTTTAGATGTATGTACTATTGGTATATACACTCCAATGATCAGCTCTTAGCAGCCCATGTGAGTCACCTAACACATGTGGGAACCATCATTTGGCAACTAGCATGAAATATCTCATAAAATTACAAAAATATGAGTAATCATTCATGACTTATTTACATGAAAACAAAATTACATATCCTTTATATCTAATCCATACACCAACGACCAAAAACACCTACAAACACTTTCATTCTTCAATTTTCTTCATCTAATTGATCTCTCTCAAGTTCTATCTTCAAGTTCGAAGTGTTCTTCATAAATTTCAAAAGTTCTAGTTTCATAAAATCAAGAATACTTTCAAGTTTGCTAGCTCACTTCCAATCTTGTAAGGTGATCATCCAACCTCAAGAAATCTTTGTTTCTTACAGTAGGTTATCATTCTAATACAAGGTAATAATCATATTCAAACTTTGGTTCAATTTCTATAACTATAACAATCTTATTTCAAGTGATGATCTTACTTGAACTTGTTTTCGTGTCATGATTCTGCTTCAAGAACTTCGAGCCATCCAAGGATCCGTTGAAGCTAGATCCATTTTTCTCTTTTCCAGTAGGTTTATCCAAGGAACTTAAGGTAGGAATGATGTTCATAACATCATTCGATTCATACATATAAAGCTATCTTATTCGAAGGTTTAAACTTGTAATCACTAGAACATAGTTTAGTTAATTCTAAACTTGTTCGCAAACAAAAGTTAATCCGTCTAACTTGACTTTTAAAATCAACTAAACACATGTTCTATATCTATATGATATGCTAACTTAATGATTTAAAACCTGGAAACACGAAAAACACCGTAAAACCGGATTTACGCCGTCGTAGTAACACCGCGGGCTGTTTTGGGTTAGTTAATTAAAAACTATGATAAACTTTGATTTAAAAGTTGTTATTCTGAGAAAATGATTTTTATTATGAACATGAAACTATATCCAAAAATTATGGTTAAACTCAAAGTGGAAGTATGTTTTCTAAAATGGTCATCTAGACGTCGTTCTTTCGACTGAAATGACTACCTTTACAAAAACGACTTGTAACTTATTTTTCCGACTATAAACCTATACTTTTTCTGTTTAGATTCATAAAATAGAGTTCAATATGAAACCATAGCAATTTGATTCACTCAAAACGGATTTAAAATGAAGAAGTTATGGGTAAAACAAGATTGGATAATTTTTCTCATTTTAGCTACGTGAAAATTGGTAACAAATCTATTCCAACCAAAACTTAATCAACTTGTATTGTATATTATGTAATCTTGAGATACTATAGACACATATACAATGTTTCGACCTATCATGTCGACACATCTATATATATTTCGGAACAACCATAGACACTCTATATGTGAATGTTGGAGTTAGCTATACAGGGTTGAGGTTGATTCCAAAATATATATAGTTTGAGTTGTGATCAATACTGAGATACGTATACACTGGGTCGTGGATTGATTCAAGATAATATTTATCGATTTATTTCTGTACATCTAACTGTGGACAACTAGTTGTAGGTTACTAACGAGGACAGCTGACTTAATAAACTTAAAACATCAAAATATATTAAAAGTGTTGTAAATATATTTTGAACATACTTTGATATATATGTATATATTGTTATAGGTTCGTGAATCAACCAGTGGCCAAGTCTTACTTCCCGACGAAGTAAAAATCTGTGAAAGTGAGTTATAGTCCCACTTTTAAAATCTAATATTTTTGGGATGAGAATACATGCAGGTTTTATAAATGATTTACAAAATAGACACAAGTACGTGAAACTACATTCTATGGTTGAATTATCGAAATCGAATATGCCCCTTTTTATTAAGTCTGGTAATCTAAGAATTAGGGAACAGACACCCTAATTAACGCGAATCCTAAAGATAGATCTATTGGGCCTAACAAACCCCATCCAAAGTACCGGATGCTTTAGTACTTCGAAATTTATATCATATCCGAAGGGTGTCCCGGAATGATGGGGATATTCTTATATATGCATCTTGTTAATGTCGGTTACCAGGTGTTCACCATATGAATGATTTTTATCTCTATGTATGGGATGTGTATTGAAATATGAAATCTTGTGGTCTATTATTATGATTTGATATATATAGGTTAAACCTATAACTCACCAACATTTTTGTTGACGTTTTAAGCATGTTTATTCTCAGGTGATTATTAAGAGCTTCCGCTGTCGCATACTTAAATAAGGACGAGATTTGGAGTCCATGCTTGTATGATATTGTGTAAAAACTGCATTCAAGAAACTTATTTTGTTGTAACATATTTGTATTGTAAACCATTATGTAATGGTCGTGTGTAAACAGGATATTTTAGATTATCATTATTTGATAATCTACGTAAAGCTTTTTAAACCTTTATTGATGTAATAAAGGTTATGGTTTGTTTTAAAATGAATGCAGTCTTTGAAAAACGTCTCATATAGAGGTCAAAACCTCGCAACGAAATCAATTAATATGGAACGTTTTTAATCAATAAGAACGGGACATTTCATGTATCGACTACCAAGAGTTGAATAAACTTACCATCAAGAACCGCTACCCACTACCGAGAATCGATGACTTATTTGATCAACTACAAGGCTCATCGGTTTATTCGAAGATTGATTTACGTTCTGGGTTTCATTAAATGCGGGTGAAGGAGGATGATATTCCAAAGACTGCTTTTAGGACACGTTACGATCATTACGAGTTTATGGTTATGCCGTTTGGGTTGACTAACACACCAGCTGTGTTCATGGACCTCATGAACCGAGTGTGTGGACCATACCTTGACAAGTTTGTCATTGTTTTCATTGATGACATACTTATTTACTCAAAGAATGACCAAGAGCACGAAGAACATTTGAGAAAAGTGCTAGAGTTGTTAAGGAAAGAAAAACTGTGCGCTAAGTTTTCAAAGTGTGCATTTTGGTTAGAAGAAGTTCAATTCCTCGGTCATATAGTGAACAAAGAGGGTATTCAGGTGGATCCAGCAAAGATTTAAACCGTTGAAAAGTGGAAAACCCCGAAAACTTCGAAACATATACCCAAATTTTTAGGACTAGCTGGTTACTACAGAAGATTCATCCAAGATTTTTCCAAAATAGCAAAACCCTTGACTACATTAACGCATAAAGGGAAGAAATTTGAATGGAAAGATGAACAAGAGAAAGTGTTTCAATTGTTAAAGAAAAAGTTAACTACGACACCTATATTGTCATTACCTGAAGGGAATGATGATTTTGTGATATATTGTGACGCCTCAAAGCAAGGTCTCGGTTGTGTATTAATGCAACGAACGAAAGTAATTACTTATGCGTCTAGACAATCGAAGATTCACGAGCAGAATTATACAACGCATGATTTGGAATTAGGTGCGGTTGTTTTTGCGTTAAAGACTTGGAGGCACTACTTATATGGGGTCAAAAGTATTATGTATACCGACCACAAAAGTCTTCAACACATATTTAATCAGAAACAACTGAACATGAGGCAGCGCAGGTGGATTGAATTGTTGAATGATTAGGAGTTTGAGATTCGTTACCACCCGGGGAAGGCAAATGTGGTAGCCGACGCCTTGAGCAGAAAGGACAGAGAACCCATTCGTGTAAAAGCTATGAATATAATGATTCACACTAACCTTACTACTCAAATAAAGGAGGCGCAACAAGGAGTTTTAAAAGAGGGAAACTTAAGGGATGAAATACCCAAAGGATCGGAGAAGCATCTAAATATTCGGGAAGAAGGAACCAGGTATAGGACTGAAAGAATTTGGGTACTAAAATTTGAAGATATGAGAGAAATGGTACTTAGAGAAGCTCATAAAACCAGATACTCAATACATCCTGAAACGGGAAAGATGTACAAGGATCTTAAGAAACATTTTTGGTAGCCGGGTATGAAAGCCGATGTTGCTAAATACGTAGGAGAATGTTTGACGTGTTCTAAGGTCAAAGCTGAGCATCAGAAACCATCAGGTCTACTTCAACAACCCGAAATCCCGGAATGAAAATGGGAAAACATTACCATGGATTTCATCACTAAATTGCCAAGGACTGCAAGTGGTTTTGATACTATTTGGGTAATAGTTGGTCGTCTCACCAAATCAGCACACTTTCTGCCAATAAGAGAAGATGACAAGATGGAGAAGTTAGCACGACTGTATTTAAAGGAAGTCGTCTCCAGACATGGAATACCAATCTCTATTATCTCTGATAGGGATAGCAGATTTATTTCAAGATTCTGGCAGACATTACAGCACTGCCTATCATCCACAAACTGATGGTCAGAGCGAAAGGACGATACAAATGGTTGAAGACATGCTACGAGCATGTGTTATTAATTTCGGAAATAGTTGGGATCGACACCTTCCGTTAGCAGAATTTTCCTACAACAACAGCTACCATTCAAGCATTGAGATGGCGCCGTTTGAAACACTTTATGGTAGAAAGTGCAGGTCTCCGATTTGTTGGAGTGAAGTGGGGGATAGACAAATTACGGGTCCGGAGATAATACAAGAAACTACCGAGAAGATCATCCAAATTCCACAACGGTTGAAAACCGCCCAAAGTCAACAAAAGAGCTACGCTGACATTAAAAAAAAGATATAGAATTTGAAATTGGAGAGATGGTCATGCTTAAAGTTGCACCTTGGAAAGGCGTTGTTCGATTTGGTAAACGGGGGAAATTAAATCCAAGGTATATTGGACCATTCAATATTATTGATCGTGTCCGACCCGTTGCTTACCGACTTGAATTACCTCAACAACTCGTGGCTGTACAAAACACTTTCCACGTCTCAAATTAGAAGAAATGTTTGGCTAAAGAAGATCTCACTATCCCGTTAGACGAAATCAAAATCAACGAAAAACTTCAATTCATCGAAGAACCCGTCGAAATAATGGATCGTGAGGTTAAAAGACTTAAGCAAAACAAGATACCAATTGTTAAAGTTTGATGGAATGCTCGTAGAGGACCTGAGTTCACCTAGGAACGAGAAGATCAGATAAAGAAGAAATACCTGCACTTATTTCCAGAAGATACGTCAACACCTCCAACTGCTTAAAATTTTGGGATGAAATTTATTTAACAGGTAGGTACTGTAGTGACCCGAATTTTTCCATGTTTATATATATTAAATGAAATTGATATTTACATGATTAAGTGTTTCTAACATGTTAAGCAATCAAATTTGTTAAGACTTGATTAATTGAAATAGGTTTCATATAGACAATTGACCACCCAAGTTGACCGGTGATTCACGAACGTTAAAACTTGTAAAAACTATATGATGTCATATATATGGATATATATATATATATATATATATATATATATATATATATATATATATATATATATATATATATATATATATATAGTTGACATGATATTATGATAAGTAAACATATCATTAAGTATATTAACAATGAACTACATATGTAAAAACAAGACTACTAACTTAAGGTTTTCGAAACGAGGCATATATGTAACGATTATCGTTGTAACGACATTTAAATGTATATATATCATATTAAGATATATTAATACATCATAACATCATGATAATGAAATAATTTAACATCTCTTTAGATATAATAAATAATGGGTTAACAACATTTAACAAGATCGTTAACCTAAAGGTTTCAAAACAACACTTACATGTAACGACTAACGATGACTTAACGACTCAGTTAAAATGTATATACATGTAGTGTTTTAATATGTATTCATACACTTTTGAAAGACTTCAAGACACTTATCAAAGTACTTCTACTTAACAAAAATGCTTACAATTACATCCTCATTCATTTTCATCAACAATTCTACTCGTATGCACTCGTATTTGTACTCGTACAATACACAGATTCTAAATGTATTTACTATTGGTATATACACTCCAATTATCAGCTCTTAGCAGCCCATGTGAGTCACCTAACCATGTGGGAACCATCATTTAACATCTAGCATGAAATATCTCACAAAATTACAAACTAATGGAGCCTATATGCAGAGTCTAAGTTCACGTAAATGAGGGAGCTCACAAACACTTTCACTTTACAATTTTCTTGAATCAAATTACTCTCTCTCAAGTGTTCTTCCTTTGTTATAAGTGTTCTTCATCATATTCAACAAAATCTAGCTCAATCTAGTTCATAAATCCATACATAAACCAAGTTATAAAACAACTACTCAAGAACACACCAACAACACTTCCAAGTTTACTAGCTTACTTCCAATCTTGCAAATCCACTTTGTGTGATCATCCAAGCTTAAGAAATCTTTCTTATTTACAGTAAGATATATTTCTAATATAAGGTAATACTCATATTCAAACTTTGATTCAATTTCTATAACTTTAACAATCTTATTCCGAGTGGAAATCTTACTTGAACTTGTTTTCGTGTCATGATTTTGCTTCAAGAACTTTCAAGCCATCCAAGGATCCTTTGAAGCTAGAACTATTTTTCTCATTTCCAGTAAGTTTATCCACAAAACCTGAGGTAGTAATGATGTTCATAACATCATTCAATTCATATGTATAAAACTACCTTATTCGAAGGTTTAAACTTGTAATCACTAGAACATAGTTTAGTTAATTCTAAACTTGTTCGCAAATAAAAGTTAATCCTTCTAACTTGACTTTTAAAATCAACTAGACACATGTTCTATATCTATATGATATGCTAACTTAATGATTTAAAACCTGAAAACACGAAAAACACCATAAAACCGGATATACGCCGTCGTAGTAACACCGCGGGCTGTTTTGGGTTAGTTAATTAAAAACTATGATAAACTTTGATTTAAAAGCTATTCTTCTGCGAAAATGATTTTTCTTATGAATATGAAACTATATTCAAAAATCATGGTTAAACTCAAAGTGAAAGTATGTTTTCCAAAATGGTCATCTAGACACCGTTCTTTCGACTGAAATGACTACCTTTACAAAAATGACTTGTAACTTGTATTCCCGACTATAAACTTATACTTTTTTGTGTAGATTCATAAACTTAAGTTAAATATGAAACCATAGCAACTTGAATCACTCAAAACGGATTTAAAACGAAGAAGTTATGGGTAAAACAAGATTGGATAATTTTGCTTGTTGTAGCTACGTGAAAATTGGTATCAAATCTATATTAATCATATCCTAGATAACTTATATTGTATTATACATGTATTCTAATATATTATGTAATCTTGGGATACCATAGACACGTATGCAAATGTTTTGACATATCATATCGACCCATCTATATATATTATTTGGAACAACCATAGACACTCTATATGCAGTAATGTTTGAGTTAGCTATACAGGGTTGAGGTTGATTCCAAAAATATATATACTTTGAGTTGTGATCTAGCCTGAGACGTGTATACACTGGGTCGTGGATTGATTCAAGAAAATATATATCAATTTATTTCTGTACATCTAACTGTGGACAACTAGTTGTAGGTTACTAACTTGGACAGCTGACTTAATAAACTTAAAACATTAAAACATATTAAAAATGTTGTAAATATATTTTGAACATACTTTGATATATATGTACATATTTGTTATAGGTTCGTGAATCGACCAGTGGCCAAGTCTTACTTCGCGACGAAGTAAAAATCTGTGAAAGTGAGTTATAGTCCCACTTTTAAAATCTAATATTTTGGGATGAGAATACATGCAATTTTATAAATGTTTTACGAAATAGACACAAGTAAATGAAACTACATTATATGGGTGAATTATCGAAGCCGAATATGCCCTTTTTTAGCTTGCTAGCCTAAGAATTTAGGAACAGACCCCCAAATTGACGCGAATCCTAAAGATAGATTTATCGGGCCCAACAAGCCCCATTCTGGAATTTGGAATGCTTTAGTACTTCGAAATTATCATGTCCGATAGGTGTCCCGGAATGATGGGGATATTCTATATGCATCTTGTTAATGTCGGTTACCAGGTGTTCACCATATGAATGATTTTTATCTCTATGTGTGGGATGTATATTGAAATATGAAATCTTGTGGTCTATTATTAGGATTTGATAATATATAGGTTAAACCTATAACTCACCAACATTTTTGTTGACGTTTTAAGCATGTTTATTCTCAGGTAATTATTAAGAGCTTCCGCTGTTGCATACTAAAATAAGGACAAGATTTGGAGTCCATGCTTGTATGATATTGTGTAAAAACTGCATACAAGAAACTTATTTTTGATGTAATATATTCTTATTGTAAACCATTATATAATGGTCGTGTGTAAACGGTATATTTTAGATTATCATTATTTGATAATCTACGTAATGCTTTTTAAACCTTTATCGATAAAATAAAGGTTATGGTTGTTTTAAAAATGAATGCAGTCTTTGAAAAACTTCTCATATAGAGGTCAAAACCTCGCAACGAAATCAATTAATATGGAACATTTATAATCAATCAATATACGTAAATATAATATAATATATTATATAAATTAAATATATTATATATTAATATTATTAAAAACCGTCGGCATCCCTTAAGCATTTGAGAGTGAGCTAGAGGAGGGACCTCCGCGACTGCGGAGATATTGTGTGCAAATGCTCCACGACTGTGAAGCTGAGGGTCTCCAGTTGGGGGTTATAAAGCTCGATCCATTCTGCACTCAATTCAATCTCTCTATCTATATTAGTACTCCGTAGTATATATTTATTTTATTTATATTATTATTATTATTAGTATTATTATTATTATTATTATTATTACTATTGTTATTATTATTATTATTAATCCTAATATTAATATTATTAGTATTAGTATTATTAGGATAGATATTATTAGTATTATACATAAAATACTACGACGAGGTTCTGCCCGCGTGTTTTCAAAATTAATTTTTCGAGTAGGATAGAGCTAAGGAAATTATAGGTTATGGCTATGGAGGTTATGGGTATGGAACAGGGGTATGCTCGTGAGATTAAACTAGTGTTTATCATCTCCGTTGCGTCTACGTACTTTCCTGCAATATTGAATCTCAATATTGTTACTTGAGCACTCATAACTTAACTTTTACATATTATTAGTGTATCCCTGACTAGTGCTCGAGTATATAGGATTATGCATGCTTGTACATTTGATATTATCATTAGATAGGTTATGTTGAATCCTGAATTAGATACATATACTACTAGGATAAGATATATGATATGCATGTCGTTGGAAAGCTGATGAAAAATTAATAACTCTTCATTTAGAACTTGTGTGATTTCGATGAATGGATTAAAAGATATAATCAACTGGATTATTATTACTTTTAGTATATTTTGAAATGTCCCGTTCTTATTGATTAAAAACGTTCCATATTAATTGATTTCGTTGCGAGGTTTTGACCTCTATATGAGACGTTTTTCAAAGACTGCATTCATTTTTAAAACAAACCATAACCTTTATTTCATAAATAAAGGTTTAAAAAGCTTTACGTAGATTATCAAATAATGATAATCTAAAATATCCTGTTTACACACGACCATTACATAATGGTTTACAATAAAAATATGTTACATCGAAATCAGTTTCTTGAATGCAGTTTTTACACAATATCATACAAACATGGACTCCAAATCTTGTCCTTATTTTAGTATGCAACAGCGGAAGCTCTTAATATTCACCTGAGAATAAACATGCTTTAAACGTCAACAAAAATGTTGGTGAGTTATAGGTTTAACCTATATATATCAAATCGTAACAATAGACCACAAGATTTCATATTTCAATACACATCCCATACATAGAGATAAAAATCATTCATATGGTGAACACCTGGTAACCGACAATAACAAGATGCATATATAAGAATATCCCCATCATTCCGGGACACCCTTCGGATATGATATAAATTTCGAAGTACTAAAGCATCCGGTACTTTGGATGGGGTTTGTTAGGCCCAATAGATCTATCTTTAGGATTCGCGTCAATTAGGGTGTCTGTTCCCTAATTCTTAGATTACCAGACTTAATAAAAAGGGGCATATTCGATTTCGATAATTCAACCATAGAATGTAGTTTCACGTACTTG
Source organism: Rutidosis leptorrhynchoides (assembly GCF_046630445.1). Lineage (NCBI taxonomy): Eukaryota > Viridiplantae > Streptophyta > Magnoliopsida > Asterales > Asteraceae > Rutidosis > Rutidosis leptorrhynchoides. The sequence continues at coordinate 238,009,639 of NC_092338.1, read as the reverse complement.
TGTCTATTTTGTAAATCATTTATAAAACCTGCATGTATTCTCATCCCAAAAATATTAGATTTTAAAAGTGGGACTATAACTCACTTTCACAGATTTTTACTTCGTCGGGAAGTAAGACTTGGCCACTGGTTGATTCACGAACCTATAACAATATATACATATATATCAAAGTATGTTCAAAATATATTTACAACACTTTTAATATATTTTGATGTTTTAAGTTTATTAAGTCAGCTGTCCTCGTTAGTAACCTACAACTAGTTGTCCACAGTTAGATGTACAGAAATAAATCGATAAATATTATCTTGAATCAATCCACGACCCAGTGTATACGTATCTCAGTATTGATCACAACTCAAACTATATATATTTTGGAATCAACCTCAACCCTGTATAGCTAACTCCAACATTCACATATAGAGTGTCTATGGTTGTTCCGAAATATATATAGATGTGTCGACATGATAGATCGAAACATTGTATACGTGTCTATGGTATCTCAAGATTACATAATATATAATACAAGTTGATTAAGTTATGGTTGGAATAGATTTGTTACCAATTTTCACGTAGCTAAAATGAGAAAAATTATCCAATCTTGTTTTACCCATAACTTCTTCATTTTAAATCCGTTTTGAGTGAATCAAATTGCTATGGTTTCATATTGAACTCTATTTTATGAATCTAAACAAAAAAAGTATAGGTTTCTAGTCGGAAAAATAAGTTACAAGTCATTTTTGTAAAGGTAGTCATTTCAGTCGAAAGAACGACGTCTAGATGACCATTTTAGAAAACATACTTCCACTTTGAGTTTAACCATAATTTTTGGATATAGTTTCATGTTCATAATAAAAATCATTTTCTCAGAATAACAACTTTTAAATCAAAGTTTATCATAGTTTTTAATTAACTAATCCAAAACAGCCCGCGGTGTTACTACGACGGCGTAAATCCGGTTTTACGGTGTTTTTCGTGTTTCCAGGTTTTAAATCATTAAGTTAGCATATCATATAGATATAGAACATGTGTTTAGTTGATTTTAAAAGTCAAGTTAGAAGGATTAACTTTTGTTTGCGAACAAGTTTAGAATTAACTAAACTATGTTCTAGTGATTACAAGTTTAAACCTTTGAATAAGATAGCTTTATATGTATGAATCGAATGATGTTATGAACATCATTACTACCTTAAGTTCCTTGGATGAACCTACTGGAAAAGAGAAAAATGGATCTAGCTTCAATGGATCCTTGGATGGCTCAAAGTTCTTGAAGCAAAATCATGACACGAAAACAAGTTCAAGTAAGATCATCACTTGAAATAAGATTGTTATAGTTATAGAAATTGAACCAAAGTTTGAATATGATTATTACCTTGTATTAGAATGATAACCTACTGTAAGAAACAAAGATTTCTTGAGGTTGGATGATCACCTTACAAGATTGGAAGTGAGCTAGCAAACTTGAAAGTATTCTTGATTTTATGAAACTAGAACTTTTGGAATTTATGAAGAACACTTAGAACTTGAAGATAGAACTTGAGAGAGTTCAATTAGATGAAGAAAATTGAAGAATGAAAGTGTTTGTAGGTGTTTTTGGTCGTTGGTGTATGGATTAGATATAAAGGATATGTAATTTTGTTTTCATGTAAATAAGTCATGAATGATTACTCATATTTTTGTAATCTTATGAGATATTTCATGCTAGTTGTCAAATGATGGTTCCCACATGTGTTAGGTGGCTCACATGGGCTGCTAAGAGCTAATCATTGGAGTGTATATACCAATAGTACATACATCTAAAAGCTGTGTATTGTATGAGTACGAATACGGGTGCATACGAGTAGAATTGTTGATGAAACTGAACGAGAATGTAATTGTAAGCATTTTTGTTAAGTAGAAGTATTTTGATAAGTGTATTGAAGTCTTTCGAAAGTGTATAAATACATATTAAAACACTACATGTATATACATTTTAACTGAGTCGTTAAGTCATCGTTAGTCGTTACATGTAAGTGTTGTTTTGAAACCTTTAGGTTAACGATCTTGTTAAATGTTGTTAACCCAATGTTTATAATATCAAAAGAGATTTTAAATTATTATATTATCATGATATTATGATGTACGAATATCTCTTAATATGATATATATACATTAAATGTCGTTACAACGATAAACGTTACATATATGTCTCGTTTCAAAATCATTAAGTTAGTAGTCTTGTTTTTACATATGTAGTTCATTGTTAATATAATTAATGATATGTTTACTTATCATAATATCATGTTAACTATATATATAACCATATATATGTCATCATATAGTTTTTTACAAGTTTTAACGTTCGTGAATCACCGGTCAACTTGGGTGGTCAATTGTCTATATGAAACCTATTTCAATTAATCAAGTCTTAACAAGTTTGATTGCTTAACATGTTGGAAACATTTAATCATGTAAACATCAATCTCAATTAATATATATAAACATGGAAAAGTTCGGGTCACTACAGTACCTACCCGTTAAATAAATTTCGTCCCGAAATTTTAAGCTGTTGAAGGTGTTGACGAATCTTCTGGAAATAGATGCGGGTATTTCTTCTTCATCTGATCTTCACACTCCCAGGTGAACTCGGGTCCTCTACGAGCATTCCATCGAACCTTAACAATTGGTATCTTGTTTTGCTTAAGTCTTTTAACCTCACGATCCATTATTTCGACGGGTTCTTCGATGAATTGGAGTTTTTCGTTGATTTGGATTTCATCTAACGGAATAGTGAGATCTTCTTTAGCAAAACATTTCTTCAAATTCGAGATGTGGAAAGTGTTATGTACAGCCGCGAGTTGTTGAGGTAACTCAAGTCGGTAAGCTACTGGTCCGACACGATCAATAATCTTGAATGGTCCAATATACCTTGGATTTAATTTCCCTCGTTTACCAAATCGAACAACGCCTTTCCAAGGTGAAACTTTAAGCATGACCATCTCTCCAATTTCAAATTCTATATCTTTTCTTTTAATGTCAGCGTAGCTCTTTTGTCGACTTTGGGCGGTTTTCAACCGTTGTTGAATTTGGATGATCTTCTCGGTAGTTTCTTGTATAATCTCCGGACCCGTAATCTGTCTATCCCCCACCTCACTCCAACAAATCGGAGACCTGCACTTTCTACCATAAAGTGCTTCAAACGGCGCCATCTCAATGCTTGAATGGTAGCTGTTGTTGTAGGAAAATTCTGCTAACGGTAGATGTCGATCCCAACTGTTTCCGAAATCAATAACACATGCTCGTAGCATGTCTTCAAGCGTTTGTATCGTCCTTTCGCTCTGCCCATCAGTTTGTGGATGATAGGCAGTACTCATGTCTAGACGAGTTCCTAATGCTTGCTGTAATGTCTGCCAGAATCTTGAAATAAATCTGCCATCCCTATCAGAGATAATAGAGATTGGTATTCCATGTCTGGAGACGACTTCCTTCAAATACAGTCGTGCTAACTTCTCCATCTTGTCATCTTCTCTTATTGGTAGGAAGTGTGCTGATTTGGTGAGACGATCAACTATTACCCAAATAGTATCAAAACCACTTGCAGTCCTTGGCAATTTAGTGATGAAATCCATGGTAATGTTTTCCCATTTCCATTCTGGGATTTCGGGTTGTTGAAGTAGACCTGATGGTTTCTGATGCTCAGCTTTGACCTTAGAACACGTCAAACATTCTCCTACGTATTTAGCAACATCGGCTTTCATACCCGGCCACCAAAAATGTTTCTTGAGATCCTTGTACAACTTCCCCGTTCCAGGATGTATTGAGTATCTGGTTTTATGAGCTTCTCTAAGTACCATTTCTCTCATATCTCCAAATTTTGGTACCCAAATCCTTTCAGCCCTATACCGGGTTCCGTCTTCCCGAATATTAAGATGCTTCTCCGATCCTTTGGGTATTTCATCCTTTAAATTTCCCTCTTTTAAAACTCCTTGTTGTGCCTCCTTTATTTGAGTAGTAAGGTTATTATGAATCATTATATTCATAGATTTTACTCGAATGGGTTCTCTATCCTTCCTGCTCAAGGCATCGGCTACCACATTTGCCTTCCCCGGGTGGTAACGAATCTCAAAATCATAATCATTCAATAATTCAATCCACCTACGCTGCCTCATATTCAGTTGTTTCTGATTAAATATGTGTTGAAGACTTTTGTGGTCGGTATATATAATACTTTTGACCCCATATAAGTAGTGCCTCCAAGTCTTTAATGCAAAAACAACCGCGCCTAATTCCAAATCATGCGTCGTATAATTTTGTTCGTGAATCTTCAATTGTCTAGACGCATAAGCAATCACCTTCGTTCGTTGCATTAATACACAACCGAGACCTTGCTTTGATGCATCACAATAAATCACAAAATCATCATTCCCTTCAGGCAATGACAATATAGGTGCCGTAGTTAGCTTTTTCTTCAATAACTGAAACGCTTTCTCTTGTTCATCATTCCATTCAAATTTCTTCCCTTTATGCGTTAATGCAGTCAAGGGTTTTGCTATTCTGGAAAAGTCTTGGATGAACCTTCTGTAGTAACCAGCTAGTCCTAAAAACTGGCGTATGTGTTTCGGAGTTTTCGGGGTTTCCCACTTTTCAACAGTTTCTATCTTTGCTGGATCCACCTTAATACCTTCTTTGTTCACTATGTGACCGAGGAATTGAACTTCTTCCAACCAAAATGCACACTTTGAAAACTTAGCGTACAATTCTTCCTTCCTCAATACTTCTAACACCTTTCTCAAATGTTCACCGTGTTCTTGGTCATTCTTTGAGTAAATAAGTATGTCATCAATGAAAACAATGACAAACTTGTCAAGGTATGGTCCACACACTCGGTTCATAAGGTCCATGAACACAGCTGGTGCATTAGTTAAACCAAACGGCATGACCATAAACTCGTAATGACCGTAACGTGTTCTGAAAGCAGTCTTTGGAATATCATCTTCTTTCACCCGCATTTGATGATACCCGGAACGTAAGTCAATCTTTGAATAAACAGACGAGCCTTGTAGTTGATCAAATAAGTCGTCGATTCTCGGTAGTGGGTAGCGGTTCTTGATGGTAAGTTTGTTCAACTCTCGGTAGTCGATACACAACCTGAATGTACCATCTTTCTTCTTGACAAACAAAACAGGAGCTCCCCACGGTGATGTGCTTGGTCGAATGAAACCACGCTCTAAAAGTTCTTGTAATTGGCTTTGCAGTTCTTTCATCTCGCTGGGTGCGAGTCTGTAAGGAGCACGAGCTATTGGTGCAGCTCCTGGTACAAGATCTATTTGAAATTCAACGGATCGATGTGGGGGTAATCCCGGTAATTCTTTCGGAAATACATCGGGAAATTCTTTTGCAATGGGAACATCATTGATGCTCTTTTCTTCAGTTTGTACTTTCTCGACGTGTGCTAGAACAGCATAGCAACCTTTTCTTATTAGTTTTTGTGCCTTCAAATTACTAATAAGATGTAGCTTCGTGTTGCCCTTTTCTCCGTACACCATTAAGGGTTTTCCTTTTTCTCGTATAATGCGAATTGCATTTTTGTAACAAACGATCTCTGCTTTCACTTTTTTCAACCAGTCCATACCGATTATCACATCAAAACTCCCTAACTCTACTGGTATTAAATCAATCTTAAATGTTTCGCTAACCAGTTTAATTTCTCGATTCCGACATATATTATCTGCTGAAATTAATTTACCATTTGCTAATTCGAGTAAAAATTTACTATCCAAAGGCGTCAATGGACAACTTAATTTAGCACAAAAATCTCTACTAATATAGCTTCTATCCGCACCCGAATCAAATAAAACGTAAGCAGATTTATTGTCAATAAGAAACGTACCCGTAACAAGCTCCGGGTCTTCCTGTGCCTCTACCGCATTAATATTGAAAACTCTTCCACGGCCTTGTCCATTAGTGTTCTCCTGGTTCGGGCAATTTCTAATAATGTGGCCTGGTTTTCCACATTTATAACAAACTACATTGGCATAACTTGCTCCGACACTACTTGCTCCGCCATTACTCGTTCCGACACCATTTGTTCCTTTCGTTCTATTAACCCCTGGTCCGTAGACCTCACACTTCGCCGCGCTATGACCATTTCTTTTACACTTGTTGCAAAATTTGGTGCAGAACCCCGAGTGATTCTTTTCACACCTTTGGCATAGTTGCTTCTGATTGTTGTTGTTGTTGCGGTTATTATTGTTGTTGGGATGATTGTTGTAGTTGCTGTTGTTGTTGTTGTTGTTGTTGTTGTTGTTGTTGGGCCGTTTGTTGTAGTTGCGATTGATGTTGCGATTGTTGGGATAATTGTTGCGATTATTGTTGTAATTGCTGTTGTTGTTGTATTGGTGATTCTTATCACCGTTTTCCTCCCACTTTCTTTTGACTTGCTTCACATTGGCCTCTTCAGCAGTCTGTTCTTTAATTCTTTCTTCAATCTGGTTCACTAGTTTGTGAGCCATTCTACATGCCTGTTGTATGGAGGCGGGCTCGTGTGAACTTATATCTTCTTGGATTCTTTCCGGTAATCCTTTCACAAACGCGTCGATCTTCTCTTCCTCATCTTCGAATGCTCCCGGACACAATAGGCACAATTCTGTGAATCGTCTTTCGTACGTGGTAATATCAAATCCTTGGGTTCGTAACCCTCTAAGTTCTGTCTTGAGCTTATTGACCTCGGTTCTGGGACGGTACTTTTCGTTCATCAAGTGCTTGAATGCTGACCACGGTAGTGCGTACGCATCGTCTTGTCCCACTTGCTCTAGATAGGTATTCCACCATGTTAACGCAGAACCTGTGAAGGTATGCATAGCGTACTTCACTTTGTCCTCTTCAGTACACTTACTTATGGCAAACACCGATTCGACCTTCTCGGTCCACCGTTTCAATCCGATCGGTCCTTCGGTTCCATCAAATTCCAAAGGTTTGCAGGCAGTGAATTCTTTGTAGGTGCATCCTACACGATTTCCTGTACTGCTAGATCCAAGGTTATTGTTGGTATGTAACGCAGCCTGTACTGCGGCTATGTTTGAAGCTAGAAAAGTACGGAATTCCTCTTCATTCATATTCACGGTGTGTCGAGTAGTCGGTGCCATTTCCTTCAAAATAGTTAAATGGAACAAGTTAATCATACAGAATATTAAGAGTAGTTAATAGTATTTCGTAGCATAATATGAACTAATTTATAAAAGCTTTTTCTTCATATTAGCGTTTTATAAGTTTAAATTCGGGTAGTACCTACCCGTTAAGTTCATACTTAGTAGCTAATATACAATTCAACTACTACAATTCTATATGAAAAACTGATTATAATAATATTTCACGTTCAAACTTTTATACAATATTTTACAAACTTACAATACCGCTTATTTTACATAAAGCATGAAATATAGCACACAATAACTTTGATACAAGATAGTTGTGAAGATAATTCTAGCTAGTACACAAGTCGTTCAGCAAAGGCAATAAAGACACGTAATTCATACGTCCAGAAACAAGTCATGCATTCTGGTTTTACTAGGACTACTTCCCATCCTTGGTCTTGTGCAACATAACCGTTATGGCCGTTGATAAGACAGCGTGTTGTAACGTCATCAAAGGGACGAGGGTTACGTAATGTCCAACAGTCCCGTAATAATCTAAAAACCTCATTTCTTACCCCAATTACCGACTCCGTCACTTGTGGAAACGTTTTGTTTAATAGTTGTAGCCCGATGTTCTTGTTCTCACTTTGGTGAGAAGCGAACATTACTAATCCGTAAGCATAACATGCTTCTTTATGTTGCATGTTAGCCGCTTTTTCTAAATCACGAAGTCCAATATTCGGATATATTGAGTCAAAATAATTTCTTAACCCGTTGCGTAAAATAGCATTTGGGTTCCCCGCAATATATGCGTCAAAGTAAACACATCGTAACTTATGGGTTTCCCAATGTGATATCCCCCATCTTTCAAACGAAAGTCTCTTATAAACCAAGACATTCTTGGAACGTTCTTCGAATGTCTTACAAACTGATCTCGCCTTAAATAGTTGTGCCGAAGAATTCTGGCCGACTCTAGACAAGATTTCATCAATCATGTCTCCGGGTAGGTCTCTTAAAATATTGGGTTGTCTATCCATTTTGTGTTTTTAAACTGTAAAATAGACAAGAGTTAGATTCATAAAAAAAATACTTATTAATACAAGCAATTTTTACATATATCATAAAGCATAAGAACACTATATTCCATATATTACACCACACGAATACAACTATCTTATTCCGACTCGCTCGTTTCTTCTTCTTCGGTTTTGGTTCGTTTTGCCAAGTTTCTAGGGATATATGATGTTCCCCTAATACGAGCCGTCGTTGTCCACATTGGTTTAGAAAAACCTGGTGGTTTAGAGGTTCCCGGGTCATTGTTACAACTTAAGGACTTCGGGGGTTGACGATACATATAAAGTTCATCGGGGTTGGAATTAGATTTCTCTATTTTTATGCCCTTTCCCTTATTATTTTCTTTTGCCTTTTTAAATTCAGTTGGGGTAATTTCTATAACATCATCGGAATTCTCGTCGAAATCCGATTCATCGGAGAATTGGTAATCCTCCCAATATTTTGCTTCCTTGGCGGAAACACCATTGACCATAATTAACTTTGGTCGGTTGGTTGAGGATTTTCTTTTACTTAACCGTTTTATTATTTCCCCCACCGGTTCTATTTCTTCATCCGGTTCCGATTCTTCTTCCGGTTCCGATTCTTCTTCCGGTTCCGACTCTTCTTCCGGTTCCTCTTCGGGAACTTGTGAATCAGTCCACAAATCATTCCAATTTACATTTGACTCTTCATTATTATTAGGTGAGTCAATGGGACTTGTTCTAGAGGTAGACATCTATCACATAATATCAAACACGTTAAGAGATTAATATATCACATAATATTCATATGTTAAAAATATATAGTTTCCAACAAAAATGTTAAGCAATCATTTTTAAAGAAAACACGGTCGAAGTCCAGACTCACTAATGCATCCTAACAAACTCGATAAGACACACTAATGCAAATTTTCTGGTTCTCTAAGACCAACGCTCGGATACCAACTGAAATGTCCCGTTCTTATTGATTAAAAACGTTCCATATTAATTGATTTCGTTGCGAGGTTTTGACCTCTATATGAGACGTTTTTCAAAGACTGCATTCATTTTTAAAACAAACCATAACCTTTATTTCATAAATAAAGGTTTAAAAAGCTTTACGTAGATTATCAAATAATGATAATCTAAAATATCCTGTTTACACACGACCATTACATAATGGTTTACAATAAAAATATGTTACATCGAAATCAGTTTCTTGAATGCAGTTTTTACACAATATCATACAAACATGGACTCCAAATCTTGTCCTTATTTTAGTATGCAACAGCGGAAGCTCTTAATATTCACCTGAGAATAAACATGCTTTAAACGTCAACAAAAATGTTGGTGAGTTATAGGTTTAACCTATATATATCAAATCGTAACAATAGACCACAAGATTTCATATTTCAATACACATCCCATACATAGAGATAAAAATCATTCATATGGTGAACACCTGGTAACCGACAATAACAAGATGCATATATAAGAATATCCCCATCATTCCGGGACACCCTTCGGATATGATATAAATTTCGAAGTACTAAAGCATCCGGTACTTTGGATGGGGTTTGTTAGGCCCAATAGATCTATCTTTAGGATTCGCGTCAATTAGGGTGTCTGTTCCCTAATTCTTAGATTACCAGACTTAATAAAAAGGGGCATATTCGATTTCGATAATTCAACCATAGAATGTAGTTTCACGTACTTGTGTCTATTTTGTAAATCATTTATAAAACCTGCATGTATTCTCATCCCAAAAATATTAGATTTTAAAAGTGGGACTATAACTCACTTTCACAGATTTTTACTTCGTCGGGAAGTAAGACTTGGCCACTGGTTGATTCACGAACCTATAACAATATATACATATATATCAAAGTATGTTCAAAATATATTTACAACACTTTTAATATATTTTGATGTTTTAAGTTTATTAAGTCAGCTGTCCTCGTTAGTAACCTACAACTAGTTGTCCACAGTTAGATGTACAGAAATAAATCGATAAATATTATCTTGAATCAATCCACGACCCAGTGTATACGTATCTCAGTATTGATCACAACTCAAACTATATATATTTTGGAATCAACCTCAACCCTGTATAGCTAACTCCAACATTCACATATAGAGTGTCTATGGTTGTTCCGAAATATATATAGATGTGTCGACATGATAGATCGAAACATTGTATACGTGTCTATGGTATCTCAAGATTACATAATATATAATACAAGTTGATTAAGTTATGGTTGGAATAGATTTGTTACCAATTTTCACGTAGCTAAAATGAGAAAAATTATCCAATCTTGTTTTACCCATAACTTCTTCATTTTAAATCCGTTTTGAGTGAATCAAATTGCTATGGTTTCATATTGAACTCTATTTTATGAATCTAAACAAAAAAAGTATAGGTTTCTAGTCGGAAAAATAAGTTACAAGTCATTTTTGTAAAGGTAGTCATTTCAGTCGAAAGAACGACGTCTAGATGACCATTTTAGAAAACATACTTCCACTTTGAGTTTAACCATAATTTTTGGATATAGTTTCATGTTCATAATAAAAATCATTTTCTCAGAATAACAACTTTTAAATCAAAGTTTATCATAGTTTTTAATTAACTAATCCAAAACAGCCCGCGGTGTTACTACGACGGCGTAAATCCGGTTTTACGGTGTTTTTCGTGTTTCCAGGTTTTAAATCATTAAGTTAGCATATCATATAGATATAGAACATGTGTTTAGTTGATTTTAAAAGTCAAGTTAGAAGGATTAACTTTTGTTTGCGAACAAGTTTAGAATTAACTAAACTATGTTCTAGTGATTACAAGTTTAAACCTTTGAATAAGATAGCTTTATATGTATGAATCGAATGATGTTATGAACATCATTACTACCTTAAGTTCCTTGGATGAACCTACTGGAAAAGAGAAAAATGGATCTAGCTTCAATGGATCCTTGGATGGCTCAAAGTTCTTGAAGCAAAATCATGACACGAAAACAAGTTCAAGTAAGATCATCACTTGAAATAAGATTGTTATAGTTATAGAAATTGAACCAAAGTTTGAATATGATTATTACCTTGTATTAGAATGATAACCTACTGTAAGAAACAAAGATTTCTTGAGGTTGGATGATCACCTTACAAGATTGGAAGTGAGCTAGCAAACTTGAAAGTATTCTTGATTTTATGAAACTAGAACTTTTGGAATTTATGAAGAACACTTAGAACTTGAAGATAGAACTTGAGAGAGTTCAATTAGATGAAGAAAATTGAAGAATGAAAGTGTTTGTAGGTGTTTTTGGTCGTTGGTGTATGGATTAGATATAAAGGATATGTAATTTTGTTTTCATGTAAATAAGTCATGAATGATTACTCATATTTTTGTAATCTTATGAGATATTTCATGCTAGTTGTCAAATGATGGTTCCCACATGTGTTAGGTGGCTCACATGGGCTGCTAAGAGCTAATCATTGGAGTGTATATACCAATAGTACATACATCTAAAAGCTGTGTATTGTATGAGTACGAATACGGGTGCATACGAGTAGAATTGTTGATGAAACTGAACGAGAATGTAATTGTAAGCATTTTTGTTAAGTAGAAGTATTTTGATAAGTGTATTGAAGTCTTTCGAAAGTGTATAAATACATATTAAAACACTACATGTATATACATTTTAACTGAGTCGTTAAGTCATCGTTAGTCGTTACATGTAAGTGTTGTTTTGAAACCTTTAGGTTAACGATCTTGTTAAATGTTGTTAACCCAATGTTTATAATATCAAAAGAGATTTTAAATTATTATATTATCATGATATTATGATGTACGAATATCTCTTAATATGATATATATACATTAAATGTCGTTACAACGATAAACGTTACATATATGTCTCGTTTCAAAATCATTAAGTTAGTAGTCTTGTTTTTACATATGTAGTTCATTGTTAATATAATTAATGATATGTTTACTTATCATAATATCATGTTAACTATATATATAACCATATATATGTCATCATATAGTTTTTTACAAGTTTTAACGTTCGTGAATCACCGGTCAACTTGGGTGGTCAATTGTCTATATGAAACCTATTTCAATTAATCAAGTCTTAACAAGTTTGATTGCTTAACATGTTGGAAACATTTAATCATGTAAACATCAATCTCAATTAATATATATAAACATGGAAAAGTTCGGGTCACTACATATTTGTTGTTAAAATGATTATTATTACTATCGTCGTTATTATCATCGTTATAATTATTTAATTATTATTATTATTATCATTATTGTTATTAATAAAAGGTATTATCATTAAAAATTGTTATTTTTATTATTATTACTATCGTTATTATAGTTAAGATTGTAATTAGTATTATTAATATTATTATTATTATCATTAAAATAGTTATTATTATTATCATCATAAAATATATTATTAGTATTATTATAATTAAAACTAATATTAGTAACATCTAATTATTATGATTACTATTATTGTCATTATTATGAACGCGATGTAAAAGATGACTAAAAGCTTTTAACAAATTGATTAGGAAATAATGAGTATAAGTAGCATGATGAAATAAAATTATTGTAAGATAGTGATTTAGATAAAAATATCACTTTCATTATTTTTATCACTATTATTATTATTAAAAGTATTATAAATATTAAAACTATCATTTTTACTAAAATTATTATTTGTAATAGAAATATCATTGTTATAATAAAATGTCATTATTATTATAATTTTATCATAATATTATTTTTAGTAAATATAAATACTGTTATTTTTATTAGTAGAATGATAATAAATGTTATTACAAAATAATACAACTTTTACTCACTATGGTTATTATCAATATTATTTTATCAAATAAATATGTGATACAAAGATATTTTACTACATGTAATATAACTACATTAATAATACCTATCATATTATTTTTATGATATTAAATGAACTTTATAAATTTTACTACTTTATATATAATATATATATATATATATATATATATATATATATATATATATATATATATATATATATATATATATATATATATATATATATATATATATATATATTCCCTTTGAGATCACTCGTCTTGTTGAGTTAGTCTCCTTGAATATCTCCCTCAACAAACTGCATGGTGAACTCCCAAAAGATATTGGTCTGTTACGATGAATTGTTAAGAAATTACAGGCATTTCAGGTTGTCCTATAATTGGGCAGTTCAGACAAGTAACTTTATCTTTCTCTTCAATGGTTACATCATGCTTGTGTATTTCAGCTAGCAAATGACGATATCTTTCAACCAATTCTGTAATAGACTCTCCAACTTGCCAGTGAAAATGATCAAAACCTAGTCTTCAACTTACGATGAATTTTAAAAATCATATTTTTAACTTAACGAAATAAAAAAATTAGGCAGTAAGTAATACGCTAAAGGTGGTGTGGTTTATTCGGTGATGAATCGTTTCGGTGATCAATATATATGTAAATCGATTGAGAGAGTTTAGAGAAATATATTTTCAAGTTTCTATGAAATAATGAAACCTATTGAATTCTATTTATAATAGATTTTTGAATCATTAAAGTGAATTATTAAAGTATGAATTATTAAAGTATGAATTATTAAAGTAAATTATTAAAGTATGAATTATTAAAGTGAATTATTAAAGTATGAATTATGTGTGGTAAAAATATCTTTGTATCCCGTATTTATTTGATAAAATAATATTGATAATAATAATACGGAGTAATAAGTAAAAATTGTATTACTTTGTAGTAAAAATAATTATTATTATTCTAATAATAATAATACTAATATTTATTAATAACGATATTAATTATATTAGAGTAATAATTCTAATATATACATACATATATTCATTTACAAATATATATATATATAATTCTTAAATATAATTAATTAATATTATATGTATTTTGTAATATATATATATATATATATATATATATATATATATATATATATATATATATATATATATATATATATATATATATATAACGGATAAATATTAAATACTGAGTATAAGTTATTAAATACCACATAGTAGATAATATGTAATAGTAACATATTAAGTTAAAATTATAAAATAATTGTTATAGTAATATTACTTTCCATATTAATATTAAAGGCTAGTAATTATGAATATAACCTACTAATATGAAACTTGATATAATAACAATATGATTTTCAACATATTTTACATTACAAATCCTCCGATATGCAGTTTTATTTTTGACACAAATATGCATACTCAAGATCTTGCTTAAATTCAACATGTTGCAGCGGAAGCTTTTAGTTATCACCTGAGAATAAACATGCTTAAAACATCAACCTAAAGTTGGTGAGATATAGGTTTAATGCCGGCAGCGTTATATATATATATATATATATATATATATATATATATATATATATATATATATATATATATATATATATATATTAAAATGTTTAATATCTATATATATTTAGTTATATTAGTATATCTATATATATATGGTTGGTATTATATTAAAACAAATCATTAGTTTGTTATATATAAGTAATTATATAAATAATGTTAATATGTTTGATATATAGTATATAAACTATTAATATAATTATAATATATGTATTAAGTATATTTTAGGTACAAAATATTTATCTGTAACAAAAATGATAGTTTTGATAATAATGATTTACTAATAATTATTATCAAAACTATATATATATACATATATATATATATATATACATATATATATATATATACATATATATATATATATACATATATATATATATATATATATATATATATATATATATATATATATATATATTAAAATTTCATTTGTTAATAAATGAATTATATTATTTACTCTAATAAAATTTGTTAAAAATATTTAAATATATAAAACGACTATATTTAAACTATATAATAATCACGTATAAATTTTGGAAGTCATTTTGGTCAAGATGACTTTTGTTGACTTTTGCATATTTAGTCTCGAGCATTAGGATTGTGATACACTACGACTTGACCTAAATTGTTAAACAAATATTAACCAACATACAAATATATATACTTAATTTAGGTTCATGAATCCAAGGCCAACCTTGCACTTGTTCAATGTCATCATATGCTTAATTACTACGAAATACAATATTGTGAGTTAATTCGATTCCCTTTTACTCCTTACATTTTTGAGACTGAGAATACATGCGCTGTTTTTATAAATGCTTTATTAAATATTTTTGAGATATATTTTGAACTGAGAATAAATGAACTGCTTTTATAAATGATTGACGAAATCGACACAAGTATTCAAAACTACATTCTATGATAGAATTATTTGGATTCAGAGGTTCGATTTCTATAAAGATTGTATTATCGACCATCGGTGAGATGATTTTGCATTGCACTATGCACTAGCTACCAAAATGGTTCGATTTAGTAGTTAGTAACGGTGAGATGATTTTGCATTGCACTACGCACTAGCTACCGTTTTAGCTACCCTCGGTGAGATATTTTGCATTGCACTACGCACTAGCTACCGTTGTAATATTGTTTATGGTTTGATTTAGTAGTTAGTAAAGGTGAGATGATTTTGCATTGCACTATGCACTAGCTACCATTTTAGCTACCCTCGGTGAGATGATTTTGCATTGCAATACACATTAGCTACAGTTGTAAAATTATATTGCATTAACTACCACAGTGAGATGATTTTGCTTTGCACTACGCACTAGCTATCGTTAGTAAGTTGTTTTGAAAGGTTCTGGTGTTTTTCATATGAATGATTTTATAGCAGGAGTAGACCTGCACAGATTGTTTTTCTAAATATGAGTATCTTGTGGTCTATTATATTATTGAAATAATTGTTTATGATAAACTAATGAACTCACTAACCTTTTGGTTGACACTTTAAAGCATGTTTATTCTCAGGTATTAAAGAAATCTTCCGCTGTGCATTTGCTCATTTTAAAGATATTACTTGGAGTCATTCATGGCATATTTCAAAAGACGTTGCATTCGAGTCGTTGAGTTCATCAAGATTGATAATAAGTCATTCATAGTTTGAATATATATTATGAGATAGCATGCATGTCTATTAACTTTCATTGAAATGAAAGTTTATCTTTTAAAAAAATGAATGCAATGTTTGTAAAATGTATCATTTAGAGGTCAAATACCTCGCGATGTAATCAACTATTGTGAATCATTTATAATGTATATGAACGGGTCCTTTCAGTTGGTATCATAGCGGTGGTCTTAGCGAACTAGGTCTGCATTAGTGTGTCTAACTGATAGTCGTTAGGATGCATTAGTGAGTCTGGACTTCGACCGTGTCTGCATGTCAAAAGTTTTGCTTATCATTTCTTATCGGAAATTACATATTTATCATTCTTAGTCTAGACATGTCTTACTGCATTGATTGCATGAATAGTGTATAGACAAAATTCATATTTTAGCGTATCTGCTAATTCATATCTTAGCATATTTATTACTGTAAACTTTGCCCGACATATTCCGTAAATTCCTCCGTAATCTACGAAATATTTTGCTCTATATATATAGATATTCTATGTAATTAAAATATCACCCGATAGCTGGAAAATCATTTCATATCAAAAAATTCTTTATTCAATCGTATGAAATGGAATTCGTCATTAGTTCAAGTCCCTCAGATTCCGAAATGGAATCCCACTCAAGCTCCAAAAGGAGTGTGACTGGAATGGACCAACCAATCAGCCATCATCTATTCTGGATGAATTGGGGATGGGTTCGTAGCCTCCTTAATCATTGGAGACAAGAAGAAGGCGATTCCTTCCATCCACCACATTGCCCTCTTGGTGAAGAACCTGAAGCACTTACCGGCGAACCTGTCTGAAACACCATTTTCTCTCTCATTTCCAGAGTATCTCGTCACGATTATATACTATACCAAATTCTAGATCTTATTTATCCACTCATCCGAACCGACAATCACCCCGGTGTAATACAAGAAGTCAACGAGCTTCGCGCTCGGGTAGTGGCTTTGGAGAATATGGTGCAAAGATTACAAACACCAGCAGCAGCACCAGCAGCATAATCAGTACCACCATCATCAACGCCAACAGTACCATTATCACCCCAACCACAACCGCGTCGTAAACCTCAACTTTACAATCTGTTCCACGAGCACCAATGTCATACGCTCTATAGATACCAAGGAATATCAACAACAACAATAATCGATGAAGTATTGATTCATAACTTCATTGGAGAAGTATTCTGCGATGATTATGTAATTTCTAAAGTTTAGAGATTATCTATCCTAGCTTTAACCGTAAATCAGATGAGTGGATAGAAGATAGAGTAAAAAACCTGACCGGGATAATGCGTGATTTACAAGCTAGAATTGTTTTACTAACAGAATCAACAGTACCGTTAGCATCACCAGCACAGTCAGTGCCGCCAGTATTGTCAGAATCAGCAGCACCTATAAATCATAAACCCGTCAGTTCAAGAATCACCGTGGACATCATTACAAATCAACAACAAGTATGTCATATCAACGAGTTATGAAGTATTAACTCATTTCCACTGAAGGATTTATATGTATATCTTATATATATAAATTTTTAAAACATAATAAATCTTTCCGTACTAAGCTATTATGTGTGAATCTTAACTACTCGGTTAATTCATATTACTAATATGCTATGTGAAGGTATTTCGTATGCCCGAGAGACATATTAAATCAATGTGGCTGATATGTTATGATCCAAGTCGGGTCATACCCAATAACAAGCTTACCGACACCTTAAAAGTATTTGATCTTAACGATTGGTTCATTAAGCAAATACGCGACACTTGGATTTTAGAAAATCGGTTTTCTAAAATATTATTACTTGAGATCAATTACTTGGATAATTTAAATAATAAGGATTTGATTATTTACAAGTTTTAAATAATTAAGTTGTGTCATTCTATAAAATGATTTATAAAACAAAAGTAACTAAGCAAATTAACAAGTCTTATAAAAATAACACATATTTAATAAAACCCTTCAAGGGTGGCGGTTTTGGGGGGAACAAAAGGATGTCTCCCATGCTTAGTTGCAATTCCAAGATGACACAACTTCAAAGGTGCATGCTCTACATGTTTACCTAGGTTTGACTCAAGTAACAAGAGAAACTAACATGCATTCAAATATCAAGATACAAGAAAAACCACTCCAATTCTTTTCTTGCTGCAGTCTGGCCGAAAGTTTTGGGGCAAAGGGAGTGTTCTTGAGCTTGTTTGAATGCTTATTTTCAAGTGTCAATAAATCCTAACCATTGTATTAGGTGTTGGGCAAAGTTTGGGGTATTATCCCTTGAGGTTCTATACTTTTAGAACTTGCATTCTCCATCCTTTTAAGGTAGCAGCTGGTCGAATTTTCCAGCAGGTACAGGAGGGTTTCAAGCTAGTGTTTAAGGTGTTTAAGGGTCTTAAACATTAGCAAGCTCAAGGGTGTTGTTGGTGAATCAAAGGCTAGGGTTTTGCTTACTTGAAAGTTCAAGTTAGGAGCCTATTTCTTCATCATCTTCATCCATTTTCTGCTCCATCCAAACAGCCCTCAAAATCCATTTTGAGGAGGTATAAACTCTCTCCTTCTCTTTAATTTGAGAGTATATTTAACAACTTGATCCTTGTGGGAATTAACTTTAAATTGGTTTAAAGATAACAAGTGAAATTTCATAATTACTCGCTTCCGTTTTTAATTGATTCTTAAATGGTTTTAAGTATAATGGAACTTGTTAAATCCCTTCAATGGTATCTAGAGCCGAAGTTGTTGAAATATGCTTCGAGATGGTTATTAAACCCACTATAATTTTGCATTCTATGAACATGCATGAAGTAGAATGTAAAATTTTCGGTTTTGGGTGGTTGTCATTTTGGCCAAAATCACTTGTGATTCTGCATTCTGTACTGCAAATCACTTGTGATTCTGTGTTGCCGATCACTTGTGATTCTGTGTTGCCGATCACTTGTGATTCTGTGTTGCAGATCACTTGTGATTCTGTGTTTCCAATCACTTGTGATTCTGTATTGCCTGTCACTTATGTTGATGATGTTCACAATCTAAGCCTTGACCTTGTGTTTGGTTGCATGCATGGTTGATTGATATTTATTCAATTGGTTTGTAATAATATTTATTCATTTGGCATGTAATAATTCATTTGGTTATGTAATTTATTTTATATTTGGTATGTAAAATAGATTAGGTTGTAATTTCATTTTGTAGGATATATTTTATAAAATGATGAAGAATGATGAAGACTTGAAGAACACATGAAGAAGCATTTGGATGCAAGGTTAAGTGGGAGATTTGAAATCTCCTACTTTGTGTAATTACCCTTAACCGGTGGCATTTGTTTTCGGCTAAACAAATGTCTACCAAAAATGGCTTGATTGTGAACATATGATTTTGCATGCGTGGTTGTTTTGTATGATTATGTGGATTGTATGTTTGTATGCTACAAGTTAATCACACAAGTTAACAACAATCTAAAATGGCAATTTAAATTGGTTAAAATTGACATTATTAACGACATGCAAAACGTCAATTTAAATGGTTAAATTAAAAATGGCTAAAAGGACATTAATAAACGGTTATTAAGATCATGATTAGGATCATATATATAAAATGGTTTATAGACATGAAATTGGCTTTTCATAATGAACTATACACCAAATGCATGTTGGTGTATGGCAAATGTTTTCTTAAACTAGAATTTATGAAAACTTAAAATCCCTTAACTAAAACAAGGTAAACAAGTTAAACGCCATCCTTTTGTGGAAACACTTAGACGTATTAGGAAACTCTTGATGGGATAAAGGTCACCTAACCGTCATGAGCGAACTAATATGAATAAGGTGCACTTCGCATACATGTGGGATAAAGGTCACCTAACCACTTGTATGTTAAGTCTACATGTTTACACAAGTAGGACGACTTGATTTGGGAATCATGAACTTAGGGTCACCGAAGCATGATGAACAAATAGGCGTTGATGGGATAAATATGCCATGCAAAAGGATTGCATGATCCCATAACTTAGAAGTTGCAAAAGGATTGCAATTGTCACATAAATGACTACCTAGCTAAATCAAATAACGGGATAAAGGTCACCTAACCGAAATTTAATTTACCGTTGGATTCTAAGATTTAATAAAACAATTAAAAATAAAAGGGTATTGTTTATTAAATTTAAAATCGATACTTAAAAGGACTTTGTTAAATTTTGTAGATGGCCGCAAATAACAACAACATGCAAAATGCACCACTTAACCTAAACAACCTATCATTAAGGTCTCTCCTCGAGAAAGACAAACTCAACCATACGAACTTTATGGATTGGTTCCGTAATCTTAGGATTGTCCTCAAACTTGAGGACAAAGCGTATGTGTTGGAGGACCCTATTCCCGACCAACCGGATGAGGAAGATATAGAGGGCATGGCTTATTATGACAAGTATTGCGCCGATTCGGTGCAAGTCGCTTGTCTAATGCTTGGGACTATGATACCCGAACTCCAAAAGGATTTCGAACATCATAGTGCATATGACATGATTACGCAATTGAAGGAGATGTTCCTTCAACAAGCACGTGTCGAGCGCTTCGAAACGGTTCGAGCGCTACATGCATGTCATATGGATGACACCCAATCCGTCTCCTCTTATGTCCTCAAAATGAAGAGCCTTATTGATCGTGCTAACCGTCTTAACCTAAACATATCAAATGAGTTAGCCACCGATCTTATCCTTAATTCCCTATCAAAAAGGTTTGATCAATTTGTAATTAATTACAATATGAATGGGATGGATAAGAGCATAGGTGAGCTTCACGGTATGCTTAGAACGGCGGAAACTAGCATGGGTAAAAGGGCTTTACCCGTGTTAGCAATCGATCAAGGTGGGTCCAAGGGTAACACCTCTAAGCCAAAGGTGGCTAAGAGAAAAGCACCCGCCTATCAAGGCAAAGGGAAGGGGAAGATGGTTACCCCAACCATCAACAAGGCCAAGAAGCAAAAGGTCACCGAGAAGGCAAACCCCAAGGAAGACCCATGTTTCGGTTGCGGTGAGATGGGTCATTGGAAATGAAACTGTCCGGTCTACCTTAAGGAGTTGAAGGACAAGAGGAATGCAGGGCAAACCTCAGGTAATATATATATGGTATATATAGAGCTAAGTATTACTTCTTCTAATACATGGGTATTAGACACTGGATGTGGAACTCATATTTGCAATTCTTTGCAGGGGTTCAAAAGAAGTGATCATAAGGCGGGAACATCAAGTCTCTATATGGGCAATGGTGCAAAGGTGCATGTTAAAGCTCAAGGAGATTTTATTTTGGAGCTTCCAAGCGGATTGGAACTTATTTTAGAAAATGTTTTGTATGCTCCGGATTTGTGTAGAAACATTATTTCTATTTCTCGCTTAAAACAATGTGGTTACGTTGTTAATTTTATTGATGATGATATTCATGTTTCTAAAGATAATGTATTCTATTTCAAGGCTTCGCCTTCAAATGGAATTTATGAATTGGTTCATGATGACACATCATCTAGTAGCTCAATGTACCATACAAGCACCAAGAAACTCAAAAGGGATTTGAGTGATTCCTACTTATGGCATTGTCGCCTTGGTCACATAAACAAGAACCGAATACATACACTTCAAAAGAATGGACTTTTGAAATCAAATGAAATGGATTCGTTTGAAGTATGTGAATCTTGTTTACAAGGCAAGATGACTAAAGCACCTTTCAAAGGGACCTATGAAAGGGCTAAAGATTTATTGGGATTAATACATTCGGATGTATGTGGACCCTTTAAACCCATGACTAGGAAAGGTGAAAGATACTTTGTTACTTTCATTGATGACTTTAGTCGTTTCGGATATGTCTACTTATTAAGACACAAGGACGAAACGTTTGAAGCATTCAAAGAATATCAAAACGAAGTACAAAATCAACTCAATAAGACAATTAAGGTACTACGTACCGATAGAGGAGGTGAATACCTAAGCGATGCCTTCCAAGATCATCTTAGGAGTTGTGGGATTATCTCACAACTTACTCCACCCGGAACACCCCAACTTAATGGAGTTTCCGAAAGGAGAAACCGAACCCTAATGGATATGGTTCGATCTATGATGGCAAGAAGCTCGTTACCTCTGTCATTTTGGGGTTATTGTCTAAGCTCCGCGGCTCGTATTTTAAATATGGCCCCAACCAAGAAAGTGGAACGAACTCCTCATGAGATGTGGTTTGGAAAACCTCCTTCTCTATCATACTTAAAGGTATGGGGATGTGAAGCTTATCCTAAGCGTTACGTCCCTAATAAGTTGAATGCACGATCCACGAAGTGTATCTTCATAGGATATCCCAAGGATGATATGGGATACTATTTCTATGATCCATACGAGCAGAATGTATTTGTTGCTCGAAAGGCGGAATTCCTTGAAACTAAGTTCCTAATGGAAGGAAATAGTGAAAGGAAGATAGATCTTGAAGAGGTTCAAGATCAAGTAGATGATACACAATTGGTTGACACTAGCACTCAACATGAAAATGTTGATAGTGATCAAATGAATGATCAAAATACACAAGGCATTCGTAGATCTGGTAGGATTAGCAATCCTCCTGAGAGATATGGGTTTCTCATAGATGGTTGCTATACGGTTGATTTGGATGAACCGACAAACTACGAAGATGCTTTATCAAGGATCGATAAAGATAAATGGCAGGAAGCCATGAACGCCGAGATGCAATCCATGTATGAAAACCAAGTTTGGGAACTTGTTGTGCAACCTCCTAGCTCCAAGCTAGTTGATTGCAAATGGCTTTTCAAGAAGAAAACCGACATACATGGAAACTTGGATACATATAAAGCTAGACTTGTTGCAAAAGGTTTCACTCAAACTCAAGGGGTTGATTATGATGAAACTTTCTCGCCTGTGGCAATGCTAAAGTCTATTAGGATATTATTTGCCATTGCTGCTCACTACGACTATGAAATATGGCAAATGGATGTCAAAACCGCTTTCCTAAATGGATATCTTATGGAAGATGTCTATATGGTCCAGCCTGAAGGTTTTGTTGATCCAAAATATCCTAAAAGTGTATGCAAGTTAAAGAAGTCAATCTACGGATTGAAACAAGCATCTAGAATGTGGAATCATCGTTTTAATGAGGAAGCCGAGAAATTTGGCTTCATTAAAAATGGTGATGAAGCTTGTGTATATAAGAAAGCTAGTGGGAGCACTATCATGTTCCTTGTACTATATGTGGATGATATATTATTATTTGGGAATGATATTACCACAATGCAAGGAGTCAAAACTTGGCTAAAGAGTTGCTTCTCCATTAAGGATCTTGGAAATGCACAATACATATTGGGGATAGGGATCTATAGGAATAGATCCAAGAGATTGATAGGTTTAAGTCAAAGTACATACATTGATAAAATCTTGAAAAGGTTCAAGATGGAAAACTCTAAGGGAGGTTTGGTACCTATTCAAAGAGGAACCGTTCTCAATTCATCTCAGTGTCCTACCACGAAAGATGAACAAGAGAGAATGAAGAAAGTCCCATACGCATCTGCCATTGGGTCTATCATGTATGCGATGATATGTACTAGACCGGATGTGTCATGCGCTCTAAGCTTGACAAGTAGATACCAGAATAACCCAGGAAACAGTCATTGGATTGCTGTTAAAAGTATATTGAAATACCTTAGGAGAACTAAGGATATGTTTCTAATATATGGGTCTGGTGAGGAGGAACTCGCCGTAAAAGGTTACGTGGACGCGAGTTTCCAAACTGATCGAGATGACTCTCGATCACAATCCGGTTATGTCTTCATGTTAAATGGTGGTGCGGTCTCTTGGAAGAGTTCGAAACAGGAGGTTGTTGCGTTATCCACTACAGAGTCGGAGTACATTGCCGCCTCACTGGCAGCTCAGGAAGCTGCATGGATGAAGAAATTCATCGACAACTTAGGAGTGGTCCCTTCCATTCAGGACCCTCTTGAGATCTTTTGTGACAATGAGGGTGCGATTGCTCAAATCAAGGAACCTCGTGCTCATCAAAAGACTCGTCACATTGAGCGGAGATTCAACTACATCAGGGATGAGGTTGAAAAGGGAAAGATATGTATTCACAAAGTTCACACAGATCATAATGTTGCGGATCCACTCACGAAGCTTTTACATGGGCCAAAACATGAGGGACATGTTTGTGCGTTAGGGCTTTGATATTCTAGTGATTGGAATTGATCTACTTTATGTATTGTAATGGAACGAATTAGTTCAAACTCATTAATATAATTATGGTATTAATTTAATTATGAGTCATGTTCCAATTTAGCATATTTCATCCATGAATAAACTATTATTCTAAATTCCGTAGTTGATCACATTTGTGGGAACAAGTGTGAGGTTTAGACTATTATGAACTCGGATTGGTATACATTCATAGGTTGAATGTGGGGCAAGGTTGCAACCAAGGTTCATAGATATTTGTGGGAAACAAATATTGGAAGACCCGCTCTCAAGAATTACTGTATAGAGCCTTTGTGGTTGATCACATGTAATCTTGAGTAAAGGCGAATATCATTGTATCCTCTGACCTGAGATACATATTGGGTTCGGATATTCACCTAGTACTGTGCCTTGATTCTTTTCTTCGCTATTCTGAAACATGGTAGTACATAAGGAAGAACTCAGGTATATTACAAAGTGTATATCTAGGACGTATGTAGTCAAGATGGAATTTGTCCCTCTTATTTGTTGAGAGTAAGATGTCTAAGGCCTGAAAAGTTAAATCTATAAGAGAGTGATCACTCTGTATCTCTTGGATTTAACATGACATCTAGGACGAAAGGAAATAATGAAAGATTCACCTAATCATATTCGAGATGGGAACTCGAAAGGGATGATGTTATTGAATGGCACAAAGTCATAACATATTAGGGGTGATGGACGGTGTGTTAGGCTGTATCCATTACTTGCATTAATTTCTTATGTTTCTCGTGCAAGTGGGAGATTGAAGGTATTTCGTATGCCCGAGAGACATATTAAATCAATGTGGCTGATATGTTATGATCCAAGTCGGGTCATACCCAATAACAAGCTTACCGACACCTTAAAAGTATTTGATCTTAACGATTGGTTCATTAAGCAAATACGCGACACTTGGATTTTAGAAAATCGGTTTTCTAAAATATTATTACTTGAGATCAATTACTTGGATAATTTAAATAATAAGGATTTGATTATTTACAAGTTTTAAATAATTAAGTTGTGTCATTCTATAAAATGATTTATAAAACAAAAGTAACTAAGCAAATTAACAAGTCTTATAAAAATAACACATATTTAATAAAACCCTTCAAGGGTGGCGGTTTTGGGGGGAACAAAAGGATGTCTCCCATGCTTAGTTGCAACTCCAAGATGACACAACTTCAAAGGTGCATGCTCTACATGTTTACCTAGGTTTGACTCAAGTAACAAGAGAAACTAACATGCATTCAAATATCAAGATACAAGAAAAACCACTCCAATTCTTTTCTTGCTGCAGTCTGGCCGAAAGTTTTGGGGCAAAGGGAGTGTTCTTGAGCTTGTTTGAATGCTTATTTTCAAGTGTCAATAAATCCTAACCATTGTATTAGGTGTTGGGCAAAGTTTGGGGTATTATCCCTTGAGGTTCTATACTTTTAGAACTTGCATTCTCCATCCTTTTAAGGTAGCAGCTGGTCGAATTTTCCAGCAGGTACAGGAGGGTTTCAAGCTAGTGTTTAAGGTGTTTAAGGGTCTTAAACATTAGCAAGCTCAAGGGTGTTGTTGGTGAATCAAAGGCTAGGGTTTTGCTTACTTGAAAGTTCAAGTTAGGAGCCTATTTCTTCATCATCTTCATCCATTTTCTGCTCCATCCAAACAGCCCTCAAAATCCATTTTGAGGAGGTATAAACTCTCTCCTTCTCTTTAATTTGAGAGTATATTTAACAACTTGATCCTTGTGGGAATTAACTTTAAATTGGTTTAAAGATAACAAGTGAAATTTCATAATTACTCGCTTCCGTTTTTAATTGATTCTTAAATGGTTTTAAGTATAATGGAACTTGTTAAATCCCTTCACTATGATGTACCTCTTTCGTCAGCAACTTAACCATCGTTAACTACAATCTCTGTTTTAATTCAATGAATTCCTTTTCATAATAAATCAAGTGTATTATTCACATATATGTTGATTTTACACTTTCATCATCGATGTACTCGAAACTTTTCAGATAACATCATTCGTACCTTGCGAAATTCACAAGAATTCCACGAACATCAACATCATGCAAAGTATTGATTCATAATTTTAATTACATTGAAGAAATACTAAATTGGTAGGGATTAATCAATTCTAGTTTCAACCGTAAATCAAATAAGTTTAATATTAACTCATTACATCTAGGTTACATCTGAAGAAAATATACACATACATATTTTCAGAAAGACTGTAATAAAATTCTTTTGTACAAAATATTAATTGTGAAATTTTTTTTAACGGGTAGGTAATACCCGAAAGATATATAAATTCACAATTAATATGTTACATTCTTCGAAACTGATTCAGCAATCATCAACTATAGTCCCTACTTTCACAACAATATACATTCTTTCATAGAAATCAAAACAACCATACTCATTCAAATTCAATTACATATTCTGAATTTGAAATCGCAGAATTCAAATCAAGATATAACCGGTATCATCACTCTTAGATTCCTACATCTTTCAAAGTTATACTTTGACTTCAAAAATGTGCTAGATCATCATATGTATATTAACGATTACAATCGGTGTTCAAACTCTTCGAAATTCCTGAAGACACTTCAGATAATGAACAATCGAGATGATGATCCAACCACATGTTACCCACAGTTATGTACCTGAAAGACTCTTGAAACCAAAGTCATAGTTTAACACGTATTCGTGTCAGACCCTTTGGCATTTATTAGCTAAAATAACCTTGCAATCCCTTTCCAAAGTAGTCAGTTTCGTCCCAGCTCCAGCAAGTCAACTTCAACTTTTCAGTCGAAATAGCCTTACTATAATCTTGATATATATGTTGCCCTTTCGCCATCGTTACCAGGGAAACGTTTATGTTCCACCACAGTAGCGATAAATTTACCAACAACTTCACTGATCTTTCACTTTCCGAGAAATCATTATATATTTATCGAAACTCATCCGCACCATGTAACAAGAATTGACATGCCAATTATTGAGAATCAGCAATCAGTATTTTGAAATCTCGCAGCATTGTCTACATCAACAGTATATATACATATAACGTATACCTCCAAGACTTATATACTTCGAATGTGAAGTTTCTGAAAAACACCCTGAACTGCGAACTAGTTCTCGAAATGCTGATGAAACAGCAAAAACTATAAACGACCTTAACAGTAAAAAGTTGATGATAAAGAGTAGTGTGCTGGCAAATCTCAGAAAAAGAGAAGGTTTGAAACTGGAAAACGGATTGAGCAAACTAAGAAGGAGGTTGTGGACAAATCACAAAGACTAAATTTGCCTTCAAAGAGTCCAAATGATTCAGTATCTACTAAAGTTATTAACGAATACCTTGCTCCTGACTCTAAACCCTTGCGGACAATATTCTTCATCATCCTCTGATATTAGAAATTCTAAGATATCATCGTATCTTTCATTATAAATATCCTCCATATTTCTGAAGATATTTCCATAATTATTTTTATCTGAAATCATTTACCTCTTTGCGCTATCGGTATTACATCATAAAATAAACTATTTTAGTTTCTAAATTTTGAAACCTTCGAGTTTAAAATAAGAATATTTTTGAAGTAGTGTTGGGAACTGAAGCATGGGTTAGTATAATATAATGACAATTGATCAACGTGATTATATTACAGTAAGTCATGCTGAGTTTCTAAATGGAATGTGATGATTTACAGACTATACCGTCAACATGTGCCATGTTACACGATTCTGGTATTCTATTTAACCTCTAAGAATATCAAGAAAATATTTTCTTGACGATTCGGAATTTTTCGAGGTATTCTGGTAATTTGACAAATCAAGATCGTGCCATTATAATTTTCTTCTTAGAACATTAACTATGTTCAATCCGAAATCCATACCTACGAATTCTGGACCATTACATACGGTGCTTAATCACAAGAAGAGGAAACGAAAGAATGAAACTCCGACATAGAAATTGGAGTATAAATCGCAGCAAATAGGAGAGAGCATTAACTATGGTTGACAATGATTATAGAAGACAGAAACAAGAACCTTGAAATATAAGGGAAGATATAAAGCCCAACAACAACCCAGAAATTACAAACCATAAATATCGATGCATATGGCAATATAAAGACACGGGAGAACTAAAAACACTATAAAACCAAATGTATAGTAGAAGTAAATAGATTCTTCCGGTGGTAGATGAAAAAGAAGAATGACAGATATGAAAGTGAGGAATATATCAAGAAGCAGAATTGGATGAAGCATATTGATTAATGCTTTAAAGTATGAATTGAGGAGAAAGAATAGAAGGTTTAACTTATAAGGAAACGAAGGGGGTGGATTTATAGTAAAATATCCGACAGAGGAATCAAAATGGATGGTCGCATTTAAAGCGGATCCTAATTTCTTTGATTACTGAAGAATCAAATCTTATTAAGAAGATTTTCTCCAAATCCCTTGAACTCTGGAAAATTAATCCTATCTACGTCAAAAGATATGATGAATCTACACTTACTTATTTCACTCTTTTGTAATAACTTCACTCGTACTCTTCACAGAAATCGAATTGTTTTATCTATATTACTCAATGATGATAAAACTTTAATTTCCAGCCCATATGTGTCACAAAGACATACTTATTGTCAGCCATGACCATTCCAATCAAATTTCGGGACAAAATTTCTTTAACGGGTAGGTACTGTGACAACCCAAAAATTTTCGACCAAATTTAAACTTTATCTTTACATTATTCCGACACGATAAGCAAAGTTGTTAAGATTGAATATCAAGATTTTAAACTATGTACATACATTCATTTAACCTTGACCAAATTACAATGATTCACGAAGCATTATATGAACGGGTATGATTATATGTATATGTGTATATGTTATAACTTGAAAACGTTAACAAAGTATTAGATGTATAATAATTTACATAAACGTATTTGTTTCAATATATATTTAATATATTTATCGATGAGATAAAAATATCAAATGATTGAATTATCAGATACAATGTGATATGGTTACGAGTCTCTGTTGTGAGGTCCACATTGATTTAAGAAATCTTTCCATTTTAACAATATTCGGAAAAATGGTAAAGTGATTTACAAGTAAGAAAAATTAGGTCAATTAACGATAACTGGACAAAGGTTAGTAGAGATTAACTTTCAACACAATGATTGCCTCTGAAATGTCCCGTTCATATTGATTATAAACGTTCCATATTAATTGATTTCGTTGCGAGGTTTTGACCTCTATATGAGACGTTTTTCAAAGACTGCATTCATTTTTAAAACAACCATAACCTTTATTTTATCAATAAAAGTTTTAAAAGCATTACGTAGATTATCAAATAATGATAATCTAAAATATACTGTTTACACATGACCATTACATAATAGTTTACAATAGAAATATATTACATCAACATATGTTTCTTGAATGCAGTTTTTACACAATATCATACAAACATGGACTCCAAATCTTGTCCTTATTTTAGTATGCAACAGCGGAAGCTCTTAGTATTCACCTGAGAATAAACATGCTTTAAACGTCAACAAAAATGTTGGTGAGTTATAGGTTTAACCTATATATTATCAAATCATAATAATAGACCACAAGATTTCATATTTCAATATACATCCCATACATAGAGATAAAAATTCATTCATATGGTGAACACCTGGTAACCGACATTAACAAGATGCATATAAGAATATCCCCTATCATTCCGGGACATCCATCGGACATGATAAAATAACATCGAAGTACTAAAGCATCTACTACAACGAATGGGGTTTGTTGGGCCCAATAGATCTATCTTTAGGATTCGCGTCAATTAGTAGATCAGTTTACTAATTCTTAGGTTGACCTCCCTGAGCTGAACCTAACAACAATAGGTTCCAACAGGCAACTACAACTTGTGCACACAACTGTTAAGCAACTACCACTATGAACAACTGTCCCTACAACTAGCATGTAAACTCTACAATGATCATCATTACAACATATCTACTAAGCATATAACTAAAACAGTAAAACATAGTAGCACAACTTGCTACTCTATACTACACCCGGAGATAATCCCACTCACCGATTACCAGCAATAGAAGGCACTCAGAATTCTAATCTTACTGAGCCTTCTCTTTGTCCTTATCACCTGAGAATAGACTTAACACAGTCAGTAATCATGTCTTGATGACAACCCGACAACAAGACAATAACACAATAATACTAAAACTAACACTTAATCACTTTACAACTGGTCTGTCAACTGTACGAGTAACACCATCACACACACGTTTGAGAACACTTAACCGTGCAGTTAACAACTCACTCGTACGTTTGGTCTATGACCCAACATCCAACAATGACTCACCTGATCCGTACGGTTCACTATACGAGTGACCAGTGACTCGTACGAGTCACATCTCAAATGTACGTATCATCACAATCAAAACATAAGTTCCCATCACCACTCACTCGCACGGTTCACCACACGGTTGACTACCTCAACCGTACGAGTGAAGGCTCACTCGTGCGAGTGATGAAGAACAGTAGCAACATCTATTTATATGGGTTTCAACCCAAAATCACAACATCAAACAATAATACATACACTAAATCAACACCTACAAACATGTAATCACTATATGATAAGTCTACATCATAACTTCAACCCATAACGACACTCAAAAGCGTGCACAACAAGGCATATACCCTAAAACCCCTTTTTCTGACCCAAAAAAAGTTTGATCTAGTTTCTTAAAAGTTTACCATTGGAAAGTATTTTTCATTACAATTCCAACGATACTTGATTCATCAAAAACGGAGCTACGATTTGAAAGTTATGACCAAAACAAGTTTCCACAAAATCTGACCAGTTGTCACAAGTGTGACTGAGACTTCACATGTACGAGTGACTCCTCAACCGCGTGGTTGACCATCAAAAGTATGATCACACGTACGGTTGATCTGTCAAAAGTGTGGGTGCTGAAAATCAGTTTCAGCACGCTGTTTTCGCGTTTTTTGACCCCAAAACATGATTTTTGCTCAATCTGATCATGAAACCACTTCAAAAACATCATATAACAACTATATAACATATATCTAACATCAATTAAGCTTAACAAACACATTTCATGAAGATTCAAGCTCATATTCACACTTTTGCTCAAGAACACAAAAACCCAATTCTTAAGAAATCAAAAAATGATTCAATCTTACAAACCTGGATAGATGATCACTAAGAAGTAACAAATCAATTCTTAAAGCTTCTTGATCCAATTCCACACTTGAATTAGATTAGGGTTTGAGAGAATGAAGAAGTTAGGCGCGTACTAGTTTTTATAAGATTCAAGAAATGGAAAGAAAAGAGCAGATATTACTCACTTATGTGGGTTATAAACCCATACCTCACAACACACGGGTATTTATCAGTTATCTGATATCTTTCGTACTTAATTTGACTACCCTAACGGAGTCCAAATTAAACAAACGAACCTGTTCTGTGACCCTTGTCACAAACTGGTCTCAACTAAACAATCAAATAATTATAAACAAATAATTATTAAAATCACTAATTACGTCATACCCAAGGGTACAATGGTCATTTCAACTAGGCCCAAAGTGCGGGTGTTACAAATCTACCCTCCTTAAAAGAGATTTCGTCCTCGGAATAGGGTCAACTATGGTCAACAAACCCAAAAATTGTTACCCGTACCGCCAAAACACACGGTTACTTTATCGATCTTATCCCCGATACCGACAATATCCACCACAATTGCATAGGAAAATGAGATTCTTGACGTCAATACACTCCCGATACAAAATAAGTTGTCATAATCTTCATCGATCAACTTCCGTTAATCCACTTAAGCCCACAAATTACACGATCAAGTCAAATAATCAGAGTCAAATTCGTGTTTCTTCTCCATTCCGTATCATAAATTTCACGATCTGTCATCCAATTCAACTCTTTATACTGTCTACTTTTCCCAATTATCCAAAGCTTAGGCAATAGAATTAGTCATCATGCTAAAATCTATACCTATGTCCACGAAATTGTCTCGTAAGTCAACAGAACTTCACAGGTTATTCATCTCATATCCAGTCACATCACAATCCAATATAGCACAGGCCGCCTAAATTTTTCCTTCAGCTTCCCAGAAATTCCGTATGATTTATCACAATATACTTCTGTTGGCCAGTCACAAGCATATTATCCTAAATCATACCTTCATTATGAGTTGCTCGTAACGGAAAAATTCTACTTGTCTCATTCACTAACTTATGTCCAATCAATCTCCTCAATAAGCATCGGTAATTAATTTAACTACTTTATGATTAATCGATTACACCATCTGTCCAATCACAGTTACTCAAAACATCATCCATCGAATGTTCAAATATAGTCTACCAACATCACTACATATCCAACAAGCATAGGAAATATCTGGTCAATAAGGTCCACCACCGACATATCACTCATACTCATGTCACTATCTAACAATTTCGTGTCATCCAAAAGTCCACTTCATAAAGATGCCAAACACATCTCTATCCAAGTCACGGTCTTCAATCCCAAAAATTCAACCTAAGGGTCACCCTTACCCCCACAAAGCATACAAGGTCGCAACCAAACATAAACAACATAACCCAACAAAATAAATCTTACACTACAATCAAGATCTACCAATCTAAAACACACATATATGTATATATACACAATCATACATATATACAACTAAACAATACAAGGATTTTGAAGCATACCAGTATTCACATCATATTCAACATCTGCATCTGCAACCATCTAATAAGCTCTTACTGTTGATGTAGATGGATTCTTTCTTTTCTGCCCAACTGGAGAACCAGAAGATCCACCTATTGATCCCGACTGCGCTCCTGGCCTCGCCCCAGAACCTGATAATCTTACATATGGATACTGAGCTAACCTATGCCCCACTTGATGACATCTCCAACATACATCCTCTTGGAATGAACACATCCGAATCTCGTGTCCCACAATACCACATCTCAAACATCTTTTGGTTGAACTGAACAAGGACCACTATGAGATGATCTGCAACTATAGCACCAAGAATTTTGACTTGATGCTGACCCACTATGTTCTGACCCACTCTTCTTTTTCAACATAACAGACCTCTTTGACCTAGAGTCTGAATGACTCATCACCTGATCTTGTTGTGGCATCTCATAACCTACTATTCTATTAATTGCTGCTCTGACGTCATCCTCTACCATATTTACCATAACAAACGCTTGCGATAACGTCGTCGCCATCCTAACCATTGTTCTGTACTCTGGTAAAATTATATTAACAAAGTGCTGAATTCTGGACTGCTCATCTGGAACCCACTGTTGCACAAACCTTAATTTATCCATATACTGCTCAATCACCTCATCTATCGTCATCTGAGGTGTCATTTTCATTGCCAGAAATTCCGTCTTAATTCGATTGAGGTCATAAGACGAACAATACTGCTCACAAACTTTACTATAAAATTATTCCCAAGTAATCATGTTCACTTGCTCTTTTGGTATACTAGAAATAACCGTATCCCACCAAACCATTGCCCTATTCTTCAGCATACGACTAGCATAAATAACCTGCAATTCTGGTTCGCACTGACATGCCTCAAAAACCTTTTCTATCTCTCTTAACCAGTTAAGGGTTACCGTTGGGTTAGAACTTCCTGAATACTCGGGTGGATTACAATTCAGAAACTGTTTGAACGTACATTTCTTTGGTTGTTGAAACATCAGCGTCTGATACGGATCCCACATCTGATTTGGGAACTATTGATTATACTGAGGTGGCATCTGAAACTGTTGAGGAAACTGATACTGAGATGGTAACCATTGCTGTTGTTGGAAAGCACTTCCAGTTTGCTGATACATATTTGGCTGCACCGGATACCCACTAAACATCTGATTCGGTACGCTACCACTTGGATTCACTATTACCTGACTTTGTTCTAATTCCCTTATTCGATCATGTGCTTCCTTTAACTGACTTTCCAAATCTAGAATTTGTTCCTGCGGATCCTCTTCTGACACATATCCATCTTCATCTGGGGCTCTGAATGTTCCGGGGGCTGACGGACCAGTTGCGTTTCCTGTATTATCTGCCATGTCTGCACTACCACAACAACTCACACCAACGCTTAGTGGAAAACAGGTTAGTACCTATCAACTAACGCATGTAATCCCTACATTCACTTAACCCGTCCCCTCAGAAATGTTTGACACAACAAAAGGTTTGGGAACATGACATTCAACACAATGTACATGCGGCCAAACCTATGCTCTGATACCAAGTTGTAACACCCTGATTTTTTTTTTAAATCACAGCGGAAGTCTTAATTCACATAAATACCCCTAGTTAATTACAAACATGATTATCACAAATCATTAGCTAGTTACTTATTACAAACCATCGGTGTTACGTTAAACCACTAGTTACATATTTATAAAAGTTAAGACATCAGAGTTCGTCTTGTCAAACATATCTTCAAACAACCACTTCTATCCCGAAACCCGCTAACATCCAAAACATGCAAGGGAGGAGGTGAGGGGGGTTAGCACAAGGCTAAGTGAATGGAATCATCTGAAATGTCCTATTCTTATTGATTAAAAATGTTCCATATTAATTGATTTCGTTGCGAGGTTTTGACCTCTATATGAGATGTTTTTCAAAGACTGCATTCATTTTAAAACAAACCAAAACCTTTATTTCATCAATAAAGGTTTAAAAAGCTTTACGTAGATTATCAAATAATGATAATCTAAAATATCCTGTTTACATACGACCATTACATAATGGTTTACAATACAAATATGTTACAACGAAATAATTTTCTTGAATGCAGTTTTTACACAATATCATACAAGCATGGACTCCAAATCTCGTCCTTATTTAAGTATGCGACAGCGGAAGCTCTTAATAATCACCTGAGAATAAACATGCTTAAAACGTAAACAAAAATGTTGGTTAGTTATAGGTTTAACATATATATTATCAAATCATAATAATAGACCACAAGATTTCATATTTCAATATACATCCCATACATAGAGATAAAATTCATTCATATGGTGAACACCTGGTAACCGACATTAACAAGATGCCTATAAGAATATCCCCTATCATTCCGGGAAATCCTTCGGAGATGATAAAAACGAATTCGAAGTACTAAAGCATCTGGTACTTTGGATGGGGTTCGTTAGGCCCAATAGATCTATCTTTAGGATTTCCGTCAATTAGTAGATCGGTTTACTAATTCTTAGGCTACCAAGCAAAAGGGGCATATTCGGCTTCGATCATTCACCCATATAATGTAGTTTCAATTACTTGTGTCTATTCCGTAAAACATTTATAAAACTGCATGTATTCTCATCCCAAAATATTAGATTTTAAAAGTGGGACTATAACACTTTCACAGATTTTTACTTCGTCGGGAAGTAACACTTGACCACTGGTCGATTCATGAACCTATAACAAATATGTACATATATATCAAAGTATGTTCAAAATATATTTACAAAACTTTTAATACATTTTGATGTTTTAAGTTTATTAAGTCAGCTGTCCTCGTTAGTAACCTACAACTAGTTGTCCACAGTTAGATGTACAGAAATAAATCGATATATATTATCTTAAATCAATCCACAACCCAGTGTATACATGTCTCAGGCTAGATCACAACTCAAAGTATATATATTTTTGGAATCAACCTCAACCCTGTATAGCTAACTCCAACATTACTGCATATAGAGTGTCTATGGTTGTTCCAAATAATATATATACATGGGTCGATATGATATGTCAAAACATTTGCATACGTGTCTATGGTATCCCAAGATTACATAATATATTAGAATACATGTATAATACAATATAAGTTAGCTAGGATATGATTTGTATAGAATTGTTAATATTTCCCGTAGCTACAAAAATCAAAAAAATATCCAATCTTGTTTTACCCATAACTTCTTCATTTTAAATCCGTTTTGAGTGAATCAAATTGCTATGGTTTCATATTGAACTCTATTTTATGAATCTAAACAGAAAAAGTATAGGTTTATAGTCAAAAATATAAGTTACAAGTCATTTTTGTAAGAGGTAGTCATTTCAGTCGAAAGAACGACGTCTTGATGACCATTTTGAAAAACATACTTTCACTTTGAGTTTAACCATAATTTTTGGATATAGTTTCATGTTCATAAGAAAAATCATTTTCCCAGAAGAACAACTTTTAAATCAAAGTTTATCATAGTTTTTAATTATCAAACCCAAAACAGCCCGCGGTGTTACTACGACGGCGTATGTCCAGTTTTACAGTGTTTTTCGTGTTTCCGGGTTTTAAATCATTAAGTTAGCATACCATATATATATAGAACATGTATTTAGTTGATTTTAAAAGTCAAGTTAGAAGGATTAACTTTTGTTTGCGAACAAGTTTAGAATTAACTAAACTATGTTCTAGTGATTTCAAGTTTAAACCTTCGAATAAGATAGCTTTATATGTATGAATTGAATGATGTTATGAACATCATTACTACCTCAAGTTTTGTGGATAAACCTACTGGAAAAGAGACAAATGGATCTAGCTTCAAAGGATCTTGGATGGCTTGAAAGTTCTTGAAGTAGAATCATGACACGAAAACAAGTTCAAGTAAGATTTCCACTCGAAATAAGATTGTTATAGTTATAGAAATTGAATCAAAGTTTGAATATGAATATTACCTTATATTAGAAATATATCTTACTGTAAATAAGAAAGATTTCTTGAGGTTGGATGATCACTCTACAAGATTAGAAGTAAGCTAGCAAACTTGAAAGTATTCTTGATTTTATGAAACTAGAACTTGTAGAATTTATGAAGAACACTTAGAACTTGAAGATAGAACTTGAGAGAGATCAATTAGATGAAGAAAATTGAAGAATGAAAGTGTTTGTAGGTGTTTTTGGTCGTTGGTATATGGATTAGATATAAAGGATATGTAATTTTGTTTTCATGTAAATAAGTCATGAATGATTACTCATATTTTTGTAATTTTATGAGATATTTCATGCTAGTTGCCAAATGATGGTTCCCACATGTGTTAGGTGACTCACATAGTCTGCTAAGAGCTGATCATTGGAGTGTATATACCAATAGTACATACATCTAAAAGCTGTGTATTGCACGAGTGCGAATACGGGTGCATACGAGTAGAATTGTTGATGAAACTGAACGAGGATGTAATTGTAAGAATTTTTGTTAAGTAGAAGTATTTTGATAAGTGTCTTGAAGTCTTTCAAAAGTGTATGAATACATATTAAAACACTACATGTATATACATTTTAACTGAGTCGTTAAGTCATCGTTAGTCGTTACATGTAAGTGTTGTTTTGAAACCTTTAGGTTAACGATCTTGTTAAATGTTGTTAACCCAATGTTTATAATATCAAATGAGATTTTAAATTATTATATTATCATGATAATATGATGTATGAATATCTCTTAATATGATATATATATACATTAAATGTCGTTACAACGATAATCGTTACATATATGTCTCGTTTCAAAATCATTAAGTTAGTAGTCTTGCTTTTACATATGTAGTTCATTGTTAATATACTTAATGATATGTTTACTTATCATAATATCATGTTAACTATATATATATATATATATATATATATATATATATATATATATATATATATATATATATATATCCATATATATGTCATCATATAGTTTTTACTGAAAGTATTTCGTATGCCCGAGAGACATATTAAATTAATGTGGCTAACATGTTATGATCCAAGTTGGGTCATACCCAATAACAAGCTTACCAACACCTTATATGTATTTAATCTTAACGATTGGGTCGTTAAATAAATACGCGACACTTGAACTTTAGAAAATCGGTTTTCTAAAATATCATCACTTGAGATAAATTATTTGGATAATTTATATTTAATTATTTATAGGTTTAAATAATTATGTTGTGTTATATTTTATAAAATGGTTTATAAAATTATTGCAAGTAACAAATACATATACAAGTTTTATAAAAGTTTATACAAGTTTTATAAAAATTGCATCTTGTATAAAATAATGGGTTAGTGTGGGCAGATTTTGGAGCCCCAAGAAATGCCCTCACATGCTTATTCCTTTGGTAATTTTGAGGCTTCAACTTTCAAGGACATGATATGAAGTATACCAAGGCATTTGACCAAGACTTGCATGTAACACACATAGAATAAGCTTGAAAAATTCTGCTCCTTTTCTCTCTATTCTGGCCGAAATATTTGGCTGTTAGGAGAAGGTTTTTCAAGTCAATTTTCAAGTTAAAATTAAGTGTCAATAAATCCTAACCATAGCATTAGGTGTTGGGTAAAAGTTTGGGGTATTATCTCTTGAGGTTTCATAGTTTTGAGACTCCATTCATCACCATCTTTTGCAAGTTGCTGTCCAGATTTTTGGGTTCAAAGAAAGTGGGTTTCTAGCTAGGTTTCAAGGTGATAAAGGTTTAACCAACTCAAGGGTGGTTTGGTGTATTGTTCTATCATCTTCATCATCATCTTAAGCCTTCAAAACAGCCCTCAAACTTGGTTTTGAGGAGGTATTGAATCACTTCTTTTCTTGTTAATTGTGTAGTGACCCGAACTTTTCCATGTTTATATATATTAATTGAGATTGATATTTA
This sequence comes from Rutidosis leptorrhynchoides, assembly GCF_046630445.1. Classification (NCBI taxonomy): domain Eukaryota; kingdom Viridiplantae; phylum Streptophyta; class Magnoliopsida; order Asterales; family Asteraceae; genus Rutidosis; species Rutidosis leptorrhynchoides. The sequence continues at coordinate 237,970,418 of NC_092338.1, read as the reverse complement.
CATGATTAAATGTTTCCAACATGTTAAGCAATCAAACTTGTTAAGACTTGATTAATTGAAATATGTTTCATATAGACAATTGACCACCCAAGTTGACCGGTGATTCACGAACGTTAAAACTTGTAAAAACTATATGATGACATATATATGGTTATATATATAGTTAACATTATATTATGATAAGTAAACATATCATTAAGTATATTAACAATGAACTACATATGTAAAAACAAGACTACTAACTTAATGATTTTGAAACGAGACATATATGTAACGATTATCGTTGTAACGACATTTAATGTATATATATCATATTAAGAGATATTCGTACATCATAATATCATGATAATATAATAATTTAAAATCTCTTTTGATATTATAAACATTGGGTTAACAACATTTAACAAGATCGTTAACCTAAAGGTTTCAAAACAACATTTACATGTAACGACTAACGATGACTTAACGACTCAGTTAAAATGTATATACATGTAGTGTTTTAATATGTATTTATACACTTTTGAAAGACTTCAATACACTTTTCAAAATACTTCTACTTAACAAAAATGCTTACAATTACATCCTCGTTCAGTTTCATCAACAATTCTACTCGTATGCACCCGTATTCGTACTCGTACAATACACAGCTTTTAGATGTATGTACTATTGGTATATACACTCCAATGATCAGCTCTTAGCAGCCCATGTGAGTCACCTAACACATGTGGGAACCATCATTTGGCAACTAGCATGAAATATCTCATAAAATTACAAAAATATGAGTAATCATTCATGACTTATTTACATGAAAACAAAATTACATATCCTTTATATCTAATCCATACACCAACGACCAAAAACACCTACAAACACTTTCATTCTTCAATTTTCTTCATCTAATTGATCTCTCTCAAGTTCTATCTTCAAGTTCTAAGTGTTCTTCATAAATTCCAAAAGTTCTAGTTTCATAAAATCAAGAATACTTTCAAGTTTGCTAGCTCACTTCCAATCTTGTAAGGTGATCATCCAACCTCAAGAAATCTTTGTTTCTTACAGTAGGTTATCATTCTAATACAAGGTAATAATCATATTCAAACTTTGGTTCAATTTCTATAACTATAACAATCTTATTTCAAGTGATGATCTTACTTGAACTTGTTTTCGTGTCATGATTCTGCTTCAAGAACTTCGAGCCATCCAAGGATCCATTGAAGCTAGATCCATTTTTCTCTTTTCCAGTAGGTTTATCCAAGGAACTTAAGGTAGTAATGATGTTCATAACATCATTCGATTCATACATATAAAGCTATCTTATTCGAAGGTTTAAACTTGTAATCACTAGAACATAGTTTAGTTAATTCTAAACTTGTTCGCAAACAAAAGTTAATCCTTCTAACTTGACTTTTACAATAAACTAAACACATGTTCTATATCTATATGATATGCTAACTTAATGATTTAAAACCTGGAAACACGAAAAACACCGTAAAACCGGATTTACGCCGTCGTAGTAACACCGCGGGCTGTTTTGGGTTAGTTAATTAAAAACTATGATAAACTTTGATTTAAAAGTTGTTATTTAGAGAAAATGATTTTTATTATGAACATGAAACTATATCCAAAAATTATGGTTAAACTCAAAGTGGAAGTATGTTTTCTAAAATGGTCATCTAGACGTCGTTCTTTCGACTGAAATGACTACCTTTACAAAAATGACTTGTAACTTATTTTTCCGACTATAAACCTTTACTTTTCTATTTAGATTCATAAAATAGAGTTCAATATGAAACTATAGCAATTTGATTCACTCAAAACGGATTTAAAATGAAGAAGTTATGGGTAAAACAAGATTGGATAATTTTTCTCATTTTAGCTACGTGAAAATTGGTAACAAATCTATTCCAACCATAACTTAATCAACTTGTATTGTATATTATGTAATCTTGAGATACCATAGACACGTATACAATGTTTCGACCTATCATGTCGACACATCTATATATATTTCGGAACAACCATAGACACTCTATATGTGAATGTTGGAGTTAGCTATACAGGGTTGAGGTTGATTCCAAAATATATATAGTTTGAGTTGTGATCAATACTGAGATACGTATACACTGGTTCGTGGATTGATTCAAGATAATATTTATCGATTTATTTATGTACATCTAACTGTGGACAACTAGTTATAGGTTACTAACGAGGACAGCTGACTTAATAAACTTAAAACATCAAAATATATTAAAAGTGTTGTAAATATATTTTGAACATACTTTGATATATATGTATATATTGTTATAGGTTCGTGAATCAACCAGTGGCCAAGTCTTACTTCCTGACGAAGTAAAAATCTGTGAAAGTGAGTTATAGTCCCACTTTTAAAATCTAATATTTTTGGGATGAGAATACATGCAGGTTTTATAAATGATTTACAAAATAGACACAAGTACGTGAAACTACATTCTATGGTTGAATTATCGAAATCGAATATGCCCCTTTTTATTAAGTCTGGTAATCTAAGAATTAGGGAACAGACACCCTAATTGACGCGAATCCTAAAGATAGATCTATTGGGCCTAACAAACCCCATCCAAAGTACCGGATGCTTTAGTACTTCGAAATTTATATCATATCCGAAGGGTGTCCCGGAATGATGGGGATATTCTTATATATGCATCTTGTTATTGTCGGTTACCAGGTGTTCACCATATGAATGACTTTTATCTCTATGTATGGGATGTGTATTGAAATATGAAATCTTGTGGTCTATTATTATTATTTGATATATATAGGTTAAACCTATAACTCACCAACATTTTTGTTGACGTTTTAAGCATGTTTATTCTCAGGTGATTATTAAGAGCTTCCGCTGTCGCATACTTAAATAAGGACAAGATTTGGAGTCCATGTTTGTATGATATTGTGTAAAAACTGCATTCAAGAAACTTATTTTGTTGTAACATATTTGTATTGTAAACCATTATGTAATGGTCGTGTGTAAACAGGATATTTTAGATTATCATTATTTGATAATCTACGTAAATCTTTTTAAACCTTTATTGATGAAATAAAGGTTATGGTTTGTTTTAAAAATGAATGCAGTCTTTGAAAAACGTCTCATATAGAGGTCAAAACCTCGCAACGAAATCAATTAATATGGAACGTTTTTAATCAATAAGAACGGGACATTTCAGTTGGTATCCGAGCGTTGGTCTTAGAGAACCAGAATTTTTCATTAGTGTGTCTTATCGAGTTTGTTAGGATGCATTAGTGAGTCTGGACTTCGACCGTGTTTACTTGAAAAATGATTGCTTAACAAATTTTGTTGGAAACTATATATTTTTAACATGTGAATATTATGTGATATATTAATCTCTTAACGCGTTTGATATTATGTGATAGATGTCTACCTCTAGAACAAGTCCCATTGACTCACCTAATAATAATGAAGAGTCAAATGTAAATTGGAATGATTCGTGGACTGATTCACAAGTTCCCGAAGAGGAACCGGAAGAAGAGTCGGAACCGGACGAAGAATCGGAACCGGAAGAAGAATCGGAACCGGTGGGGGAAATAATAAAACGGTTAAGTAAAAGAGAATCCTCAACCAACCGACCAAGGTTAATTATGGTCAATGGTGTTTCCGCCAAGGAAGCAAAATATTGGGAGGATTACCAATTCTCCGATGAATCGGATTCCGACGAGAATTCCAATGATGTTATAGAAATTACCCCAACTGAATTTAAAAAGGCAAAAGAAAATAATAAGGGAAAGGGCATAAAAATAGAGAAATCTAATTCCAACCCCGATGAACTTTATATGTATCGTCAACCCCCGAAGTTCTTAAGTTGTAACAATGACCCGGGAACCTCTAAACCACCAGGTTTTTCTAAACCAATGTGGACAACGACGGCTCGTATTAGGGGAACATCATATATCCCTAGAAACTTGGCAAAACGAACCAAAACCGAAGAAGAAGAAACGAGCGAGTCAGAATAAGATAGTTGTATTCGTGTGGTGTAATATATGTAATATAGTGTTCTTATGCTTTATGATATATGTAAAAATTGCTTGTATTAATAAGTATTTTTTTATGAATCTAACTCTTGTCTATTTTACAGTTTAAAAACACAAAATGGATAGACAACCCAATATTTTAAGAGACCTACCCGGAGACATGATTGATGAAATCTTGTCTAGAGTCGGCCAGAATTCCTCGGCACAACTATTTAAGGCGAGATCAGTTTGTAAGACATTCGAAGAACGTTCCAAGAATGTCTTGGTTTATAAGAGACTTTCGTTTGAAAGATGGGGGATATCACATTGGGAAACCCATAAGTTACGATGTGTTTACTTTGACGCATATATTGCGGGGAACCCAAATGCTATTTTACGCAACGGGTTAAGAAATTATTTTGACTCAATATATCCGAATATTGGACTTCGTGATTTAGAAAAAGCGGCTAGCATGCAACATAAAGAAGCATGTTATGCTTACGGATTAGTAATGTTCGCTTCTCACCAAAGTGAGAACAAGAACATCGGGCTACAACTATTAAACAAAACGTTTCCACAAGTGACGGAGTCGGTAATTGGGGTAAGAAATGAGGTTTTTAGATTATTACGGGACTGTTGGACATTACGTAACCCTCGTCCCTTTGACGACGTTACAACACGCTGTCTTTGATGGAATTCTCCACATGAACAAGTCACAAAACCCATTTATATATGTATATATATATGTGTATAAAGCGGAAGCATTTTAACAAGTTTATGCATGCAAAGTTTTAACCTTTTAAAACAAGAATTCCATTAAAGATCTAGTCTTGAAAATACACTTAAATGTAAATAGAAGCTAGTGAAAGGTTATACCTACTCCAAAAGGAGGTGAAGAACAAGGAAGAAGATGATGATGGTGAAAAGCAAGTTTCTAACTTGAAACCTCAAGAGATAATACCCACAAGCCTTAGAACAACAACACCCTTGTATGTAGTTAGGATTTTAACACCAAAATAAGCTTGAGATCAAACTTGAAGAACCCTTTTTTCCTCTTCAAAATTTCGGCCAAGAAGATGGTGAGGAGAGGATTTTTGGTTGTTCAAAATTGCAAGTAATTGATGTGTGTGAAAGTATCAAAGGTGTGGTATCAAATGGGGATATTTCAATGACCAAGACAAGCATGGGGTGGCTCTTTTTTTGGAGCCTACAAACCGCCACCCCCATTTAATGGGTAGAAAATATTACATTTTTTTTATATAATTCAAATTAATAAGATTAAGTTGTGGAGGAAAATCCCATTTGATACTTACACTTAATTTTCTTTATAAAACCCATTATAAAGATAAGTAAATATAAATATATTTACTTGTAAATTATAAAACTTATAAGCCATTTATAAGTTATCCATTTGTTACTTGCACATATACTTAATTTTATAACCATTTTATAAAATTATCACACTTGCATTTATAATTATCCAAATAATTATTCAAGCATATTATCTTTAGAAAACCAATTTCTAAAGTCAAAGTGTCTAGTATTTATTTTAAAATCCATTCATTAAAACAAATACTATTTAGGTGTTGTCGGCTTGTTATTGGGTATGACCCGACTTGGATCATAACCTATTAGCCACATTAATCACTTATGTCTCTCGGGCATATGAAATACCTTCAATCTCCCACTTGCACGAGAAACATAAGGAATTTATGCAAGTGACAGATACCACCTAACGACCGTCCATCACCCCCAACATGTTATGACTTAGTGCCATTCAATAACATCATCCCTTTCGAATTCCCATCTCGAATATGATTAGGTGAATCTTTCAATATATCCTTTTGTCCTAGATGTCACGTTAAATCCAAGAGACATAGAATGATCACTCTCTTATAGATTTAACTTTGTCAGGCCTTAGACATCTTACTCTCAACGAATAAGAGGGACAAATTCCATCTTGACTACATACGTCCTAGACATTATACTTCATACCATGCCTGAAGCCTCCCTTAAGTACTACCATGTTTCAGAATAGCGAAGGAAAGAATCAAGGTACAATATTCGGTGAATATCTGAACCCAATATGTGTCTCAGGTCAGAGGATATAATGATATTCTCCTTTACTCAAGATTACATGTGATCAACCACAAAGGTTCCATATAGTAATCTTGAGAGCGGGTCTTCCAATATTTGTATCCCACAAATATCTATGAACCTTGGTTGCAACCTTGCCCCACATTCATCATTTGAATGTTAACCAATCCAAGTTCATAATAGTCTAGACCTCACACTTGTTCCCACAAATGTGATCAACTACGGAATTTAGAATAATAATTTATTCATGGATAAAATATGCTAAATTTGAACATGACTCATAATTGAATTAATACCATAATTATATTAATGAGTTTGAATTAATTCGTTCCGTTACAATACATAAAGTAGATCAATTCCAATCACTAGAATATCGAAGCCCTAATGCACAAACATGTCCCTCATGTTTTGGCCCATGTAAGAGCTTCGTGAGTGGATCCGCAACATTTTGATCTGTGTGAACTTTGTGAATACATATCTTTCCTTTTTCAACCTCATCCCTAATGTAGTTGAATCTCCGCTCAATGTGACGAGTCTTTTGATGAGCACGAGGTTCCTTGATTTGAGCAATCGCACCCTCGTTGTCACAAAAGATCTCAAGAGGGTCCTGAATGGAAGGGACCACTCCTAAGTCGTCGATGAATTTCTTCATCCATGCAGCCTCCTGAGCTGCCAATGAGGCGGCAATGTACTCCGACTCTGTAGTGGATAACGCAACAACTTCCTGTTTCGCACTCTTCCAAGAGACCGCACCACCATTTAACATGAATACATAACCGGATTGTGACCGGGAGTCATCTCGATCAGTTTGGAAACTCGCGTCCACGTAACCTTTTACAACGAGTTCCTCCTCACCAGACCCAAATATTAGAAACATATCCTTAGTCCTTCTAAGGTATTTCAATATACATTTAACCGCAGTCCAATGACTATTTCCTGGGTTATTCTGGTATCTACTTGTCAAGCTAAGAGCGCATGACACATCCGGTCTAGTACATATCATTGCATACATGATAGACCCAATAGCAGATGCGTATGGGACTTTCTTCATTTTCTCTTGTTCATCTTTCGTGGTAGGACACTGAGATGAACTGAGAACTGTTCCCTTTTGAATAGGTACCAAACCTTTCTTAGAGTTTTCCATCTTGAACCTTTTCAAGACTTTATCAATGTATGTACTTTGACTTAAACCTATCAATCTCTTGGATCTATTTCTATAGATTCCAATCCCCAATATGTATTGTGCTTCTCCAAGATCCTTAATGGAGAAGCAACCTTTTAACCAAGTTTTGACCTCTTGCATTGTGGTTATATCATTCCCAAATAATAATATATCATCCACATATAGCACAAGGAACATTATAGAGCTCCCACTAGCCTTCTTGTATACACAAGCTTCATCACCATTTTTAATGAAGCCAAATTTCTTTGCCTCTTCATTAAAACGATGATTCCACATTCTAGATGCTTGTTTCAATCCGTAGATTGATTTCTTTAACTTGCATACCTTTTTAGGATTTTTCGGATCGACAAAACCTTCGGGCTGTACCATATAGACATCTTCCTCAAGATATCCATTTAGGAAAGCGGTTTTGACATCCATTTGCCAAATTTCGTAATCATAATGAGCAGCGATGGCAAATAATATCCTAATAGACTTTAGCATTGCCACAGGCGAGAAATTTTCATCATAGTCAACCCCTTGAGTTTGAGTGAAACCCTTTGCTACAAGTCTAGCTTTGTATGTATCCAAGTTTCCATGTATGTCGGTTTTCATCTTGAAAATCCACTTGCAATCAACTAGCTTAGAGCTAGGAGGTTGCTCAACAAGTTCCCAAACTTGGTTGTCATACATGGATTGCATCTCGGCGTTCATGGCTTCCTGCCATTTATCTTTATCAATCCTTGATAAAGCATCTTCGTAGTTTACCGGTTCATCCAAATCAACCGTATAGCAACCATCCACGAGAAAACCATATCTCTCAGGAGGATTACTTATCCTACTAGATCTTCGAACGTCTTGTGTACCTTGATCATCCTCTTGATCATATTCAACATCCTCATGTTGAGTGCTAGTGTCAACCAATTGTGTATCATCGGCTTGATCTTGTACCTCTACAAGATCTATTTTCCTTTCACCATCACCTTCCATAAGGAACTTGTTTTCAAGGAATTCCGCTTTCCGAGCAACAAATACCGTTTGCTCGGATGGATCATAGAAGTAATATCCCATGTCATCTTTGGGATATCCTATGAAGATACACTTTGTGGATCGAGCATGTAGCTTATTTGCTACATAACGCTTAGGATAAGCTTCACATCCCCATACTTTCAAGTATGAAAGAGAAGGAGGTTTTCCAAACCACATCTCATGAGGAGTTCGTTCCACTTTCTTGGTTGGGGCCATATTTAAAATACGAGCCGCGGAGCTTAGACAATAACCCCAAAATGATAGAGGCAACGAGCTTCTAGCCATCATAGATCGAACCATATCCATTAGGGTTCGGTTCCTCCTTTCGGAAACTCCATTAAGTTGGGGTGTTCCGGGTGGAGTAAGTTGTGAGATGATCCCACAACTCCTAAGATGATCTTGGAAGGCATCGCTTAGGTATTCACCTCCTCTATCGGTACGAAGTACCTTGATTGTCCTATTGAGTTGATTTTGTACTTCGTTTTGATATTCTTTGAATGCTTCAAACGTTTCGTCCTTGTGTCTTAGTAAGTAGACATATCCGAAACGACTAAAGTCATCAATGAAAGTAACAAAGTATCTTTCACCATTTCTAGTCATGGGTTTAAAGGGTCCACATACATCCGAATGTATTAATCCCAATAAATCTTTAGCCCTTTCATAAGTCCCTTTGAAAGGTGCCTTAGTCATCTTGCCTTGTAAACAAGATTCACATACATCAAACGAATCCATTTCATTTGATTTCAAAAGTCCATTCTTTTGAAGTGTATGCATTCGGTTCTTGTTTATATGACCAAGGCGACAATGCCATAAATAGGAATCACTCAAATCCCTTTTGAGTTTCTTGGTGCTAGTATGGTATATAGAGCTCGATGATGCGTCATCATGAACCAATTCATAAATTCCATTTGAAGGCGAAGCCTTGAAATAGAATACATTATCTTTAGAAAAATGGATATCATCATCAATAAAATTAACATTGAAATCACATTGTCTTAAGCGAGAAATAGAAATAATGTTTCGACATAAATCCGGTGCATACAAAACATTTTCTAAAATAAGCTCCAATCCACTTGGAAGCTTCAAAACAAATTCTCCTTGAGCTTTAACATGCACCTTTGCACCATTGCCCATATAGAGACTTGATGTTCCCGTTTTATGATCACTTCTTTTGAACCCCTGCAAAGTATTGCAAATATGAGTTCCACATCCCGTGTCTAATACCCATGTATTAGAAGAAGTAATACTAAGCTCTACATATACCATGTATATATTACCTGAGGTTTGCCCTGCATCCCTCTTGTCCTTCAACTCTTTAAGATAGACCGGACAGTTTCGTTTCCAATGACCCATCTCACCGCAACCGAAACATGGGTCTTCCTTGGGGTTTGCCTTCTCGGCTACCTTTTGCTTCTTTGCCTTGTTGATGGTTGGGGTAACCATCTTCCCCTTCCCTTTGCCTTGATGGGCGGGTCCTTTTCTCTTAGCCACCTTTGGCTTAGAGGTGTTACCTTTAGACCCACCTTGATCGATTGCTAACACGGGTAAAGTCCTTTTACCCATGCTAGTTTCCGCCGTCCTAAGCATACCATGAAGCTCACCTATACTCTTATCCATCCCATTCATGTTGTAATTAATTACAAATTGATCAAACCTCTTTGATAGGGAGTTAAGGATAAGATCGGTGGCTAACTCATTAGATATGTTAAGGTTAAGACGGTTAGCACGATCGATAAGGCTTTTCATCTTAAGTACATAAGATGAAACCGATTGGGTATCGTCCATACGACAAGCATGAAGCGCCCGAACCGTTTCGAAACGCTCAACACGTGCTTGTTGGAGAAACATCTCCTTCAATTGTGTTATCATGTCGTATGCGCTATGATGCTCGAAATCCTTTTGGAGTTCGGGTATCATAGTCCCAAGCATTAAGCATGAGACTTGAAGGGAGTCGTGGCAATACTTATCGTAAGCGGCCATTGCCTCCACATCATTCTCATCCGGTTGATCGGGAATGGGGTCCTCAAGCACATACATTTTATCCTCTTGTTTGAGGACAATCCGAAGATTGCGGAACCAATCCATAAAATTTGTATGGTTGAGCTTGTCTTTCTCGAGGAGAGACCGTAACGATAGGTTGTTAAAGTTAAGTGGTGCGTTGTTCATGTTGTTGTTGTTATTAGCGGCCATCTACAAAATTCAACAAAGTTCATTTAAGTATTGATTTCAAATTTAATAAACAATACCCTTTTAATTTGTTTTATTAAATATTAGAATCCAACGGTAAATCAAATTTCGGTTAGGTGACCTTTATCCCGTTATTTGATTTTGCTAGGTAGTCATAATGACAATTGCAATCCTTTTGCAACTTCTAATTTATGGGATCATGCAATCCTTTTGCATGGCATATTAATCCCATCAACGCCTATTTGTTCCTCATGCTTCGGTGACCCTAAGTTCATGATTCCCAAATCAAGTTGCCCTACTTGTGTAGACATGTAGACTTAACATACAAGTGGTTAGGTGACCTTTATCCCACATGTATGTGAAGTGTACCTTATTCATATTAGTTCACTCATGACGGTTAGGTGACCTTTATCCCATCAAGAGATTCCTAATATGTCTAAGTGTTTCCACAAAAGGATGGCGTTAAACTTGTTTACCTTGTTTTATTAAAGGGATTTTAGGTTTTCTACATTCTAGTTTAGAAAACAAAGAGCTATATACCAACATGCATTTGGTGTGTAGTATGTTTATGAAAAACCCATTTTCATGTACCTTTTAGTAACCAATTACTAGTTTTAACCATTCCATTGCTTTTAAATAAACCATTTTATCTAAGTCTAATAACCAATTATTAGTGTCATTTTGTTATGTTTTATTATAACCATTTTATAATGTATTATGCAAGTGTTATCTAGTGATGATCTTGTAGCAACCAAACATACAAACATTCACAAACATGCATAACAAAGTGTTCACAATCAAGAGCCATTTTGGTAGACATTTGTTTAGCCAATAAACAAATGTCACCTAAGGGGTTAACCAAAGTAAGAGATTTTTAACCAAAATCTCCCACTAAATCTTGTAACTTCATAAGCTCCATCTTGTAATCTTCTTCATGAATCTTCACTTTCATTTTACAAAATCATATCCTAATACAATTTTTCTAGAAAATGAAATAACAACCTATTCTATTTTACAAACCAAAATAGAACAAATTACATGGAAAAATTACAAGATTACATACAACTTATTACAAACCAAAATTACAAAATTATTACAAATCATATGAATGAATATTTCAACCAAATCAACCAAACATACAACCACATGGTCTAGGCTCGATTGTGAACAACAACATAACAATAATCTTGGCCAAATTTGAAGTCCAAACCCACTTTTGGAACCCCAAATAATTCGGCCAAGCCATCATCCCCACCAAAACTCAAAATTTTTTACATTCTACTTTCATGCATGTTGGTAGATTGTAAAGAAAGTGAGTTTACTAGCCAAAAACAAGAAGCATATTAACAAGACTTTGGCTCTAGATACCATTGATGGAATTCTCCACATGAACAAGTCACAAAACCCATTTATATATGTATATATATATGTGTATAAAGCGGAAGCATTTTAACAAGTTTATGCATGCAAAGTTTTAACCTTTTAAAACAAGAATTCCATTAAAGATCTAGTCTTGAAAATACACTTAAATGTAAATAGAAGCTAGTGAAAGGTTATACCTACTCCAAAAGGAGGTGAAGAACAAGGAAGAAGATGATGATGGTGAAAAGCAAGTTTCTAACTTGAAACCTCAAGAGATAATACCCACAAGCCTTAGAACAACAACACCCTTGTATGTAGTTAGGATTTTAACACCAAAATAAGCTTGAGATCAAACTTGAAGAACCCTTTTTTCCTCTTCAAAATTTCGGCCAAGAAGATGGTGAGGAGAGGATTTTTGGTTGTTCAAAATTGCAAGTAATTGATGTGTGTGAAAGTATCAAAGGTGTGGTATCAAATGGGGATATTTCAATGACCAAGACAAGCATGGGGTGGCTCTTTTTTTGGAGCCTACAAACCGCCACCCCCATTTAATGGGTAGAAAATATTACATTTTTTTTATATAATTCAAATTAATAAGATTAAGTTGTGGAGGAAAATCCCATTTGATACTTACACTTAATTTTCTTTATAAAACCCATTATAAAGATAAGTAAATATAAATATATTTACTTGTAAATTATAAAACTTATAAGCCATTTATAAGTTATCCATTTGTTACTTGCACATATACTTAATTTTATAACCATTTTATAAAATTATCACACTTGCATTTATAATTATCCAAATAATTATTCAAGCATATTATCTTTAGAAAACCAATTTCTAAAGTCAAAGTGTCTAGTATTTATTTTAAAATCCATTCATTAAAACAAATACTATTTAGGTGTTGTCGGCTTGTTATTGGGTATGACCCGACTTGGATCATAACCTATTGGCCACATTAATCACTTATGTCTCTCGGGCATATGAAATACCTTCAGTCTTATCAACGGCCATAACGGTTATGTTGCACAAGACCAAGGATGGGAAGTAGTCCTAGTAAAACCAGAATGCATAACTTGTTTCTGGACGTATGAATTACGTGTCTTTATTGCCTTTGCTGAACGGCTTGTGTACTAGCTAGAATTATCTTCACAACTATCTTGTATCAAAGTTATTGTGTGCTATATTTCATGCTTTATGTAAAATAAGCGGTATTGTAAGTTTGTAAAATATTGTATAAAAGTTTGAACGCGAAATATTATTATAATCAGTTTTTCATATAGAATTGTAGTAGTTGAATTGTATATTAGCTACTAAGTATGAACTTAACGGGTAGGTACTACCCGAATTTAAACTTATAAAACGCTAATATGAAGAAAAAGCTTTTATAAATGAGTTCATATTATGCTACGAAATACTATTAACTACTCTTAATATTCTGTATGATTAACTTGTTCCATTTGACTATTTTGAAGGAAATGGCACCGACTACTCGACACACCGTGAATATGAATGAAGAGGAATTCCGTACTTTTCTAGCTTCAAACATAGCCGCAGTACAGGCTGCGCTACATACCAACAATAACCTTGGATCTAGCAGTACAGGAAATTGTGTAGGATGCACCTACAAAGAATTCACTGCCTGCAAACCTTTGGAATTTGATGGAACCGAAGGACCGATCGGATTGAAACGGTGGACCGAGAAGGTCGAATCGGTGTTTGCCATAAGTAAGTGTACTGAAGAGGACAAAGTGAAGTACGCTACGCATACCTTCACAGGTTCTGCGTTAACATGGTGGAATACCTATCTAGAGCAAGTGGGACAAGACGATGCGTACGCACTACCGTGGTCAGCATTCAAGCACTTGATGAACGAGAAGTACCGTCCCAGAACCGAGGTCAATAAGCTCAAGACAGAACTTAGAGGGTTACGAACCCAAGGATTTGATATTACCACGTACGAAAGACGATTCACAGAATTGTGCCTATTGTGTCCGGGAGCATTCGAAGATGAGGAAGAGAAGATCGACGCGTTTGTGAAAGGATTACCGGAAAGAATCCAAGAAGATATAAGTTCACACGAGCCCGCCTCCATACAATAGGCATGTAGAATGGCTCACAAACTCGTGAACCAAATTGAAGAAAGAATTAAAGAACAGACTGCTGAAGAGGCCAATGTGAAGCAAGTCAAAAGAAAGTGGGAGGAAAACGGTGATAAGAATCACCAATACAATAACAACAGCAATTACAACAATAATGGCAACAATTATCCCAACAATCGCAACATCAATCGCAACTACAACAAACGGCCCAACAACAACAGCAACTACAACAATCATCCCAACAACAATAATAACCGCAACAACAACAACAATCAGAAGCAGCTATGCCAAAGGTGTGAAAAGTATCACTCGGGGTTCTGCACCAAATTTTGCAACAAGTGTAAAAGAAATGGTCATAGCGCGGCGAAGTGTGAGGTCTACGGACCAGGGGTTAATAAAATGAAAGGAACAAATGATGTCGGAACGAGTAATGGCGGAGCAAGTAGTGTCGGAGCAAGTTATGCCAATGTAGTTTGTTATAAATGTGGAAAACCGGGCCACATTATTAGAAATTGCCCGAACCAGGAGAACACGAATGGACAAGGCCGCGGAAGAGTTTTCAATATTAATGCGGCAGAGGCACAAGAAGACCCGGAGCTTGTTACGGGTACGTTTCTTATTGACAATAAATCTGCTTACGTTTTATTTGATTCGGGTGCGGATAGAAGCTATATGAGTAGAGATTTTTGTGCTAAATTAAGTTGTCCATTGACGCCTTTGGATAGTAAATTTTTACTCGAATTAGCAAATGGTAAATTAATTTCAGCAGATAATATATGTCGGAATCGAGAAATTAAACTGGTTAGTGAAACATTTAAGATTGATTTGATACCAGTAGAGTTAGGGAGTTTTGATGTGATAATTGTTGGGATTTAACAAGTTTGATAATACTTAAAACCTTTTAAGAATTTTATTAAAGCGGAAGCATGTTAGTTACATTTTAGAACTTGTATATCTTTAAACCATTTTAAAGTTAAACCCCATGGATCAAGTTGTGAACAAATATACTTACAAACTAAGTAGAAAGTTAAGATGTTTATACCTCCTTAAAACAAGTTTAAGGGCTGCAAAATGCTTGGATGATGATGAAAGAAATGAAGAAGCAAAGCACCAAAACACCCTTGCCTTGTTATAAACCTTGTACACCTTGAAACCTAGCTTGAAAACCCTCTTTTCTGCCCTTGAGAAAACCGAACAGCAGCAGCAGAATTTGAGCTGAAATGTTTGATGAAATTGATGACTTAAAAGCTTCTAACTTGAAGCCTCAAGTGTAGTATACCCCAAGCTTTGAATCACCAACACTTTCCTTGAATTAGTTAGGATTTTAAGACACTTATTAAGCTAGAAACCAAGCAAGAAACCTCCTCAAAACAGCTCACAAATTTCGGCCAGAATAGTAGCTGAAAAGTTAAGAGAGTTTTCTTGAACTTTTAAGTGGAATCCTTGGTCAAATTACTTGGTTGTTGTGTGTAGCATGCACTTAAGAACTTGTGTATATAGGAAGTAACAAAAGTGAGCATGTGTGGTCTTCTCTTGGAGTCCCAAATCAGCCCACTACATATATATATATATTTTATATATATACATGTAAGTTCATAAAAGTTTATAAATTTTTATAAACTTATGTATTGATTTGTTACTTATACATTTTTTATAAAACCTTTTATAAAATATAACACAACATAATCATTTAAACCTATAAACAATTATATATAAATTATACAAATAATTTATCTCAAGTGAAATTTCTTTAGAAAACCGATTTTCTAAAGTTCAAGTGTCGCGTATTTATTTAACAATCCATTCGTTAAGATTAAATACATATAAGGTGTCGATAAGCTTGTTATTGGGTATGACCCGACTTGGATCATAACACATTAGCCACATTAATTTAATATGTCTCTCGGGCATATGAAATACCTTCAATCTCCCACTTGCACGAGAAACGTAAGAAATTAATGCAAGTGACGGATACCACCTAACGACCGTCCATCACCCCCAATATGTTATGACTTTGTGCCATTCAATAACATCATCCTTTTCGAGTTCCCATCTCGAATATGAATAGGTGAATCTTTCATTATATCCTTTCATCCTAGATGTCATGTCAAATCCAAGAGATACAGAGTGACCACTCTCTTATAGATTTAACTTTATCAGGCCTTAGACATCTGACTCTCAACGAATAAGAGGGACAAATTCCATCTTGACTACATACGTCCTAGAT
Organism: Rutidosis leptorrhynchoides; assembly: GCF_046630445.1. NCBI lineage: Eukaryota > Viridiplantae > Streptophyta > Magnoliopsida > Asterales > Asteraceae > Rutidosis > Rutidosis leptorrhynchoides. Next base: position 237,954,250 of record NC_092338.1, on the reverse strand, counting down.
ACATACTTTGCATTATACCTGAGCTCTTCCTTATGTACTACCATATTTCAGAATAGCGAAGGAAAGAATCAAGGCATAATACTCGGTGAATATCCGAACCCAATATGTATCTCAGGTCAGAGGATACAATGATATTCGCCTTTACTCAAGATTACATGTGATCAACCACAAAGGCTCTATACAGTAATTCTTGAGAGCGGGTCTTCCAATATTTGTTTCCCACAAATATCTATGAACCTTGGTTGCAACCTTGCCCCACATTCAACCTATGAATGTATACCAATCCGAGTTCATAATAGTCTAAACCTCACACTTGTTCCCACAAATGTGATCGACTACGGAAATTTAGAATAATTGCTTATTCATGGATGAAATATGCAAAATAGGAACATAACTCAAATAAATTTACACCATAGTTATATTAATGAGTTTGAATAATTTCGTTCCGGTACAATACTTAAAACAGATCATAACCAATCACTAGAATATCGAAGCCCTAATGCACTAACATGCCCTTCATGTTTTGCTCCATGTAAGAGCTTCGTGAGTGGATCCGCTATATTAAGATCTGTGTGAATCTTGCGAATACATATCTTTCCTTTTTCAACTTCATCCCTTATGTAGTTGAATCTCCGCTCAATGTGACGGGTCTTTTGGTGAGCACGAGGTTCCTTGATTTGGGCAATCGCACCCTCGTTGTCACAAAAGATCTCAAGAGGGTCCTGAATGGAAGGGACCACTCCTAAGTCATCGATGAATTTCTTTATCCATGCAGCTTCCTGTGCTGCCAATGAGGCGGCAATGTACTCCGACTCTGTAGTGGATAACGCAACAACATCCTGTTTTGAGCTCTTCCAAGAGACTGCACCACCATTTAACATGAAGACATAACCGGATTGTGATCGAGAGTCATCTCGATCAGTTTGGAAACTCGCGTCCACGTAACCTTTTACAGCGAGTTCCTCCTCACCAGACCCGTATATTAGAAACATATCCTTAGTCCTTCTAAGGTATTTCAATATACTTTTAACAGCAATCCAATGACTGTTTCCTGGGTTGTTCTGGTATCTACTTGTCAAGCTTAGAGCGCATGACACATCCGGTCTAGTACATATCATTGCATACATGATAGACCCAATAGCAGATGCGTATGGGACTTTCTTCATTTTCTCTTGTTCATCTTTCGTGGTGGGACACTGAGATGAACTGAGACTGGTTCCTCTTTGAATAGGTACCAAACCTTTCTTAGAGTTTTCCATCTTGAACCTTTTCAAGATTTTATCAATGTATGTACTTTGACTTAAACCTATCAATCTCTTGGATCTATTCCTATAGATCCCTATCCCCAATATATATTGTGCATCTCCAAGATCCTTAATGGAGAAGCAACTCTTTAGCCAAGTTTTGACTCCTTGCATTGTGGTAATATCATTCCCAAATAATAATATATCATCCACATATAGTACAAGGAATATGATAGTGCTCCCACTAGCTTTCTTATATACACAAGCTTCATCACCATTTTTAATGAAGCCAAATTTCTCGACTTCCTCATTAAAACGATGATTCCACATTCTAGATGCTTGTTTCAATCCGTAGATTGATTTCTTTAACTTGCATACCCTTTTAGGATATTTTGGATCAACAAAACCTTCAGGTTGGACCATATAGACATCTTCCATAAGATATCCATTTAGGAAAGCGGTTTTGACATCCATTTGCCATATTTCATAGTCGTAGTGAGCAGCAATGGCAAATAATATCCTAATAGACTTTAGCATTGCCACTGGCGAGAAAGTTTCATCATAATCAACCCCTTGAGTTTGAGTGAAACCTTTTGCTACAAGTCTAGCTTTATATGTATCCAAGTTTCCATGTATGTCGGTTTTCTTCTTGAAAAGCCATTTGCAATCAACTAGCTTAGAGCTAGGAGGTTGCTCAACAAGTTCCCACACTTGGTTTTCATACATGGATTGCATCTCGGCGTCCATGGCATCCTGCCATTTATCTTTATCAATCCTTGATAAAGCATCTTGGTAGTTTGTTGGTTCATCCAAATCAACCGTATGGCAACCATCTATGAGAAACCCATATCTCTCAGGAGGATTGCTAATCCTACCAGATCTACGAATGTCTTGTGTATTTTGATCATCCATTTGATCACTATCAACATTTTCATGTTGAGTGCTAGTGTTAACCAATTGTGTATCATCTACTTGATCTTGAACCTCTTCAAGATCTATCTTCCTTTCACTATTTCCTTCCATTAGGAACTTAGTTTCAAGGAATTCCGCCTTCCGAGCAACAAATACATTCTGCTCGGATGGATCATAGAAATAGTATCCCATATCATCCTTGGGATATCCTATGAAGATACACTTCGTGGATCGAGCATTCAACTTATTAGGGACGTAACGCTTAGGATAAGCTTCACATCCCCATACCGTTAAGTATGATAGAGATGGAGGTTTGCCAAACCACATCTCGTGAGGAGTTCGTTCCACTTTCTTGGTTGGGGCCATATTTAAAATACGAGCCGCGGAGCTTAGACAATAACCCCAAAATGATAGAGGCAACGAGCTTCTTGCCATCATAGATCGAACCATATCCATTAGGGTTCGGTTCCTCCTTTCGGAAACTCCATTAAGTTGGGGTGTTCCGGGTGGAGTAAGTTGTGAGATAATCCCACAACTCCTAAGATGATCTTGGAAAGCATCGCTTAGGTATTCACCTCCTCTATCGGTACGAAGTACCTTAATTGTCTTGTTGAGTTGATTTTGTACTTCGTTTTGATATTCTTTGAATGCTTCAAAAGTTTCATCCTTGTGTCTTAATAAGTAGACATATCCGAAACGACTGAAGTCATCAATGAAAGTAACGAAGTATCTTTCACCATTCCTAGTCATGGGCTTAAAGGGTCCACATACATCCGAATGTATTAATCCCAATAAATCTTTAGCCCTTTCATAAGTCCCTTTGAAAGGTGCTTTAGTCATCTTGCCTTGTAAACAAGATTCACATACATCAAACGAATCCATTTCATTTGATTTCAAAATTCCATCCTTTTGAAGTGTATGCATTCGGTTCTTGTTTATGTGACCAAGGCGACAATGCCATAAATAGGAATCACTCAAATCCCTTTTGAGTTTCTTGGTGCTTGTATGGTACATTGAGCTACTAGATGATGTGTCATCATGAACCAATTCATAAATTCCATTTGAAGGTGAAGCCTTGAAATAGAATACATTATCTAAATAAATATGGATATCATCATTAACAAAATTAAGATAAAAACCACATTGTTTCAAACGGGAAATGGAAATAATGTTTCGACATAAATCGGGTGCATATAAAACATCTTTCAAAATAAGTTCCAAACCACTTGGAGGCTTTAACACAAAGTCTCCTTGAGCCTTCACTTGCACTTTGGCCCCATTACCCATGTAGAGACTTGATGTTCCCGTTTGCTTGCTACTTCTTTTGAACCCCTGCAATGAATTGCAAATGTGAGTTCCACATCCAGTGTCTAATACCCATGTATTAGAAGAAGTAATACTAAGCTCTATATATACCATATATATATTACCTGAGGTTTGCCCTGCATCCCTCTTGTCCTTCAACTCCTTAAGATAGACTGGACAGTTTCGTTTCCAATGACCCATTTCACCGCAACCGAAACATGGGTCTTCCTTGGGGTTTGCCTTCTCGGCTACCTTTTGCTTCTTAGCCTTGTTCTTGGTTGGGGTAACCATCTTCCCCTTCCCTTTGCCTTGATGGGCGGGTCCTTTCCTCTTAGCCATCTTTGGCTTAGAGGTGTTACCTTTGGATCCACCTTGATCGATTGCTAACACGGGTAAAGCCCTTTTACCCATGCTAGTTTCCGCTGTTCTAAGCATACCGTGAAGCTCACCTATGCTCTTATCCATCCCATTCATATTGTAATTAATTACAAATTGATCAAACCTTTTTGATAGGGAGTTAAGGATAAGATCGGTGGCTAACTCATTAGATATGTTTAGGTTAAGACGGTTAGCACGATCGATAAGGCTTTTCATCTTAAGTACATAAGATGAAACCGATTGGGTATCGTCCATACGACAAGCATGTAGCGCCCGAACCGTTTCGAAGCGTTCGACACGCGCTTGTTGGAGGAACATCTCCTTCAATTGCGTTATCATGTCGTATGCACTATGATGCTCGAAATCCTTTTGGAGTTCGGGTATCATAGTCCCAAGCATTAAGCATGAGACTTGAAGGGAGTCGTGGCAATACTTATCGTAAGAGGCCATTGCCTCCACATCATTCTCATCCGGTTGATCGGGAATGGGGTCCTCAAGCACATACATTTTATCCTCTTGTTTGAGGACAATCCGAAGATTGCGGAACCAATCCATAAAGTTTGTATGGTTGAGTTTGTCTTTCTCTAAGAGAGACCTTAATGATAGGTGGTTCAGGTTAAGTGGTGCGTTTGGAATGTTGTTGTTGTTATTGGCGGCCATCTATAAAATTAACAAAGTTCGTTTAAGTATCGATTTTAATGTAACATTCAATACCCTTTTAAAATTTTAATTGACTTATTAAATATTAGAATCCAACGGTAAATCAAATTTCGGTTAGGTGACCTTTATCCCGTTATTTGATTTAGCTAGGTAGTCATTATATGACAATTGCAATCCTTTTGCAACTTCTAAGTTATGGGATCATGCAATCCTTTTGCTTGGCATATTTATCCCATCAACGCCTATTTGTTCCTCATGCTTCGGTGGCCCTAAGTTCATGATTCCCAAATCAAGTCGTCCCACTTGTGTAAACATGTAAATTCAACATACAAGTGGTTAGGTGACCTTTATCCCACAAGTGTGCGAAATTTACCTTATTGATATTAGTCCGCTCATGACGGTTAGGTGACCTTTATCCCGTCAAGAGTTTCTTAATATGTCTAAGTGTTTTCACAAAAGGATGGCGTTAAACTTGTTAAGCATGTTTGTTAAAGGGATTTTGAGTTTTCGTTATTTCTAGTTTAGGAAAACTTTTGCACCATACACCAACATGCATTTAGTGTATGGTTTATTTGAAAATCCATTTTCATGTTTTGTAATTAAGCCAATTACTTGATATAAACCATTTTATATGTATGATCCTTATCATGTTCTTAATAACCATTTATTAAGGTTCTCGGTTGCCTTTTAAATTTAACCATTTAAATTGCCGTTTTGCATGTACTTAGCACGTCTAATTTAACCAATTAAAATGTCGTTTTGTTAGTTGTTATCTTGTGATTAATTGTATCAACCAAACATACAAAAAAATAATCATACAAACAACCACACATGCAAAATAAGTATGTTCACAATCTAGCCATTTTGGTGGACATTTGTTTAGCCGAAAACAAATGTCACCGGGTAAGGGTTAATCATACAAAGTAGGAGATTACAATCTCCCACTTAACCTTGCATCCATATGCTCCTTGTGTTCTTGAAGTCTTCATGATCTTGTTCTTCATTTTTACAAAATATGTATCCTAATACATTTTTATCTAGAAAATGAAATACAACCTATTCTATTTTACATACCAAATGTAAAACAAATTACATAGCCAAAATAATAATTATTACATGCCAATTGAATGAATAATATTACATACCAAATGAATATAACAAATCAACCAAATATAGCATGCAATCAACACAAGGTCAAGGCTAGGATTGTGAACTTTAACATGCAACAAAATATGACCAAATGATAGAGCTCAAAACCCAATTTTGAACCCTAATAAATTCGGCCATAATGAAGTACCCACCCAAAACCAACAATTTTTGCATTCTTCTTTCATGCATGTACTTAGAATGCAAATATAGTGGGTTTAAAACAATAATTCGAAGCATATTTCAACAACTTCGGCTCTAGATACCATTGTTGGGATTTAACAAGTTTGATAATACTTAAAACCTTTTAAGAATTTTATTAAAGCGGAAGCATGTTAGTTACATTTTAGAACTTGTATATCTTTAAACCATTTTAAAGTTAAACCCCATGGATCAAATTGTGAACAAATATACTTACAAACTAAGTAGAAAGTTAAGATGTTTATACCTCCTTAAAACAAGTTTAAGGGCTGCAAAATGCTTGGATGATGATGAAAGAAATGAAGAAGCAAAGCACCAAAACACCCTTGCCTTGTTATAAACCTTGTACACCTTGAAACCTAGCTTGAAAACCCTCTTTTCTGCCCTTGAGAAAACCGAACAGCAGCAGCAGAATTTGAGCTGAAATGTTTGATGAAATTGATGACTTAAAAGCTTCTAACTTGAAGCCTCAAGTGTAGTATACCCCAAGCTTTGAATCACCAACACTTTCCTTGAATTAGTTAGGATTTTAAGACACTTATTAAGCTAGAAACCAAGCAAGAAACCTCCTCAAAACAGCTCACAAATTTCGGCCAGAATAGTAGCTGAAAAGTTAAGAGAGTTTTCTTGAACTTTTAAGTGGAATCCTTGGTCAAATTACTTGGTTGTTGTGTGTAGCATGCACTTAAGAACTTGTGTATATAGGAAGTAACAAAAGTGAGCATGTGTGGTCTTCTCTTGGAGTCCCAAATCAGCCCACTACATATATATATATATATTTTATATATATACATGTAAGTTCATAAAAGTTTATAAATTTTTATAAACTTATGTATTGATTTGTTACTTATACATTTTTTATAAAACCTTTTATAAAATATAACACAACATAATCATTTAAACCTATAAACAATTATATATAAATTATACAAATAATTTATCTCAAGTGAAATTTCTTTAGAAAACCGATTTTCTAAAGTTCAAGTGTCGCGTATTTATTTAACAATCCATTCGTTAAGATTAAATACATATAAGGTGTCGATAAGCTTGTTATTGGGTATGACCCGACTTGGATCATAACACATTAGCCACATTAATTTAATATGTCTCTCGGGCATATGAAATACCTTCAATAATCGGTATGGACTGGTTGAAAGAAGTGAAAGCAGAGATCGTTTGTTACAAAAATGCAATTCGCATTATACGAGAAAAAGGAAAACCCTTAATGGTGTACGGAGAAAAGGGCAACACGAAGCTACATCTTATTAGTAATTTGAAGGCACAAAAACTAATAAGAAAAGGTTGCTATGCTGTTCTAGCACACGTCGAGAAAGTACAAACTGAAGAAAAGAGCATCAATGATGTTCCAATTGCAAAAGAATTTCCCGATGTATTTCCGAAAGAATTACCGGGATTACCCCCACATCGATCCGTTGAATTTCAAATAGATCTTGTACCAGGAGCTGCACCAATAGCTCGTGCTCCTTACAGACTCGCACCCAGCGAGATGAAAGAACTGCAAATCCAATTACAAGAACTTTTAGAGCGTGGTTTCATTCGACCAAGCACATCACCGTGGGGAGCTCCTGTTTTGTTTGTCAAGAAGAAAGATGGTACATTCAGGTTGTGTATCGACTACCGAGAGTTGAACAAACTTACCATCAAGAACCGCTACCCACTACCGAGAATCGATGACTTATTTGATCAACTACAAGGCTCGTCTGTTTATTCAAAGATTGACTTACGTTCTGGGTATCATCAAATGCGGGTGAAAGAAGATGATATTCCAAAGACTGCTTTCAGAACACGTTACGGTCATTACGAGTTTATGGTCATGCCGTTTGGTTTAACTAATGCACCAGCTGTGTTCATGGACCTTATAAACCGAGTGTGTGGACCATACCTTGACAAGTTTGTCATTGTTTTCATTGATGACATACTTATTTACTCAAAGAATGACCAAGAACACGGTGAACATTTGAGAAAGGTGTTAGAAGTATTGAGGAAGGAAGAATTGTACGCTAAGTTTTCAAAGTGTGCATTTTGGTTGGAAGAAGTTCAATTCCTCGGTCACATAGTGAACAAAGAAGGTATTAAGGTGGATCCGGCAAAGATAGAAACTGTTGAAAAGTGGGAAACCCCGAAAACTCCGAAACACATACGCCAGTTTTTAGGACTAGCTGGTTACTACAGAAGGTTCATCCAAGACTTTTCCAGAATAGCAAAACCCTTGACTGCATTAACGCATAAAGGGAAGAAATTTGAATGGAATGATGAACAAGAGAAAGCGTTTCAGTTATTGAAGAAAAAGCTAACTACGGCACCTATATTGTCATTGCCTGAAGGGAATGATGATTTTGTGATTTATTGTGATGCATCAAAGCAAGGTCTCGGTTGTGTATTAATGCAACGAGCGAAGGTGATTGCTTATGCGTCTAGACAATTGAAGATTCACGAACAAAATTATACGACGCATGATTTGGAATTAGGCGCGGTTGTTTTTGCATTAAAGACTTGGAGGCACTACTTATATGGGGTCAAAAGTATTATATATACCTACCACAAAAGTCTTCAACACATATTTAACCAGAAACAACTGAATATGAGGCAGCGTAGGTGGATTGAATTATTGAATGATTACGACTTTGAGATTCGTTACCACCCGGGGAAGGCAAATGTGGTAGCCGATGCCTTGAACAGGAAGGACAGAGAACCCATTCGAGTAAAATCTATGAATATAATGATTCATAATAACCTTACTACTCAAATAAAGGAGGCGCAACAAGGATTTTTAAAAGAGGGAAATTTAAAGGATGAAATACCCAAAGGATCGGAGAAGCATCTTAATATTCGGGAAGACGGAACCCGGTATAGGGCTGAAAGGATTTGGGTACCAAAATTTGGAGATATGAGAGAAATGGTACTTAGAGAAGCTCATAAAACCAGATACTCAATACATCCTGGAACGGGGAAGATGTACAAGGATCTCAAGAAACATTTTTGGTGGCCGGGTATGAAAGCCGATGTTGCTAAATACGTAGGAGAATGTTTTACGTGTTCTAAGGTCAAAGCTGAGCATCAGAAACCATCAGGTCTACTTTAACAACCCGAAATCCCAGAATGGAAATGGGAAAACATTACCATGGATTTCATCACTAAATTGCCAAGGACTGCAAGTGGTTTTGATACTATTTGGGTAATAGTTGATCGTCTCACCAAATCAGCACACTTCCTGCCAATAAGAGAAGATGACAAGATGGAGAAGTTAGCACGACTGTATTTGAAGGAAGTCATATTCAGACATGGAATACCAATCTCTATTATCTCTGATAGGGATGGCAGATTTATTTCAAGATTCTGGCAGACATTACAGCAAGCATTAGGAACTCGTCTAGACATGAGTACTGCCTATCATCCACAAACTGATGGGCAGAGCGAAAGGACGATACAAACGCTTGAAGACATGCTACGAGCATGTGTTATTGATTTCGGAAACAGTTGGGATCGACATCTACGGTTAGCAGAATTTTCCTACAATAACAGCTACCATTCAAGCATTGAGATGGCGCCGTTTGAAGCACTTTATGGTAGAAAGTGCAGGTCTCCGATTTGTTGGAGTGAAGTGGGGGATAGACAGATTACGGGTCCGGAGATTATACAAGAAACTACCGAGAAGATCATCCAAATTCAACAACGGTTGAAAACCGCCCAAAGTCGACAAAAGAGCTACGCTGACATTAAAAGAAAAGATATAGAATTTGAAATTGGAGAGATGGTCATGCTTAAAGTTGCACCTTGGAAAGGCGTTGTTCGATTTGGTAAACGAGGGAAATTAAATCCAAGGTATATTGGACCATTCAAGATTATTGATCGTGTCGGACCAGTAGCTTACCGACTTGAGTTACCTCAACAACTCGCAGCTGTACATAACACTTTTCACGTCTCGAATTTGAAGAAATGTTTTGCTAAAGAAGATCTCACTATTCCGTTAGATGAAATCCAAATCAACGAAAAACTTCAATTCATCGAAGAACCCGTCGAAATAATGGATCGTGAGGTTAAAAGACTTAAGCAAAACAAGATACCAATTGTTAAGGTTCGATGGAATGCTCGTAGAGGACCCGAGTTCACCTGGGAGCGTGAAGATCAGATGAAGAAGAAATACCCGCATCTATTTCCAGAAGATTCGTCAACACCTTCAACAGCTTAAAATTTCGGGACAAAATTTATTTAACGGGTAGGTACTGTAGTGACCCGAACTTTTCCATGTTTATATATATTAATTGAGATTGATATTTACATGATTAAATGTTTCCAACATGTTAAGCAATCAAACTTGTTAAGACTTGATTAATTGAAATATGTTTCATATAGACAATTGACCACCCAAGTTGACCGGTGATTCACGAACGTTAAAACTTGTAAAAACTATATGATGACATATATATGGTTATATATATAGTTAACATTATATTATGATAAGTAAACATATCATTAAGTATATTAACAATGAACTACATATGTAAAAACAAGACTACTAACTTAATGATTTTGAAACGAGACATATATGTAACGATTATCGTTGTAACGACATTTAATGTATATATATCATATTAAGAGATATTCGTACATCATAATATCATGATAATATAATAATTTAAAATCTCTTTTGATATTATAAACATTGGGTTAACAACATTTAACAAGATCGTTAACCTAAAGGTTTCAAAACAACATTTACATGTAACGACTAACGATGACTTAACGACTCAGTTAAAATGTATATACATGTAGTGTTTTAATATGTATTTATACACTTTTGAAAGACTTCAATACACTTTTCAAAATACTTCTACTTAACAAAAATGCTTACAATTACATCCTCGTTCAGTTTCATCAACAATTCTACTCGTATGCACCCGTATTCGTACTCGTACAATACACAGCTTTTAGATGTATGTACTATTGGTATATACACTCCAATGATCAGCTCTTAGCAGCCCGTGTGAGTCACCTAACACATGTGGGAACCATCATTTGGCAACTAGCATGAAATATCTCATAAAATTACAAAAATATGAGTAATCATTCATGACTTATTTACATGAAAACAAAATTACATATCCTTTATATCTAATCCATACACCAACGACCAAAAACACCTACAAACACTTTCATTCTTCAATTTTCTTCATCTAATTGATCTCTCTCAAGTTCTATCTTCAAGTTCTAAGTGTTCTTCATAAATTCCAAAAGTTCTAGTTTCATAAAATCAAGAATACTTTCAAGTTTGCTAGCTCACTTCCAATCTTGTAAGGTGATCATCCAACCTCAAGAAATCTTTGTTTCTTACAGTAGGTTATCATTCTAATACAAGGTAATAATCATATTCAAACTTTGGTTCAATTTCTATAACTATAACAATCTTATTTCAAGTGATGATCTTACTTGAACTTGTTTTCGTGTCATGATTCTGCTTCAAGAACTTCGAGCCATCCAAGGATCCATTGAAGCTAGATCCATTTTTCTCTTTTCCAGTAGGTTTATCCAAGGAACTTAAGGTAGTAATGATGTTCATAACATCATTCGATTCATACATATAAAGCTATCTTATTCGAAGGTTTAAACTTGTAATCACTAGAACATAGTTTAGTTAATTCTAAACTTGTTCGTAAACAAAAGTTAATCCTTCTAACTTGACTTTTAAAATCAACTAAACACATGTTCTATATCTATATGATATGCTAACTTAATGATTTAAAACCTGGAAACACGAAAAACACCATAAAACCGGATTTACGCCGTCGTAGTAACACCGCGGGCTGTTTTGGGTTAGTTAATTAAAAACTATGATAAACTTTGATTTAAAAGTTGTTATTTAGAGAAAATGATTTTTATTATGAACATGAAACTATATCCAAAAATTATGGTTAAACTCAAAGTGGAAGTATGTTTTCTAAAATGGTCATCTAGACGTCGTTCTTTCGACTGAAATGACTACCTTTACAAAAATGACTTGTAACTTATTTTTCCGACTATAAACCTTTACTTTTCTATTTAGATTCATAAAATAGAGTTCAATATGAAACTATAGCAATTTGATTCACTCAAAACGGATTTAAAATGAAGAAGTTATGGGTAAAACAAGATTGGATAATTTTTCTCATTTTAGCTACGTGAAAATTGGTAACAAATCTATTCCAACCATAACTTAATCAACTTGTATTGTATATTATGTAATCTTGAGATACCATAGACACGTATACAATGTTTCGACCTATCATGTCGACACATCTATATATATTTCGGAACAACCATAGACACTCTATATGTGAATGTTGGAGTTAGCTATACAGGGTTGAGGTTGATTCCAAAATATATATAGTTTGAGTTGTGATCAATACTGAGATACGTATACACTGGGTCGTGGATTGATTCAAGATAATATTTATCGATTTATTTATGTACATCTAACTGTGGACAACTAGTTATAGGTTACTAACGAGGACAGCTGACTTAATAAACTTAAAACATCAAAATATATTAAAAGTGTTGTAAATATATTTTGAACATACTTTGATATATATGTATATATTGTTATAGGTTCGTGAATCAACCAGTGGCCAAGTCTTACTTCCCGACGAAGTAAAAATCTGTGAAAGTGAGTTATAGTCCCACTTTTAAAATCTAATATTTTTGGGATGAGAATACATGCAGGTTTTATAAATGATTTACAAAATAGACACAAGTACGTGAAACTACATTCTATGGTTGAATTATCGAAATCGAATATGCCCCTTTTTATTAAGTCTGGTAATCTAAGAATTAGGGAACAGACACCCTAATTGACGCGAATCCTAAAGATAGATCTATTGGGCCTAACAAACCCCATCCAAAGTACCGGATGCTTTAGTACTTCGAAATTTATATCATATCCGAAGGGTGTCCCGGAATGATGGGGATATTCTTATATATGCATCTTGTTATTGTCGGTTACCAGGTGTTCACCATATGAATGACTTTTATCTCTATGTATGGGATGTGTATTGAAATATGAAATCTTGTGGTCTATTATTATTATTTGATATATATAGGTTAAACCTATAACTCACCAACATTTTTGTTGACGTTTTAAGCATGTTTATTCTCAGGTGATTATTAAGAGCTTCCGCTGTCGCATACTTAAATAAGGACAAGATTTGGAGTCCATGTTTGTATGATATTGTGTAAAAACTGCATTCAAGAAACTTATTTTGTTGTAACATATTTGTATTGTAAACCATTATGTAATGGTCGTGTGTAAACAGGATATTTTAGATTATCATTATTTGATAATCTACGTAAATCTTTTTAAACCTTTATTGATGAAATAAAGGTTATGGTTTGTTTTAAAAATGAATGCAGTCTTTGAAAAACGTCTCATATAGAGGTCAAAACCTCGCAACGAAATCAATTAATATGGAACGTTTTTAATCAATAAGAACGGGACATTTCAAATTGTAAGCATATATTTTCACAACTTGATCCTTGATGGGATTTGGCTTTAATTGGTTTAAAGATGACAAGTAAAATTGATAATTACACGCTTCCGTTTATAATGATTCTTAAAAGGTTTTAAGATATATGAACTTGTTAAATCCCTACAATGGTATCAGAGCCGAAGTTGTTGAAATATGCTTCAAATTGTTGTTTAAAACCCACTATATTTGCAATCTACTAACATGCATGAATGTAGATTGCAAAAACAAATGGGTTTGGGTGGGTATTAGGAAATGGCCGAATTCAAGAGGGCTTCAAAAGTGGGTTTTGGACTCTCTAATTTGGTCATACTTGGTTGCATGTTGAAGTTCACAATCTATGCCTTAACCTTGTGTTTGGTTGAATGTTTGAATTGAAATGTCCCGTTCTTATTGATTAAAAACGTTCCATATTAATTGATTTCGTTGCGAGGTTTTGACCTCTATATGAGACATTTTTCAAAGACTGCATTCATTTTTAAAACAAACCATAACCTTTATTTCATAAATAAAGGTTTAAAAAGCTTTACGTAGATTATCAAATAATGATAATCTAAAATATCCTGTTTACACACGACCATTACATAATGGTTTACAATACAAATATGTTACATCGAAATCAGTTTCTTGAATGCAGTTTTTACACAATATCATACAAACATGGACTTCAAATCTTGTCCTTATTTTAGTATGCAACAGCGGAAGCTCTTAATATTCACCTGAGAATAAACATGCTTTAAACGTCAACAAAAATGTTGGTGAGTTATAGGTTTAACCTATATATATCAAATCGTAACAATAGACCACAAGATTTCATATTTCAATACACATCCCATACATAGAGATAAAAATCATTCATATGGTGAACACCTGGTAACCGACAATAACAAGATGCATATATAAGAATATCCCCATCATTCCGGGACACCCTTCGGATATGATATAAATTTTGAAGTACTAAAGCATCCGGTACTTTGGATGGGGTTTGTTAGGCCCAATAGATCTATCTTTAGGATTCGCGTCAATTAGGGTGTCTGTTCCCTAATTCTTAGATTACCAGACTTAATAAAAAGGGGCATATTCGATTTCGATAATTCAACCATAGATTGTAGTTTCACGTACTTGTGTCTATTTTGTAAATCATTTATAAAACCTGCATGTATTCTCATCCCAAAAATATTAGATTTTAAAAGTGGGACTATAACTCACTTTCACAGATTTTTACTTCGTCGGGAAGTAAGACTTGGCCACTGGTTGATTCACGAACCTATAACAATATATACATATATATCAAAGTATGTTCAAAATATATTTACAACACTTTTAATATATTTTGATGTTTTAAGTTTATTAAGTCAGCTGTCCTCGTTAGTAACCTACAACTAGTTGTCCACAGTTAGATGTACAGAAATAAATTGATAAATATTATCTTGAATCAATCCACGACCCAGTGTATACGTATCTCAGTATTGATCACAACTCAAACTATATATATTTTGGAATCAACCTCAACCCTGTATAGCTAACTCCAACATTCACATATAGAGTGTCTATGGTTGTTCCGAAATATATATAGATGTGTCGACATGATAGGTCGAAACATTGTATACGTGTCTATGGTATCTCAAGATTACATAATATACAATACAAGTTGATTAAGTTATGGTTGGAATAGATTTGTTACCAATTTTCACGTAGCTAAAATGAGAAAAATTATCCAATCTTGTTTTACCCATAACTTCTTCATTTTAAATCCGTTTTGAATGAATCAAATTGCTATGGTTTCATATTGAACTGTATTTTATGAATCTAAACAGAAAAAGTATAGGTTTATAGTCGGAAAAATAAGTTACAAGTCGTTTTTGTAAAGGTAGTCATTTTTAGTCGAAAGAACGACGTCTAGATGACCATTTTAGAAAACATACTTCCACTTTGAGTTTAACCATAATTTTTGGATATAGTTTCATGTTCATAATAAAAATCATTTTCTCAGAATAACAACTTTTAAATCAAAGTTTATCATAGTTTTTAATTAACTAACCCAAAACAGCCCGCGGTGTTACTACGACGGCGTAAATCCGGTTTTACGGTGTTTTTCGTGTTTCCAGGTTTTAAATCATTAAGTTAGCATATCATATAGATATA
Organism: Rutidosis leptorrhynchoides; assembly: GCF_046630445.1. Taxonomy (NCBI): domain Eukaryota; kingdom Viridiplantae; phylum Streptophyta; class Magnoliopsida; order Asterales; family Asteraceae; genus Rutidosis; species Rutidosis leptorrhynchoides. The sequence continues at coordinate 237,938,742 of NC_092338.1, read as the reverse complement.
GAACATGTGTTTAGTTAATTTTAAAAGTCAAGTTAGAAGGATTAACTTTTGTTTGCGAACAAGTTTAGAATTAACTAAACTATGTTCTAGTGATTACGAGTTTAAACCTTCGAATAAGATAGTTTTATATATATGAATCGAATGATGTTATGAACATCATTACTACCTCAAGTTTAGTAGGTAAACCTACTGGAAGTGACAAGAAATGATCTAGCTTCAAAGGATCTTGGATGGCTTGAAAGTTCTTGAAGTAGGATCATGACACAAAAACAAGTTCAAGTAAGATTTTTGCTCGAATTAAGATAGTTTATAGTTATAGAAATTGAATCAAAGTTTGAATATGAATATTACCTTGAATAAGAAAGATAACCTACTGTATATAACAAAGGTTTCTTGATCTTAGATGATTACTTGGAATGGATTAGAAAGCTTGGAAGTAAATTAGTAAACTTGAAGGGATTTTTGAAGTATTCTTGAAGTGTTCTTCCTATGATGATTATAGCTTGATTCTTGAAGTGATTTTTGATGAAGATGATGATTAACTACTGGAAAAATACGTTCATAATAGTGTGGGTGTGTTGAGAGAGAATTTGAAAGAGATTTGGAAGTGAAATGGAGTGAATGATGAGTGTTAATTGGTGAGTGGTGAGTGGGGTTAAAAGGAGTTCTAGTTAGTTGACTAGCTCATGGTAGAAGTTAAAATTGATTAGTCATACATGACATAATCAAGAGTGGAATCCCATGCTAGTTCCTATTGGTATATACCCATAGTAAGTACGTTTTGAAGCTGTGTATAATACGGGTAAGAATACGACTAGAATTCTTGATGAAAGAAAAGAATGGGAAAGTAACTGTAACCATTTTCGTTAAGTATGAGTGTTTTGATATATGTCTTGAAGTCTTCCAGAAGTATTTTAATACATCTAAATATACTACATGTATATACATTTTAACGGAGTCGTTAAGTCATCGTTAGTCGTTACATGTAAGTGTTGTTTTGAAACCTTTAAGTTAACGATCTCAATTAATGTTGTTAACCCATTGTTTATTATATCTAATGAGATGTTAAATTATTATATTATCATGATATTATGATATATTAATATATCTTAATATGATATATATACATTTAAATGTCGTTACAACGATAATCGTTACATATATGTCTCGTTTCGAAATCATTAAGTTAGTAGTCTTGTTTTTACATATGTAGTTCATTGTTAATATACTTAATGATATGTTTACTTATCATAGTATCATGTTAACTATATATATATCCATATATATGTCATCATATAGTTTTTACAAGTTTTAACGTTCGTGAATCACCGGTCAACTTGGGTGGTCAATTGTCTATATGAAACATATTTCAATTAATCAAGTCTTAACAAGTTTGATTGCTTAATATGTTGGAAACATTTAATCATGTAAATATCAATCTCAATTAATATATATAAACATGGAAAAGTTCGGGTCACTACATGAATGATTTGTATGCTTCATTTGGTATGTAATTATTAATCATTCATATGGTTGTAATATTTATTCATTTGGCATGTAATAGTTCATTCATAAGGCTATGTAATTTTATTTTATATTTGGTATGTAAAATAAATTAGGTTGTATTTTCATTTTCTAGATAAAATGTATTAGGATACATATTTTGTAAAAATGAAGATACAAGATGATGAAGACTTGAAGAACACAAGGAGCATATGGATGCAAGGTTAAGTGGGAGATTGTTATCTCCTACTTTGTATTATTACCCCTTAACCCGGTGACATTTGTTTTCGGCTAAACAAATGTCCACCAAAATGGCTAGATTGTGAACATACTTATTTTGCATGTGTGGTTGTTTGTATGTTTATGGATTGTATGTTTAATTGCAACAAATTTATCACACAAGTTAACAACAAACAAAATGACAATTTAATTGGTTAAATTAGACGCATTAACGACATGCAAACGGCAATTTAAATGGTTAAATTGAAAAGGCAACTAAAGACCTTAATAAATGGTTATTAAGAACAAGAAAAGGATAACAAATATAAATTGGTTTATATTAAGTAATTGGCTCAATTACAAGACTTGAAAATGGATTTCAAATGAACCATACACTAAATGCATGTTGGTGTATGGCATAAATGTTTTCTTAAACTAGAATTAACGAAAACTTAAAATCCCTTAATCAACAAGGTAAACAAGTTAAACGCCATCCTTTTGTGAAAACACTTAGACATATTAAGAAACTCTTGACGGGATAAAGGTCACCTAACCGTCATGAGCGGACTAATATGAATAAGGTAAATTTCGCACACTAGTGGGATAAAGGTCACCTAACCACTTGTTTGTTAAATTTACATGTCTACACAAGTAGGACGACTTGATTTGGGAATCATGAACTTAGGGTCACCGAAGCATGAGGAACAAAATAGGCGTTGATGGGATTAATATGCCATGCAAAAGGATTGCATGATCCCATAACTTAGAAGTTGCAAAAGGATTGCAATTGTCATTATGACTACCTAGCTAAATCAAATGACGGGATAAAGGTCACCTAACCGAAATTTGATTTACCGTTGGATTCTAATATTTAATAAAACAAATTAAAAGGGTATTGTTTATTAAATCTAAAATCGATACTTAAAATGAACTTTGTTGAATTTTGTAGATGGCTGCTAATAACAACAACAACATGCAAAACGCACCACTTAACATGAACAACCTATCGTTACGGTCTCTCCTCGAGAAAGACAAACTCAACCATACAAACTTTATGGATTGGTTCCGCAATCTTCGGATTGTCCTCAAACAAGAGGATAAAGCGTATGTACTTGAGGACCCCATTCCCGATCAACCAGATGAGAATGATGTGGAGGCAATGGCCTCTTACGATAAGTATTGCCACGACTCAATTCAAGTCTCATGCCTAATGCTTGGGACTATGATTCCCGAACTCCAAAAGGATTTCGAGCATCATAGTGCATACGACATGATAACGCAATTGAAGGAGATGTTCCTTCAACAAGCGCGTGTCGAGCGTTTCGAGACCGTTCGGGCGCTACATGCTTGTCGTATGGACGATACCCAATCGGTTTCATCTTATGTGCTTAAGATGAAAAGCCTTATTGATCGTGCTAACCGTCTTAACCTAAACATATCAAATGAGTTAGCCACCGATCTTATCCTTAACTCCCTATCAAAAAGGTTTGATCAATTTGTAATTAATTACAATATGAATGGGATGGATAAGAGCATAGGTGAGCTTCACGGTATGCTTAGAACGGCGGAAACTAGCATGGGTAAAAGGGCTTTACCCGTGTTAGCAATCGATCAAGGTGGATCCAAAGGTAACACCTCTAAGCCAAAGGTGGCTAAGAGAAAAGGATCTGCCCATCAAGGCAAAGGGAAAGGGAAGATGGTTACCCCAACCATCAACAAGGCTAAGAAGCAAAAGGTAGCCGAGAAGGCACACCCCATAGAAACCCATGTTTCGGTTGCGGTGAGATGGGTCATTGGAAACGAAACTGTCCGGTCTATCTTAAGGAGTTGAAGGACAAGAGGGATGCAGGGCAAACCTCAGGTAATATATATATATGGTATATATAGAGCTTAGTATTACTTCTTCTAATACATGGGTATTAGACACGGGATGTGGAACTCATATTTGCAATTCTTTGCAGGGGTTCAAAAGAAGTGATCATAAGGCGGGAACATCAAGTCTCTATATGGGCAATGGTGCAAAGGTGCATGTTAAAGCTCAAGGAGATTTTATTTTGAAGCTTCCAAGCGGATTGGAACTTATTTTAGAAAATGTTTTGTATGCTCCAGATTTGTGTAGAAACATTATTTCTATTTCTCGCTTAAAACAATGTGGTTACATTGTTAATTTTATTCATGATGATATTCATGTTTCTAAAGATAATGTATTCTATTTCAAGGCTTCGCCTTTAAATGGAATTTATGAATGGGTTCATGATGATGCATCATCTAGTAGCTCAATGTACCATACTAGCACTAAGAAACTCAAAAGGGATTTGAGTGATTCCTACTTATGGCATTGTCGCCTTGGTCACATAAACAAGAATCGTATGCATACACTTCAAAGGAATGGACTTTTGAAATCAAATGAAATGGACTCATTTGATGTATGTGAATCTTGTTTACAAGGCAAAATGACTAAAGCGCCTTTCAAAGGGACCTATGAAAGGGCTAAAGACTTATTGGGATTAATACATTCGGATGTATGTGGACCCTTTAAACCCATAACTAGGAATGGTGAAAGATACTTCGTTACTTTCATTGATGACTTCAGTCGTTTCGGATATGTCTACTTGTTAAGACACAAGGACGAAACGTTTGAAGCATTCAAAGAATATCAAAACGAAGTACAAAATCAACTCAATAGGACAATTAAGGTACTTCGTACCGACAGAGGAGGTGAATACCTAAGCGATGCTTTCCAAGATCATCTTAGGAGTTGTTGGATTATCTCACAACTTACTCCACCCGGAACACCCCAACTTAATGGAGTTTCCGAAAGGAGGAACCGAACCCTAATGGATATGGTTCGATCTATGATGGCAAGAAGCTCGTTACCTCTATCATTTTGGGGTTATTGTCTAAGCTCCGCGGCTCGTATTTTAAATATGGCCCCAACCAAGAAAGTGGAACGAACTCCTCACGAGATGTGGTTTGGAAAACCTCCTTCTCTATCATACTTAAAGATATGGGGATGTGAAGCTTATCCTAAGCGTTACGTCCCTAATAAGTTGAATGCTCGATCCACGAAGTGTATCTTCATAGGATATCCCAAGGATGATATGGGATACTATTTCTATGATCCATCTGAACAAAATGTATTTGTTGCTCGGAAGGCGGAATTCCTTGAAACTAAGTTCCTAATGGAAGGAAATAGTGAAAGGAAGATAGATCTTGAAGAGGTTCAAGATCAAATAGATGATACACAATTGGTTGACACTAGCACTCAACATGAAAATGTTGATAATGATCAGATGGATGATCAAAATACACAAGACGTTCGCAGATCTGGTAGGATTAGTAATCCTCCTGAGAGATATGGGTTTCTCATGGATGGTTGCTATGTGGTTGATTTGGATGAACCAACAAACTACCAAGATGCTTTATCAAGGATTGATAAAGATAAATGGCAGGAAGCCATGAAATCTGAGATGCAATCCATGTATGACAACCAAGTTTGGGAACTTGTTACGCAACCTCCTGGCTCTAGGCTAGTTGATTGTAAATGGCTTTTCAAAATGAAAACCGACATACATGGAAACTTGGATACATACAAAGCTAGACTTGTAGCAAAAGGTTTCACTCAAACTCAAGGGGTTGATTATGATGAAACTTTCTCGCCAGTGGCAATGCTAAAGTCTATTAGGATATTATTTGCCATTGCTGCTCACTATGACTATGAAATATGGCAAATGGATGTCAAAACCGCTTTCCTAAATGGATATCTTGAGGAAGATGTTTATATGGTACAGCCCGAAGGTTTTGTTGATCCGAAAAATCCTAAAAAGGTATGCAAGTTAAAGAAATCAATCTACGGATTGAAACAAGCATCTAGAATGTGGAATCATCGTTTTAATGAAGAGGCAAAGAAATTTGGCTTCATTAAAAATGGTGATGAAGCTTGTGTATACAAGAAGGCTAGTGGGAGCTCTATAATGTTCCTTGTGCTATATGTGGATGATATATTATTGTTTGGGAATGATATAACCACAATGCAAGAGGTCAAAACTTGGCTAAAAGGTTGCTTCTCCATTAAGGATCTTGGAGAAGCACAATACATATTGGGGATTGGGATCTATAGGAATAGATCCAAGAGATTGATAGGTTTAAGTCAAAGTACATACATTGACAAAATCTTGAAAAGGTTCAAGATGGAAAACTCTAAGAAAGGTTTGGTACCTATTCAAAGAGGAACCGTTCTCAGTTCATCTCAGTGTCCTACCACGAAAGATGAACAAGAGAGAATGAAGAAAGTCCCATACGCATCTGCTATTGGGTCTATCATGTATGCAATGATATGTACTAGACCGGATGTGTCATGCGCTCTAAGCTTGACAAGTAGATACCAGAATAACCCAGGAAACAGTCATTGGATTGCTGTTCAAAGTATATTGAAATACCTTAGGAGGACTAAGGATATGTTTCTAATATATGGGTCTGGTGAGGAGGAACTCGCTGTAAAAGGTTACGTGGATGCGAGTTTCCAAACTGATCGAGATGACTCTCGATCACAATCCGGTTATGTCTTCATGTTAAATGGTGGTGCGGTCTCTTGGAAGAGTTCGAAACAGGAGGTTGTTGCGTTATCCACTACACAGTCAGAGTACATTGCCGCCTCACTGGCAGCTCAGGAAGCTGCATGGATGAAGAAATTCATAGACGACTTAGGAGTGGTCCCTTCCATTCAGGACCCTCTTGAGATCTTTTGTGACAACGAGGGTGCGATTGCTCAAATCAAGGAACCTCGTGCTCATCAAAAGACTTGTCACATTGAGCGAAGATTCAACTACATCAGGGATGAGGTTGAAAAGGGAAAGATATGTATTCACAAAGTTCACACAGATCAAAATGTTGCGGATCCACTCACGAAGCTTTTACATGGGCCAAAACATGAGGGACATGTTTGTGCATTGGGGCTTCGATATTCTAGTGATTGGAAATGATCTATTTTATGTATTGCAACGGAACGAATTAGTTCAAACTCATTAATATAATTATGGTATTAATTTAATTATGAGTCATGTTCCAATTCTGCATATTTTATCCATGAATAAACTATTATTCTAAATTCCGTAGTCGATCACATTTGTGGGAACAAGTGTGAGGTTTAGACTATTATGAACTTGGATTGGTATACATTCAGGTTGAATGTAGGGCAAGGTTGCTACCAAGGTTCATAGATATTTGTGGGATACAAATATTGGAAGACCCGCTCTCAAGATTTACTATATGGAGCCTTTGTGGTTGATCACATGTAATCTTGAGTAAAGGCGAATATCATCGTATCCTCTGACCTGAGATACATATTGGGTCCTGATATTCACCGAGTATTATGCCTTGATTCTTTCCTTCGCTATTCTGAAATATGGTAGTACATAAGGAAGAGCTCAGGTATAATACAAAGTGTGTATCTAGGACGTATGTAGTCAAGATGGAATTTGTCCCTCTTATTCGTTGAGAGTCAGATGTCTAAGGCCTGATAAAGTTAAATCTATAAGAGAGTGATCACTCTGTATCTCTTGGATTTAACATGACATCTTGGACGAAAGGAAATAATGAAAGATTCACCTATTCATGTTCGAGACGGGAACTCGAAAAGGATGATGTTATTGAATGGCACAAAGTCATAACATATTGGGGGTGATGGACGGTCGTTAGGTGGTATCCATCACTTGCATTAATTTCTTATGTTTCTCGTGCAAGTGGGAGATTGAAAGTATTTCGTATGCCCGAGAGACATATTAAATTAATGTGGCTAACATGTTATGATCCAAGTCGGGTCATACCCAATAACAAGCTTACCAACACCTTATATGTATTTAATCTTAACGATTGGGTCGTTAAATAAATACGCGACACTTGAACTTTAGAAAATCGGTTTTCTAAAATATCATCACTTGAGATAAATTATTTGGATAATTTATATTTAATTATTTATAGGTTTAAATAATTATGTTGTGTTATATTTTATAAAATGGTTTATAAAATTATTGCAAATAACAAATACATATACAAGTTTTATAAAAGTTTATACAAGTTTTATAAAAATTGCATCTTGTATAAAATAATGGGTTAGTATGGGCAGATTTTGGAGCCCCAAGAAATGCCCTCACATGCTTATTCCTTTGGTAATTTTGAGGCTTCAACTTTCAAGGACATGATATGAAGTATACCAAGGCATTTGACCAAGACTTGCATGTAACACACATAGAATAAGCTTGAAAAATTCTGCTCCTTTTCTCTCTATTCTGGCCAAAATATTTGGCTGTTAGGAGAAGGTTTTTCAAGTCAATTTTCAAGTTAAAATTAAGTGTCAATAAATCCTAACCATAGCATTAGGTGTTGGGTAAAAGTTTGGGGTATTATCTCTTGAGGTTTCATAGTTTTGAGACTCCATTCATCACCATCTTTTGCAAGTTGCTGTCCAGATTTTTGGGTTCAAAGAAAGTGGGTTTCTAGCTAGGTTTCAAGGTGATAAAGGTTTAACCAACTCAAGGGTGGTTTGGTGTATTGTTCTATCATCTTCATCATCATCTTAAGCCTTCAAAACAGCCCTCAAACTTGGTTTTGAGGAGGTATTGAATCACTTCTTTTCTTGTTAATTGTAAGCATATATTTTCACAACTTGATCCTTGATGGGATTTGGCTTTAATTGGTTTAAAGATGACAAGTAAAATTGATAATTACACGCTTCCGTTTATAATGATTCTTAAAAGGTTTTAAGATATATGAACTTGTTAAATCCCTACATTTACAAGTTTTAACGTTCGTGAATCACCGGTTTACTTGGGTGGTCAATTGTCTATATGAAACTTATTTCAATTAATCAAGTCTTAACAAGTTTGATTGATTAACATGTTGGAAACACTTAATCATGTAAATAACAATTTCATTTAATATATATATAAACATGGAAAAGTTCGGGTCACTATATCATCTAACAGATCTAGCATACAGTACCAACTTGTACAACTACAGCAACTACAATAATCAATGACAGGCAACTTGCAACTATCAACTGGCAACTAACAACTCGCAACTATGCTCCAACTAGAGACTCTGCGGCTTGTACGAGCACACGACCACTAGCTGATCAGTCTAGCGTCTACCGAAAGTCCCTACTACTGAATCCCCAGTATAGTAAATCCACACGCAGGTGATGCATCATTCAGCACTATACTCAACAAACAATAGCCAACTGGACCCAACCACAACAAGGTTGACCTCTCTGAGCTGAACCTAACAACAATAGGTTCCAACAGGCAACTACAACTTGTGCACACAACTGTTAAGCAACTACCACTACGAATAACTGTCCCTACAACTAGCATGTCAACTCTACAATGATCATCATTATAACATATCTACTATGCATAGCAACTAAAACAGTAAAACATAGTAGCACAACTTGCTACTCTATACTACACCCGGAGATAATCCCACTCACTGATTACCAACAACAGAAGGCACTCAGAATTCTAATCTTACTAAGCCTTCTCTTCGTCCTTATCACCTGAGAATAGACATAACACAGTCAGTAATCATGTCTTGATAACAACCCGACAACAAGACAATAACACAACAACACTAAAACCAACACTTAATCACTTTACAACTGGTCTGTCAACTGTACGAGTAACACCATCACACGCACATTTGAGAACACTCAACCGTGCGGTTGATAACTCACTCATACGTTTGGTCTATGACCAAACATCCAACAATGACTCACCTGATCCGTACGGTTCACTACACGATTGACCAGTGACTCGTACGAGTCACATCTCAACCGTACGTATCATCACAATCAAAACATAAGTTCCCATCACCACTCACTCACACAGTTCACCACACGGTTGACTACCTCAACCGTAAGAGTGAAGGCTCACTCGTGCGAGTGATGAAGAACAGTAGCAACATCTATTTATATGGGTTTCAACCCAAAATCACAACATCAGACAATAATACATACACTAAATCAACACCTACAAACATGTAATCACTATATGATAAGTCAACCTCATAACTTCAACCCATAACGACACTCAAAAGCGTGCACAACAAGGCATATACCCTAAAACCCCTTTTTATAACCAAAATAAAGTTTGATCCAGTTTCTTAAAAGTTTACCATTGGAAAGTATTTTTCATTACGATTTCAACGATACTTGATTCATCAAAAACGGAGCTACGGTTTGAAAGTTATGACCAAAACAAGTTTCCACAAAATCTGACCAGCTGTCACACGTGTGACTGAGACATCACATGTACGAGTGACTCCTCAACTGCGTGTTTGACCATCAAAAGTGTGATCACATGTACGGTTGATCTGTCAAAAGTGTGGGTGCTGAAAATCAGTTTCAGCACGCTGTTTTCGCGTTTTTTGACCCCAAAACATGATTTTTGCTCAATCTGATCATGAAACCACTTTAAAAACATCATATAACAACTATATAACATATATCTAACATCAATTAAGCATAACAAACACATTTCATGAAGATTCAAGCTCATATTCACACTTTTGCTTAAGAACACAAAAACCCAATTCTTAAGAAATTAAACAATGATTCAATCTTACAAACCTGGATAGATGATCACTAAGAAGTAACAAATCAATCCTTAAAGCTTCTTGATCCAATTCCACACTTGAATTAGATTAGGGTTTGAGAGGATGAAGAAGTTAGGTGCGTACTAGTTTTTAGAAGATTCAAGAAATGGAAAGAAAAGAGCAGATATTACTCACTTATGTGGGTTATAAACCCATACCTCACAACACACGGGTATTTATCAGTTATCTGATATCTTTCGTACTTAATTTGACTACTCTAACGGAGTCCAAATTAAACAAACGAACCTGTTCTGAGACCCTTGTCACAAACTGATCTCAACTAAATAATCAAATAATTATAAACAAATAATTATTAAAATCACTAATTACGTCATACCCAAGGGTACAATGGTCATTTCAACTAGGCCCAAAGCGCGAGTGTTACATTGTATCTATTTTGTAAATCATTTATAAGACCTGCATGTATTCTCATCCCAAAAATATTAAATTTTAAAAGTGGGACTATAACTCACTTTCACAGATATTTCCTTCCTCAGAAATAAGACTTGGCCACGGATCGATTCACGAACCTATACAAATATGTACATATATATCAAAGTATGATCAAAATATAATTACAACCATTTTTATTATGTTTTAAAGATTTGAGTGTATTAAGTCAGCTGTCCTCGTTAATAACCGACAACTAGTTGTTCACAGTTAGATGTACAGAAATAAATCGATATATATTATCTTGAATCAATCCACGACCCAGTGTATACATGTCTCAGGCTAGATCACAACTCAAAGTATATATATTTTTGGAATCAACCTCAACCCTGTATAGCTAACTCCAACATTACTGCATATAGAGAGTCTATGGTCGTTCCAAATAATTTATATACATGGGTCGATATGATATGTCAAAACATTTGCATACGTGTCTATGGTATCCCAAGATTACATAATATATTAGAATACATGTATAATACAATATAAGTTAGCTAGGATATGATTTGTATAGATTTGTTAAAAATTTCCCGTAGCTAAAAAGATCAAAAATATCCAATCTTGTTTTACCCATAACTTCTTCATTTTAAATCCGTTTTGAGTGAATCAAATTACTATGGTTTCATATTGAACTCTAATTTAAGAATCTAAACAGAAAAAGTATAGGTTTATAGTCAGAAATTTAAGTTACATGTCAATTACTAAAGAGGTAGTCATTTCCGTCGAAAGAACGACATCTTGATGACCATTTTGAAAAACATACTTTCACTTTGAGTTTAACCAAGATTTTTGGATATAGTTTCATGTTCATATGAAAAATCATTTTCCCAGAAGAACAACTTTTAAATCAAAGTTTATCATAGTTTTTAATTAACCAAACCAAAACAGCCCCCGATTTCACTACGACGTCGTATATCTGATTTTATGGTGTTCATCGTGTTTCCAAGTTTTAAATCATTAAGTTAGCATATCATATAGATAGAGAACATGTGTTTAGTTGATTTTAAAAGCCAAGTTAGAAGGATTAACTTTTGTTTGCGAACAAGTTTAGAATTAACTAAACTATGTTCTAGTGATTACAAGTTTAAACCTTCGAATAAGATAGCTTTATATGTATGAATTGAATGATGTTATGAATATCATTACTACCTCAAGTTTTCTGAATAAAACTACTGGAAATGAGAAAAATGGATCTAGCTTCAAAGGATCCTTGGATGGCTTGAAAGTTCTTGAAGCAGAATCATGACACTAAAACAGTTCAAGTAAGATTTTCACTCGAAATAAGATTGTTATAGTTGTAGAAATTGAATCAAAGTTTGAATATGAATATTGATCATATACATAGCATTGTATATGTATACTTTGTTTGCTACAGGCCAAAAGCAGAATTGCGCGGACTTTAAAGTCAAGATATGCAATATTCGCTGAAAATAAGAATAGCAGCTATATATTCGCACAAATAAAGGACTGCGGTTATGTATTCGCTGAAATGCCAAACTGCGGTTTGATCCGCTGACTTTCAGCGGAGAGCCGAGCATCTCGCAGACCGCGGATATCACGGATACTATAAATAGGGAGCTTGGCCTCTCATTTATGGGTTGTTGATTCTCTGCCATTTGCCTTAGCCTTTGTAGATTTCACTTGTGACTTTGCCCAAGGACTTCTTACATTGAGTTAAGGTGAATCCTGCTAATCGATAACGAAGACCGGGTCAGGGTGGTTGATCACTTGATAGTTAAAGTGAAAAATGATCATCGGGGCCCAAAACAAACAACAACACCCCAATCCTCCTCATTGCACTCGATCCTAGATCCAATTCCGTGAGGAAGATGGATCTAGGCTCGATCAATTGGCGCCATCCGTGGGACACGTTTTACGAATTAAACTGAAAATTTTTGTTTTACGCTGTTAAACAATTAATTAGGCGGTTTAATTTCAATCGTGTTTTTGTTGCGATGATTCGCAGGTGCGTGTTTTCAAATTGGCAGTAAATAATGAATAACATTGGCGATAATAGTGATAACATGGCCACTATGCGAATGAATATCCAAAAAAGAGGAAAGAAGCGAAAATCTGCCAAAATGTATCATAATTGGCAATCAGCGCCAATTAGCTTTCCAACAATGCAGAGCGACGATTTTTCTGAAATGCCGATAATAGTATCGTGTAAAATTGCGGACGCTAATATCACAGTGATGAAAGTTCATGTTGATAATGGTAGTAGCGTTGATATTATTTACGAACAATGTTTCGCTCAGTTGCCAGAGGATATTAAAGCAAATCTGCAAACGACTGCGGTTTCGCTAACCGGTTTTGCAGGAGAATTTTCGCTACCAATCGGTGTCTTGTCGCTGAACATCGAGCTAGCCGATGTAAATAATAATGCTTTAGCGCGACAAGCACGGCTAGATTTCTATGTTATGCGAGCTTCTTCGCGCTATAACATGTTGCTAGGAAGGACCGCTATAAGCAAATTTGGAATTGTACCGTCCACAATTCATGGCATGATTAAATTTCCAACATATAAAGGAATCGCCGCAATATGTTCAGCGAGCATAGTGCCTATTTGCGCGGCTGTCAATGTAAAAACCGCAGGTCAGAAACTTGAGGATACTGCGGATAAGGAGGATAGCATGGAAATAGTTAATCCTGCATATCCAGAACAGAAAATCAAAGTAGGTCGCATTCTTAGTGCAGATACTTGAAAGCAAATTGTGCAATTACTTGATGAATATATGGATTTTTTTGCCTGGTGCGAAAATGATATGATCGGTGTTCCGCGTCACATTGCGGAACACAAGCTAAATGTAAATCCAGCTCTAAAACCAGTAGTGCAAAAGCGAAGGGGTATGGCCCCAGATCGCGTCAAATGGTTGTGCGAAGAAGTCACAAAATTAGTCCGAGCTGGAATTTTGCGCGAAGTACAATATCAGTCATGGATCGCGAATCCAGTATTGGTGAAAAAACCAGATAATTCCTGGCGAATGTGTATTGACTACAAAGATCTGAATAAAGCGTGCACCAAAGATAATTATCCGCTGCCAGAAATAGATTTAAAGGTGGAATCTTTGCATGCATTTCCATATAAATGTTTTCTGGATGCTGCAAGAGGTTATCATCAAATCCCTATGGCGCAAGAGGACGCAGATAAAACCGCGTTTCTTACAGGCAAAGGCATATATTGTTATATAATGATGCCTTTTGGACTAATCAATGCGGGTGCGACATATCAGCGCTTGATTGACACCGCGTTTGATAAGCAAATAGGGCATAATCTTGAGGCCTATGTAGATGATTTAGTCATCAAAAGTACAATGCAAGAGCGAATCGTTGAAGATATGCGCGAAACATTTAATAAACTGCGTGAGATAAACATTGAAATGTCCCGTTCTTATTGATTAAAAACGTTCCATATTAATTGATTTCGTTGCGAGGTTTTGACCTCTATATGAGACGTTCTTCAAAGACTGCATTCATTTTAAAACAAACCATAACCTTTATTTCATCAATAAAGGTTTAAAAAGCTTTACGTAGATTATCAAATAATGATAATCTAAAATATCCTGTTTACACACGACCATTACATAATGGTTTACAATACAAATATGTTACAACAAAATAAGTTTCTTGAATGCAGTTTTTACACAATATCATACAAGCATGGACTCCAAATCTCGTCCTTTTTAAGTATGCGACAGCGGAAGCTCTTAATAATCACCTGAGAATAAACATGCTTAAAACGTTAACAAAAATGTTGGTGAGCTATAGGTTTAACCTATATATATCAAATCGTAACAATAGACCACAAGATTTCATATTTCAATACACATCCCATACATAGAGATAAAAATCATTCATATGGTGAACACCTGGTAACCGACATTAACAAGATGCATATTTAAGAATATCCCCATCATTCCGGGACACCCTTCGGATATGATATAAATTTCGAAGTACTAAAGCATCCGGTACTTTGGATGGGGTTTGTTAGGCCCAATAGATCTATCTTTAGGATTCGCGTCAATTAGGGTGTCTGTTCCCTAATTCTTAGATTACCAGACTTAATAAAAAGGGGCATATTCGATTTCAATAATTCAACCATAGAATGTAGTTTCACATACTTGTGTCTATTTTGTAAATCATTTATAAAACCTGCATGTATTCTCATCCCAAAAATATTAGATTTTAAAAGTGGGACTATAACTCACTTTCACAGATTTTTACTTCGTCGGGAAGTAAGACTTGGCCACTGGTTGATTCACGAACCTATAACAATATATACATATATATCAAAGTATGTTCAAAATATATTTACAACACTTTTAATATATTTTGATGTTTTAAGTTTATTAAGTCAGCTGTCCTCTTTAGTAACCTACAACTAGTTGTCCACAGTTAGATATACAGAAATAAATCGATAAATATTATCTTGAATCAATCCACGACCCAGTGTATACGTATCTCAGTATTGATCACAACTCAAACTATACATATTTTGGAATCAACCTCAACCCTGTATAGCTAACTCCAACATTCACATATAGAGTGTCTATGGTTGTTCCGAAATATATATAGATGTGTCGACATGATAGGTCGAAACATTGTATACGTGTCTATGGTATCTCAAGATTACATAATATACAATACAAGTTGATTAAGTTATGGTTGGAATAGATTTGTTACCAATTTTCACGTAGCTAAAATGAGAAAAATTATCCAATCTTGTTTTACCCATAACTTCTTCATTTTAAATCCGTTTTGAGTGAATCAAATTGCTATGGTTTCATATTGAACTCTATTTTATGAATCTAAACAGAAAAAGTATAGGTATATAGTCGGAAAAATAAGTTACAAGTCGTTTTTGTAAAGGTAGTCATTTCAGTCGAAAGAACGACGTCTAGATGACCATTTTAGAAAACATACTTCCACTTTGAGTTTAACCATAATTTTTGGATATAGTTTCATGTTCGTAATAAAAATCATTTTCTCAGAATAACAACTTTTAAATCAAAGTTTATCATAGTTTTTAATTAACTAACCCAAAACAGCCCGCGGTGTTACTACGACGGCGTAAATCCGGTTTTACGGTGTTTTTCGTGTTTCCAGATTTTAAATCATTAAGTTAGCATATCATATAGATATAGAACATGTGTTTAGTTGATTTTAAAAGTCAAGTTAGAAGGATTAACTTTTGTTTGCGAACAAGTTTAGAATTAACTAAACTATGTTCTAGTGATTACAAGTTTAAACCTTCGAATAAGATAGCTTTATATGTATGAATCGAATGATGTTATGAACATCATTACTACCTTAAGTTCCTTGGATAAACCTACTGGAAAAGAGAAAAATGGATCTAGCTTCAACGGATCCTTGGATGGCTCGAAGTTCTTGAAGCAGAATCTTGACACGAAAACAAGTTCAAGTAAGATCATCACTTGAAATAAGATTGTTATAGTTATAGAAATTGAACCAAAGTTTGAATATGATTATTACCTTGTATTAGAATGATAACCTACTGTAATAAACAAAGATTTCTTGAGGTTGGATGATCACCTTACAAGATTGGAAGTGAGCTAGCAAACTTGAAAGTATTCTTGATTTTATGTAACTAGAACTTGTAGAATATATGAAGAACACTTAGAACTTGAAGATAGAACTTGAGAGAGATTAATTAGATGAAGAAAATTGAAGAATGAAAGTGTTTGTAGGTGTTTTTGGTCGTTGGTGTATGGATTAGATATAAAGGATATGTAATTTTGTTTTCATGTAAATAAGTCATGAATGATTACTCATATTTTTGTAATTTTATGAGATATTTCATGCTAGTTGCCAAATGATGGTTCCCACATGTGTTAGGTGACTCACATGGGCTGCTAAGAGCTGATCATTGGAGTGTATATACCAATAGTACATACATCTAAAAGCTGTGTATTGTACGAGTACGAATACGGGTGCATACGAGTAGAATTGTTGATGAAACTGAACGAGGATGTAATTGTAAGCATTTTTGTTAAGTAGAAGTATTTTGATAAGTGTATTGAAGTCTTTCAAAAGTGTATAAATACATATTAAAACACTACATGTATATACATTTTAACTGAGTCGTTAAGTCATCGTTAGTCGTTACATGTAAGTGTTGTTTTGAAACCTTTAGGTTAACGATCTTGTTAAATGTTGTTAACCCAATGTTTATAATATCAAATGAGATTTTAAATTATTATATTATCATGATATTATCATGTATGAATATCTCTTAATATGATATATATATATACATTAAATGTCTTTACAACGATAATCGTTACATATATGTCTCGTTTAAAAATTATTAAGTTAGTAGTCTTGTTTTTACATATGTAGTTCATTGTTAATATACTTAATGATATGTTTACTTATCATATTATCATGTTAACTATATATATATCCATATATATGTCATCATATAGTTTTTACAAGTTTTAACGTTCGTGAATCACCGGTCAACTTGGGTGGTCAATTGTCTATATGAAACATATTTCAATTAATCAAGTCTTAACAAGTTTGATTGCTTAACATGTTGGAAACATTTAATCATGTAAATATCAATCTCAATTAATATATATAAACATGGAAAAGTTCGGGTCACTACAGTACCTACCCGTTAAATAGATTTCGTCCCGAAATTTTAAGCAGATGGAGGTGTTGACGTATCTTCTGGAAATAAATGCGGGTATTTCTTCTTCATCTGATCTTCACGCTCCCAGGTGAACTCGGGTCCTCTACGAGCATTCCATCGAACCTTAACAATTGGTATCTTGTTTTGCTTAAGTCTTTTAACCTCACGATCCATTATTTCGATGGGTTCTTCGATGAATTGAAGTTTTTCGTTGATTTGGATTTCATCTAACGGAATAGTGAGATCTTCTTTAGCAAAACATTTCTTCAAATTCGAGACGTGGAAAGTGATATGTACAGCCGCGAGTTGTTGAGGTAACTCAAGTCGGTAAGCTACTGGTCCAACACGATCAATAATCTTGAATGGTCCAATATACCTTGGATTTAATTTCCCTCGTTTACCAAATCGAACAACGCCTTTCCAAGGTGCAACTTTAAGCATGACCATCTCTCCAATTTCAAATTCTATATCTTTTCTTTTAATGTCAGCGTAGCTCTTTTGTCGACTTTGGGCGGTTTTCAACCGTTGTTGAATTTGGATGATCTTCTCGGCAGTTTCTTGTATAATCTCCGGACCCGTAATCTGTCTATCCCCCACTTTGAAATGTCCCGTTCTTATTGATTAAAAACGTTCCATATTAATTGATTTTGTTGCGAGGTTTTGACCTCTATATGAGACGTTTTTCAAAGTCTGCATTCATTTTAAAACAAACCATAACCTTTAATTCATCAATAAAGGTTTAAAAAGCTTTACGTAGATTATCAAATAATGATAATCTAAAATATCCTGTTTACACACGACCATTACATAATGGTTTACAATACAAATATGTTACAACAAAATAAGTTTCTTGAATGCAGTTTTTACACAATATCATACAAGCATGGACTCCAAATCTCGTCCTTATTTAAGTATGCGACAGCGGAAACTCTTAATAATCACCTGAGAATAAACATGCTTAAAACGTCAACAAAAATGTGGGTGAGTTATAGGTTTAACCTATATATATCAAATCATAATAATAGACCACAAGATTTCATATTTCAATACACATCCCATACATAGAGATAAAAATCATTCATATGGTGAACACCTGGTAACCGACATTAACAAGATGCATATATAAGAATATCCCCATCATTCCGGGACACCCTTCGGATATGATATAAATTTCGAAGTACTAAAGCATCCGGTACTTTGGATGGGGTTTGTTAGGCCCAATAGATCTATCTTTAGGATTCGCGTCAATTAGGGTGTCTGTTCCCTAATTCTTAGATTACCAGACTTAATAAAAAGGGGCATATTCGATTTAGATAATTCAACCATAGAATGTAGTTTCACGTACTTGTGTCTATTTTGTAAATCATTTATAAAACCTGCATGTATTCTCATCCCAAAAATATTAGATTTTAAAAGTGGGACTATAACTCACTTTCACAGATTTTTACTTCGTCGGGAAGTAAGACTTGGCCACTGGTTGATTCACGAACCTATTGTAGTGACCCGAACTTTTCCATGTTTATATATATTAATTGAGATTGATGTTTACATGATTAAATGTTTCCAACATGTTAAGCAATCAAACTTGTTAAGACTTGATTAATTGAAATAGGTTTCATATAGACAATTGACCACCCAAGTTGACCGGTGATTCACGAACGTTAAAACTTGTAAAAAAAAACTATATGATGACATATATATGGTTATATATATAGTTAACATGATATTATGATAAGTAAACATATCATTAATTATATTAACAATGAACTACATATGTAAAAACAAGACTACTAACTTAATGATTTTGAAACGAGACATATATGTAACGTTTATCGTTGTAACGACATTTAATGTATATATATCATATTAAGAGATATTCGTACATCATAATATCATGATAATATAATAATTTAAAATCTCTTTTGATATTATAAACATTGGGTTAACAACATTTAACAAGATCGTTAACCTAAAGGTTTCAAAACAACACTTACATGTAACGACTAACGATGACTTAACGACTCAGTTAAAATGTATATACATGTAGTGTTTTAATATGTATTTATACACTTTTGAAAGACTTCAATACACTTATCAAAATACTTCTACTTAACAAAAATGCTTACAATTACATTCTCGTTCAGTTTCATCAACAATTCTACTCGTATGCACCCGTATTCGTACTCGTACAATACACAGCTTTTAGATGTATGTACTATTGGTATATACACTCCAATGATCAGCTCTTAGCAGCCCATGTGAGTCACCTAACACATGTGGGAACCATCATTTGGCAACTAGCATGAAATATCTCATAAGATTACAAAAATATGAGTAATCATTCATGACTTATTTACATGAAAACAAAATTACATATCCTTTATATCTAATCCATACACCAATGACCAAAAACACCTACAAACACTTTCATTCTTCAATTTTCTTCATCTAATTGAACTCTCTCAAGTTCTATCTTCAAGTTCTAAGTGTTCTTCATAAATTCCAAAAGTTCTAGTTTCATAAAATCAAGAATACTTTCAAGTTTGCTAGCTCACTTCCAATCTTGTAAGGTGATCATCCAACCTCAAGAAATCTTTGTTTCTTACAGTAGGTTATCATTCTAATACAAGGTAATAATCATATTCAAACTTTGGTTCAATTTCTATAACTATAACAATCTTATTTCAAGTGATGATCTTACTTGAACTTGTTTTCGTGTCATGATTTTGCTTCAAGAACTTTGAGCCATCCAAGGATCCATTGAAGCTAGATCCATTTTTCTCTTTTCCAGTAGGTTCATCCAAGGAACTTAAGGTAGTAATGATGTTCATAACATCATTCGATTCATACATATAAAGCTATCTTATTCGAAGGTTTAAACTTGTAATCACTAGAACATAGTTTAGTTAATTCTAAACTTGTTCGCAAACAAAAGTTAATCCTTCTAACTTGACTTTTAAAATCAACTAAACACATGTTCTATATCTATATGATATGCTAACTTAATGATTTAAAACCTGGAAACACGAAAAACACCGTAAAACCGGATTTACGCCGTCGTAGTAACACCGCGGGCTGTTTTGGGTTAGTTAATTAAAAACTATGATAAACTTTGATTTAAAAGTTGTTATTCTGAGAAAATGATTTTTATTATGAACATGAAACTATATCCAAAAATTATGGTTAAACTCAAAGTGGAAGTATGTTTTCTAAAATGGTCATCTAGACGTCGTTCTTTCGACTGAAATGACTACCTTTACAAAAACGACTTGTAACTTATTTTTCCGACTAGAAACCTATACTTTTTTTGTTTAGATTCATAAAATAGAGTTCAATATGAAACCATAGCAATTTGATTCACTCAAAACGGATTTAAAATGAAGAAGTTATGGGTAAAACAAGATTGGATAATTTTTCTCGTTTTAGCTACGTGAAAATTGGTAACAAATCTATTCCAACCATAACTTAATCAACTTGTATTATATATTATGTAATCTTGAGATACCATAGACACGTATACAATGTTTCGACCTATCATGTCGACACATCTATATATATTTCGGAACAACCATAGACACTCTATATGTGAATGTTGGAGTTAGCTATACAGGGTTGAGGTTGATTCCAAAATATATATAGTTTGAGTTGTGATCAATACTGAGATACGTATACACTGGGTCGTGGATTGATTCAAGATAATATTTATCGATTTATTTCTGTACATCTAACTGTGGACAACTAGTTGTAGGTTACTAACGAGGACAGCTGACTTAATAAACTTAAAACATCAAAATATATTAAAAGTGTTGTAAATATATTTTGAACATACTTTGATATATATGTATATATTGTTATAGGTTCGTGAATCAACCAGTGGCCAAGTCTTACTTCCCGACGAAGTAAAAATCTGTGAAAGTGAGTTATAGTCCCACTTTTAAAATCTAATATTTTTGGGATGAGAATACATGCAGGTTTTATAAATGATTTACAAAATAGACACAAGTACGTGAAACTACATTCTATGGTTGAATTATCGAAATCGAATACGCCCCTTTTTATTAAGTCTGGTAATCTAAGAATTAGGGAACAGACACCCTAATTGACGCGAATCCTAAAGATAGATCTATTGGGCCTAACAAACCCCATCCAAAGTACCGGATGCTTTAGTACTTCGAAATTTATATCATATCCGAAGGGTGTCCCGGAATGATGGGGATATTCTTATATATGCATCTTGTTATTGTCGGTTACCAGGTGTTCACCATATGAATGATTTTTATCTCTATGTATGGGATGTGTATTGAAATATGAAATCTTGTGGTCTATTGTTACGATTTGATATATATAGGTTAAACCTATAACTCACCAACATTTTTGTTGACGTTTTAAGCATGTTTATTCTCAGGTGATTATTAAGAGCTTCCGCTGTCGCATACTTAAATAAGGACAAGATTTGGAGTCCATGCTTGTATGATATTGTGTAAAAACTGCATTCAAGAAACTTATTTTGTTGTAACATATTTGTATTGTAAACCATTATGTAATGGTCGTGTGTAAACAGGATATTTTAGATTATCATTATTTGATAATCTACGTAAAGCTTTTTAAACCTTTATTGATGAAATAAAGGTTATGGTTTGTTTAAAAATGAATGCAGTCTTTGAAAAACGTCTCATATAGAGGTCAAAACCTCGCAACGAAATCAATTAATATGGAACGTTTTTAATCAATAAGAACGGGACATTTCAGTTGGTATCCGAGCGTTGGTCTTAGAGAACCAGAAAATTTGCATTAGTGTGTCTTATCGAGTTTGTTAGGATGCATTAGTGAGTCTGGACTTCGACCGTGTTTTCTTTAAAAATGATTGCTTAACATTTTTGTTGGAAACTATATATTTTTAACATATGAATATTATGTGATATATTAATCTCTTAACGTGTTTGATATTATGTGATAGATGTCTACCTCTAGAACAAGTCCCATTGACTCACCTAATAATAATGAAGAGTCAAATGTAAATTGGAATGATTTGTGGACTGATTCACAAGTTCCCGAAGAGGAACCGGAAGAAGAGTCGGAACCGGAAGAAGAATCGGAACCGGAAGAAGAATCGGAACCGGATGAAGAAATAGAACCGGTGGGGGAAATAATAAAACGGTTAAGTAAAAGAAAATCCTCAACCAACCGACCAAAGTTAATTATGGTCAATGGTGTTTCCGCCAAGGAAGCAAAATATTGGGAGGATTACCAATTCTCCGATGAATCGGATTCCGACGAGAATTCCGATGATGTTATAGAAATTACCCCAACTGAATTTAAAAAGGCAAAAGAAAATAATAAGGGAAAGGGCATAAAAATAGAGAAATCTAATTCCAACCCCGATGAACTTTATATGTATCGTCAACCCCCGAAGTCCTTAAGTTGTAACAATGACCCGGGAACCTCTAAACCACCAGGTTTTTCTAAACCAATGTGGACAACGACGGCTCGTATTAGGGGAACATCATATATCCCTAGAAACTTGGCAAAACGAACCAAAACCGAAGAAGAAGAAACGAGCGAGTCGGAATAAGATAGTTGTATTCGTGTGGTGTAATATATGGAATATAGTGTTCTTATGCTTTATGATATATGTAAAAATTGCTTGTATTAATAAGTATTTTTTTTATGAATCTAACTCTTGTCTATTTTACAGTTTAAAAACACAAAATGGATAGACAACCCAATATTTTAAGAGACCTACCCGGAGACATGATTGATGAAATCTTGTCTAGAGTCGGCCAGAATTCTTCGGCACAACTATTTAAGGCGAGATCAGTTTGTAAGACATTCGAAGAACGTTCCAAGAATGTCTTGGTTTATAAGAGACTTTCGTTTGAAAGATGGGGGATATCACATTGGGAAACCCATAAGTTACGATGTGTTTACTTTGACGCATATATTGCGGGGAACCCAAATGCTATTTTACGCAACGGGTTAAGAAATTATTTTGACTCAATATATCCGAATATTGGACTTCGTGATTTAGAAAAAGCGGCTAACATGCAACATAAAGAAGCATGTTATGCTTACGGATTAGTAATGTTCGCTTCTCACCAAAGTGAGAACAAGAACATCGGGCTACAACTATTAAACAAAACGTTTCCACAAGTGACGGAGTCGGTAATTGGGGTAAGAAATGAGGTTTTTAGATTATTACGGGACTGTTGGACATTACGTAACCCTCGTCCCTTTGATGACGTTACAACACGCTGTCTTATCAACGGCCATAACGGTTATGTTGCACAAGACCAAGGATGGGAAGTAGTCCTAGTAAAACCAGAATGCATGACTTGTTTCTGGACGTATGAATTACGTGTCTTTATTGCCTTTGCTGAATGACTTGTGTACTAGCTAGAATTGTCTTCACAACTATCTTGTATCAAAGTTATTGTGTGCTATATTTCATGCTTTATGTAAAATAAGCGGTATTGTAAGTTTGTAAAATATTGTATAAAAGTTTGAACGCGAAATATTATTATAATCAGTTTTTCATATAGAATTGTAGTAGTTGAATTGTATATTAGCTACTAAGTATGAACTTAACGGGTAGGTACTACCCGAATTTAAACTTATAAAACGCTAATATGAAGAAAAAGCTTTTATAAATGAGTTCATATTATGCTACGAAATACTATTAACTACTCTTAATATTCTGTATGATTAACTTGTTCCATTTAACTATTTTGAAGGAAATGGCACCGACTACTCGACACACCGTGAATATGAATGAAGAGGAATTCCGTACTTTTCTAGCTTCAAACATAGCCGCAGTACAGGCTGCGCTACATACCAACAATAACCTTGGATCTAGCAGTACAGGAAATCGTGTAGGATGCACCTACAAAGAATTCACTGCCTGCAAACCTTTGGAATTTGATGGAACCGAAGGACCGATCGGATTGAAACGGTGGACCGAGAAGGTTGAATCGGTGTTTGCCATAAGTAAGTGTACTGAAGAGGACAAAGTGAAGTACGCTACGCATACCTTCACAGGTTCTGCGTTAACATGGTGGAATACCTATCTAGAGCAAGTGGGACAAGATGATGCGTACGCACTACCGTGGTCAGCATTCAAGCACTTGATGAACGAGAAGTACCGTCCCAGAACCGAGGTCAATAAGCTCAAGACAGAACTTAGAGGGTTACGAACCCAAGGATTTGATATTACCACGTACGAAAGACGATTCACAGAATTGTGCCTATTGTGTCCGGGAGCATTCGAAGATGAGGAAGAGAAGATCGACGCATTTGTGAAAGGATTACCGGAAAGAATCCAAGAAGATATAAGTTCACACGAGCCCGCCTCCATACAACAGGCATGTAGAATGGCTCACAAACTAGTGAACCAGATTGAAGAAAGAATTAAAGAACAGACTGCTGAAGAGGCCAATGTGAAGCAAGTCAAAAGAAAGTGGGAGGAAAACGGTGATAAGAATCACCAATACAACAACAACAGCAATTACAACAATAATCGCAACAATTATCCCAACAATCGCAACATCAATCGCAACTACAACAAACGGCCCAACAACAACAACAATAACAACAACAACAACAACAACAGCAACTACAACAATCATCCCAACAACAATAATAACCGCAACAACAACAACAATCAGAAGCAACTATGCCAAAGGTGTGAAAAGAATCACTCGGGGTTCTGCACCAAATTTTGCAACAAGTGTAAAAGAAATGGTCATAGCGCGACGAAGTGTGAGGTCTACGGACCAGGGGTTAATAGAACGAAAGGAACAAATGGTGTCGGAACGAGTAATGGCGGAGCAAGTAGTGTCGGAGCAAGTTATGCCAATGTAGTTTGTTATAAATGTGGAAAACCAGGCCACATTATTAGAAATTGCCCGAACCAGGAGAACACGAATGGACAAGGCCGTGGAAGAGTTTTCAATATTAATGCGGTAGAGGCACAGGAAGACCCGGAGCTTGTTACGGGTACGTTTCTTATTGACAATAAATCTGCTTACGTTTTATTTGATTCGGGTGCGGATAGAAGCTATATGAGTAGAGATTTTTGTGCTAAATTAAGTTGTCCATTGACGCCTTTGGATAGTAAATTTTTACTCGAATTAGCAAATGGTAAATTAATTTCAGCAGATAATATATGTCGGAATCGAGAAATTAAACTGGTTAGCGAAACATTTAAGATTGATTTGATACCAGTAGAGTTAGGGAGTTTTGATGTGATAATCGGTATGGACTGGTTGAAAGAAGTGAAAGCGGAGATCGTTTGTTACAAAAATGCAATTCGCATTATACGAGAAAAAGGAAAACCCTTAATGGTGTACGGAGAAAAGGGCAACACGAAGCTACATCTTATTAGTAATTTGAAGGCACAAAAACTAATAAGAAAAGGTTGCTATGCTGTTCTAGCACACGTCGAGAAAGTACAAACTGAAGAAAAGAGCATCAATGATGTTCCCATTGCAAAAGAATTTCCCGATGTATTTCCGAAAGAATTACCGGGATTACCCCCACATCGATCCGTTGAATTTCAAATAGATCTTGTACCAGGAGCTGCACCAATAGCTCGTGCTCCTTACAGACTCGCACCCAGCGAGATGAAAGAACTGCAAAGCCAATTACAAGAACTTTTAGAGCGTGGTTTCATTCGACCAAGCACATCACCGTGGGGAGCTCCTGTTTTGTTTGTCAAGAAGAAAGATGGTACATTCAGGTTGTGTATCGACTACCGAGAGTTGAACAAACTTACCATCAAGAACCGCTACCCACTACCGAGAATCGACGACTTATTTGATCAACTACAAGGCTCGTCTGTTTATTCAAAGATTGACTTACGTTCCGGGTATCATCAAATGCGGGTGAAAGAAGATGATATTCCAAAGACTGCTTTCAGAACACGTTACGGTCATTACGAGTTTATGGTCATGCCGTTTGGTTTAACTAATGCACCAGCTGTGTTCATGGACCTTATGAACCGAGTGTGTGGACCATACCTTGACAAGTTTGTCATTGTTTTCATTGATGACATACTTATTTACTCAAAGAATGACCAAGAACACGGTGAACATTTGAGAAAGGTGTTAGAAGTATTGAGGAAGGAAGAATTGTACGCTAAGTTTTCAAAGTGTGCATTTTGGTTGGAAGAAGTTCAATTCCTCGGTCACATAGTGAACAAAGAAGGTATTAAGGTGGATCCGGCAAAGATAGAAACTGTTGAAAAGTGGGAAACCCCGAAAACTCCGAAACACATACGCCAGTTTTTAGGACTAGCTGGTTACTACAGAAGGTTCATCCAAGACTTTTCCAGAATAGCAAAACCCTTGACTGCATTAACGCATAAAGGGAAGAAATTTGAATGGAATGATGAACAAGAGAAAGCGTTTCAGTTATTGAAGAAAAAGCTAACTACGGCACCTATATTGTCATTGCCTGAAGGGAATGATGATTTTGTGATTTATTGTGATGCATCAAAGCAAGGTCTCGGTTGTGTATTAATGCAACGAACGAAGGTGATTGCTTATGCGTCTAGACAATTGAAGATTCACGAACAAAATTATACGACGCATGATTTGGAATTAGGCGCGGTTGTTTTTGCATTAAAGACTTGGAGGCACTACTTATATGGGGTCAAAAGTATTATATATACCGACCACAAAAGTCTTCAACACATATTTAATCAGAAACAACTGAATATGAGGCAGCGTAGGTGGATTGAATTATTGAATGATTACGATTTTGAGATTCGTTACCACCCGGGGAAGGCAAATGTGGTAGCCGATGCCTTGAGCAGGAAGGATAGAGAACCCATTCGAGTAAAATCTATGAATATAATGATTCATAATAACATTACTACTCAAATAAAGGAGGCACAACAAGGAGTTTTAAAAGAGGGAAATTTAAAGGATGAAATACCCAAAGGATCGGAGAAGCATCTTAATATTCGGGAAGACGGAACCCGGTATAGGGCTGAAAGGATTTGGGTACCAAAATTTGGAGATATGAGAGAAATGGTACTTAGAGAAGCTCATAAAACCAGATACTCAATACATCCTGGTACGGGGAAGATGTACAAGGATCTCAAGAAACATTTTTGGTGGCCGGGTATGAAAGCCGATGTTGCTAAATACGTAGGAGAATGTTTGACGTGTTCTAAGGTCAAAGCTGAGCATCAGAAACCATCAGGTCTACTTCAACAACCCGAAATCCCGGAATGGAAATGGGAAAACATTACCATGGATTTCATCACTAAATTGCCAAGGACTGCAAGTGGTTTTGATACTATTTGGGTAATAGTTGATCGTCTCACCAAATCAGCACACTTCCTACCAATAAGAGAAGATGACAAGATGGAGAAGTTAGCACGACTGTATTTGAAGGAAGTCGTCTCCAGACATGGAATACCAATCTCTATTATCTCTGATAGGGATGGCAGATTTATTTCAAGATTCTGGCAGACATTACAGCAAGCATTAGGAACTCGTCTAGACATGAGTACTGCCTATCATCCACAAACTGATGGGCAGAGCGAAAGGACGATACAAACGCTTGAAGACATGCTACGAGCATGTGTTATTGATTTCGGAAACAGTTGGGATCGACATCTACCGTTAGCAGAATTTTCCTACAACAACAGCTACCATTCAAGCATTGAGATGGCGCCGTTTGAAGCACTTTATGGTAGAAAGTGCAGGTCTCCGATTTGTTGGAGTGAGGTGGGGGATAGACAGATTACGGGTCCGGAGATTATACAAGAAACTACCGAGAAGATCATCCAAATTCAACAACGGTTGAAAACCGCCCAAAGTCGACAAAAGAGCTACGCTGACATTAAAAGAAAAGATATAGAATTTGAAATTGGAGAGATGGTCATGCTTAAAGTTTCACCTTGGAAAGGCGTTGTTCGATTTGGTAAACGAGGGAAATTAAATCCAAGGTATATTGGACCATTCAAGATTATTGATCGTGTCGGACCAGTAGCTTACCGACTTGAGTTACCTCAACAACTCGCGGCTGTACATAACACTTTCCACGTCTCGAATTTGAAGAAATGTTTTGCTAAAGAAGATCTCACTATTCCGTTAGATGAAATCCAAATCAACGAAAAACTCCAATTCATCGAAGAACCCGTCGAAATAATGGATCGTGAGGTTAAAAGACTTAAGCAAAACAAGATACCAATTGTTAAGGTTCGATGGAATGCTCGTAGAGGACCCGAGTTCACCTGGGAGCGTGAAGATCAGATGAAGAAGAAATACCCGCATCTATTTCCAGAAGATTCGTCAACACCTTCAACAGCTTAAAATTTCGGGACGAAATTTATTTAACGGGTAGGTACTGTAGTGACCCGAACTTTTCCATGTTTATATATATTAATTGAGATTGATGTTTACATGATTAAATGTTTCCAACATGTTAAGCAATCAAACTTGTTAAGACTTGATTAATTGAAATAGGTTTCATATAGACAATTGACCACCCAAGTTGACCGGTGATTCACGAACGTTAAAACTTGTAAAAAAAAACTATATGATGACATATATATGGTTATATATATAGTTAACATGATATTATGATAAGTAAACATATCATTAATTATATTAACAATGAACTACATATGTAAAAACAAGACTACTAACTTAATGATTTTGAAACGAGACATATATGTAACGTTTATCGTTGTAACGACATTTAATGTATATATATCATATTAAGAGATATTCGTACATCATAATATCATGATAATATAATAATTTAAAATCTCTTTTGATATTATAAACATTGGGTTAACAACATTTAACAAGATCGTTA
The DNA here is from genome assembly GCF_046630445.1 of Rutidosis leptorrhynchoides. Taxonomy (NCBI): domain Eukaryota; kingdom Viridiplantae; phylum Streptophyta; class Magnoliopsida; order Asterales; family Asteraceae; genus Rutidosis; species Rutidosis leptorrhynchoides. The sequence goes on along the minus strand of NC_092338.1, from coordinate 237,909,437 downwards.
ACCTAAAGGTTTCAAAACAACACTTACATGTAACGACTAACGATGACTTAACGACTCAGTTAAAATGTATATACATGTAGTGTTTTAATATGTATTTATACACTTTTGAAAGACTTCAATACACTTATCAAAATACTTCTACTTAACAAAAATGCTTACAATTACATTCTCGTTCAGTTTCATCAACAATTCTACTCGTATGCACCCGTATTCGTACTCGTACAATACACAGCTTTTAGATGTATGTACTATTGGTATATACACTCCAATGATCAGCTCTTAGCAGCCCATGTGAGTCACCTAACACATGTGGGAACCATCATTTGGCAACTAGCATGAAATATCTCATAAGATTACAAAAATATGAGTAATCATTCATGACTTATTTACATGAAAACAAAATTACATATCCTTTATATCTAATCCATACACCAATGACCAAAAACACCTACAAACACTTTCATTCTTCAATTTTCTTCATCTAATTGAACTCTCTCAAGTTCTATCTTCAAGTTCTAAGTGTTCTTCATAAATTCCAAAAGTTCTAGTTTCATAAAATCAAGAATACTTTCAAGTTTGCTAGCTCACTTCCAATCTTGTAAGGTGATCATCCAACCTCAAGAAATCTTTGTTTCTTACAGTAGGTTATCATTCTAATACAAGGTAATAATCATATTCAAACTTTGGTTCAATTTCTATAACTATAACAATCTTATTTCAAGTGATGATCTTACTTGAACTTGTTTTCGTGTCATGATTTTGCTTCAAGAACTTTGAGCCATCCAAGGATCCATTGAAGCTAGATCCATTTTTCTCTTTTCCAGTAGGTTCATCCAAGGAACTTAAGGTAGTAATGATGTTCATAACATCATTCGATTCATACATATAAAGCTATCTTATTCGAAGGTTTAAACTTGTAATCACTAGAACATAGTTTAGTTAATTCTAAACTTGTTCGCAAACAAAAGTTAATCCTTCTAACTTGACTTTTAAAATCAACTAAACACATGTTCTATATCTATATGATATGCTAACTTAATGATTTAAAACCTGGAAACACGAAAAACACCGTAAAACCGGATTTACGCCGTCGTAGTAACACCGCGGGCTGTTTTGGGTTAGTTAATTAAAAACTATGATAAACTTTGATTTAAAAGTTGTTATTCTGAGAAAATGATTTTTATTATGAACATGAAACTATATCCAAAAATTATGGTTAAACTCAAAGTGGAAGTATGTTTTCTAAAATGGTCATCTAGACGTCGTTCTTTCGACTGAAATGACTACCTTTACAAAAACGACTTGTAACTTATTTTTCCGACTAGAAACCTATACTTTTTTTGTTTAGATTCATAAAATAGAGTTCAATATGAAACCATAGCAATTTGATTCACTCAAAACGGATTTAAAATGAAGAAGTTATGGGTAAAACAAGATTGGATAATTTTTCTCGTTTTAGCTACGTGAAAATTGGTAACAAATCTATTCCAACCATAACTTAATCAACTTGTATTATATATTATGTAATCTTGAGATACCATAGACACGTATACAATGTTTCGACCTATCATGTCGACACATCTATATATATTTCGGAACAACCATAGACACTCTATATGTGAATGTTGGAGTTAGCTATACAGGGTTGAGGTTGATTCCAAAATATATATAGTTTGAGTTGTGATCAATACTGAGATACGTATACACTGGGTCGTGGATTGATTCAAGATAATATTTATCGATTTATTTCTGTACATCTAACTGTGGACAACTAGTTGTAGGTTACTAACGAGGACAGCTGACTTAATAAACTTAAAACATCAAAATATATTAAAAGTGTTGTAAATATATTTTGAACATACTTTGATATATATGTATATATTGTTATAGGTTCGTGAATCAACCAGTGGCCAAGTCTTACTTCCCGACGAAGTAAAAATCTGTGAAAGTGAGTTATAGTCCCACTTTTAAAATCTAATATTTTTGGGATGAGAATACATGCAGGTTTTATAAATGATTTACAAAATAGACACAAGTACGTGAAACTACATTCTATGGTTGAATTATCGAAATCGAATACGCCCCTTTTTATTAAGTCTGGTAATCTAAGAATTAGGGAACAGACACCCTAATTGACGCGAATCCTAAAGATAGATCTATTGGGCCTAACAAACCCCATCCAAAGTACCGGATGCTTTAGTACTTCGAAATTTATATCATATCCGAAGGGTGTCCCGGAATGATGGGGATATTCTTATATATGCATCTTGTTATTGTCGGTTACCAGGTGTTCACCATATGAATGATTTTTATCTCTATGTATGGGATGTGTATTGAAATATGAAATCTTGTGGTCTATTGTTACGATTTGATATATATAGGTTAAACCTATAACTCACCAACATTTTTGTTGACGTTTTAAGCATGTTTATTCTCAGGTGATTATTAAGAGCTTCCGCTGTCGCATACTTAAATAAGGACAAGATTTGGAGTCCATGCTTGTATGATATTGTGTAAAAACTGCATTCAAGAAACTTATTTTGTTGTAACATATTTGTATTGTAAACCATTATGTAATGGTCGTGTGTAAACAGGATATTTTAGATTATCATTATTTGATAATCTACGTAAAGCTTTTTAAACCTTTATTGATGAAATAAAGGTTATGGTTTGTTTAAAAATGAATGCAGTCTTTGAAAAACGTCTCATATAGAGGTCAAAACCTCGCAACGAAATCAATTAATATGGAACGTTTTTAATCAATAAGAACGGGACATTTCACCTATAACAATATATACATATATATCAAAGTATGTTCAAAATATATTTACAACACTTTTAATATATTTTGATGTTTTAAGTTTATTAAGTCAGCTGTCCTCGTTAGTAACCTACAACTAGTTGTCCACAGTTAGATGTACAGAAATAAATCGATAAATATTATCTTGAATCAATCCACGACCCAGTGTATACGTATCTCAGTATTGATCACAACTCAAACTATATATATTTTGGAATCAACCTCAACCCTGTATAGCTAACTCCAACATTCACATATAGAGTGTCTATGGTTGTTCCGAAATATATATAGATGTGTCGACATGATAGGTCGAAACATTGTATACGTGTCTATGGTATCTCAAGATTACATAATATACAATACAAGTTGATTAAGTTATGGTTGAAAAAGATTTGTTACCAATTTTCACCTAGCTAAAATGAGAAAAATTATCCAATCTTGTTTTACCCATAACTTCTTCATTTTAAATCTGTTTTGAGTGAATCAAATTGCTATGGTTTCATATTGAACTTTATTTTATGAATCTAAACAGAAAAAGTATAGGTTTATAGTCGGAAAAATAAGTTACAAGTCGTTTTTGTAAAGGTAGTCATTTCAGTCGAAAGAACGATGTCTAGATGACCATTTTAGAAAACATACTTCCACTTTGAGTTTAACCATAATTTTTGGATATAGTTTCATGTTCATAATAAAAATCATTTTCTCAGAATAACAACTTTTAAATCAAAGTTTATCATAGTTTTTAATTAACTAACCCAAAACAGCCCGCGGTGTTACTACGACGGCGTAAGTCCGGTTTTACGGTGTTTTTCGTGTTTCCAGGTTTTAAATCATTAAGTTAGCATATCATATAGATATAGAACATGTGTTTAGTTGATTTTAAAAGTCAAGTTAGAAGGATTAACTTTTGTTTGCGAACAAGTTTAGAATTAACTAAACTATGTTCTAGTGATTACAAGTTTAAACCTTCGAATAAGATAGCTTTATATGTATGAATCGAATGATGTTATGAACATCATTACTACCTTAAGTTCCTTGGATAAACCTACTGGAAAAGAGAAAAATGGATCTAGCTTCAATGGATCCTTGGATGGCTCGAAGTTCTTGAAGCAGAATCATGACATGAAAACAAGTTCAAGTAAGATCATCACTTGAAATAAGATTGTTATAGTTATAGAAATTGAACCAAAGTTTGAATATGATTATTACCTTGTATTAGAATGATAACCTACTGTAAGAAACAAAGATTTCTTGAGGTTGGATGATCACCTTACAAGATTGGAAGTGAGCTAGCAAACTTGAAAGTATTCTTGATTTTATGTAACTAGAACTTGTAGAATATATGAAGAACACTTAGAACTTGAAGATAGAACTTGAGAGAGATTAATTAGATGAAGAAAATTGAAGAATGAAAGTGTTTGTAGGTGTTTTTGGTCGTTGGTGTATGGATTAGATATAAAGGATATGTAATTTTGTTTTCATGTAAATAAGTCATGAATGATTACTCATATTTTTGTAATTTTATGAGATATTTCATGCTAGTTGCCAAATGATGGTTCCCACATGTGTTAGGTGACTCACATGGGCTGCTAAGAGCTGATCATTGGAGTGTATATACCAATAGTACATACATCTAAAAGCTGTGTATTGTACGAGTACGAATACGGGTGCATACGAGTAGAATTGTTGATGAAACTGAACGAGGATGTAATTGTAAGCATTTTTGTTAAGTAGAAGTATTTTGATAAGTGTATTGAAGTCTTTCAAAAGTGTATAAATACATATTAAAACACTACATGTATATACATTTTAACTGAGTCGTTAAGTCATCGTTAGTCGTTACATGTAAGTGTTGTTTTGAAACCTTTAGGTTAACGATCTTGTTAAATGTTGTTAACCCAATGTTTATAATATCAAATGAGATTTTAAATTATTATATTATCATGATATTATCATGTATGAATATCTCTTAATATGATATATATATACATTAAATGTCTTTACAACGATAATCGTTACATATATGTCTCGTTTAAAAATCATTAAGTTAGTAGTCTTGTTTTTACATATGTAGTTCATTGTTAATATACTTAATGATATGTTTACTTATCATATTATCATGTTAACTATATATATATCCATATATATGTCATCATATAGTTTTTACAAGTTTTAACGTTCGTGAATCACCGGTCAACTTGGGTGGTCAATTGTCTATATGAAACATATTTCAATTAATCAAGTCTTAACAAGTTTGATTGCTTAACATGTTGGAAACATTTAATCATGTAAATATCAATCTCAATTAATATATATAAACATGGAAAAGTTCAGGTCACTACAGTACCTACCCGTTAAATAGATTTCGTCCCGAAATTTTAAGCAGTTGGAGGTGTTGACGTATCTTCTGGAAATAAATGCGGGTATTTCTTCTTCATCTGATCTTCACGCTCCCAGGTGAACTCGGGTCCTCTACGAGCATTCCATCGAACCTTAACAATTGGTATCTTGTTTTGCTTAAGTCTTTTAACCTCACGATCCATTATTTCGACGGGTTCTTCGATGAATTGAAGTTTTTCGTTGATTTGGATTTCATCTAACGGAATAGTGAGATCTTCTTTAGCAAAACATTTCTTCAAATTCAAGACGTGGAAAGTGTTATGTACAGCCGCGAGTTGTTGAGGTAACTCAAGTCGGTAAGCTACTGGTCCGACACGATCAATAATCTTGAATGGTCCAATATACCTTGGATTTAATTTCCCTCGTTTACCAAATCGAACAACGCCTTTCCAAGGTGCAACTTTAAGCATGACCATCTCTCCAATTTCAAATTCTATATCTTTTCTTTTAATGTCAGCGTAGCTCTTTTGTCTACTTTGGGCGGTTTTCAACCGTTGTTGAATTTGGATGATCTTCTCGGTAGTTTCTTGTATAATCTCCGGACCCGTAATCTGTCTATCCCCCACTTCACTCCAACAAATCGGAGACCTGCACTTTCTACCATAAAGTGCTTCAAACGGCGCCATCTCAATGCTTGAATGGTAGCTGTTGTTGTAGGAAAATTCTGCTAACGGTAGATGTCGATCCCAACTGTTTCCGAAATCAATAACACATGCTCGTAGCATGTCTTCAAGCGTTTGTATCGTCCTTTTGCTCTGCCCATCAGTTTGTGGATGATAGGCAGTACTCATGTCTAGACGAGTTCCTAATGCTTGCTGTAATGTCTGCCAGAATCTTGAAATAAATCTGCCATCCCTATCAGAGATAATAGAGATTGGTATTCCATGTCTGGAGATGACTTCCTTCAAATACAGTCGTGCTAACTTCTCCATCTTGTCATCTTCTCTTATTGGCAGGAAGTGTGCTGATTTGGTGAGACGATCAACTATTACCCAAATAGTATCAAAACCACTTGCAGTCCTTTGCAATTTAGTGATGAAATCTATGGTAATGTTTTCCCATTTCCATTCTGGGATTTCGGGTTGTTGAAGTAGACCTGATGGTTTCTGATGCTCAGCTTTGACCTTAGAACACGTCAAACATTCTCCTACGTATTTAGCAATATCGGCTTTCATACCCGGCCACCAAAAATGTTTCTTGAGATCCTTGTACATCTTCCCCGTTCCAGGATGTATTGAGTATCTGGTTTTATGAGCTTCTCTAAGTACCATTTCTCTCATATCTCCAAATTTTGGTACCCAAATCCTTTCAGCCCTATACCGGGTTCCGTCTTTCCGAATATTAAGATGCTTCTCCGATCCTTTGGGTATTTCATCCTTTAAATTTCCCTCTTTTAAAACTCCTTGTTGCGCCTCCTTTATTTGAGTAGTAAGGTTATTATGAATCATTATATTCATAGATTTTACTCGAATGGGTTCTCTGTCCTTCCTGCTCAAGGCATCGGCTACCACATTTGCCTTCCCCGGGTGGTAACGAATCTCAAAGTCGTAATCATTCAATAATTCAATCCACCTACGCTGCCTCATATTCAGTTGTTTCTAATTAAATATGTGTTGAAGACTTTTGTGGTCGGTATATATAATACTTTTGACCCCATATAAGTAGTGCCTCCAAGTCTTTAATGCAAAAACAACCGCGCCTAATTCCAAATCATGCGTTGTATAATTTTGTTCGTGAATCTTCAATTGTCTAGACGCATAAGCAATCACCTTCGTTCGTTGCATTAATACACAACCGAGACCTTGCTTTGATGCGTCACAATAAATCACAAAATCATCATTCCCTTCAGGCAATGACAATATAGGTGCCGTAGTTAGCTTTTTCTTCAATAACTGAAACGCTTTCTCTTGTTCATCAGTCCATTCAAATTTATTCCCTTTATGCGTTAATGCAGTCAAGGGTTTTGCTATTCTGGAAAAGTCTTGGATGAACCTTCTGTAGTAACCAGCTAGTCCTAAAAACTGGCGTATGTGTTTCGGAGTTTTCGGGGTTTCCCACTTTTCAACAGTTTCTATCTTTGCCGGATCCACCTTAATACCTTCTTTGTTCACTATGTGACCGAGGAATTGAACTTCTTCCAACCAAAATGCACACTTTGAAAACTTAGCGTACAATTCTTCCTTCCTCAATACTTCTAACACCTTTCTCAAATGTTCACCGTGTTCTTGGTCATTCTTTGAGTAAATAAGTATGTCAACAATGAAAACAATGACAAACTTGTCAAGGTATGGTCCACACACTCGGTTCATAAGGTCCATGAACACAGCTGGTGCATTAGTTAAACCAAACGGCATGTGTGATGACCCGGAAATTTCCGATCAAATTTAAACTTTAATCTTTATATATATCCGACACGATAAGCAAAAATCTGTATTGTTGAGTCTCGAAAGCTTTGAAACTATATTCATGTAATCAAGTTACCATTTGACCATGCCTAACGATTCACGAACATCTATGTGTATATAGATATGTGTATATAATAAATACTTAATAAGTGAAGGCGTTAACAAGGTATTAGATATATAATACTTTACAAGAACGTATTTTGTTTCAAAATAAGTTTATTATGCTTATCGATGTTTAGATGAAAATATCAAATGATTGATTTATAAGATACATTGAATTAGGATGAAGAGTCTCTGTTATGAGGTCCACTTTGAATTAGAAAACCCTTACTTTTAACGGTATTCGAAATATTAGGAAAAGTGATTGTATATAAGAACAAAAGTGTTAATTATTGGGGATTAGACAAAAGTTGGTGGAGGATTGAATTTCATAACCCTTGTTATTTGATTCGATCGATACTAAGTTATTTTATTTAGAAAGGTTAAGGAAACTAAAATAAACGTTAGCATATAAAGGAATTATAGGTTTAGAGTGTAAATGTTACGTGTTATAAGATTTCCTAAACGAATTTAAAATAAACTTTGAACTATTATTAGTTTTCAAAAACTAATTATTATACTATTATATTAATACTTCCATGATATACAATATGTACAAGTTTATATATTTTAAATAAAAATATATTTATATGTTACAAAAAGATGAATTACAATATCAAACTAGTCATAAAACGTTTTGATTTAAACTAATATTATTATATATGTTTTGATAAACAATGAGACTAGGATTTATAAAAGGAAATGATCAAAATACTTAAAAGATAAAGTTACACTTTAAGTGGGTTAGTTTTTAATTAATTTAAGTCTAGTTATTAATAAAGGTACATGTCACAAAACGTTTAATTTAAAATAAAATATTTTGACAAACAACGAGACTTTAATTTATAGAAGGAAATGACCACAACACTCAATTTTATAAGTTATATTTTTATAAAGGTAATTTATTGTTGAGTAAGTCTAATTTTTGTAAAAGGTACACGTCACGTAACGTAAAAGACTAGTTTTCTAAACGTACGAAAGTGCGCCCGAAAAACCGAAAGTGGTACATGAGTCGTGAGACCACGACCGTGTCATTTTTGTAAAAATTATATTTTTACCATGACCATAAATATAATATAATATTTAATTAATTCTAAAGATTAAATATATTATATATTAAATATTATATATATGTAAGTGTCGGTAACAACATTGTAAATGGACAACATTGTAAATGGAATCTTCGCATGAGGGAGTAGGTAGTGTCAAGTATTATAAATCAAACGTTTTGCAGTTTATGATTCATTCATTTCATTCACCAATATCTCGAACCTCTCTCTATATATAAATTATAATAATAATAATTATTATTATTATTATTATTATTATTATTATTATTATTATTATTATATTATTAATTATTATTATTATTAGTAGTAGTATTATTATTAGTATTATACATAAAATACTACGACGAGGTCATGAGCGTGCCATTTTCAAAACGGGTTTTATGAGCGGGATAGAGCTAAGGAAATTATGTGTTATGGCTATGAAGGTTATGGGTATGGTTCATGAGTATGCTTGTAAGGCCAATCTAGTGTTTATCGTCTCCGTTGCGTTTACGTACCTTTCCTGCAATATTGAATCTCAATATTGATACGTGAGTACTCATAATTTAATTTTTATATACTAATAGTGTATCCCTGACTAGTGCTCGAGAAAATAGGATTATGCATATTTGTACATTTGATATTGCCCTTAGATAGGTTATGTTGAATCTTAAAGGTTATTATACTAGGGATGAAATAAGGTATAAGATATGCATGTCATTGGAAAGCTAGCGAAAAATTAAGAACTTTTCATTTAGAATATCGAATGAATTCGATGAACGGTTAGAAAGTTATGAATTAAATAATTAATTTCGTAATTAAAATTGCTGATATTAATTAGTGAACTAATTTTCTGGGTTATAAAAAGTGGTTATTTGAATTCTACTCGTCGAGTAGATGAATTTTCATATAAAGCACGTCTCGTTTCGTTGAACGGTTGTCAAGTTATGGACAAAAGAAGTTTTGTAAATTTTGATGAAATGTTGAAACGGAAACTGAAATTCTCGCTGATCTGCGTTGTTTCAGATTAAAACAAAAATACCACTGAATTCTTTGCTGAAAGGTCTAACAAACGACTCTGGCCATTTGTCAATTCGAGTCTCGACGATTTTTCTAAAAATCGTCAAAGTTGACTGTTTGGTCACATTTTAAAATTTTGAAAAGAGCTGAAACTTTTTATTTGAAAATGTCAGTTTTGTATCAGTTGTCATGGTCGGCCTGATGTGTGTTTACTTTTTCCAAAAATCATGTTATATCTTTGTGGTAACGAGAATTTACAGGCTTTGACCGTTTGTCAATCCGAGTTTCGATGAATTTTCTAAAAATCTCCAAAGTAGGCTACTCGGTCACTTTTGTAAATTTATTAAAGCTGAAAAATTAACTTTGAAACGCCGAAACCACGTTGGCAACTACGAGTTGTCTAGGTTTAGTTAACTTCTGTAAAATTTATGTTTAATCTTTTTGGTAATGTGTAACTTTTATCTTTGGCCGTTTATAAATCGGAGTTCCGATAATTTTTCTAAAAATCGCTGAAGTGGCCGTTTAGTCATGTTTGACCGAAAAATCACTTTTGTATAAGTTATTGTATTTTTGCATGCGACCTCGTTTTTACTTTAACCTTTGACTTTTGACCTTGAACTTTGACTTTTCCCGTTAACTTTTCAGTTATTTTTTTTTTGTGTTGACTTTCTCTAAATACTAAAATACTATTTTATGATTATGAAACCATTTGTGTTACGTTGTTTCACACGTCACCTTTTACTATAATTTTAACTGAGCATGGGTAATATAACATGTTACTATACTGTTGAGTCAGACTCGAGCATTAGGATTGTGGTACACTATGACTTGGCCTAAATTGTTAGACAAATATTGACCAGCATATAAATATATATAATTAATATAGGTTCGTGAATCCGAGGCCAACCTTGCACTTGTTCAATGACGTTATATGTATTTTTACTACGAAATACAGTATGGTGAGTTTCATTAATCCCCTTTTAAATGCTTTTGCAATATATATTTTTGGGACTGAGAATACATGCGCTGTTTTTATAACTGTTTTACGAAATAGACACAAGTAATTGAAACTACATTATATGGTTGAATGATCGAAATCGAATATGCCCCTTTTTATTAAGTCTGGTAATCTAAGAATTAGGGAACAGACACCCTAATTGACGCGAACTCTAAAGATAGATCTATCGGGCCCAACAAGCCCCATCCAAAGTACCGGATGCTTTAGTACTTCGAAATTTATATCATGTCCGAAGGAGGATCCCGGAATGATAGGGGATATTCTTATATGCATATTGTTAATGTCGGTTACCAGGTGTTCACCATTTGAATGA